>NW_026137746.1:1200000-1827966 GCF_019393585.1 Leptopilina boulardi | reverse complement strand
GTTATAATTTTTTTTCGTAATTAACACGAAAAAATACGTTTGAATTTCAAATAAAAATTGAATATATTTATTTTCCAAAAAGTTATAGCTATTTTTGCAAAAAATTAATAAATTAATTAATATTAAAAATAATAATAATAAAAAATTGATATTTTAAACTTTTAATTTCAATATTCATCAACGTTAATTTCCAATTAATTCCATTTAGAAGTAAAATTCCAACTTCAAGCCAATCGTTTACATTTTATCAACTAATGTTTCCTTTAATATATTTAAAAATTATTTTCTGCATATTTGTCAAAAAAAAAATTAATAAAATTTATTATTTAATTAAATTGTCTATATTAAAATGCCCTTAATTCTTGAAAATTTTACAATAATAATAATTATTAAATTGTCTTGGTTTTCCCTATACAATAATTAGATCTACATGTATATATATATATAAGATTCATTATTTATTTTATATTGCTTCCTTTTTCAGTATCTCGACAACAAGAAGCATAGGCTATCGAGATTTGTCGATTTTTTTTTATTATACAATATTTTTGTAGAGATTAATAACTAGAAAAAAAACAATAATGTACAATATTATTTTATAAGTTTAAACTAATGAGATCATTGGTCATTAAAGCGATTTGTTAAGAAAGTCACAGATGAACGCATATTACAAACAACATTCTTTTGCGTTCGAAATACTTATTCAAATCAAAGTCTCTTTTCGCCCGAAAAGGTATCACAGAAATAACAAGTATAAATTTACAGTTAAATCATTTTCAACTGTTAAAAAAAAAATGATTCAGATATTAAATCTTGAAATTGTGACCATTCTGTGTAATTATTTGAATTTTACGTTCTTTAAACCAAGTTTATTTATCTTATTTAAAAGAACCATTTTTTTACATTAAGACTATTGTAACTTATTGAATTTATAGTTAATAATATTATCAGGAAGCATAATGAAGTTTACTTAAGTTATCTTATATATCAGATTCTTAGATATCTTAAAAAAAATAATATAAAGAAACTGGCTAAAAAACTAGATTGACGTTAATAAAATTCGATATTTCAAAATTGTGGTTTTAGATAGAAAAAAACTAGTGGTGAACAAATTTTGAAGTTTCTATTTATAATTCATTTTTATACTCCAAAATTTGTCATAGCAGTTTTCCGTCTTAATTAATTTTAATTTTTAAAAAATGGTTCTTCCTCTAGAATTTCTTTTTACTGTTAATGGAATAAAAAAAAATATATATATATTATTCTACTTATAGTTGTTTCTGTAATCAACTTTCGGTTTAGTTTTTAAAACTCTTTGTACAATCACTCATTCACACTTACTTATATAGTAGATGATAATGATTGAAATTTATTTTAGATGAATTATTCAGAATCTTTGACACAGACAAAGCTCTCATTATTAATATGTTTGAAGTGATAAAACTCACTTATTTCTGCGCCAAAGTCTAATGTTTTTTTTTTTTTTAATTGAATGATTCACAGCACTTTTTTAAACTTAAGTATACAATTTTCACATTTTTATCATCTTCTTGATTTACACGTAAAAATTAGGGTAGAGTCTAGAGATGAACCATTGTCAAAAAAATTGAAATCTTCATGAAAAACTTGGATGTTTATAATTATTTCTTGTTAAGAACATAAGGATCCAATGGAATTTTCGTAAGTGACAACTTTTTTCGATTAGATTCTTTTAGGTAGTCAGAAACATATTGTGACTTTTCCAAGCCATAGTAAGTTCTTAATGGAAATATCACAATGTTATTACTCGGCTCCGGTGACGTAGTACCCACTTGAAATTTTCGTTTTTTTGAAACGATCAATTTATCGAGAATCTGTAATAATAAAAATAATCATTAAGTGATAATTTCTCCATGAAATTTTCTTTTTTTTTATAAACACTGACGATCTGAATCTAGGTTTAAGATAAAGCCGGGGATTTCCCATAAGTGTTGCGTTAAGAGGTGATAAAAAGTAGTGTTGCCAACTGTTGCGTGTAGTTGTAGCTAACTTCAGTATAGTTAGTGAACGCACATTGAAAATTGAAATCGTATTTTGTCTTTTTAAATTAATTTTTTGCGACAGAGAAATTAAATTTCTAAATACTAGTCGTTAATAATAACAAAATTGATTTAGAAATTAAATTATTTACAGATTTAAATCGTCAGTGTCTATATCCACTAAGGAAGATTGAGGTTATTACATAACCTCAAAACTGAAAAATAGTTTTTAACGCAAACAAAATAAAAATGGATTTCAAATAATTTTTAGAAGTCTATAAAATTTTTTTAAAAAATTACAATTTTTGTTTACATTAAAGAAGATTTTTCAGTTTTAAGGTTATGCTACGGCCTCCATCATTAAAAAAAAGTGGTTAAATCTTGATACTTAAAAAGGCAGACGCCTGTTTTTTCAAAAACGAAAAATTTTATTTTTATTCTAAGTTAAAAAAAAAACATTTAAAAACTTATTTTAACTAAACAATTTTTAATTTTTAATTATTATTTATTATTTTCAGAGGGCACCAAAGTTAGAGTTGTGTAAAATTTGTAATTTTTTTACTCTGCCGCTAATTGCAATAAATAATCTAAGGCTGCACTCTCACCTCTCGGCTGCCTGCCTGCACGAGTTGTCATGGCAACGTGTAGGAGTAACAGAGATAGTAAATTCAAATTTGAATTTTCTCTCTCTCTTACTCCTGCACGTTGCCATGACAACTCCTGCAGGCAGGCAGCAAGAAGGTGTGAGTGCGCCCTAATCGAGATTTTGACTTTGGTCTTTTTTTTCAGTATTGTGGATAAACATATATTCTCTTGTTGATTTATTGTGAAAATATTAAAAATTATTAAATTATAAATTTCACACTTTGACGTCCTTTAAAAAACAATAGATCATAATTTTAGAACAAAAATTGTTTCTTTTAGTTAAAAATGATATATTTTTAAATATAACAAGTTTTCTTTTTAATTTAGAATGATAAAAGGCACAGTAACCGATACTAAGTATATATATAATAGAGTTTTATAGCTTCCCAACCCTGGTATAGGAGAGGGGACTGACAGCCAGGAGTTTCACATAATAGACGTTTCATATTTTAGATGATTAATTCGCATCTATTAAAATATTGTTTATGAGATATTTCAACTATGTGTATAGGGTAAATGGTACAGGTGATCGACACCTGCTATTAAAAACGATAATAACTATAGAAATAATAATATTGAATTAAATATTACTAGTAAATTAATTAATATACGATATTTCGAAACTGATACAGTTGACAAAAATTTTTATATATGTTTATATTTTCCTCAATATTTTACTTTCTAGAAAACTAACCTCAAAAAATTTGCTTTATTGATTACAATTTTTATGAATTAAAAAAATTGTTAAATAATTATATTTTAAAAGTCACTTTTTTTGTACATTAAATCTGAATAATAAAATTTGTGATAATATTAATAAATATCATATGTTACTTAAATAGTAATTGAAATATTTTTTACTTCATTAATAGGTATCGTTCACTGTATTCATACCATACATTTTTAAATTAATATTATAAACTCTTATCAAAGTGTTTTTTTAATTTTAAATTTATATACTATAAATTTTAACTCAAATCTTTTATTTGAAATTTATTTTATAACTAAATTTTTAATAAATTCCGATAAAATGTCATTTAAAGTTGAAAGTATGCCCTGGGTGTCGGTTACTGTACTCTTTACCCTAAATATGTGTGAGATAACAAAATATAGTAATTTTTTGTGTTCTGAAACAAACGTTTACCTTAAGGTTATGTTATACATTCACGAATTTTTACATGCGAGTGCAATAGAAAAATTCAAGGTCGTCTAAGATAACATCAAAACATGTAGAGAATTTTCAGAAAATAGACCACGAAGTAGTATAAGGAGACATATGACCTATGGCCGCAGTGTTGCCAAGTTAGTGGTTTTCCCACTAAATTTAGTAAGATTTTGGTCCTTCAGTAACATTTTTAGTAGGAGAAATATTTTAGTAGGAAATTTAGTATCTTTTTTTCTTTGCTGTTTTTTTTTAGTGTTTTTACCTAAATGTAATTTTTTCTACGTAAATTGTATCTGAAGTATTAAATGTGTGGTCACTAAGATTAAACTATTTAAGTGAATTTGATTGGTTACACTGATGGCGATTGAGCAAATGTTCAGATTCGGCCAATCAAAATTAGTCACACAGTTCTATAAGAAAGGCTGCTCTTCTACGTGCCAAGCCCTGCACTGCTGTTAATTGGAATTAATATTTAAATAATTAAATTCCAAAAAAATGTCTATCATTATTGTTATATATTTATTACCTTGAACTATATTAAATTTTATTAAACTATTCTCTAAGTTTAAATAACTTTTGCATAATTAGTGTCAAAAATTTTAAATTTTGCGTTGAGTTAAGAATTTTTACGTTTTCTATTTATTTATTTTTATTTTTCTAGTGAAAATTAGGAAAAAAAATTTGTTGTGGAAAAAATTTATTTTTAGTGGAAAATATCTAGCCATCTAGGGGAAAAGCGCCATAGGCATCTGACAACACTGTATGGGCCGGCTCTAACGGAATGTAGCCCCGTTTTCGGTATTCACAGTTCTCAAGTTTTCACCAATCTAATTACACTTGCGCCTCTAGAGGGTAACCTAGGTATTAAAATCACGTGTTTACAGAATACAGAGTTTAATACCACAATTTCCCGCAGTTGGCGTAAGTGTAATTAGATTGGTGAAAACTTGAGAACCGTGAATACCGAAAACGGGGACATCTTTTATAAACAGCGATATGACTCCTTGTACTACTTCGTGAAATAGACTAAATAAGAAACGGATACAAATAATAATAATAATAATAATAATATAATTATTATAAAATAAAATATATTTCTATTTAAATACAAAAAGAATAATTATTTATTAATGTGCGTAAAAAGCAGTGTTCTACTTATGAAAAAGGTGCCAAGTTTTATGTTGTGAAGAAATTAGAACAATTTTTTTTTTAGAATTAGAAAAAAAACCTTTTTACGACGTCTTTTCTTAAGTTGAAACCAAGATCTGCAATTGTATTTACATTTTTTTTTATCCACACTGTTATTTATAAATATCCAGTTTCCATTAATATTTTTTAAAAAATTGTAAAATTTTTTTATTTCAAAATATTTATCATGTCCATTCAATTTAGATTGTATAATATTCTTACGTTTTAACGTTCCTCTTGCAATATCTTCTGTGGGTTTTGTCTCTGAAGAATCAGGAAGATTCACTATTCTCACTGATTCATCCCTGTAAAATAAAAAAGAAAATTTTTATTAGAAAAAATTAAATTAGTTAAATTTTTATTTATTTAAATATATTTATTTATTATTTATTTAATTATAAGTGTTCAAATTTAAAAATTTATTACTAAAAAAAATTTATTTTTCTTTATAATTTGAAATTTTCTGCCCACAACTATTATATAAACTTCTTTTGATGAAATTTCCCAAAGATAATTAATAACTGATTTTTTTTTTTTTTTTTTTTTGTAACACTGAGATTAAATAGAATTTTTTTTTAACAATGTGTTTTTCTATTCTTTTTTTTTCTTCAATCTATGGCTTCCGACATTTAAGAATATATCCAAACGCTTTGGACTTCGCTCACTATTTTATGCGATCAAAGACCCTCTATACAATAAGCGTAGAAAGAAATGACCGATTAATTTTTGAAAACAAGTCAACGAACCGCTTTTAATTACTGTTGATAATAAATTACTGAAACTACTAACTTTTTTTTCGAAATTAAATACTGTGAAAATAATTTTTCTAAAGATTAGAAATTCAAAAAGATAAAAAAAAAATGTTTTTTTTTATTATTATATGACAAAAATCATAATTGATGATGATCCTAGATCGAATAGAAAAAATAGTATTTATAATATATTTTGTTTACAATGTATGCAAAAAAAAAAAAATTAAAAAAGAAATATTTGTTTTGACAAAAAATATTATCAAAGAATAATATTTTATCTTTATTTATTGTTTATTTTTACTTGTCTTGTAATTATAATCATCCGCGAATATTGAGGCCGCAGATTAGCGACCTACAGAAAATAACATTATATATGAGCAACTAATTGAGAGAATCTCGATTTAGCTTCCGGGTTTTATTGTATCAACAACAATTACTGATTATTGGTATAATGTGAACTTTAAAGCATACAAATTAATTATTATTATTAGTAAAATCAAAGAAGCTTAATGTTAGATTAATTATGTCACTTTTGTATTAAAAAAAAAAAAAACAAATAAACATAAAATAAAAAATTACTCATAATAATCAGTTATAATCTAAAAGTGTTTTGACTCCAAAATTTCGTTAAAGAAATTAAGTGATACCTAATTAATTTTAGTCTGACCTATTGTGTCATTTCTAAGGGTCAATTACCACACGCGCTAATAATACAAATAACAGGAAAACTAAAATGTTTATATGTTGGTAAATATTTTTTAAAAATTTCAATGAAGGTTAAAACACGTTATTTATGCATATATATATATATATATATATATATATATATATATATATATATATATATATATATATATATATATATATATATTGCGAAGAGAAAGAGAGATTGCAAGGAAATAAAACTATCAGTTAAAAAAAAAAATGAGTGCAAAAAAAAATTTTAATATAGAGTGCTGAAAAAAAGAGAACAGGAGAAAAATTATAAAATTTTCCAATGTTTAAAGAAAGTTATCAATCACATGTTATAAAATTTAATCTAACAATTAATCTAACCTATACAGAGTATGCTGTTAATTATTAATGACTTTGCAGTTTGGAAAACCAATATAAAATGTAAAAATTGAAAGGAGATAGCCTATTGAGAAAATCATTTATTAAGAACGTGATCGATGGTGTTTTATTAGAGAAAATATATGTTTTAGATTATTTAAATTGTTTCTAGTTTTATTTAAAGAAAAAAATTATTTTTGCCTATAATAATATAAAAATTTATATTTTATTTAATTCTAATAATTTAATAATTATAACATTTATAATTTCACATTAAAATTATTTACATTTAAAAATAAAACATATTTTTGTAAGAGACAAAAAAAAATTAAATTAATTAAAAAAACTCATATTTTAATGCAATAAATTGATTTCAAACACTACTGGTTACCTAAAGAATTTTTGCTTTATAAAAAAAAGAAAGTATTTTGTGAAAAAATTTCGGATTTTTTAAAGTGATTATATTTTTATTTAATGATATTCTCTAAATTTGAAAAAAAAAAATTGAAAAGTCAATCACAATTTAAAATAGTAATATTTCTACTAATCTTTTAGTTAAAATAAATAATTATATATTTATAATATATTCTTATATAATTATTATATTTTATAATATTATTATAATTATTATTATATTATTATAATTATAATATATTCTATAATTATATATTCTCTTTTAGGTTATGTCAAACTAACTATAATTTCTGATAACGAATTACTTTTTAACTATTTTTTCAATTATTTTCCTAATTATTTTAATAATAGAATAGATACAAATAGCATAGCATAGTTATCAAAGTTTTTAGTAATAAACAATCACATTATTAATAAATAATATGATAACGTGTACAGTAATCAACAACCCTGGGCATACTTTCAAATTTAAATGACATTTTATTTGAATTTATTAAAGATTTAATTATAAAATAAATTTCAAATAAAAGATTTGAGTTAAAATTTATAGTATATAAATTTAAAATTAAAAAAATACTTTAATAAGAGTTTATAATATTAATTTAAAAATGTATGGTATGAATACAGTGAACGACACCCATTAATAAAGTAAAAAATATTTCAACTACTATTTAAGTAACATATGATATTTATTAATATTATCACAAATTTTATTATTCAGATTTAATGTACAAAAAAAGTGACTTTTAAAATATAATTATTTAACAATTTCTTAATTCATAAAAATTGTAATCAATAAAGCAAATTTTTTGAGGTTAGTTTTCTAGAAAGTAAAATATTGAGGAAAATATAAACATATATAAAACTTTTTGTCAATTGTATCAGTTTCGAAATATCGTATATTAATTAATTTACTAGTAATATTTAATTCAATGTTATTATTTCTATAGTTATTATCGTTTTTAATAGCAGGTGTCGATCACCTGTACCATTTACCCTATACACATAGTTGAAATATCTCATAAACAATATTTTAATAGATGCGAATTAATCATTTAAAATATGTAACGTCTATTATGTGAAACTCCTGGCTGTCAGTCCCCTCTCCTATACCAGGGTTGGGAAGCTATAAAACTCTATTATATATGTATACTTGGTATTTTATATTCATAGAATTTTTCTCAGGCTGCAGTCCTATGGCACCATTTTGCGTTGCGTTTTGTCACTAGACCCTGAGTGTAAACATAGCAAACATATATCTGCATCTCTTTTACACTCATGGTCTAGTGACAAAACGCAACTCAAAACGCTGCCATGGGACTGCAGCCTCACACTTGTCAATAAAATAATGTTTACTAATGTATTTCACCTGTGTTTGTATTATTTATTAATAATGCGCGATTGTTTATTACTAAAAACTTTGTTAAAAATAATTTTAAATAATTTTAAATTATAAAAATTTCAAAAGTAATTTAATTTTTTAAGAATTTATTAACAATTGTTTTATTATATTCTATTTTAAAATTACAATTTTAAAAATAATTTAATTTTTGAAAATATTTATTTAAAAGGATGTAAAATAATTGAAATTTTGTTAAAATTTGATTTTGCAAATATTTAAAACTATTGGATATTTTAAAAAATTTTATTAAAAGTTTTTAAATTACATAAACTTATAAATTTTTCAAGAATTTTAATCAAACTTTTTTTAAAAATAAATAAAATTGGCGCTTAATTATTATTAAACATTTTTTTTTTTTAATAAATTAATTGAATTTTAGAAGATTAGGTAGTTGTTAATTTTTTACAGCAATTTTAATATTTGAATGCTTACAAAATTTTATACAAATTTCCAAGAAAAAAAAAATTTAATTTAAATTTTTGAAAATGATTCGATATTTTGATGAGATGCATAAAAAAATTTTTAATATCAATTAAATTTTTATATATTTTTTTGACTTTTTTTTAAAAAAAATTAATATTTTCTGGGTATGAAAATTTGTGTTTAAAAAACAATATATAATGTATAAATATTTAATATATCAATTGTTAAACTCAGTAAATTATTAAAGAAATTTATTAAAATTTTTGAAAATCATAAAAATTATCGAGGTTTAGTTAAAAATATTTATAAAATAATTGAATTATTTGGATTTAATGTAAAATAATTTAATTTTGAAATTGTTTTATTATTACATGTTAAAATTGCAATTTTGAAAATAATTTAATTTTTGAAGATATTTCATTTACCAAGGATGTTAAATAATTGAAATTTTGTAAAATTTGATTAAGAGCATTTGAACCTTCGTGACGTCACAAATCATGGCGCATGACACGCAAACTTCTCAGGTATGTGAAAAACACAATTTTGAATATTTTTTAAAAAAACCTTTTGGAAAATGTTCAGAGAAACATAGACTATGTCTGTTATGTGCGAAAAATTCAAAATTTTGCGTATAAAACGTTTTTTAAACAATGTTTAAGTTGGTTGTCACAAGTAAGGAAAAATACACGAATTGCTTATATGTAGGCATTGCTTAAAAAACGTTTTAAACGCAAAATTTTGAATTTTCCGCACATAACAGACACAGTCTATGTTATTCTGAACATTTTCCAAAAGGTTTTTTTAAAAAATATTCAAAATTGTGCTTTTCACATACCTGAGAAGTTTGCGTGTCATGCGCCATGATTTGTGACGTCACGAAGGTTCAAATGCTCTTAAAGATTTATAAAATATTAAATTTTTTTTTTTTAATTTCATTAAAATTTTTGAAAATATATTTTAATAATTCATGATTTATTAACAATATAATTACAAATATTTGATCCATAGAATTATGGTAGAAAATTAAAAATATCAAAATTTTCCACTTTTATTTATTTGTATTTGTATTTAAAAAAAAAAATTAAAAAACAAAAAAAATTTAAATGTTTATAAAATTATTATAAATTAATAAATTTTAATAAGAAAATTTTCTTTGAATGAAAGAAATTTGTGCATTAAATCAAAGAAATTCTAACATTGATATAAGAGTGTAAAAGAAACATTTATTTGAATTAAATAAAAAATTTCTTTTGAAACGAAGATAATTTTTTTTTGAATCAAAAATAATTTGTTTTGAAACAAATAAATTTTCTTTGTATCAAAGAAAAATTTTTATCAAAGAAGTTGATTTCTTTGAATCAAAGAAATCTTTTTTCTCCCTTTATGATTTAAGAAATGAAAAGAAAAAATAAAAAATAAAATAAAAGTTCCTTACTCACATGCCATCCTGGGATGTACTATCATCGCTCGGTGGTTTACAATATAATTCAAGTTGTTTAATATTGCATGATTGTAAACAACACTCATCAACGAGACCAGGACCATTTGTGCTTGTTGTTCTTGTATCATCTTCGCTACTATATGAAAATGGACTATTATATCCTCTACCTTGACAAATAAGATAAAGCGCATCACTAAGACTCCTAGAACAGAGTCGAATTGTTTGTTGACCGTTACCGAAGGGCATTGAATATGTTAATCCAAAAATTTGAAGGACCACTAAGGTTACGAAGACGCAAGTCCACGCACCACAGGATTTTGTCGCGATGATACTCGACTTCATTGTAAAATCAGCGTTCATATAGTATCGCGACGCCTTTTATATAGCGGTTTCAAACGCAACGATAACTAGGTGGGGCGATGATGAGGGTGGGTGGGGGATTCTAGAAATGTTGCATTTTTGGGGATGTTTTTTATTTTACAAAAAATTAATAAAAAAAAAGAGGAAGAATTCATTTACTATTTTATAATATTTAATGACAATAATTAAATTCTTTTTTATCATAAAACTATTATTATACTCTTTAAAGTGTGTTGAACTTCACCTCTTTAATGAGATTGTATATTAATTACAGTTAATCCAAGTTAAATATATATATATATATATATATATATATATATATATATAAACACTTATCACAGGGTAAATGCACTTTTCTACTTTACAAATTGTTCAATATCTCTAAATACAAAGTGAAATTTCTTAAAATAATTATCACCCTATTAGAATTAACAGACAGTTTTATTTAAGGGGAATAATTGTAATTTTAAAAATGATTTTAATTTGTTCTTACGTTCTTAACATTCTCGATACTACTGCTCTGACACTTGTCAAGTTTTCTTTGCTTTCAATATATATATATATATATAATTCCCCTTCAATGAAGGTTTGATAAGAAATTAATATTGTATGTGTAAGAGAGAGTCCTCGCCTGACGACATGAGTCCCTGGGATATTGCGGTCATTCACGATTATTATTTGAGCCCTGGTTAATCATTCTTTTTTTTTTTTTAATTCATAACAATAAACAATTTATGCTGTTATATAAAGAATAATAATTAGGGCATTTTATTGTAAATCTTTATAAAGCTTAAAGATATTTTATTGAAATAAAAAAGAAATTAAAATTAAAAATTTTATTGTTCTTTCTTCAGTGATTTAATGCTTCCGGGTCGAACTAAGATCAATGTTGGTTTAAAAGTGAATTCAATGAAATATAATTTTGGTTCAAAATAGGTTTATTCAAGGGTTAATCCAGGTGTAAGTTAGAATAATATAGGTTCAATTTAGATTTAGAAAAGGTTCGCTAAGACTCAATTTAGGTCTAATGTTTAGGTAGAGTACAGATTCATACAACAGTCAATGAAGATAGAAGGTAAGATTAATGATAGTTCAAAATAGGATCAGAGAAGGTTGATAGAAGGGTCAAATTAGGTTAAATGTAGTTTCGATTCAGGTTCAAAACAGATTCAATGTATGTTGATAGAAGCGTCAACGTAGGTTCAATGTAGGTTTAATTTTAGTTCTAAATAGGTTCAAGTTATGTAAATAGTAGGGTCAAAAGAGGATCAACGAAGGTGAAATTTAGATTCTAAATAAATTGAATGTAGGTTTATAGGGGAATCAACGAAGGTTCAATTTAGGTTCTAAATAGGTTCAAGGTAGGTAGATAGAAGAACCAACAGTTTCAATTTGGATTCTAAATAGGTTAAATTTAGGTTGATAGAAAGATCAAAGTAGGTTCGAAGTAGGTTTAAGGTAAGTTGACAGAAGGGCCAACGTAGGTTTAACGTAGGTTTAATTTAGGTTCTAAATAGGTTTAATGTTGATATAAAGGTCAAAATAGGTTCAATTTAGGTTCAATTTAGGTTCAAAACAGGTACAATATAGGTTGATATAAGGGTCAAATTAGGTTAAATATAGGTTGATAGAAGAGACAAATTAGGGTCAACATATAGCTTCAATTCAGATTCAATGTAGGTTAGTTGAAGAGTCAACTTAAGTTCAAAGCAGCTTTAAATTAGGTTTACTTTTGGTATAAAATAGGTTCAATGTAAGTTGATAAAAGTGAAACGTAGGTTTAATTTAGGTTCTAAGTAGGTTCAAAGTGTGTTAATAGTAGGGTCGAAGTAGGTTCAATGTTTGTCCAAATTCATGTTCTAAATAGGTTCAATGTAGGTTCAATTTAGGTTCAAAACAGGTACAATATAGGTTGATATAAGGGTCAAATTAGGTTAAATATAGGATGATAGAAGAGTCAAATTAGGGTCAACATATAGCTTCAATTCAGATTCAATGTAGGTTAGTTGAAGAGTCAACTTAAGTTCAAAGCAGCTTTAAATTAGGTTTACTTTTGGTATAAAATAGGTTCAATGTAGGTTGATAAAAGTGAAACGTAGGTTCAATTTAGGTTCTAAATAGGTTAAATGTAGGTTGATAAAAGGGTCAATGTAGGTTCAAAGTAGGTTTAAGTTAAGTTGACAGTAGGGTGAACGTAGGTTTAATTAAGGTTATAAGTAGGTTCAAATTGTTTTAATAGTAGGGTCGAAGTAGGTTCAATTTTGGTCTAAATTCAGGTTCTAAATAGGTTCAATGTAGCTTCAATTTAGGTTCAAAACAGGTACAATATAGGTTGATATAAGGGTCAAATTATGTTAAATATAGGTTGATAGAAGAGTCAAATTAGGGTCAACATATAGCTTCAATTCAGATTCAATGTAGGTTAGTTGAAGAGTCAACTTAAGTTCAAAGCAGCTTTAAATTAGGTTTACTTTTGGTATAAAATAGGTTCAATGTAGGTTGATAAAAGTGAAACGTAGGTTCAATTTAGGTTCTAAATAGGTTAAATGTAGGTTGATAAAAGGGTCAATGTAGGTTCAAAGTAGGTTTAAGTTAAGTTGACAGTAGGGTGAACGTAGGTTTAATTAAGGTTATAAGTAGGTTCAAATTGTTTTAATAGTAGGGTCGAAGTAGGTTCAATTTTGGTCTAAATTCAGGTTCTAAATAGGTTCAATGTAGCTTCAATTTAGGTTCAAAACAGGTACAATATAGGTTGATATAAGGGTCAAATTATGTTAAATATAGGTTGATAGAAGAGTCAAATTAGGGTCAACATATAGCTTCAATTCAGATTCAATGTAGGTTAGTTGAAGAGTCAACTTAAGTTCAAAGCAGCTTTAAATTAGGTTTACTTTTGGTATAAAATAGGTTCAATGTAGGTTGATAAAAGTGAAACGTAGGTTCAATTTAGGTTCTAAATAGGTTAAATGTAGGTTGATAAAAGGGTCAATGTAGGTTCAAAGTAGGTTTAAGTTAAGTTGACAGTAGGGTGAACGTAGGTTTAATTAAGGTTATAAGTAGGTTCAAATTGTTTTAATAGTAGGGTCGAAGTAGGTTCAATTTTGGTCTAAATTCAGGTTCTAAATAGGTTCAATGTAGCTTCAATTCAGGTTCAAAACAGGTACAATATAGGTTGATATAAGGGTCAAATTATGTTAAATATAGGTTGATAGAAGAGTCAAATTAGGGTCAACATATAGCTTCAATTCAGATTCAATGTAGGTTAGTTGAAGAGTCAACTTAAGTTCAAAGCAGCTTTAAATTAGGTTTACTTTTGGTATAAAATAGGTTCAATGTAGGTTGATAAAAGTGAAACGTAGGTTCAATTTAGGTTCTAAATAGGTTAAATGTAGGTTGATAAAAGGGTCAATGTAGGTTCAAAGTAGGTTTAAGTTAAGTTGACAGTAGGGTGAACGTAGGTTTAATTAAGGTTATAAGTAGGTTCAAATTGTTTTAATAGTAGGGTCGAAGTAGGTTCAATTTTGGTCTAAATTCAGGTTCTAAATAGGTTCAATGTAGCTTCAATTTAGGTTCAAAACAGGTACAATATAGGTTGATATAAGGGTCAAATTATGTTAAATATAGGTTGATAGAAGAGTCAAATTAGGGTCAACATATAGCTTCAATTCAGATTCAATGTAGGTTAGTTGAAGAGTCAACTTAAGTTCAAAGCAGCTTTAAATTAGATTTACTTTTGGTATAAAATAGGTTCAATGTAGGTTGATAAAAGTGAAACGTAGGTTCAATTTAGGTTCTAAGTAGGTTAAATGTAGGTTGATAAAAGGGTCAATGTAGGTTCAAAGTAGGTTTGAGTTAAGTTGACAGTAGGGTGAACGTAGGTTTAATTAAGGTTATAAGTAGGTTCAAATTGTTTTAATACTAGGGTCGAAGTAGGTTCAATGTTGGTCTAAATTCAGGTTCTAAATAGGTTCAATGTAGCTTCAATGTAGGTTCAAAACAGCTACAATATAGGTTGATATAAGGGTCAAATTAGTTTAAATATAGGTTGATAAAAGAGTCAAATTAGGGTCAACATATAGCTTCAATTCAGATTCGATGTAGGTTGATAGAAGAGTCAACTTAAGTTCAAAGCAGCTTTAAATTAGGTTTACTTTTGGTATAAAATAGGTTCAATGTAGGTTGATAAAAGTGAAACGTAGGTTCAATTTAGGTTCTAAATAGGTTAAATGTAGGTTGATAAAAGGGTCAATGTAGGTTCAAAGTAGGTTTAAGTTAAGTTGACAGTAGGGTGAACGTAGGTTTAATTAAGGTTATAAGTAGGTTCAAATTGTTTTAATAGTAGGGTCGAAGTAGGTTCAATTTTGGTCTAAATTCAGGTTCTAAATAGGTTCAATGTAGCTTCAATTTAGGTTCAAAACAGGTACAATATAGGTTGATATAAGGGTCAAATTATGTTAAATATAGGTTGATAGAAGAGTCAAATTAGGGTCAACATATAGCTTCAATTCAGATTCAATGTAGGTTAGTTGCAGAGTCAACTTAAGTTCAAAGCAGCTTTAAATTAGGTTTACTTTTGGTATAAAATAGGTTCAATGTAGGTTGATAAAAGTGAAACGTAGGTTCAATTTAGGTTCTAAATAGGTTAAATGTAGGTTGATAAAAGGGTCAATGTAGGTTCAAAGTAGGTTTAAGTTAAGTTGACAGTAGGGTGAACGTAGGTTTAATTAAGGTTATAAGTAGGTTCAAATTGTTTTAATAGTAGGGTCGAAGTAGGTTCAATTTTGGTCTAAATTCAGGTTCTAAATAGGTTCAATGTAGCTTCAATTTAGGTTCAAAACAGGTACAATATAGGTTGATATAAGGGTCAAATTATGTTAAATATAGGTTGATAGAAGAGTCAAATTAGGGTCAACATATAGCTTCAATTCAGATTCAATGTAGGTTAGTTGAAGAGTCAACTTAAGTTCAAAGCAGCTTTAAATTAGATTTACTTTTGGTATAAAATAGGTTCAATGTAGGTTGATAAAAGTGAAACGTAGGTTCAATTTAGGTTCTAAGTAGGTTAAATGTAGGTTGATAAAAGGGTCAATGTAGGTTCAAAGTAGGTTTGAGTTAAGTTGACAGTAGGGTGAACGTAGGTTTAATTAAGGTTATAAGTAGGTTCAAATTGTTTTAATACTAGGGTCGAAGTAGGTTCAATGTTGGTCTAAATTCAGGTTCTAAATAGGTTCAATGTAGCTTCAATGTAGGTTCAAAACAGCTACAATATAGGTTGATATAAGGGTCAAATTAGTTTAAATATAGGTTGATAAAAGAGTCAAATTAGGGTCAACATATAGCTTCAATTCAGATTCGATGTAGGTTGATAGAAGAGTCAACGTAGGTTCAAAGTAGCTTTAAATTAGGTTTACTTTTGGTATAAAATAGGTTCAATGTAGGTTGATAAAAGTGAAACGTTGGTTTAATTTAGGTTCTAAATAGGTTAAATGTAGGTTGATAAAAGGGTCAATGTAGGTTCGAAGTAGGTTTGAGTTAAGTTGACAGTACGGTGAACGTAGGTTTAATTTAGGTTCTAAGTAGGTTCAAATTGTGTTAATAGTATGGTCGTAGTAGGTTCAATGTTGGTCCAAATTCATGTTCTAAATAGGTTCAATGTAGGTTGATAGGAAGATCAACACAGGTTAGATTTAGGTTCTAATTAGTTTCAATGTAGTTTAATATAAAGGTAAATAATCTTCAATGTAAGATTCAAAACAGGTTAATAAATGGGTCAATGTAGGTTTAATGAAGTTTTAATTTAGATTCAAAATAGGTTCAATGTACTTTCATAGAAGGTTTAATATAGGTTCAATGTATGTTTTATTTAGGTTCCAATTAGGTTCAATGTAAATTGATAAAAGGGTCAGCGTAGATTCAATGTTGGTTTAATTTAGGTTCTAAATAGGTTCAATGTAGGTTTATTGAAGTGTCTTTTTAGGTTAAATGTAGGTCCAATTTAGATTCCAAATAGGTTCAACGTTGGTCAATATAATGGCTTAATACTTTGGTAAATTATTGATCTATATCACTGAAAAAAAATAGTATTGAATCAAGAAAACCTATGTACTTGACCGTATTTTATACCAATATTTTCTTGGTCCAAGAAATTTTTATTAGTTTGAAGTAAATTTTATTGGATCGAGAAAATATTGGTATAAAATACGGTCAAGTACATAGGTTTTCTTGATTCAATACTATTATTTTTCAGTCTATGAGTGTTACAAATCCTTAAAATATTGGCTCCTTAAAAAAAAATTGTTTAAATTATTTGGGGTTGAAATTTTTTTACATTTTTGGTTATTATTATACTTAATAAATCGAAGCCAAAAAAGAATCCGAAATCTTCAACATGTAATTATACTATTAGCTTATAATGTGAAACAAACTTCCTTTTATTGAAGTGCTACAATACCTAATTAGAGGCTAAAGGCTAAAGCAAAAGTTATCATGCTTTCTACTTTTTCTGAAAACAACTATATAACCGCGCGAACACGATTAGGTTATGACTTTTAGTCTAAAAAAATGATGAATCTTGTGATAAATTTTTAGATAAATTTATTCAACAAAAAATTCTATTTTTAACATTTTCATGAAATCTCTAAATCTTTTTATAGCCAAAAAATTTTGTGTTTTTAAATAGATGAGGTCATAAATGAATTTTTTATAAGAAAATTATTTTAAATTCTTGAATTCTAAAAATCTATGTAAAATGGAAATATTAATTTTATCCTTTAAATATTAAATCCATTTATTATTAACAAAAATGTCTATCATTGTTCTAAAGTTTTTAATATTTAATTAAACGTTTATTTTGAGTGCGGCTAAACTTTTAGCTTAAAATAATGAAATTTTAATATGCTTTCCAGAACTTTAATTAACATTGAAGAAATATAATTTCCTTTATATTTGCCTTTTTTTAAACTATGCAAAAGAAAGATTTTCATTTTTCTCATCGATTTTCCTATTATTCCATAATATTTATGTTTTTCCTAATTCAATTTTTCTAATTATTTTTATCTAAAGTTTTATTTATTATAGAACTTTGAATTTCAAAAAATTTCTACCCATATGAAAAATAAAAAATTATTTGTGCTTTGAATTTAGAAAAAAAAATTCTCCATATAAAATATAAAAAATCATATTTGAAAAGTAGAAAAAATTATTAGAATTAAAAAATCATTTTTAGAAAAATTGTATTAGGAATGTTGATTTTCGGAAATATTTATTAGGAATATTCTAAAATTTAGAAAATAAAATAAAGAAAATCGGTTAGGAATCAGATATTCAAACTGTCACTTACTTAAAACACGTGTCTAGTATTTAATAATAAAAAAAATTGAATATCAGTAGAACTGAAAGTCAAGGGCAAAATAAAAACTGAAATATGAATTACATAATTAAGCCCTAGATATCAGCTATTTGTATTCAAAAGCAAAAAAAAAAGAAAAAAAATTTCTAGTTATGCTTGTAGACGAATAAAATTTTTGGCAAAATATTTACAATTTTTTAATTATTCACTAAATTAATAATGTCAATGTTAAATTATTTAAAAATAAACTTTTTGAATTTTAATAACATATATTTTAAAAAATTTTCAAATATTGAAAATACTCTTTTTTTAGGTTTAAATCTGAACCTTTAATTTCTTAATAAAATTTAATTTGTCTATTCAGAGAATATGTTTAGGGGTGAAAAATTTCATTATTCAAATTACAAAGCTATGATACAATTCCGTATATATGTACATGTGTAAAGTGCAGATGGTTAATTTGATAATAGACACACTTAGCAGAACACAAGTTTCTAATGTTTCGAAATTAAAAGATCATTCCCCTTTTACAGCCTAAAGCTAATGTCAGATGCGGGTCAAATAAAGAAGGATGTTCTCTTTAGGTCACTGCCACTGTTATTCAAAAATCACATCGCATACATGCTTTCATAATATATATATATATATATATATACTCACGTTTATTAGATATTAAAACTGCTTTTGCTATTTGTCTCACACGAGGTGAAGAAACCTTGAATAAAAACTGGATAAAATCATTATGAAGTTAATGACTCCGATATAATAACTTTCCTTTTTTTACAGGAAAAAAAAAACTTTGTTTTATATTTTTATGCAAAAATATTGCATATTGTTATTATGTTTCCTGATATTTTCATTCCAAATTTCTTGACATTTTTTTCACTTAATTACAACTCTCTTATTTTTCAAAATTTTTAAAATACGTTAAGAATTACTTATCTCTATAATATAGAGATAATATAATAATAATAATCTATAATATAATATAACGACTTATTTAGAAAAGTCGTTTCCGGTGTGCTTCAGATTGAAACACTGGTCACCATATTGTTCATTCCCTGTTGTATACTCCTGTTATGAAGCATTTACACCCTCGGAAAAAAATTTTCTTCACACGGAGAAAAAAGAATTGTTGTGGTTACTAAAAAATAAGTCCACACAACAATTCCATATTGTCAATATAGAACCAGCAGTTCTATTCGTTGTTGGGACAAAAAAAAATTGTTAAAATGGGATTGTTCGGTGAACACCCTGGCGGATCTCGAAATCGGAATGTACGCTGAATTTGTTGTACATTCGTTACACATTGGTTAAACATTTAGTTGGAGTGAAAATTGTGTAGCAACTGAGTGGAAACTGTGGAAAAGTGTAATTGAATAATATAATAAAAGTATTTAGTGATAGATTTGTGCTGTATTTGTGATAAATTAACGTGTTATTATTAAATAAATAAAGTTCAAAGTGTAAAATGTTCGCGTAAGTGAGTTTGACAGGCTAGGGAATTTTCTAGTGACATACATATTGATAGTCGATAAAGAAGTTGAGACGCCGACTTTGCACGGTAGGTGGCAGCATTCATACTTTCTCCTTTTTAAAAATTCTCTTTTTCAATTGTAAATAGAAAAATTAATTAATAAGTTATATAGTTTCTATGTTGTCATTTTTTTTAACAATTGAATTTTTTTAATGTAATTAAAAGAAAAGATTTATTTAAAAGTATTTTAAAAACAACAATTTGCATCGATTATACAAGTTTAATTTATCTCATTCAACAATCTTCAAAAATTCAATTGTTAAAAACAATGACAACATAGAAACTATATAACTTATTAATTAATTAATTTTTCTATTTACAATTGAAAAAGAGAATTTTTAAAAAGGAGAAAGTATGATTGCTGTCACCTACCGTGCAAAGTCGGCGGCTCAACTTCTTTATCGACTATCAATATGTATGTCACTAGAAAATTCCCTAGCCTGTCAAACTCACTTACGCGAACATTTTACACTGTAAACTTTATTTATTTAATAATAACACGTTAATTTATCACAAATACAGCACAAATCTATCACTAAATACTTTTATTATTCAATTCAATTACACTTTTCCACAGTTTACACTCAGTTGCTACACAATTTTCACTCCAACTAAATGTTTAACCAATGTGTAACGAATGTACAACAAATTCAGCGTACATTCCGATTTCGAGATCCGCCAGGGCATACAGAATTGTTTAAAGAACAAAGAAAATTGTAATGGAACAGTTGAAATAACAAAACTAAATTGTTAAATCGGCAATACAATTTGTTGTATTAATAAAGCTTTGATCCGTCTAATACAATTTGTTCAGTTTCTTCGACTTCTAAAATAATCGAAAGCAGATTTCGGTAGGTCATATCACCACTTTCATTTGCATTACAATCTGTGGAACATGCAGATTCTGAATCAAATTTTTTGACCAGAAACGAAAAAATTATTTTGAGTTGAAATTTGTTGTTAAATAATATTTAATATACATTTTGTATTTTTTAAGGTGAGGTTATGTTCAATATAGTAACCGTGTATAACTTACCGATAAACGATGAAATTGTCTCTTTATCCATACACCACACTTCCAATAGATTTCTCACTTTAACCGGATTCATTATTTAACAGCACTTTGTCATTTAAAAAAAAACTAATAATAAAAGCAAAAGTGGCACATGTGCCAGAAGCAAACGACACGACGATCTGCACGCCAGTTTGCGAGAATTCAAGATAACCACGTGACATGGAACAATAAACTTGTCAGCTGAACAAATCCGGATTGTTCCACCAGAAATCGGCAAAAAGTTTGCTTCTGCAACTGTACGGAATTGCAAACTGAACAAAACTGACAACAAAAAATTCGTATTGTTTTTAAAACAACGTACATTTGTATTGACAACAATCAGAATTGTAATATTAACATTTTGAATTGTAATATCAACAAATCCACTGACAACAATCGAAAAATTGTTTGCACAACGATCCCATTTTTCTCCGTGCACTTTGCATTTTCCGAAATACAATTACCTGATTGGTTGTCCACAATGAATCAGATTCTGGACAACCAATCAGATAAGTGTATTTCGGAAAATGCAAAGTGAAGAAATTTTTTTACCGAAGGTGTAAATGCTCCATTATTGTGTGCGCACGATCGTGTAATTTGCTAGTTAGTATTGGTTGCATAGTGGTTTTCATCTGGGTTGGGAACGTAAACTACCTAAGATAATTTGGTTGGTCTCCTACTCGCCAAAATCTCCATTCGCCATTTGTTATAATTCTCATCAACTACCGCACCCTGCTCTAGTAAAAATTTAGTAACTTTTAATTTTAACAATAAAGTCACTAAAGTTTTACTAGAGCAGAGTGCGGTAGTTGATAAGAATTATGATTAATTTAGTAACTTTATAGTAATTTTTAATTTTAAGGGGTTAAACCACTCTAGAATTTTCAAAAAATCAAAAAAAATTTTTTTGCTTTAAAAGGCGCCTAAGGGTGTATAGAATAAGAAACAATATCAATTATAAGTCGAAACACTTTTTAATTTGGAAGGTCAATTATACGGCGCAGGCATTGCAGATTGAAGGTATATCCAAAAAGTCGTAAGTAAAACTTTAAACTCGTTTTTCTCAAAACTACATTTTTTGTGCTGGCCGGAAACATGACTTTTACAAATCTCAACCGATTTACTTAAAAATTAAACTGTAGCTTATCAATAACATTATCTAGAGAAAGACGTACGGATTTTTTTTTATGTTGCATATTTTTTTTGTTATAAACAATTTAGTGTCAATTTTTTAAGTAAAAAACTCGGTTTTTCCTTAAAATATTCGCCATTTTTGCAAAAATCAATTGAAAAAAAATCCCCTACGTCTTTCTCTAGCTTTTAAGATGTAAAAATAGAAAGAAATTTGTTTTTTGTTCTAGGATGAAAATTGGAGCTAAAACCTTTCCGGCCGCGACGTGATTCCTCTCAGAAAGGGTTCCTATCACGTACCTGTAAATTTGATATTTAAAAAAAAAATAATTAATGAAGTATGTTTTTTTCTCTTTAAAGTGTACCTAATAAAGATATGTAAACATATTTTTCAGTACATTTAAACTTTTCTTCAAAAAAATTTCTAAAGTTAGGCCTTTTTTTGACGCTCTAGAGTGGTTTAACCCCTTAACAATAAAATTACTAAATTTTTACTAGAGCCAGTGAGAACAAATTTAAATTAATGAATTAAATAAAATTCAAATGTTGAATACTTTATAATTGATATTATTTATTATAATTATTAATTAATTAAAAAAATTAATATAATTAATTATTTCATTAAAATTAAGTATGTAACTAATTACTTCCTCAATTAATATATAATAACAATGTTTTTCTAATATCAAGTATGTTAAAATGTTTTAAAATTAAAATTATTGACAATTATTTATTTAATTTGTTATTCAAATTATTTGAATTCCATTAAATTATTTGAATTCTCCCGCCACTTATGGAGAAATGGGAATGAACAATATGGCGTTTCCGGTCATTTAATCGAAGTATGATGTGGAGTACTGATATAGAGAACAGTGAAAATAAACTCTTAAAATTGATGCCAGAATTAAATTCGATAAGTGAACTTGGACGAGCAACAATATTCAGATGGGATTATAAAAAAAATGAATGAAAATATCTTCATAAAGTTAAAGTTAGAAATATTTTCTTTCACGTGTTCTGTATATTATTTATAATATCTTTAAAATTGATTCACATATGAAAGATTTATCTTATTTAATGCATATAAGATTTTACACAAGATTTATCTTATTAGATTGTTATTGTTCGCGTTATTATTGCATTGGGTTTCATTGTAATTACATTATTAATAGAATTTAGTTTCTCAAATCACTCTTCATTTATCTCTTTCCCTGATAGAGTTTTTCCTCATTGCTTTGATAATATATATAAGTGAAAATAATAGAGCTAGACTTCGATCGACCAATTGTTAGAAATCGGTGAACCGAGGGTGAAACAGGGACCCCTGTAGACCGGAACGGGGTTAAGTTCGCCTATATTATCATTTTTTCTTAGATAATTAATGATCAATCGAGACTACTAAGCAATTAGATCTAGGTCCTCCTCACATGTGATCAAAGTTCCATAATTTTCAGCTGCACACAAGAAATAGATTATCATAAAAATATGTTTGTTTGAAAACAAAAACAAAAAAAATTAACTTTTGTTCTAAAAATTCTTTTATCTATTATATAAAAAAATCGATAATAGTAATGTTATTTTTATAAAGATTGCTTAAATACAAAGAACTTTCAACAGATGAGGGATAAATCAAATATTTAATAATAATAATAATAATTGTTTTAATTAATTAATAATTATAATATAAATTCTAAAGTATTCAACATTTAAATTTTGTTTAATTTATTAATTTAAATTTGTTCTTACTGGTTTCTCAATTTAAAGAAATGTATATAGAAATATTAAAGACTTTTCTAATTTGTAAATATAAAAAAGAATATTATGAAATATAAGGATGAAAAAATTGTATAAAATATATTTTTTCTTTTTATGTCAATATTCCAATGTCAATATTCCAATGTAAAATGTACATGTAAAGGCGCTTGTATACCTTACCGATCCCGAGTATTCTATCGTCGTGCAGCATTGGAGTAAAAGAGACAAAAGATAATTGTGTTTCTTTTACTCCAATGGTACACGACGGAAGTATACTCGGGATCGGTGAGGTATACAAGCACCTTAAAGAACCACGCAGATTAAACCTCATATAGTTTACGTTCCCAACCCTGATGAGTATACAACAGGGAATGAACAATATGGCGACCACTGTTTCAATCTGACGCACACCGGAGAGACGCATGAAAATCCCCTAAACTTCATATAACAGAAATGCCATTTGACAGAAATTTTATTGGACAGAATATTTACATAGCAGACAATTCATATAACAGACTTTTCATTGGACAGACGTTTGATTGGACAGAATTTTTATCGAACAGAAATGTCACTTAACAGAAATTTTATCTGACAGAATTTCCATTCAACAGAACATAAGTATAGCAGAACTCTAATTGGTCATAATTTAACTTTTGCATCATACATTCTCATCCCTGCTATATTTTTAACTTGTCGGTACAGTAGACGTAGAGGTCAGTAGTTGCTATTTCTTTCTCGCCCCAAAGTTTGAATATTAAATAATAAAACTAATATTTTATTTACTTATAATTATTAGGTATTCATTATCAATAATAATGAAATAAAATATTAGTTTTATTATTTAATATTCAAACTTTGGGGCGAGAAAGAAATAGCAACTACTGACCTCTACGTCTACTGTACCGACAAGTTAAAAATATAGCAGGGATGAGAATGTATGATGCAAAAGTTAAATTATGACCAATTAGAGTTCTGCTATACTTATGTTCTGTTGAATGGAAATTCTGTCAGATAAAATTTCTGTTAAGTAACATTTCTGTTCGATAAAAATTCTGTCCAATCAAACGTCTGCCCAATGAAAAGTCTGTTATATGAATCGTCTGCCGTGTAAATATTCTATCCAATGAGAGTTCTGCTATACTTATGTTCTGTTGAATGGAAATTCTGTCAGATAAAATTTCTGTTAAGTGACATTTCTGTTCGATAAAAATTCTGTCCAATCAAACGTCTGTCCAATGAAAAGTCTGTTATATGAATTGTCTGCCATGTAAATATTCTGTCCAATAAAATTTCTGTTATATAAATTTCTGTCAAATGGCATTTCTGTTATATGAAGTTTAGGGGATTTTCATGCGTCTCACACCGGAAATGACTTTTCTACATGAGTCGCCCATCTAGTTATTTCTTGTACTTCTTGGTTAACAGAACAGAAGACAGAACCATGCGTATTGTATATTGCAATTATTATATTGGGAAATAAATAATGTATATGAATTACGTTAAGCATTAATATTAACAACATTATTTATATATATATTGTTGTCTATTTAATTAACTTGGAATTCCGTGACAAAAGAGCACAAACGTAACATTTGTCGTTTGTTTTTATTTATCTTGTAATTTTCTTCATTGATTCTAAATATTGTATTTCAAATTAAAAATGTTTTACTAAATTGTAATTATTTGATAAAATTTACTGATATGTTTTTCAAATAAAAATTTTTATTTTGATCTTTTCAGCCATAATTTTCAATCCCCTCTTTCTACCCTTTTGATTTGAGTAGCCGAGAATAAGTATTTATGTTGCAAAATTATATTTTCTTTGTGTTTATTAAAATATGGATTTTTTTAATGATTTTTTGTCTATATTCGTAATTAAAATGAAACAAATGCAAAATTATGTAACACTGACTAAAAGTAGTAAATACTAAACGAAGGTTAAGAAACAAATAGCTGTTATTATTCTCTATATTCATTAATTAAATAGAACAAATGCAAAACAATATAACAAGCTAGTAAATAAATAACAAACGAAGTTTAGAAAAAATTTCCCTTTACTATTCTCCATATGAATAAATAGTAAAAGTGATTCTATTATAATATTTAAATTGGCATATTTTCTAGTATAAAATATTGCTTTCAAGATAGTGACAATTTAATATTTAATAAAAAAACAATGTAAAAATAGAATTTTTATTTTTATTAATTATTTTAATAATTCAATATAAATTATTTTCAATATTGAGAGGGGCTAAAAAAGATAAAGCAAATACTAATAGAAGAAGTCTATAATATAAATTAATGTTAGTACTACTGATTATCAATATGCAGAAAGAATGCAAAAGGAGAACATTTAATACATGTGTCATAACTTGCTTTATCTCTTTCTATAGCTTAACATATATTCTCATACGTCTCAATTAAGAAAGCATTTTCTATTTTTAATTTTTGTAAATAATAATTCTTTCAAAAGAATTTAGTCGATAATATTTTTTAAGGTGGACATGAAAATAGATGGTATTCAAAAAATAGATTAAATTTCATAAATATACGTTAGAAGTATAAACAGTATTGAGAAATTCAAAAGTAAGGTTGATTGATTGATAACAAACATTATATTTTTCTCTATGCGGAATAATAATTATTAATATCTATGGAATAATTATTATAAATTAATTAATTAAGGGCCAGTTTCACCAACTCCGGTTAATAGTTAATCAGCAACTGAATCACTTAGGATCAGTTTCACCAACTCCGGTTAAAAGATAATCAGCGATTAAATCTCTAACCGACCAATCATGAGCGGTTAAATTGGCTTTAATCGTTGATTAACTTTTAACCGGAGTTGGTGAAACTGGCCCTAAGAATTATAATCAAAAAGAATTTTGTGTTGTCAAGCCATTTTTAATTAAATTTCCTTCTGGCGCACCGTGAATTTAGTAAGATTTAAAAAAAAAGTCTTAAGTGATATACATTTTATCATAAAATAATGGTTTCCATAAAGAATTCACAAATATTAAATATTTGAACCTTTCTTTTATTCACGGTGTTGTTTTATTGATTTTTAGAAATCACAAGAAAAAGTTGAAGATAGTCTTGTAAGAGCAAAGTTCCACTTGTCAATAGTAGTAATAAAAAAGTAAATTAATCGTTGGAAAATATAGAGTTTATCGTGACACGTATGTTTCGTGGTTCAACGGACCCATTGGAAGAAACAATCATCAGTAGATTGTAAATTATTTTAAACGGTGTTATCCGCGAGACGCAAGATAGACGGTCGCTTTAAGGTGCTTTGGCCTTCTTCATGTAATGAGTTCTTGAGATATACGACTATTTACACTGTACACTTGGCATTCTATGATATTTCTACAGACAATAATATATTGTTACTTTTTTTTTTATTTGTTGTTTGTATTTTCTTTGTTAATTTTTGTTATGCATAATTAACAGGTACAGCAAAATTAATTTGCTACTAAGCAACAGACGTATATTAAAAACAGATTGTTCTGCCTACTTTATTGTCATATAATCTAAATCATTTATTTTTCAACAGCTAAAAAATTTATCTTCCCTTTAGCTCATAATTTCTGTTGATTTAAAAAATTTTAATATATTTAACTGTATACAAATATTAGATGACTCTATGACAGGAGGAAATTGATGTAAATCTCCAAATTGCATTCCGCTGAAATTTTGATCAGTTTCGGTTATTTCTCTTTCTCCTTGCATTGGTATTTAATTAATTTTTTAAAAAAAAATTTTGGTTTTAACATTAAAACTCTGATTTAAAGGAACAGTACTAATGTTTATTTCTGCACTGTTGCATCTAGTTAATGGCAATGACAAACAATGATAAGCTCCTTAATATAAGCTGACATCATGTTTCCGTTAATAAATCCATTAGTAATTTTTCTAAATTTATCTCTTAAAGATAAATTACTATTTTCTATGTCTGTAACAGCTCCTCTCAATAATTTATTAAAACCTAAATTAACATTTGTTACATAATTAGTCATATATAAGAACGACGATTATGAAGATCTAAAACAAATTGTCCATATTCGTATGTAACTAAATTTTATATAATCTCATTGAGAATGAATTGCTTTTATATATAATTTAATATAGTTTTTATTATTCTGATTATTTACAATTTCTATTTATTCATGTGCCTTATAACTGAAAATTTTGTCAATAAATTACTGATTATTAATTATATAACATATATTATAATTTCCAACAATATAAACTATTTTATATCATTTGTTGACGTATAAAGTTTATATATGAATAAACATTAGTATAGATGTCTGGATTGCCAACACCACACAGTTCACTTCCCCACGATACAACACCCACAACTTGTCCATTTGATACTAAAGGACCACCACTGTCACCCTGTAAAAAAAAAATTTACAAAAAACAATTTTTTTTTTAGTTAATATATCTACAGTTTGTACGACTTACATTACAAGTGCCTTGTCCTCTAGAATAAATTCCACATATTTGCTCGTAATATAATTGATTTCCCATGTACTTTTGACATGTACTTGAATGCATTATTTCCACAATAACTTTGTTAAGAAATAAAGATGCTTGTTTATTATAATTTGATCGATAACCCCAACCAGCAATTATCCCTTGAGATCCTTCAATTGGATTATAGCTTGGTAATTGTATCAATGTTTGGTGTTCATTAAATATTATGGGCGTAGATAGCTAAAAAAAATAGTACAATAATTCCTGATTAAAATTCAGGACTAATTCGGAATTAGCTGTAATGTAAAATTAATAAAAATTTTGCAATTCACAATATTTATTTTTTTATTTATTTTTAAAATTTCGTTAAATAAATTTTATTTATTCGCGTTTATCATAAATTTTATTAAATATTTGCAGGTTGCAGCGGATATTCAAAGATTTAGTATAATTAATTTTAAATTTATTTATTAATTTTGTAAATTTATTTCATTTATGTAAACTTCCTGATTCCTAATTCCATTTCAATGAGTCATCGTTGGAAATTATAATTTTATTTCAAGAATGATTGGAACGTCTATTATCTTTTGAAAATAATAATTATCTATCGAGATTTAAGAAAATATTTCAAATTTTACCGCCTATTATGATGTGTTATCCATCGACCAATCAGATGATCGAAACCTACTCCATATTCCTAAAAATCCATGGCCTAATAATATCCGTTATTTATTATAATATATTGGAATTTTATAAATATGATATAAACCTTGGTAGAATTCAACTAGATTTCCGTCTCCTATACGCGAAGCTCCTAATGCATGAGAACCATTTGAATCGCCATACGAACCTGACAAGAATTTTGTACAATTTTTGGATTCAGTCCCATTGTGTTTTGTGACATACACGGAGAAAAATGGGAATGTGGTGTAAACAATTTTTGGAATCCGTACAGTTGCAGAAGCAAACTTTTTGCAGATTGCTGGTGGAACAATCCGGATTTGTTCAGCTGACAAGTTTATTGTTCCATGTCACGTGGTTATCTTGAATTCTCGCAAACTGGCGTGCAGATCGTAGCGTCGTTTGCTTCTGGCACATGTGCCACTTTTGCTTTTATTATAAGTTTTTTAAAAAAATGATAAAGTGCTGTTAAATAATGAATCCGGTTAAAGTAAGAAATCTGTTGCAAGTGTAGTGAATGGATGAAGAGACAATTTCATCGTTTATCGGTAAGTTATACTCGGTTATTATTGAACATAACCTCACCTTAAAAAATACAAAATGTATATTAAATATTATTTAACAACAAATTTCAACTCAAAATAATTTTTTGGTTTCAGGTCAAAGAATTTGATTCAAAAGCTGCATGTTCCACAGATTTTAATGCAAATGAAAGTGGTGATATGACCTACGGAAATCTGCTAACGATTATTTTAGAAGGCAAAGAAACTGAACAAATTTTATTAAACGGATCAAAGCTTTGTTGACACAACAAATTGTATTTCCGATTTAACCATTTATTTTTGTTATTTTAACTGTTCCGTAATAATTTTCTTTGTTCATCAAACAATTCTGTTTGATTCACCGAACAATCCGAATAGTTTTAATAACAATCCTATTTTAACAATTTATTTTGTTCCAAAAACAAATAGAACTGCTAGTTCTATATTGACAATCTGCAATTGTTGTGTGGACTTAATTTTTAGTAACTACAACAATTCTTTTTTCGCCGTGTAGTCTTGACAGAATAATGTATTAGAAGATAATGAAGAAGAGACTATTAAATTTCTAATTTCATTTATATAACATCAGGAATATTCCACAGTGACATTCAGGTATATTCCAGTGACATTGAGGGTAATATTAAAGGAATATTCCCATGATGCGGACATTTTGATTTTCCTAGAAGATCATGAGAATATTCCACTGTGGTATTCAACGGATATTCAGGGAATATACCGTGCTGCTTGGGTGGTAACTAAATAACAAAAATCTATTTATCTATCTATTTATTTCAAACATTTGTGATTAGTGAGAATCTTCTTTTAAAATTTAGCAAAGAGGAGAAAAATTATATTAATTTAATTTTTTGGCATTATCAGATATTTTTAATTTTTATTGAAATTGATTTTCTTTTTCTGAATTTCTCTTATTAATTTTGTATTTGTTACTTATTTCAACATGTTTTAATTATGTGTTTCCTCTTTATTTTAAATGTGCTTTTATTAGAAATTTACCATTGACCCTTTTTCCCTATTAATATTTGTTTACGCTATGACAATTATTAATTTCCCCTTTTTATGTGTTTTGATCATTCCCTAAAGATTTTTTGATTTGTTATTAATTGATTTTCTAATTCATTGACTTTTTTTTTTTTAATTATTTCATCGATCTTGGAATTCCGTGACAAGAGAGCACAAATATAACGTTTATCGTTTGTTTTGTCCATTTTGTATTTTTAATCTTTAATTTTGAAAATTATGTTTTAAATCAAAAATTTTTAATTAAATTTAAATTTTATCTTTTGTAATTTTTTTTTGTGAATTTATTGTCTTGATTTAAATTATTTTTTGTAACAATTCTTGCAGTTCTCTTTAACGAATCCCCCTTTATACCGATTTATTTTGAGTAATCGAAAAAATTAAGTCGTTAAAATTTGTTATTAATTTTTTTGTGTGATCATTCGATCTGTCACCCGAGGATAATTTTTATTATTTTGGTTAACAATACCAGTGTGACCTTAAATTTTGTTTTCTATTAATTAAAATTATTTTAAATTGTTACATAATTTAAAAATATTATTTACCTTTAAAACGGCAATGTCATTAGGAAAAGAATACTGGTTACTCATTATAAATAAAGGATGAACTGTTACTTTACTTATACTGTGCCTTTCTCCACCCTGCAATAAACTTTTTGTTCCCGACACAACAACTAAGTTACTGTAAGGATAGATTGCTTTATAAACGCAATGTGCTGCTGTTAATATATGTTGTTGACTTATAATAGCTCCACCACAAGAATGATAACCATCATTAAGAAGTGAAACTATATAAGGAAATTCATCTTCTACTGTGTATGCTCCACCAGTAATTTTTTGTGGTGGTTCTCCATTTCCTATTTAAACAAATAAATAAAAGTTCTAATCAATGAGCTGTTACAATAGTTAACATAAAGATTTAAAAAATTAATGTCAAAAAAAAATATCCACCTTACCACAAATAATATTGTAGATAATAAACAAAACACCGAGAGCAGTATTTTTGAAAGGCATATTGTATAATGTAAATTTTCAACTGAATTTCCATCATTTATGTAGTCGAATGTCATGTTTAAACAGAAGTTTTTTTTTAAATAAGAGTGATAATTGATATATTGCAAACAATACCATATGCAAGGAAAAATTTCAGAAGCGAATAATTTAAAAATATTGTAAATCAGCATGATAGGGAAAGGTTCTTATCATTCAGAATCAAAAGAACAAGAATGTGCTTTTGACATTTTTATCTTCTAATTTTAATTTATTCCACCTAGTGCATTTATTAAAACAGTGAAATGAAATTTAAATTATAAATAAATAAAAAAAAACCTTTACGAATATATAACCTTGAAAATTTGTTTTAAACAATAATATACTTAAAGGAATAATTTCTCTTCCTTGTTATCATTTCAAAGTCAATTGATATAATAAAACAAAACGTCACAATTTATTTCAATAATGGTAATTTTAATCTAAAGCCAATGCGAATTTGATAAAAAAAAAGTGAAATCTTCAGTTTCAGTTTGTTATAAATTTATTTCATGAAATGTAAATAATTCTATAAAGGGGTGGCAACATATGAAGAATATTTTGTGAAATTTTCATTATCAAATTATTTAATGTTAATTGTCGACTGTTATTATTTTTCTCTCTTTGTTCTCTCCCTTATCAACGAATGTTTCTGTAGGAAAATTCGAATTCAAGATATCTCAATTAGAAGTGTAGAACTTTTTCTGTTTTACCTAATGTAGAAAAAGTGTAGGTTATTCTAGTTTATAGTTTCTACGCTCTAGACGAAAGTTGTCGCTGGTGTCAATTTATCAATGATTGTGTACCTGTACGTGGTATAGAATATTTCCCACCTAATCTTTGATTTAAATAAGCATATTTCTGTATTATTCAAGAAATTTAAGATCGATGAAAACACCTGCAAGAATCCATGCAGTGAGAGTTTGGTATGCCGTACTTTAGTTCTCTTTTGCAAAAGTCGTTCAAAAATATGTAACTTTCTGACTTGTTTGCAACTTTAGAATTTCAAAAATTGTAATTAAAATTTAAGTTAATTAACTAGTACATTAAAATATATAATTAATTGAAATTAATAAATATCACCAAAGATTTGTTTCATTTTTAGAGGAATAACTTCAATTATTAAATATAAAACTTAAATGTAAATGAATAATTTCAATCGAAGAGAAAAAATTAAAATTTATTTTTTAATCAAAATATTCTCAAATAAAGAAAAAAAAATCCTCCATTTTAGATATAAATATTCGTGAATTGACAATAAAATCGAAAAAGTAATTAACGAGAGGAAAATTCTTCTCACTTTGAGATATATTACTTTTTTCGATGTATCTATTATTTCTTAAAATGTTTGTCGCTTTTGTTAACTAAATTAGAGGAATCTTTCCAATTATATATTTGGTTTTGTTAGCTTATTGTTATTAATTTTTTAAAATTCTTTTACTTGTTTAAACAAATTAATTGTTTATCGTTTCGAATAATTTGATACTAAAAGAAAAAATATTAAATAAAAATAAATTTTAATATTAATAATTAATCTGACGATATAAATTTTATTAATTAAATAAATTATTTGTAAATTACTTTACTTAATATGAATAAAATAAAACATTTATAATGTTAAATAAATAAATTTATTAGCTACGTAAACCTGACAGAACCAAATCAAAAAATTAATATTTTATATATTGCAAAATTAAGGGCTCATTTAGGGCTAATTTAGTGCCCTATAGCCGAATTTTGAGCTTTTGATTTTTTAAAAAATATACACGGTTCTGTCAGCTTTACTTATAGCCAGCAGAACCACCACCAAAAATGCTTAAAAATGCATGTAAATCATTTTTTTTATTACCAAAATTTTGGGCTCATTTTAGGCTCCAAGATTCCATACAAACTTTTAATTTTCAATGAAATTTAGTAAAGGGCCAAAAAGGGCATAAAAGGATAAAGGGATATAGTAATTTATTTAGAATTATTTTGCAAGGATCCTGCAATTTATATTTTAAGCTCAGAATCCGTTCATGTAAGATAACCTCGGGATATTTTATTTAATGCAAAATATACAGTGGTTCTGTTCACTTTACTAATAGCCAACAGCACCACCTCATTTTTCTTTAAAAAATTTTAATACAACATTTTTATCAACTTATTCTTTTCAAAAATTTTAATAAAGTTTTTTAATTTGAAATCACCTGAAATTTTATTATTTCTAAACATCTTAATTTTTGTTATTCCAATATGTTACTTTTTTCAAATAATTTTAATCAAATTCTTTGAAAATTCAATTATTTTTAATACAAGTTTATGTCTTTAAATTTTTGAACGTTCAAATTTTCTCCATTAAAATATTTTTTATGATTACTGAACATTAATAAAAAAAATTCAATATTTATTATATATAAATAATTACTTTTTAATTTGCAAAGTTTAATATTGTGTAATAAAACTTTTTAATAATTTTAACGACTTTCTTTATAAATTCAATTATTTAAAAACATTCAATTGAGAGTCCCGATCAAATAACGACTTCGACGCACGGATCGGTCGTTCTAATGGTAGCCGGGTAGGAGTGAGCGGCCCATAGGCGCTCACTGCTACCCGACTACCATTAGAGCGACCTCAATTGCAAATACCAACTTTAAAAAATTTTATTTATTTTCGAAAATAAAAAAATTCTATTTTTATTTATGGTGATTTGAATTTTGAATGTTCCTTGATTTTTTGTAACTTTCCTGGTTTACCTGATTTGTGGCATCCATGAAAAATTTAATATAAATTTTTTTGGGTTTTACTCCACTGAGACGGATTGTTGAACCCAGACGCTTTTCCGCGAAAAACGTTTCGTTAACTCTATTGGCTGACCTCCCACTTTGACCTACCAATATTGGTTACCAATATTGTTAAAAAACATAAGTTTCATCAGTTTTGAAAGAAATTTGACCAGTTATCAATGGAAAGAAAAATGCCTAAACCGGGAAGAAAACGAAAGGTTAGCAAAGACGAACTGCTACAGTTATTTAAAAAAAGAAAAACTGAAATCTTTCTCGAAAATGGAAAATTAGTCAGTAAAGATGATAAAATATGGAATCAGTTGTCTTTGGAATTAACGAAGCGCCTAACAGGGCGATCTCTATATTCTAGACTTTGTGAAGATAGGTTAAAGAAAACAGTAAATGATTCTGAAGAATTCATTAATGATGATCGACTTTTTTCACCCGATGAAAATTTATTTGATTCAAATAACCGATTACTCGTGCATTATCAAATAAATATTTACTTGAACCAAATAATTTTTATTTGATCCAATAATTCTTTTACTTGGAACAAGTACAATTTAATTGACTTTAATAATAATTATTTAATACAAATACATATTCATTTGATAACACTTAAGTAGTAGGTTATTTGAATCAAATAATTTTTACATTCTCATCACAATGAAGTATTAAATTTGTGCGATTTTTAACATTTTTTAATTTCTATAAATCTCCACGTTTTGCATGTTCTCAAAGTTTTGAACGTTCAAATTAACGAAATTTGTTTTCCGTTTAAATTTTTCCAAAAATTACTAGACTAAAAATGAAAAATAAAATAAATTAAACACTTATTTAGATAATAATTAATTTTTTATTGCGCAAAAACTTATTTTGTAATAAAATTCAAAGAAGTATCAAATTTAAAGAAGTGACAAAAAAATCGTTGTTCATTTGAACGTTCAAAACTTTAGGACCATCGTTTTGCGACATCCTGATGCCAAAAAATGGGTATGTACGTAGACAAAAATTTGTCCGACTATAACGAACAAATTTTAATTAATCGACTCCAAATTTGTAAACTCTCGCCTAAGTTCATTGGGCAGTTAATTTTCTCAAAAAATATCAAAATTATTCAAATTTTGAGTTTTTAAAAAATTCAAAAATTTTTATTTTTGAAAAAAAATTTTTCAATTTTTTTCCTTAAAACACCCTCTCAAAACTAAACACTTTTTTCCATTAACATTTTTTTTGTAAAATTTAAAACAACAAATTTGTGATATTTTTTAATATTATTTCCAATTACTACTATATTATAAAATATTAATAATCCCGTGCAGAAATTATGACCTGGTCCTTGCATGGCACTTCCCAGTTAACCATGTTTCTGGCGTGGGCCTGGCAAGGAAAACTGGGATGGGCCATTTCAAGGGTGTAATGATTTTGCAAGGATTTGCCCTACTTCGGGAAAAAACTTTCCAAGGCCATGAGTTTTTCTGGTAATTACTCTATATTTTGCTACTGATATAAAAATATCCTGCTTAATCAATAACACTTTTGGCAAATAAATAAATAAATTCATCACGTCAGTACTAAATCACCGTGATATGCCTAAATTGATTATTGGTCCTGCTATGATGGTCCTACCTTGGCAGTCCCGTTGACAAATTCTAAGTTGGGCCTAAGTTGGTCCTGCACAGGGTGGCCATTTTATAATATAATATAATATAATAAAAATTTGCTTTATATTTGAAACAAAAGAAAAGCCCAAATTATTGGCGTTTAAATTTTTGTTTTAAATGCCTTTTGAAGCATTATTTGAGGTGGTTCTGTTGGCTATTAGTAAAGTGAACAGAACCACTGCATATTTTGCATTAAATAAAATATTCCGAGGTTATTTTACATGAACGGATTATGAGCCTAAAATATAAATTGCAGGATTCTTGCAAAATAATTCGAAATAAATTACTTTATCCCTTTATCCTTTTATGCTCTTTTCGGCCCTTTGCTAAATTTCATTGAAAATTAAAAGTTTGTATGAAATATTGGAGCCTAAAATGAGCCCAAAATTTTGGTAATAAAAAAAATGATTTACATGCATTTTTAAGCATTTTTGGTGGTGGTTCTGCTGGCTATAAGTAAAGCTGACAGAACCGTGTATATTTTTTAAAAAATCAAAAGCTCAAAATTCGGCTATAGGGCAATAAATTAGCCCTAAATGAGCCCTTAATTTTGCAATATATAAAATATTAATTTTTTTATTTGGTTCTGTCAGGTTTACGTAGCTAAATTTATTTAATGACCAAAAATAAACAAAACAAAGAGACAGATATATTTATTTTCTAAGCTTATAAAGGCTCGTTCCTACATTTAATTTCTAGAAACTTCGATAATTTGAAAATAATCAAATGTGTGAGTGAGAAATTTCAAATTGATTGATCAAAAATCTGTCATTTTCCCTCCCTACCTTTTACGAGGTACTTCTTCCGTGTATTTCTTACCGCCAATTTCTCCCTCCATTTATAATTTTTGGAGTGTCTTATTTTTAGTAGCTAATTAAATTCAAACTAATTGTATGTATTTTACTAATGACAGAACGATTCTTCTCTTTCTATATATGACCGTTTCTAACGCTTGCTGAGAACAATGCCGTTGTCTGTCTGTCAATCATTTTCCTTTAACTGAATTGATTTTACCATTAATTTTTGAATAATTTTTTTAATAAATAATAAAATTATGATAATTTACTTCTATTTGTTACGGACGAAATTTCCGTAAATTTTTAATTATTATTATTTGCAATAAAACAATAATTTTTATCAAATACTTTTATAAATATTAAACACACATACAACATTTTCTAATTTTTAATATTTAATTATTTATTCAAAATCAATTAACAATAATTATTTCTAATTTCTTTTTATTTTTATTTCTGAAATCAATTGTTATTTCACAAATGAGTTGGGATTAGTGAACTCCATGTTGTGAAATAACACGAACTAAACTATCAGCTACTTTGTCAAATGTGGGATTTTTATGTACAAAAGTTGATACATTTATTTGGAAAATTAGAAAATGTTACGAAATTATAAAGATAATTCAGGTGGTTAAACCGATCACAACCCAAATAAAATACAAGCTTGCATGGGAACAAAGAAGGTGTTGATTGCAAAATTAACCCTCCCACTACTTAAAATTATATACAAATAGGGTGTGATCATTGTCACCGAATTATTATTCGAGGAGTTTTAATTTGTTTTTCCCGCAGAGTCGATGTATTGTTTTTCCCGCAAAAAGGCGGATGATTATTAATTTGTTTCTCGCCAAGAGTAAATGAATATATTGAATATTCCCACGTAGGGTTGATTTGTTTATTGAAATAAAATAATTTACGAGTATTACATTTTCTTATATGAAGAAATCTGAAAATATAGAAAATATAAAGAAATAGTGTCAACGTTTATAAGACCCACGCAGTACGGTATATTCCTTGAATATCCGTTGAATACAACAGTGGAATTTTCTCATAATCTTCTAGGAAAATCAAAACGTCCGCATCATGGGAATATTCCATAGTGACATTCAGGGTATATTCTAGTGACATTGAGAGAATATTCCTCGGTGACATTCATGGAATATTCCAGTGACATTAACCCTCCTACGGTTTAATTAAATTGCAGAAATCGGAACTAAAATGGTTCAATTTACCCTGCATAGAAAATTTTATATTTCAACATGCTTTAATAGCTTTTGGGTCGCTGATTACGAATCTGGTGTCCATTTTCAAAAATTCAAAATGGCGGATGCAACATGACGGACAAATATTTCAAATCACTGGAAACTACTTACTTGGTAACTTTTCAGGGTCGTTGGTAACAATTCCAACGTCAGTTTTTCATATTTAGAATGTGCACATCTACTGTATTAAACGAGTTTTTAAAAAAAATTTCGATTTTTATTAAATTTTAAATCCAGAAGTTTTTGAATTATTGAAAACTAATCTAAAGTCCAATTTTTAAAATTCCACAACTTTTAAGATATTTCTTTAAAGTAGTCAAATTTTGAAAATCTGGCTTGAAACTCGTAATCTGGTAATTCTAAAAAGAAAAAGTATGGAATGAAACATTTTTTGAACGTATAATTTTGATAAACAGGTTAATTTAAATTAATAAGTTTTTTCAAAATTTGTTCGCCATATTGGATCTGCCATTTTGAATTTTAAAACACTGACGTCGGACTCGTAATCAGCGACCCCAAAAACCCCTGAGTAATTATATTAAGTTTTTTCAAAAGCCGTCCGCCATATTAGATTCGCCATTTTGAATTTTGAAAAACTGATCTCGGATTTGTAATCAGCAACCCCGAAAACCCCCGAGTAACGATTTTAGTATGTTTTTTTTAATAAACTTTCTGATTAAATGCACATTATCCACTTATTGAAAAACTTACTTGTTTAGCTTAATATTTATAGTTATGTAACTTTGACAAAAAAAAAATTTTTATCATTGTAAACCAATATTTTTTAAAAGCATAGAGCACTAGCTTCAATTTCCAATTTGGATCATGTAATTCCGATGTATTGTTAACGAGTTATTAAATATTCAGTTACCCCGAGTTTACTCGGCGTTAACCGCTTTGGCACAGTTAATTTACCCCGAGTTATCTCGGGACAAACCGTATGGAGGTTAAGGGGATATTTAGGTGATATTGTGGAAATATTCCAGTGATATTGAGGAAATATTCCACGGTTACATTGAATTTTTTTTAAACGTGTTTTTAATCTTTCTGCTTATTCAAATAACAATTTATAACACATTTCTATTACTTCAATACTTAAAAAAATTCAATATAACCGTGAAATATTCCCTCAATATTACTGGAATATTCCTTTAATATTATCCTTAATGTCACTGGAATATACCCTGAATGTCACTGTGGAATATTCCCATGATGCGGACATTTTGATTTTCCTGGAAGATCATGGGACACTACACTACACGGCGAAAAAAGAATTGTTGTAGTTACTAAAAATTAAGTCCACACAACAATTGCAGATTGTCAATATAGAACTAGCAGTTCTATTTGTTTTTGGAACAAAATAAATTGTTAAAATAGGATTGTTATTAAAACTATTCGGATTGTTCGGTGAATCAAACAGAATTGTTTGATGAACAAAGAAAATTATTACGGAACAGTTAAAATAACAAAAATAAATTGTTAAATCGGAAATACAATTTGTTGTGTCAACAAAGCTTTGATCCGTTTAATAAAATTTGTTCAGTTTCTTTGCCTTCTAAAATAATCGTTAGCAGATTTCCGTAGGTCATATCACCACTTTCATTTGCATTAAAATCTGTGGAACATGCAGCTTTTGAATCAAATTCTTTGACCTGAAACCAAAAAATTATTTTGAGTTGAAATTTGTTGTTAAATAATATTTAATATACATTTTGTATTTTTTAAGGTGAGGTTATGTTCAATAATAACCGAGTATAACTTACCGATAAACGATGAAATTGTCTCTTCATCCATTCACTACACTTGCAACAGATTTCTTACTTTAACCGGATTCATTATATAACAGCACTTTGTCATTTTTTTTAAACTAATAATAAAAGCAAAATTGGCACATGTGCCAGAAGCAAACGACTCGACGATCTGCACGCCAGTTTGCGAGAATTCAAGATGACCACGTGACATGGAACAATCAACCTGTCAGCTGAACAAATCCGGATTGTTCCATCAGCAATCGACAGAGAGTTTGCTTCCTGCAACTGTACGGAATTGCAAACTAAACAAAACTGACAACAAAAAATTCGTATTGTTGTTAAAACAACATACATTTGTTTTGACAACAATCCGAATTGTAATATTAACATTTCGAATTGTAGTATCAATAAATCTACTGACAACAATCCAAAAATTTTTTGCACCACAATCCCATTATTCTCCGTAAATTTTTTAAAATTGAGGACACCAATGCAATAACCAGAGGGACGCTCGGACAGGCCGCGCTGAAGCCAGTCAACGAATGAAAAAGTCGAAAAAATTAAAATTCAAAATTTTGATTTTTGAAATATACTACGTTGTAGAAAATAAAACGGCGCATCTTTTTTTCCTTAAAGTTTTTTTTGTAGAATGAATAGTTTTGACAATAATTGCAAAAAACTAAATATTTTCAATCAACAAATTTTATTGAATTTTTAAACACAAATCGTTCCAGTTCCGACAAATATTAATGAATTTACTTCAACTTTGGTATACCCACGCATTTAGGTCTAGAGAAGACGATAGCATGATGAAAAAGTTAAAAACCGTAAATTATTTCATTATTTATTAATTTAAATAATAACTTACCTGTACTCTCGTTTTCCTATCTTCGCTGACAAAAATTCTGTGGGGAACTTTTTCGTTGAAAAAACTTGCAGTGAGACATTTGTTCCTCACATATCGAAGAAGTTTTGTGGAAAAATTCAGATCGATTTATTCAAAACTGACGAAGATACACAATTTTTAATGAAAAACACGCAACGCCAATCAAAATAACTCCGCGATCCACGATCCAACACTGCCAGACGGCATTGTCGATAAGGTCGATGTTCAGCAATATAAACAATACAAATTCTTCTCTATAATTTATAATTATAATTATACGCATTCACAACAAACAAAAACTAATATAAAATTCTTGTTTGATAATTATTATAAACTCTTTGCATATTTATTCTCATTTTTCGAATTGAAATTACTATTAGGTAGACTTGACTCCGGTCAAGTAGATTAAATGTTTGTTGAATTGTGAACATTCTTATTTAAAGTCAATCTTAGGGAATACAATTGTCAACCATTTTGTGGGGTTGATTGAATAAACATGACAGTGTATTATTTTAACTCTCGACTCTTTTTATTTAATTTACATTTTAATGTCTTTATTTCATATTTCTTTTTGGCATTTTCTCTAAAAATACAGTCTATCCGGGATTTTTGAATTAATAGTGTACTGAGAGGTAGTCCACTACCATTTACTAAACTTTAGTTTAGTAACGAGCAATTTACGCTTACCTATGAGCGAAATTGTTGATAGTAAATTTTAAACATACTTTTTAAATATTTATATCTTTTTAAATTATTTTTGTTAAATTAACTTCCGTCTTTAACACTATTAGTTTATTTTATAAATATTTAATAAATGTATAAATTATAATAATATTTCTCTTATTTGAATTTTATATCTTCCTTCTCTTTCTATTATTTTTCTCATTTATTTTTCCATTATGTTACCTATTATTGTTTGCACCTTCTCTTTCAATTATTTTCGAAATTATATTTCACATAGTCAAAGCTCAATTCTTAATATTATTTTCATTTCAGAAATTTATTAATTTATAATTTTTTAAATAATTTATAGTAATTTTAAATATTTTTGACTGTCTATAATATATGAAACCATCCAGAAATAGTTATTTATAATGATTATAATTTATTAGAATTTATAAAAAATTCTAATTAATTCTAATTTTTTCAAATTTGAGAAACTAAATTCTAAAAACTGAATGTTAATGATAAGAAAAATAAAATGTAAATCCACAAGTTTATGGGAATTCTGATTTCCAAAGCATTTTCTTTACTCCCTTAAAGACCCAGATGCAGCAGATTTACAAGTTCCACGTGTTTCTGCGGTATAGTGTGATCCTTTCCTTCCTTAAGTGCCTATAAAGGACAGTGGATAATACTTTATTCTCCAATCCTCTTACTCGTAAACTTCCTAGTTAAAAATTTCTAAGATTCTTTTCGCCAAATAAACGTAGAGAGAAAGAAAAATATATGTGAAAAGAGACTTGAGTGATTCGAATTTATGGAATATTAAAGTAAAGTCGAATAGGTTGAGAAATGGATTTTTTTTCAGTGTTAATGCACTAGTAATACTCAACTTTGTTAATAGCACATTTATATTGTGAAGAAAAGGAAAATTATTTTTGGAATTTTTGAAAAATTATTCAACCATTTTTTTTTCAACAGTTAAGAGGGAATAGTAGATAAAATTAATATTGAACTATTTCGAAAATAAAATGAAAAATATTCAGTATTTGAGATATTGTATTTTATTAATTTAATTAATATAAAAAGAATAGTAAAAATTCAGATTGAAAATATAAAAGTTTATTGTTGATTTTTCCCAAGGGGTTTATAAAAGACATTGCTTAGAATTTGTGCTCCAATAACACGAGTATAGATATTTTTATATCTTGCGTTTCACAAATCTCTAACTTCTCTCGAAATCTCAGCACGCTTAAACGAAAACGTGCCTACATGCGATGACACCTGAAATGGCACTTGGAGGAAATAGAAATAAAAATAACGAAGGGAAGAAGTGTCCACACTGAACGTTCATGGAAAATACTCTGAAACACTTTTGGAGGGCTAAACAGCACAAAGAACCTAAGTTAGCCTCTCTAGGGTTTAACCTCTGCTCAAATTATCATCGTTTACCTCTTCTTTCAAACATTCAAAGTCAACTACGAAAATCAATTCCCATGTGATTTGTATATTATACAAGTTTTTTTTTTCATTAAATTATTCTCACTATTTTTACTGTTATTGCTTTGAGAATAAGTAACGTCGTATTTTCCAAATTTCAGAAGATTAAAAAGTACAATATTGAATTCAAGATTGTTTTAATGTTAAAATAATTTTTTTAAATCAAACAAACTTTTTGTTTCGAATAAAATTTAATTTTAGTCAAATTAGTTCATTCAAATTAAAGTAATCAATTGAATATACATTGTAAACTTGATAGTATCATTTTGGAATGCAAGGTTTTGATTCGATATAAGGTATCAAATTGATCCAAATAATTGAATCATTTTCAAGAAATGATCCAGAATATGGGATCATTTTTTTGATACCTTAATTGATATCAAAGTATAACTGTCATGGCTGGCATGCTCTTATTGACAAGTTTATTAATTAATTTATTCACTGCACTGAATATTAAGATATTAAAAATACTTTTATTATGAATTTTAAGAAAGAGAGAAGCGAAAACTTATAAATTGCGAGCAATTAAATGAGAAAAAATTTATTTCGAAATAAAATGAAATACACTAACCTTTATTTATGTTTATCACATACGATTTAAGTTAAGTTCACAATCACAACACTTGAAAATTTTTAATTATTTTTGTGGTTCAAATAATTATCAATAATTTATTTATTATAAATGAACAAAATTTAAGCAATGCACGCTTGATAAATATTTCTAATGCGTTGTCAATTAATGCAATTAATAATTTCCTACTACACAATATCATAATCGACATATATGACATTTGTAAACAAAAAGGGTTGGGAAACAAGAGCCCAAAATATGTTCGTCCAAAGCAGAGTTGGGTAGGATTGAAATTCGCTTCGGACGAATATATTTTGGGCTCTTGTTTCCCAACCCTGTTTGTTTACAAATGTCATATATGTCGATTATGATATTGTGTAGTAGGAAATTATTAATTGCATTAATTGACAACGCATTAGAAATATTTATCAAGCGTGCATTGCTTAAATTTTGTTCATTTATAATAAATAAATTATTGATAATTATTTGAACCATAAAAATAAATAAGTTGTGCTCAGGACGAGAAATAGGCAAAGACTGATTGGAAAATGTCGATCGTTTTTCAAAGCCTCGCTTGGGAAAAGAGAAAAAAGATCAAATTAAGGAAAAATTATTTCAGTTAGAAAAGGAGTAAAAAAAGGAGAGGGTAAGAAGAGTACAGAGTACATTGCTGGGCCACTTGAACGAACCGATTTTTATAATAGGGTCGACCGTAGGTACCTAGCAAAGGATGGCATGATCGCCAGTAAGAGAGCTAAATTTAGGAAACCTAAAATTTAAATATTAAAACCTTGTATTATATAAAGAAAAAATAATATTCCTGAGCACAACCAACATTACATGAAATTACAAATATTAATAATAATGTAGTGTAATACATTGTGTGTATGTTTGTGTTTTTGTGTACACATGTTTGTATAATTTTATATGCTATGTACTATATATAAAATATAATTTGTTAAGTTCAAAAAATGAAAATACACTTTCAGATGCCACATTATTTTTTATATTTTTTGAAAGTTACTAAATTTTATTATAATTTTCAAATATATTACTTCCATTTTATAGATACTTTAAAAATGTATTAAATGACCTATTTTTCAATTTTTTATTATGTAATCCTTTATTTTCTTTTCAATTAAAAAAATTGACTAATTATGAATATTAAAGTTACACTGGCGTTACAACAAAGGATATTAAAAATAAAATATCCGCGAGCGCAAGATTAAAAGATCACTTAAAAAAGTTAATATTATGACAGAGAGAAAATATTATGATAAACACAATGAAAACATAATTTTGCAACGACTTGAATACTAATACTTTTTATCAAATAATTAGAATTCAATATTTTTTAATTTCAAACAAAATATTGTAACCCTTTATAATAATTTTAATTAAGTGAAAACAAATTTAAGATTACACTGGCGTTACTAATAAAAATAATAAAAATTATCCGCGGACGTCATATCGAATGATATTTAAATTATAATTTTCAAAATGGATTATTGAAAATACAAAATAGACAAAACAAACGATAAATGACAATCGAAAAATTGTACAAAATTCTTGCCAAGTTCGTATGAAACAAAATTTTAAATGATGATCCATAGATGAAAATTTGCGAAGAATAAAATTAATAAAAAAAAAATGACTTGTCCCCTCTCTCTTTTTCTGTCTTTTTATTCAATTTCTTAATAAGTTAAATTTTTTTATTATTTGTAAATTGTTTACATAATATCTTTATCTTTGTTTGATGATAACATTTAGTTTTAAGGTATCACGTGTTAGCGTGAATACGTGATGATCCTTTAAACAACCGCCGATAGCAGTTGTTCGTTCTCACCGAGATTAAACCTGGATAATGTACTCTGACGTCATTATTTACACTTTCTTTATATTAATTTCACATTCACAAAGTGCAATTTTACCAATATGTTGTAAATTATAAGCTGAAAAAAACAATTTTTATTTTTCTCTGATACAAAACGATAATGGAAATAATTTATTTAATTCATAATTTTTTTTATAAAATTTTCTACTTTGCTTATGTACAAGAATTATTTTATTTGATACAATTTTTCACTTAAACTATACTATTATAAACAGGTTGAGAACCTTTACGAGATAACTGAGCGCTCATAGCGAGAATTTGGAAAATGCATACACTTTCTGAAAATTATTGTTGGACATAATTTCAATCCTACCCAACTCTGCTTTGGACGAACATATTTTGGGCTCTTGTTTCCCAACCCTGTTTGTTTACAAATGTCATATATGTCGATTATGATATTGTGTAATAGGAAATTATTAATTGCATTGATTGACAACGCATTAGAAATATTTATCAAGTGTGCTTTGCTTAAATTTTGTTCATTTATAATAAATAAATTATTGATAATTATTTGAACCATAAAAATAATTAAAAATTTTCAAGTGTTGTGATTGTGAACTTAACTTAAATCTTATGTAATAAACATAAATAAAGGTTAGTGTATTTAATTTTATTTCGAAATAAATTTTTTCTCATTTAATTGCTCGCAATTTATAAGTTTTCGATTCTCTCTTTCTTAAAATTCATAATAAAAGTATTTTTAATATCTGAATATTCAGTGCAGTGAATAAATTAATTAATAAACTTGTCAATAAGAGCATACCAGCCATGACAGTTATTCTTTGATACCAATTCAGGTATCAAAAAATGACCCCATATTCTGGATCATTTCTTGAAAATGATTCAAATATTTGGATCAATTTGATACCTTATATCGAAGCAAAACGTTGTATTCCAAAATGATACCATCGCAAGTTTACAGTGTGGAATTTGTGTGATAAATTTATTTAATTGCATTATGCTGTTCGGGTGACTGGCTGACGTATAATCCACCACTTTACAGCCCAGTTAACATTTTTATTTGTTTCCCTTATGATGTGAACTATCTGACCATCACGTAGCTTCATGACACAACTGCAACAATTATTTCACAAATTATCGGCCGGGAGGAAATGACCGAACTAAATCTATCACTGTCTCCCGAACTATTACCCTATTGAAAATCCCCACATGGGAAACCACATGGGAAACCACATGGGATCCTATGTCAAAAACTATGTAAAACCCCATTCCCCATATGGGAAACCACATGGGATCCCATATAAAAACTCATGGGGTTTCCCATATGGGGAATGGGGTTTTACATAGTTTTTGACATAGGATCCCATGTGGTTTCCCATGTGGTTTCCCATGTGGGGATTTTCAATAGGGTAGTACTGAAAAAAGATTTGAAGGTTATTGCTTCAAAAACGTTGACTGTATAGAAGAGAAAAGTTGTGGATAAAAAAAAAGGTGCTAATCTGGGTGGACCACTATGCCGCAAAGGGTTAAAGTGTAAACAAATTATAAAAACTTTCAGTGAAGAAGAATAATAAATAAAATAAAGAAATATATTTTCAGATATAATTGAATATTTGTTTAATAAAGAAAAAATATCCTAGATAAATATTTGTAATATAAGAAATATTTCGATATATATACATAACATAAATAAAAAAGAAAATCGTAAAAATAAGACAATACAGCTAAGAATACAATTGAAAAATCATTATGAAAATGAATTTAAATTAGCCTTTAATTAATACTAAAATTAATGCAATACAATAGTTCTTAATTGAAAGCACTTATCTAGCGGTGTTTGTTTAGAAAATATACTCATTTCACGCGGTGTCAGAATCAACTCATGGTTACACTAAAGAATTGCTTCTCGTTAATTTTTAAGTGCTAATAATAATTAATGATTCTAGTTGAAAAATTTAAATAACAGATAATTAGTTTTTTTTAATTTTACAAATAAAATAGATAACATAAAAATAATAGCTTGTGTTTACTGTGCAAACGATTTTTTAGGCCCCTTAAAAAGTAAAAAATTTTCAAAATTACTAGATGATATTTTTACAATTCCAATATATTCGATACAATTTATTATTTGACGAATATTTATAATACGAAAATAGAAAGAAAGAAATAAGTTGACGAGATCATTGACAAAAAAGGGAACAGAATCGATTTTGACAAGCGTTGTGAGTATTACGTTTTGGAAATTATATCCGCATCCCGTGTGTTTGTTAATTTAATCCAAAATTAAAATTATTAGTTATCTTATTTGTATTTTTTTAAACCTTAAATTAAATAATTTTAATGTTCGAATTATTATGTCTTTCATTTATACAAAATTATTTGGTTAGAGCCGATACGGTTTTCCTGAAACAGAAAATTTAAGTCGTTGTTAGTGTATAATTTAGAAAGTCTCCAAATCTCTTAATGAGATTATTTTGATGAAAAGAAATGGTTATAGTTGAGAATAGCATATGAACTTAAAATTTACATCAAAGCTATAAAATGCTCAGCAACATATGTTACAACATTAAATGAATTGTTCCTTATTTTCACTTCCAATTTCGATGATTCGCAAAATAATTAATTTTTTCTATAATTGGAAATGCCAAACCTTCAAAGATGACGAACAATTTTGTCTGGGTCCGAATTTATTTATGTTATTATATATTTATTTAAACAAAAAAAATACATGCCTTATTGTTTATTTTTAGCCTCACTTTATTCTTTCATATTCAAATTTTATTATAATTTTTGACAAAAAATTATCATATCATTTTTCTTTTGTGTAATTGTGAATGAGAGATAAAAAAAATGAAAAATATGACGTCATTCAAGCTATTGTAATATTAAATACACTTGAATTTTATTAAATTTAATAACGACAATTATTTATTTTTACAATATAAATATTTGTAATTAATTTTGTTTTTTATTAATTATTTTTTCTATAATAAATTTTATACACGTAATTTTTAGGTTTATATTTAAACTAAATTTAATGGTTACAGGATTCGAAATTAATATATAAAATCAATATCCTAAGAATTAAATATAATTAATTTAATAATAAATTCATATTACGATATGAAAAGTAAAATTTTATTTAAATAAATATTTTGATTAAAAAATTTATAGTTGGTTAATTACAATAATAAAAAATTAAATAAAATTTCAATACCCGAAATAATACACACATATTGTGTGTTACATATAGCTTTTCATTTTAACTTTAACTGGTATATATATTTCCGAACTCATCTATGTTATCAGTGAAACTGTCTAGAAATCAATTCCAATCACAGTCATGTTAAACATACGGGTCTCTTTTAAAACATTTATTGATAATAATTCATAAGAGTTATTATTATTAATTTGACAAAAAAAAAAAATAAAATCAAACAAAATGTAAAGTAAAAGAAAAATAATTTCAGTTTTCTCTACTTGTCAATTAACAATTTTTTTTAAAGAGTAATTTTTTCTGTTAATGGTTTTATTCTCAATATTGTGAAAGCAAAGACAAAATAACAACAAAAAATGTTTAGGATCAACATGTTTTACTTCTAATTTTATATTTTATTATTATTAAAATCACTAAAATTATGTCAATTATGTAACTGTAAGTATGATTTCTTTGGGGGTTTTAAGGTATACAACAATGTTTAAGTGGGAGAAAAATAATTTAAGGGAAACCATATTAAGACGTTGATTTTTAGCTATTTTTCGGGAATTTTTTTGCAAAGGTTAAAATTATTGAAATGCAAGAATGACATTATGTTATACATATATTTATAGCTGTCTCTCATAATTTCTTTAAGCATTTTTATTAAAAATATTCCAAAGCTATTAATACTGGAGCTGCGCCGTCTGAGTTTATGTTTGCTGTGCAGTGTGGAGTCCACATAAAGATCCCTAATGGGAAATAAACCATTGGTTTAATAATGGTCCAACATTTGGAGCCAGTTGTTCCAATATTGGTGCAATGATGGCATCTAATATTGGAACCGCGAATGGTAAAATCTTGGGATGATCACGCCGTTACCAATCATTGGAAGCCAATATTGTTCCATCATTGGCTACCAAGGCAAAAAACGGATTCTCAAAAGCATGGTTATTAATTGGCTACAAAGATTGAGCCAGTATTTGAAGCCAATCATTGGTTGTCAACAATGGTCCAATCTTAGTAGCCAATTATTAACCACGTATTTAAATATTCGTTATATGTCTTTAGCGGCCAATGAAAAAACAATATTGGAGACCGAATAATGGCAAATATCATCCTAAAATTTAATAAAACGTGTTCCACTATTGGCAGCCAATAGTTCGACAAGAAAAGAATCCTGAAAAAATCTGTAATTATTTTGTAAAATAGTTATTTTTCAAATTAAAAACAATTAGATTAAGGCTCAAAATTTCTGAAGTGGGCCACTAATTTTTCGATGGCGAGATTTTTATAAGTCATATCAATAATTTTATAGTATTTTCGAATTAAAAAAAGATCCTAAAGTTATATTGCAAAATTTTAATTTTTTTAAGAGTTATTGTTTAAACAATATTTAAGCAGCCAATTAGTAAAAAAAGCTTTTCTACGGTTCCATTTGATGGATTTTGCTGAAATTTGGTATGAGTAATGTACAATAACCATGCTTTCAAATAAAAAAAATTTGTTTCATTTTGTTCATAATTTGTTGAAAATAGCAACAATTATTATAAACAAATGAAAATTTAATAACCTTCTGCGCCTAATTTCGTATTTTTTCTTGTCAATTATGATTCCCTATTTTATCACGAGTATTTAAAAAAAAAAAAAGTCAGTATATTGCATTAGGTCAAAAGTTATTAATATATTTGTGATCGCGGTCCGAGAACTAAGTGGAACGCGGCGCCGGACGAATACGCTGAAACACGTTAGAACACGAGCGCGCTCTTGGACCTTGCTGTTCTTTTGAGTGCATGTGTATAATTTAATTTTTAAATTCATATTTATTTCTAATTTCCCTTACTATTAAAAAATTATATCTGCATAATATTTAATAATTTATCTATTTGTACAGAATATTTTGTATACGTAAGTATTTTAAATGCTTATCCGTTCACGAGTATTTTAAAGTTTATTGTTTATGAAAATTATAACCTTATATCACAAATATTTTTCACACTCTGCTTCTATTTCTCATGAAAAATAAAAATGTTGTCACCAAATGTATGCTGCAACCCCTTGTTAAAGAAAAATCATAGACGTGTGATGAAAAACCTTAATTTAGTAACTGAAAAATTTGATAAAAAATTTACTAATCTTGTTGGGAAGTATATTTGCACGTCATGTAAATCCGTGATATATAAATATATCACGGATTTACATGACGTGCAAATTTATTAATAATAATAATAATAATAATTAATAATAATAATACAAATTTAAAACCTTAATTTAGTGACTGAAAAATTTGATAAACAAGTTGTAAATTAAGATGTTCATTACATGAACATTTTTTATCAAATTTTTCAGTCACTAAATTAAGGTTTTAAATTTGTATTATTATTATTAATTATTATTATTATTATTATTATTATTATTATTAATAAATTTACATGACGTGCAAATATACTTCCCGACAAGATTAGTAAATTTTTTATCAAATTTTTCAGTCACTAAATTAAGGTTTTAAATTTGTATTATTATTAATTATTATTATTATTATTAATAAATTTACATGACGTGCAAATATACTTCCCGACAAGATTAGTAAATTTTGCTTCCTCGTGGAGGAAGCTTTGTAGTCCATTCATTTATAAAACTTTTCAAAGTGGCGGAAACAAATTTTTTTCTTTATAGAAACATGTTATATGAGATCCTGATCAATTGTCCGGATGTATGTATGTGTGTGTGTGTGTGTGTGTGTGTGTGTGTGTGTGGATCCCTTTTTTGTTTAGAAGATAACTTTAACAGGTTTTAATGGATTTAGATAAAATTTGGTAGGCTCATTTATCATATTAATATCTCAAATCTGACCAAAGGATTTTGGAAAATATCCCAAAAAAAAATTTTATCGTCTTTTTTCAAAAAATTTTTTTTTAATCGAAAAAATTTTTAAATAGAAAAATTTAAGGTTATATATAATAAAATTGTATTCCTTACGTCCAGACGAATCGATCGATATATATAAAGTATACATTTAAGGTAAATTTAAAGAATTAATGAAAGTAAAAAAATCAAAATTTCACATTTAGGCTATAAAATTTTGTGATTTTTTAAATTGAAGATTATATATGAAATAATTGTATTCCTTACGTCAAGACGAATCGATCGATATATATAAAGTATACATTTGATGTAAATTTAAGGAATTAATGAAAGTTAAAAAATCAAAAATTGACATTTTGGCAATAAAATTTTGCTTTCTCTACGAGGAAGCAAATTTTTTTGCTGATCGTAAAGAGGAAGCAAAATGTTCATGTAATGAACATCTTAATTTACAACTTGTTTATCAAATTTTTCAGTCACTAAATTAAGGTTTTAAATTTGTATTATTATTATTAATTATTATTATTATTATTATTAATAAATTTGCACGTCATGTAAATCCGTGATATATTTATATATCACGGATTTACATGACGTGCAAATATACTTCCCAACAAGATTAGTAAATTTTTTATCAAATTTTTCAGTTACTAAATTAAGGTTTTTCATCACACGTCTATGATTTTTCTTTAACAAGGGGTTGCAGCATACATTTGGTGACGGCATTTTTATTTTTCATGAGAAATAGAAGCAGAGTGTGAAAAATATTTGTGATATAAGGTTATAATTTTCATAAACAATAAACTTTAAAATACTCGTGAACGGATAAGCATTTAAAATACTTACGTATACAAAATATTCCGTACAAATAGAAAAATTATTAAATATTATGCAGATATAATTTTTTAATAGTAAGGGAAATTAGAAATAAATATGAATTTAAAAATTAAATTATACACATGCACTCAAAAGAACAGCAAGGTCCAAGAGCGCGCTCGTGTTCTAACGTGTTTCAGCGTATTCGTCCGGCGCCGCGTTCCACTTAGTTCTCGGACCGCGATCACAAATATATTAATAACTTTTGACCTAATGCAATATACAGACTTTTTTTTTTAAAATACTCGTGATAAAATAGGGAATCTTAATTGACAAGAAAAAATACGAAATTAGGCGCAGAAGGTTATTAAATTTTCATTTGTTTATAATAATTGTTGCTATTTTCAACAAATTATGAACAAAATGAAACAAATTTTTTTTATTTGAAAGCATGGTTATTGTATATTACTCATACCAAATTTTAGCAAAATCCATCAAATGGAACCGTAGAAAAGCTTTTTTTACTAATTGGCTGCTTAAAAATTGTTTCAACAATAACTCTTAAAAAAATTAAAATTTTGCAATATAACTTTAGGATCTTTCTTTGATTCGAAAATACTATACAATTATTGATATGACTTATAAAAATCTCGCCATCGAAAAATTAGTGGCCCACTTCAGAAATTTTGAGCCTTAAATAAAATAAATTTTATTATTATAATAAATATTTTTTAAAAATGCAGTGTAATGAAAAATTATTAAGTCTCTCACACAATGTTTGAAATCACATTTGAAGATTCCCGCGCTGCTTCGAAAGATGCGCGCACGACAATAATTCAGACAAGTGGCGTATGGGGTGTGTGATAGTCGTTTCCACTCGCAATCAAGGTGTTAATCTCACACTATATAACAGATTTCTTTGTCGTTGAAATCAAAATTCAATTCCAGTAAATTTAAGATGAATCCATCATTTTTAACTTCATACTTTTCGCATCAAAAAGTACGTATAATATAATTTCTATCTTTGAATGTTACCAGCGAAACAATTGTACTAATCTAAATCTGTCAAATTTGAGTCACCAAGTAGCGCTGTTGCTATTATTGTAATCCCCCTACTGGCAGCCATTTTCTTTTGTTGTTAATCAATTCCACGTCACATAGTACCGGGATATGCGTTATCGACGGCCACGTATCGTTATCGATCGCGGATATATTAAATTAAATATTAATTAATCTGAATAACATCGAGAAGAGAGGCCGCTGATCAACGTCTGCCATTTAAATTTTTCATTCTCATCCTGGTGTTCGTAAAGTAAAGTTGTGTTCTATTCTTTTTTTTCTAAAATAATTAAAAATGTAAAAATTCTAATAATTGATTCATTGATGATTAATACTAGTAATTCTTTTCAATTGATAAAAAAAATTGATCTTCATATATAACTTTTATGTTAAATTCTAGTGTCTTTGGTAATTAAAATTTCAATGTTCAATTATTTCTCTAAAAATAACTTGGCGTCTTTGGTAATTTCATGGTTATAATTTCAAAAAGTAGATAACAAGTAGAAAGTTGACACATCATTAAAATGAATTTAATTTTTAAATAATCAAATAATAATTAAATAAATTAATTCAATATAAAAAATGAATTTAAATTTATAAAAATATTTATTACAAATGTCGCTCAACGTGGAACAAACAATCAAAATTAAATAAATTAAAAAAAAACACGTTAAAAATTGCGCTAGAATTCAAAATCATTAAATAAAAGTATCCGTTATAATTTACGTCTAATGGAAATAAAAATAAATCTAATAATAAAACAACCCGTTATAACGTACATCTTTAAATTAATATTTATGACCATTAAATAATAAGAGACTATAATTAAAAAGGGACTGGATAAAACTTAATATTTAAGCAAAAGAAAAAGAATTTTTTAAAAGTAATAAAGAGGTGAGAAAATATAGAAAGAAAAAATTCAGAATGAAAATGAGAAAAATAAACAAATTTCTTCTATCTTTTTTGTAAATCTAATGAAATAAATTAAAAAAAAAAAATTATAATATAGATACGCATTCTAGGTGAGGGAGTGTAATTCGCACTCGACGGGTTTATTTAGCTTTAAAAAAGAAATAATTGAAAATAATATAACAAAGCGAGTAGTATAAATAATAAAAATGCGAATGAAGAAGGTTGAAATAAGCAGAAAAAATAATCTAGAGATGGAAATACCGAAGGTACGCACCCACGTAGATTATAATTTGTTTTTACAGTAAATAATTAAAAATTCACGTATATCTATAATTATAATTTTTCCTAACAAAAGGAAACTGTACATCTCCAATTTTTTTTATAATTCATAATTTTGTGTCATTTAAAGTGCTCATTTTTAATATTTTTAATATCAAAACTCTTGTTCCAGCAAAAAAATCTTTAGAGAAAAAAAAATTTTTTATTAACTATTTAAAAAAATAGAAAAAAAAAAATTTTTTAATAATACTTGTGCCCGACGACTTTATTAATTTTATACGAATTTACACTGAGAAAAATATTTTGTATGAAACAACCAAATTTTGGTAAAATCGACTAATTAAATGCATTGACAGTGAAAAATTACTTTGAATCGAACCTACTCTAACTTATACGTCTTAAAAACAGAAAAGAATGGTGTATATTAAATCAACCAAACAACCCTAAAATTTAATTTTAAAGCAAAAAAAAAACCGTTTTTTTGTAGTTTTTTATAAAATATACACGGAGAAAAAAAATTGTTGTGGTTACTAAAGAATAAAGTCCACACAACAATTCTAGATTGTCAAATATAGAACTAACAGTTCTATTTGTTTTTGGGACAAAAAAATTGTTAAAATAGGATTGTTATTAAAATTATTCGGATTGTTCGGTGAAAAAACAGAATTGTTTGATGAACAAAGAAAATTGTCATGGAACAGTATTGAAATAACAAAACAAAATTGTTAAATCGACAATACAATTTGTTGTGTTAGCAAAAGCTTTGATCCATCTAATACGATTTGTTCAGTTTCTGCGCCTTCTAAAATAATCGATAGCAGATTTCCGTAGGTTATATCACCAGTTTTATTTGCATTTAAATCTGTGGAACATGCAGCTTTTGAATCAAATTCTTTGACCTAAAACCAAAAAATTATTTTGAGTTAAAATTTGTTGTTAAATGATATTTAATATACATTTTGTATTTTTTAAGGTGAGGTTATGTTCAATAGTAACCGAGTATAATTTTACCCACGAAGTAATAATAAGGAGCTGGAACTCGTGGGCAAAATGCGTGCCGATTCCCTTGGTAAAGTACTTAGAAGCTAGAATAAGCGATAGTGGCGATCCTTGCGGGTAATTGTGGAATCACGGATGATCACGCGATCAATAGTGAAATGTGTTTATCGCCATTTTGTTTGTTTTTGGTGTTTGCCGGTCTTGCTGAGTTCTATTTAACTTTAAAACTCTTATTCCTAAGAGATAGAAAGGTTTTAAAACATATGTTCTTATTGTAATATATGTCTCATAGACATTGGCAATTTATTTTCTGAAAATGTAAATTTCAAAAAATAAGACTTAACTATAAAGTAAATTTCGATTTATATACATGTTTAACTTATCTTAAATGTTTATTTTTAAAAAAATGTTAAATTGCAATTTTAAATTATAATTTAAAATTACTGTATCTTCGTAAATGTTTAAAGTACATTGAATATTTATTTAAAAATATTTAAAATAAACTACATTCTTAAAAAATAATGTACAATTTATTTCTTTTGTAAAAATCACATTCTTTCAACATATATACAATAATATAAATGTCGAAAATTCTTAGTACATTAATGTTCTTACCACTACATTGTAATTATTATATACAATTCGTTTCAATTATTAATTTATAATTCAATGTTTTCTATACATTTCAAAAGTCTATTTAATTCGTCTATACTCTTTAATTTTATAAACTGTGAAAATACCATTTCTTTGTCATCCAAAAAAATTTTAATTTTTAAAGTGGGAAATACCACAATTCTTTTTCGAATCAATGCTTCTTTCTCAGCCTTCTCAAAACCAAGAAAAAATTTATTTCCTCTTGTATAACCCCAGCTTTTTGTCGGAAGATGTACTGACATCAAATTATCTTGTAATAACTCGAAATTTTGGTTTTCTTCCAAACGGCACTGCACCATAACCTACAAACGAAAAAAAAATTATTTGCAGGCATCATTTACTTATTTTCACTTTTTTTATTTTATTAAAATTTATAACACTGAAAACTAAAAGAATAAATTTTCACCAATGCAATAACAACTTTAATGAAAAACTATCAACAAACATTGCAGAAAACATTAATTACAACTTTGTTTACTTTAATTCAAAACGTAATCACATTAAATACTTACGTCTACGAATTTCTTCCCTTCTTCTACACTCATTATATATAAAACTTTTACAACTTTCTTAAAAATAAATATTTAAAACACACTTTTATATGTTTTGGTTTAAATTATATTTTGTCAGCCTTCGTGCTGTCAGTGAAGCAGACGACAAACAAACTTGGAAACATTAAACTTCTTCATGTACCCGCAAGGAACGCCACTGTCGTTTATTCTAGTTGCTAAGTACTATGCCTAGAAAACCGGCACGCTTTTGCCAGGCAATCGCCCATAGAGTTCCAGCTCCTTATTATTACTTCGTGACTTTACCGATAAACGATGAAATTGTCTCTTTATCCATTCACTACACTTGCAATAGATTTCTCACTTTAACCGGATTCATTATTTAACAGCACTTTGTCATTTTTTTTAAAACTAATAATAAAAGCAAAATTGGCACATGTGCCAGAAGCAAACGACGCAACGATCTGCACGCCAATTTGCGAGAATTCAAGATGACCACGTGACATGGAATAATCAACCTGTCAGCTGAACAAATCCGGATTGTTCCATCAGCAATCGACAGAGAGTTTGCTTCCTGCAACTGTACGGAATTGCAAACTAAACAAAACTGACAACAAAAAATTCTTATTGTTGTTAAAACAACATACATTTGTTTTGACAACAATCCGAATTGTAATATATTTTGAATTGTAATAGAGGCGCATGATTTTTCCCAAAAATTAAAAAGGTCTAAAATTTAATTGATCGAATTACATTGAGTCGATATTTTATTTTGTCGAAATTCTAAATGATCGACATTTAAAGTGGTCGAAATTGTATTAGTTCGATATTTTGTTTGGTCGATATTCTAAATGATCCACATTTAAAGTGGTCGATATTTTATTTGTTCGATATTCTAAATGATAGAAATTTAGAAGCATCGAATTTTATATCCATCGAAATTTAATTTGGTCGATATTTTAAAAACTCGACACTTTTTTAGCTATACGAGTTTCCTTTCTATGTAGATTGTCGGTAAAGTACATTGAAATTTTGCGGGAAATTTGAAATTATTGATGTAAATCATAATAAGAACATAGAGAGGAAACTCGTATAGCTAAAAAAATGTCGAGCTTTTAAAATATCGACAAAATTAAATTTCGATGGATATAAAATTCGATGCTTCTAAATTTCTATCATTTAGAATATCGAACAAATAAAATATCGACCACTTTAAATGTGGATCATTTAGAATATCGACCAAATAAAATATCGTCTAAATAAAATGTCGACCACTTTAAATATCGAGAATTTAGATTTTCAATCAAATAAAATATCGACTAAATAAAATGTCGACCATTTTAAATTTCGACCAAATAAAATATCGACTAAATAAATTTTTGACCACTTTATATATTGATCATTTAGAATTTCGAATAAACAAAATATTCGGATAAGTAAAATTTCGTTCAAATAAATAAATTATATCGATGAAATAAAAATTCTCTGTCTTAAAAATTTAGCTAAGTAGAATTTCTGTTCAATGACAATTCTATTAAATTAAAATTAGATTGTGTATAGAAATTTTTTAAATAAAACTTTTGTTAAATAAGATTTTTTTTTATATAGAAATTCTTTTAATTGGAAATTCTGTTAATAAACATACTTTTTAAGTGAATATTCAGATAAATAGAAATTCGATAAAAGAACAATTCTGATAAATAAAAAAATTTTTTTTATGAAAATTTTTCTAGATATAAATTTTGTTAAATGGAAATTGTATTATTTGAAAATTCGATAAAGTGGAAAATCTAAATTATCGCAGTTCAGTTAAATAGAAATTCTAAAAAATCAGAATTTTGTTAAATAGACATTTTTTGATATTAAAATTGGGATCTTTATAAAATTTAGTTTTTTAAATTTCTACTAAATGTAAATTAAATAATTTTTAATTCGACACTAAAAAAATTCCGGCAAGTCTAATTTGGGGAATATTCATGCATCCCCATAATAATAATAACAATAATAATTTGAAGACTTAAAAAATGAATTTCAATGATTTTTTTTTTATTGCGCAGAATAAAGTTAATGATCTGCGCAAAAGGTCAAAATCATGCAATTGTTCTATATTATCCAATCCGTATGCAACATCCCCCATTGAAGTGGGGGGTTTGTGTTCACGTCTAATACTATATAGGAAGGCGTCGCGACGCTCCCGTTGTCATTCTCGCGCAGACTTCAAACGCACGCGACACTATACATACTTCGGCAACAGGTGATAATCACAAATAATTATTGCAATTTTTTTTTTTTTTTTTTGCTTTTAATTACTTTAGCGTTAAGTTAATAATAATAAAAAAAAAGTATCATTAATTTATTTATATATTAAAATTAAATTAATTATATATTAAAATTAATAAATTAATTTTTTTTAAAGTGTATTTTTCGAGTCATAAAGTGTTTGGTTTTTTTTTTTTAATTTTTTTAAACGGGAATAATTATTTTTATTTCTGATTTAGGTTAAAAAAATAATTATCGTTTCTATTGTGAAAATTTATTTTACAAAAATTTTTTTTTTTAATTTAAAAATAAATAGTGGGTTAAAATTACCCTGTTTTTTGAATATGTCGATAAGATTTTTATTTTTTGTGATCTTTGTTTTCACAAAAAAAAAAAAAATGTAACAGGTAAGATTAGCATTTAAATTTCTTTTTAAGAGCATGTCTCAAGTGAGGAATGAGCAACAGGTGAAATGTGGCTAATTTCACTTTATTGTGAAAAAAGTTACTACGAAAAATAAAAGTAGACTTTTTATGGAAAATTGTAATTTTTTTTCATATTTTATTATTGAAAATTTTAAAAAAACAATTGATATGAATTTGAAAATATTTCAAAAAAATAGAATTTTATACATTTTACAAATTTTTTTTTTTACATTATTAATATTTAAAAAAAAATATTATTTTAAGAAATAAATGTTGTATTATTAAAAAATTCTCAAATTTATTTAATTTAAAAATTTTAGACTAATAGTAAAATATAAAATAATTTTTTATCCAAATTTATTTTTATTTCTAAATTTAGTTTTAAAACTAAAAATAAGTTTAGAAATAATTACTATTATTATTGGTGAAAATTAATTTTTTGAAAATGTAATTTAAAAATTTTTAATTTTCTGAAAAAATTAAAATTCTATATTTAATTAAGCATAAAATTTTGAAAAATTATTTTAGACAAAATTAACTTTTTAGACTTTTTTTTTCCTTTCCTATATGATAGATTCGCATTTTTGTAATTCCCTTTACTCGTTTTTTATATACAAAATAATTTTTATTTCAAATTTTACAAAAGGAAAAAAATTTTTAAAAGTGAGAAAAATAAATTATTGTATAAACAAAATGATTCTACATTTTGTCATTGAAAATAACATATAAATTTTTTTTTTTTAAATATAAACACTTATTTTATTCTTATCCATTAAAACCAGATTTTATAAATCAATTAGCAATATTTATTGTATAATGAAAAAAATATTATTTTTTTTTATTTTCTCCTGATATCTCAATTTTATATTCAATTAAAATGGATCATATTTGCAAAGTGTTCTTTTTTGGAATGACGTTCATTCACTTCATCGATATTCATAGAATACTATATAGACATAAAATATATTGTGACGATTTTCTTTTCTTTTTTTTTGGTGTTTGCAATAAATTTTTATCAGAATTTTATTTTGTACCGTCAAATTGATTAGTAAATTTATTTAAATTAAATATTAAAAAAAAATAAATAAAAAAAATTTTTAAATTAAATTCAAATAATTTTTTTAATTAAAAAAATTAAATTAAATTAATAATTTTTCAATTTAAAAAAAAATTAAATTGAATATTTTTTAATTTAAAAAAATGGAAATGAATTTTTAAATTAGTTTAAATAAATTTTTTATATTATAAATTTTTAAAAATTAATTTAAATAAATTTTTTTAATTTAAAAAAATGGGAATGAATTTTTAAATTAGTTTAAATAAATTTTTTATATTATAAATTTTTAAAAATTAATTTAAATAAATTTTTTTAATTTAATTAAAAAATGAATTAAATGATTTTGTTTTTTAATGATAAAGAGAAAATTTTTGATCTATTTGAAATGCTTTTATAAAACGTATTTGATTTTAAATTATTCATTACCATATTGAAATAAAATTAAATATCAATTCACTGTGATAGAAAAAAGTAATTAAGATTTTTTTTTTCAAAAGTGATTTACTTTTACAGTGATAATAAGAAACAATTCTCCAGTAGAGGATGAACGTTACAAGCGCACTGAATATTATATGTATATATATACTTATATAGGGTTTATGCATTTTAATCGTCGCTTATTGCAAACTTGTTTACAGCTTATAAAGCGCGTACAAACCTCATACTGTGTCTAGTTACTGAGTAAATACTCTTTTTACTCAATAACGATCTCATTTTTTTTTTTTTTAACATAACGTATGAATAGGAACCAGGTTATTCAAAAAAAAAAAAAAAAAAAATTAATAATAATAATAATAAAAAATAAAACGCATGTAACATCAGTATTATATAGTAGTACATTTTTATGAGCTGAATGCTCGTATTCCAAGCTCGATTTTACCATTTACTGTCCAATATCTTCGGGTAATTACATTTTGAAATTTATAACCTAATGCCCTTCCCCTTCTTTTTTTTTCATTGTGTATTTATTGAAAATGCGTAAAAAAGAATTTGAATTAATTCACCAAAAAAAAAAAAAAAAAATTAAAATATATAAAATTAAAAAAAAATTGCTAAATAGGATTTAAAATTTTTATCTAAATTATTACATTTTTTCCCGTATTTGCGCCTGACAATTAATTAATTATAACTCTTTTTTTTTTTTGTATTTCATGAAAAAAGGAGAAATATTATTAATTATTATTTTTTTAATTAAAAAAAAAAAAAAAAAAATTATTCTAAAACGTTTCTCAATTTTAGAAAATGGAAATTTTCTCACATGGAAAAATTGTCATGTGTAATTTTCGTGACATTTTTTCGCGACGTCACACAAATTATGTCACGGAAATTAAAACAGAAAACTTGTCACATGCAAAAATGTTACAATAAAAATTTTAACAAAAATATAATAAATGTTATTATTATTATTATTATTATTATTATTATTATTTTTATTCATATTTTTATTAATATTATTTCTAATTATTTTTTTATTATAACTTTTATTTTTTTTTATTTTTATTAGTTTAAAAGTAATTAAAATCTAGATTAATCACAAGTTTTTAAAAACAAAAATAATTTTTTTTTATTTCTTTCTTATAAATTTGCAAAAAAAAAAATACTATAAAAAATACTAAATTACAAAAATTTAATGTTCCTTCTGAAAAAAATGAATATAATTTTATTTTTTTAAATTAATTTTTAGAATTAGTAAAATTTGAATATTAGAAAAAATAGGAGAAGTAAAAAAACTAAAACTTATATTTTTTTCTTATCAAAGACCACAAATTTATTCGTTAAAAATTAAATTTCATGAAAAATCTTAGATTTTAATTTTACAAATTTAAAACAGTAATTTTTTTAAGAAAGGAGAAATTATTTTTATTTATTTTTTTTGTTTTATTATTATGAAAACAACTATAAAGTAGTTTTTTGAAACTAACATATTTTGCCTTGTATATATATATATATATATAGAAAAAAATTTAAAAAATATTCTTAAAAAAACAATATTTATTTATTTTTATTTATTTTATTATCAAGGAATTTTTTTTATATATGAAAAATTATTTTATTTTTCCAAAAGTAAATAACAGTTTTATTGCAACAGTTTATTTAAAAAAATTTTAATACTCCAAAATATGATAAAAATATACAAAAATAAATCACTAAAATGTATACATTTGCTTATTCCAGAAAATACTAGTTTTTGGAATTTTTTCAAAAAAAAAAAAAAAAAAAAAACCTTTAGGTACATTAAAAATGAAAAAACTAAATGTAGATATTCTTACAAATAAATAAACTATACATTAAATAGTCTATTACAATAAATAAACTAAAAATAATTTTACTAAATTTAACTCATAAACCTGGAAATATATTTCGAGAGTTTTTATATTTTTTAAAATTCACTTTACTTTACTTTCATGAAAATGAAAAATAAATAAAATAAATTTTATTCTCGTTGTCATTAATGTAAAAATGTAAAAAAAATTGTTTAAAAACATTAAAAATAAAAACAATATAAATAATTTTTAAGTAAAATTTTGAACTGTATTTACACTCTCTTAATCTGAAGAAGTGAAATTTCACTTTATTTATTTAATTATTATTTATTTATTATTATTATTATTGTTATTATTGTTATAATTACAATAATTATTATTTATTTAATAAATTATTATTTAAATTATTATTTTAAATAATTATTAAAAGAACTTATTCACTTTTTATATTAAAAAATGTGCAATTGACTAGAATACAATGACCTTTTTTTTTGAGTCATAAACACAAGAAAGAAAAAAAATCTGTAATATGAGTACAACTGCGAGGGACATTCTCTTATATCATCATTTTTTATTCGGGAAAAGTTGCTGGTTGGGGAAACTTTTGATAATAATTTTTCTAAATGGTACCATCAATCTTGATGTAGATAACTATAACAGTATAAGAATTTTACCCATAACAAATGAAACTACACGTCGAGTAACAGATTTTTGCATTCAGCAATAATTTCAACTTGACATTGTCAGTTCTGTGAATATAAATTAATCGCAAGAAACAAATTATACATTCAAAAAAAAAAAAAAAAAAAAAAAGAAGTTGATAATGACATTCAGTGGAAAAAAAAATTTATTTTGATTCAAAACAATCGGTTACTTTTGATTATTATCAAATACATATTTATTTGTATATTAGAAAATTATTATTGAGTTAATTAAGAGATATTCATTTGCGAGTCAATTAAAAGGTATTTATTTGAGTATTTATTTAATTTTTTTTTTTACTTTAAACACAGAAATTATTTATTCGAATACAGTTTATTTGATTCAAATAAAAATTATTTGGTCCAAATAAATTAATCATTATACGCATTAGTAATGGGTTACTTGAAATTTATCTTGAATAAAAATTGAAAAAAAAGCAGGAAATTATTAACTACGATAAATTAAAAACGGCAAATTAAAGTAAGGAACTTTCAGCATTTTTTAAAAGCCATTTCAATTAAATAATTAATTGTATTAAATAAATAAATTTATTTAATATAAATAATGAGTTACTTGAAACTATTCATTCATTTATTTAACTCAAATGTTTCGTTTATTTGATACTTTATTTAACTGATTCAAGTAAACTAGGCAAATAAAAAAATATTTCAATCAATTAAATATTTATTTGAAACGATAATAATGATTTACTTGAAACAATTAATTTATTTATTTCACTCAAATATTTCGTTTTATTGAAACAAATAAAAAGTATTTGATACTATTCATTTATTTATATATATTATTTAATATTCTAAGTCCAAAAGTCAAATATTTTTTCATCAACAAAAAATTAATGTTTACAATGAACAACGAAAAACGCGTTTTTAATAAAAATATATTTACACTTTTTTAAAAATTCACCTGGGATGATTCATGATAATAATCATGAAGCTTATAAATAATTATATTTTATTAATTGCATTTAATTGGAAAATATAATTTAATATCTTAATTTTTAACATTCGTTTTCACGTAGCGTAGTTGGTAAAGCGTTAGACTCATAGTCCGTAGGTCGTAGGTTCGATTCCCCCCATGCGTTAGATTTATTTATTTCTCAGGTTTGCGTTTAATCATTAATTCTATGTATGAATTAGTTGAAAAATGAAAATATGCGATCATAGTATGTAGAAATTACATATTTTTTAATTTATTTATTTGAGTAAGAATTTAATTCAGAAATGGAAGAATTAGTAAATAAATATGTTATTTATTCAATTCAAATTTTGATTTATTTGAATCAAAAAATTCTTACATTTTATGCAAATAAATTATGTATTTGGATCAAATAAAATAATAATTGCCGCAATTAAAGAGGTTTTAGTTTTAATTAAAACAATTACTTAATGACAAATAATCGAATATTTGATTCAAGAAAACTTTTAGTTGTTTCAAAAAAAATATTTTATTAATGCAAATAAATATTTATTTGAATAAACAAAATATGCAGTATTGAATGAAATAATTTTCATAATTGATTCAAATAATTATTTATTAGCTTTGAATATTCCATTTATTTGATTTGAATATTTTGTATTTTTGATTCAAATAACTATTTATTTGATACGATAAAATAAAATACTTAGGTTTAGTAAATGTGTATTTGGTTCAAATACATATTTATTGGATAATAGACAAGTAAATAATGTATTTGGATCAAATACTTTTTATTTGATCCAAATAAATTTTATTTTCAGTGTAGCAAAAAACGCGAAAGAAATAAATATTATTCTTTTTATTTTAAATCAGCATTTTTTCGTCTAAAATATTCTTGGTATGTTCCTTGATATAGACAGTAACTTTTTGCAACGTCATAACTCATTTTAATGTCAAATAACTACTCTTCCTTTTTGTATTTATGATAAAAAAACTAACTTTTATTATTGCTTCCTCATGGAGGAAGTATTGTTTTCGCGAAATTTTTCGAACTCATTTTTTTGACATATCTTTATGTTTTTTGACCTCAGGAATCCAAAAATGACATTTTTAGAAAATGTCATTCCGTATGTGTGTGTGTGTGTGTGTGTATATACATTACATTTTCATAAATATCTCAAATTCTATAAGAGCTTTAGGGCTGAATTTTTTTTTAAATTGTAGATCTCACTTGGGGACATAAAATGAGAAAACTTTGGGACAAATTAATACATATTAACTATATTTTTTTTGACTTTTAAAATTTTTGAAAAATCGTTTTTTGCCCATAACTTGAAACACATGTTTTGAAAGTTGGGATGTTTTTACTTAATTTTGTAGAGTTTTTTAAGACGCATTTTTTGAACTATTGACGAACAATCTGCTATCATTTTATCCAAAGTTATTGACATTTTAAAAATCATAAAAAATCGTTTTTTGCTTATGACTTTAAAAAATGTTATGACACCTACAGTTTTCTTAGTCTCATTTTGTAGAGATTTTCAAGACGCATCTTTTGACCTATTAACGAACAGTTTACGATTATTTTATCCAAAGTTATTGACATTTTAAAAATCATAAAAAATCGTTTTTTGCTCATAACTTTAAAAAAATGTTATGACACCTACAGTTTTTTTAGTTTCATTTTGTAGAGATTTTCAAGACGCATCTTTTGACCTATTAACGAACATTTTACGATTACTTTATCCATGAGGATAAATGCTTCCATGAGGAAGCAAAGTGTTCATGGAATGAACACAAAAATACATACTTCAACTTGGCAGCGGTTTTTAATTTGGTTTAAATAAAAATTTTCTCTGTGTGTATACAGAAATAGTTTCTATTTAGAAACATTATTATAAATTCTATAATAAGATAAAAGCAATAAATGAAACTTCTGGACTTTAAAATCAAGCGAAAATTTTTATCAATATATTGAGACGCATAAATATTCCCTTCATTAGACTTGACGGAATTTTTATGGTGTCGAAATAAAAATTATCGAATTTACATTTAGTAGAAATTAAAAAAAAGTAGATTTCATAACAAGGCCAATTTTAATATTGAAAAATTACTATTTAACAAAATTCTAATTTTGTAGAATTTCTATTTAACTGATCTGTGATAAAGCAGATTTTCTAATATATATATATATATATATATATATATATATATATATATATATATATATATATATATCGAATTTTCAAATAATACAATTTTCATTTAACAAAATTTATATCTAGAAAAATTTTCATAAAAAAGAATTTTTATATTATCAGAATTGTTCTATTGTCGAATTTCTATTTATCCGAATATTAACTTAAAAGTATTTTTATTAACAGAATTTCTAATTAAAAGACGACGGATGAAGAGATATTACATCTAGGAAAAACATTTGTTGGGAAAAATAACTTGATATAAAAATTTGTATCAATTTAATATTTACAGTATCAATTTGATACTTTTAAATTAAAGAATTTATATACGTCTTAAATTTTGTGACTTGATTTCATATTGTATTTGTTTTTAGGATAAAATTATATAGAATTGACGATTAAAACAACATTTTATACATGGAAAATTATGGGACCAATTTTTTGATTAATATTAATATTATAATTAATTGAATTTATTGAATGAATTAAATTTGAATTAAATTAATGAATTTATTAATATTATGGAATTTGAATTAATGAAATTAATTAAATTGAATGAATTAAATTAATTAATTAAATTGATTGAATTAATTGAATTAATTGAGGTAATTGAATTAATTGAATTAATTGAATACAAAAGAATTTTTATTTATCAGAATTGTTCGCCAAAAGAATAATTCTGATAAATAAAAATTCTTGTTTATGAAAATCTTTCTAGATATAAATTTTGTTAAATGGAAATTGTATTATTTGAAAAATCGATATATTAGAAAATCTGCTTTATCACAGTTCAGTTAAATAGAAATTCTAAAAAATCAGAATTTTGTTAAATAGTAATTTTTCAATATTAAAATTGGGCTTATTTTAAAATCTACTTTTTTAAAATTCTACTAAATGTAAATTTGGTAATTTTTAATTTGAAACCACAAAAATTCCGTCAAGTCTAATGATATACAAAATTGCAGAATTTTAAAATAAAATTTGATTTTTTATTTTTTTTTAGCTATAAAATGATTTTTCCGCCCTACTGTGCGTTGGTATATATTCACTCATGTAGAAAAGTCGTTTCCGGTGTACTTCAAATTGAAACACTGGTTGCCATATTTTTCATTCCCTGTTGTATACTCCTGGCATTGTGTGCGCACGTTTGTATGATTCGCAAGTTAGTATTGATTGCATAGTGATTTTCATCTGTTGATAAATTTTTCGAAATTGTTTATAAATATTAATATCATTGAAATTATTATTTAAGTGAAAATAATTTTAGTAAGTGCGTGTTGTGAGAAATAGATGCAAAAAGTGTTTCTTTTCACAAGTGAGTACATATTCAATAATTATTATTGAATTATCTAATTGTTTGGTTATATAATTTCTTTGCTGTTTTTATATTTTACATTGTAATTTTAATATGAAAAGACAAAAATACATATAAATTTATACATATTTATATTTTGTAATATCCTGCTTCCTATTTAGAAATTAAAAGATTTGATTTTAATATTTCTATACATATAACTCTCTCAATTTGAAATTAAAAATAATTAAACAATTAAAGTTTTTTTAACATTTTTATCGTTTTATTAGCTTCAGTAGACTCTAATACGTGTAAATATCCAATTTAAATCAAATTTATTAATAATTATCAGAGATATGATGATTTATGTTTTAAAAATTAATTAAATTTGAAAGGAAAATTTTTCTAGTTTTTTTTTCATTTATTAAGAGAAATATTAGATTCAGAAGAAAAATTCATAAGGAAAAAAGTTGCGCTTTTTTATTTTCTATAAGGTAATGCATTATAAAAATTAAAATTTAAAATTTAAAAATTTGTCATATTTTGACCAGCCTGACACGCTTGAAAACGACCGCCCGAGCGTAGGGGTTGTTATTGTATGCGGCCCCTCAATTATTCTCTTTATTTAATATATAATAACTGTGTTTTCCTTAACATTTATAATAATACCAATTACGTTAAAATGTTTACAAAATAAAATTATTAACAATTAATTATTTGATTTGTTATTAAATTCAAATAATTATTAAATTATTTGAATTCTCCTGATATTTATTAAAAAAGCGAGAATGAAGAATATGGCGCTTCTGGTCTTTTAATCGAAGTACGGTAGGCGACACAATCGGTCATTCAGTTATATATATAGAGATCAGTGGTATTTTTATATTCAATTTTTTGTCTTTTTACATATATTTATATTTTAATTATTTAATTATTAATTCTTATTACAATGGAGGAAGCACAAGAAATCCGTATGAAATTTCCCAAGGAATTTCATACGTACTTCCGCTATAAATTTTTGTGGCCTTGTGTATACACATTCCTCGTACAAATTTCGTGTGAATTTATCTTACTAATATTCATGCTAATTTTCATGGGAAATTTGAAAAATAAATTTCATTTACAATTCTCACGAATTTTTTTACGAAAAAACATTTTAAAACGTCAAAAACTAATTCCAATCGAAATTTCATTACTAAGTAGCAAAATTATAAATATAACTATATTACGCATTTATATTAAAGAAAAATATTTTTAAATTACTATTATTATTAATTTATAATATTTTTTTAAAATGATTTACTATTGTAAATTTAATTAATTTTTTGAATAATATTATAGTTTTTAGATTTAATAAAAAACTACCTTTATTCGCAATGGTAATTCCGAAATCAAAGGCAGCTTTGATGAACATTGTGAACAAGATTTGGTTCTTGTTTTATGCTATGCAATATTGACACTAGAAAAAAATTTGAATTCTTTAATTTCAATGTTGCATTGTTCTTGTATTAAATACCCATAAACAGCTACTGATCTCCTTTGTTCCTCTTTTTCCTCATATTTCATTTACCTTCTTTTACCAACCAAATTGAAAACTATAATATTTTAAATAAAAATAAGCTTTCTTTTTGGCTGATATTTGAGATTTTATAATTACAAATTATTCAATCGAGGAAAATCAATTAATTTAATTTAATTTAAACAATTTATCTTTATTTTAGAATCGAATATTTTTGTCTCACCTGAATTAATATAATTAAATTTAGAGTAAAACAGTAATTAATTACTGAATAATATAATAAATTGAAATAAATATAGATTGAAATTAAATTTCTTCTTAGAAAAATTAGCTAGATGTTTCCCCTCTCGAAGTCGCCTCGATTATTATTATTTAAAAATTTTAGATCTCCTCGAGCCATGGATTGTATTTAATTACTAGAAACAGAAATTACATTTTACAATTATTCATTGATAGAAAAAGAACCAATTATGGGTTCAGAAAAAATTGACAGATAATCACTTAGGAAAGCAAAAAAAATCACTGAAAGATTTGATTTGTATACTTGGTGAAACATAAATTGTTACAACAACCACTGTAGAATACCTAAATTTTATTTTTAAAGCTATATAGCATTTCTATTTGATTGCGATAAAAGAGCAGAGTTTGGAGTAATAGATAAAGCACTTATTGTATTTGATTTAATGAAAATAATCAACTCAACCCTAATGCGGAGAATTATCTATCATAATTCTGATGAGTTTTGAGTTACATTAACATTAACAATTAAGAATAGTTGTATTGATACAGATTCCCCTCTTTTTTCCCAACTATCTCCCAACGTCTAAATTCCCGGCAAATAATTTTATTCGAATTCAATTTCTCGAGACTTGAATTTACCGAAAATACAAGTATCGATACCTTAATAATTAAATTAATTTGAAAGTTTATGTTTTGGCTAACACGACAACAACGAAAAATTTTATAAGATAGAAATAAATATATTTATTTGTTGTCGGGCAATAGGATTAGTGATAAAATGGATGATGGGATATTACATTCAGGAAAAACATTTCTTGGGAAAAATAATTTCATGAAATTATATGGGTATCATTGAAATATATAATTCGTAAACACACTAATTTATAATTATCAAATTGATATAAAAATTTGGGGTGCAGTTCCGAATAGCACATACCTCTGATTTCGATAAAACTTGGTATCCCTACGTAATTTGGTGCGCTGATTACGAAAATCATAGTGAAAATTGGCGGAAATTTAATTATCATGGTAAAAACCATAAAAAACACCATAAAATCATGGTTTTTTGCGTTTTATTCTTAAAAAACACAAAATTTCAAAAAAATTTTTTAGACGAAAGTTGTAGCTCTCATAAAAATACAACTTTTATGTTTTATACATTTTTCCATAAAAATGAATATTTAATGTAAAAAATGCAAAAAACCTCTAAAATACAATGAAAATTACGGAAACTGATATTATAACCCAAGGAAGGGCGAACAATCTGATTTCATATTAACTTTAAAATTTTTTATTAAATAAAAAACCAAAAACACCATGATAATGAAAACCTATACAACAGTCATGGTTAGACATATTATTTGACTCGCATATAGTATCATATTCACCATTACTCAGGATCCAACGAATTCCGCAAAATACTTTCGGCCATATCCACCCCCTCTCGCCAAGGTTTTTTTAAAAAGAAAAGCGAGCAGTACCTTACGCGGCCGAAGGCTGTGTTTACTATTTTGCGTTTACCGCTGCTGTAGACTCCACCCCACAATTTCTGCAAATTACTTTCGGACACATCCACCCCCTCTCGCCAAGATTTCTTAAAAAGAGAAGCGAGCAGTACCTTACGCGGCCCACTGATCTCTATATATAACTGGATGGGCGATTATGTCGCCTACCGTATTTTTATTAGAAGACCGGAAACGCCATTTTTAATCTTCTCGGTTGTTAAAAAGTGGCGAGAGAATTCAAATAATTTAATGAGATTAAAATATATAGAATAACAAATTAAATAATTAATTGTCAATAATTTTAATTTTGAAACATTTTAACGTAACTGATAGTATTATATTATTATTATTATTATTATTATTATTATTATTATTATTATTATTATATATTAAATTAAAAAAGTAGTTACAAAATTAATTAATTCTTATGAAATAATTAAATATATTAATTTACTTTTTCTAATTAATAATTATAATAAATAATATAAATTATTTAATGTTTAAAATTTCTAATGTCATACTTAAAAAATTTTGTTACTGTTTTCTCAGTTTAAAAAAATGTATAGAAATATTAAAGTCAAATTTGTAAATATAAAAAAGGATATGACAAGAAATAAGTATGCATAACTTGTAAAAAGTTTATATATTTTTGTTGCTTTATATATATATATATATATATATATATATATATATATATATATATATATATATATATATATATATCAATGAAACAAAGTAGACGCTGGTAATATGGCGCACGATCATTTTCCTGCTACTGAATTGATGTTTTCCAATTTAAAAATTCCAGGTCAAAATTCAGGATATTCACAATAGAATTGATTCATTTATAACATCTGTCTAAAAATCTTCTTTAAAAATATTAATTGCGGTAGGAGATACCTGAAATAGCTGCAAAAATATAAATGTAAAACTGTTACTACTAAAAGTAGTATATAGTTTATGTAAATATAATAGAAATTAATCAGAAGAAGAAAAAAAATACTAAAAGTCAAGCGTATCATAAACCATGAAATAAATGAGTATTTACAATGAATTTTTTCTACTTTAAAGTGTAATACTAAAAAAAGTATACAAATAAACTTTTAAAGTGAATTAACTAATAATAATGTAACAGCTTTAAAAAAATACAGTATGATGTTTTATCGCAGATCTGATAGAATGAATGAATAAATAAATAAATACAAACAATGAATTTTAATAGTTTGTAAAGTAGAAGTATAAAAATGGAAAAATTCTATAACTCATAGTAACAGAGTTTAAAAACAATACAACAATGTTGTACATAATAAGAAATAACAAAAATAGTTTAATTTGTTCAACAGTACAAACTACCAAACCAAAAAACAAAAACCAATGCAAACATATTAATCAAGTAATAACTTTCAAAAATTGTTGGTATGCTTTCTAAAAGAATTCTTTCTTTATCATTTGTTGCTTTTGAAAAACATTTTTCATCAAAGTGATCGCCACATAACCTGCTATTTGATGTTAATTCAAAATTTTCATCTAAATTCATATTTTTTATCCAAATTTGACGAAGTTCAGGACGTATCGGGAATCTGAAAATTAAAAAACATTTTAATTGACGATAAAAAATTATCTACTACATTTAAAAAACAAAAATTTAATTATTAAAATTTGTTATTTCTTAAAATTATAAATTTTTAGTAAAACTACTTAAACTCAAATTTTGAAGATTAATATTATTCATTGAATGAAAACAAAAACACAGATTGCATGTAAACAAATCTTACTGATAAAATAACCTTACTTCTTAAAAATTAAAATAATAACGCATATACTACAATTTATAAAAAACAATTGTATAAGTAAAATTAAAATCATATTTCGAAGTGGCAAAGTAAGTAGGAAAATATTTATAGTGTAGAACGTAACGCAAGTAAAGAAAAACAAAAATATAACCTAAAAATTAGACAATTTAATAATATTATAAAAATATGTACTCACATGTGAAAAGAAACACCTTTAGCATCTTTTTTGCCACAATATACACACACCAAAACCATTTTCACTTTTTTTAAAACTTATATTAATATATTAATATATTTAAAAAATTTTTTTAACCAGTTTACATATCAGGAGAAAAACAACACCAACACTAACTCGCGAATCACACGGACGTGCGCACACAATGACAGGAGTGTACATCTGAGAATATTAAATATGGCGACCAGTGTTTCAATTAATACTACACAGGAAGCGACTTTTCTATATGAGTCGCCCATCCAGTTATATATAGAGATCAGTGACGCGGCCGAAGGCCGTGTTTACTATTTTGCGTTTTTCTCGAAAAATAATGACTTTTGGTAAAAAATGCATAAAACATGAAATGTGTGTTTTTTAGAGATCTACAACTTTCGTCTAAAACTTTTTTCGAAGTTTTTTGTTTTTTACGAGATAATCGAAAAAAACCATGATTTTATGGTGTTTTTTATGGTTTTTACCATGATAATTAAATTTCCGCCAATTTTCACTATGATTTTCGTAATCAGCGCACCAAATTACGTAGGGATACTAAGTTTTATTGAAATCGGAGGTATGTGCTATTCGGAACTATATCCAAAATTTGTATCAAATTGATACTTTTAAATTAGTGTGTGAAAGAATCATATACGTCTCAAATTTTGTGACTTGATTTCACATTGTATTTGGTTTTGGGATAGAATTATATGGAATTAATGATGGAAACAACATTTTATTTATGGATAATTATAGGACCCATTTTTTTATTAATATTAATTCTGTAGGAAGCAAAGCGAAATAAAACACGAGTGTATTTCAGTTTAGAAATAATCTTTCTTCAAAGAGGGATGGTTCATGACTGACTGTCACTAGCCTTTCGCAAGGTTTTTATAACTTTACCTGCTTAAGGTGATTGCATAAAATAAAAATGAGGAAGGGGGTCCAAGGTCTTTTTGGCAAACGATCCTTCAGGCAAATTACAGAAGTAAGAAAACAGTGTTTTATTACTTCTCGAAAAACCCAAAAAGCAGATGTAGAGAAATATGTATTTTTAATATAATAAATAAAATAGTTGTTCCCTACAATACTATAATTAATTAAATTTATTGAATTAATTAAATTTGAATTAAATTAATTGAATTACTTAAATTGATTGAATTAATTAGATTAATTAAATTAATTGAATTAAATAAATTGATTGGATTAATTAGATTGATTAAATTAATTGAATTGATTGAATTAATTAGATTAATTAAATTAATTAATTGTTTGATGTTAATGATTGGATCCATACTTATCAATTTTTTTTCATCATATAATGATGATTCTTAAATATATACACCCGTAACCGGAACACTTTGCTTATATATAAAATTATTATTCAATTATTATTACACAATCTACAAAAAGGACAATACTTTCTTATTTACGTACTTAACAACATGTGACTGTTAGGTCACGTGAGCAACACAATGTCATGAGGCAGTAATGTGCGAAAGTATTGATTTGTTGAATCCATTATTCTTATTATTATTAGTATTATTATTTATTATTATTAAAATAAGTAGGAATTAAAAAAAAATCTAATCAGTCGTCAATTTAAAGATCCGTTTTTAATACTTAATTGAAAAAATTTTCGAACTTTGTCATTGATACTTTTATGTTGATACTCATGAATTCTTACATTTTGGATAATTATTCACAGAATATGATAATTAATCCCCCATCTTCGAATTAATTCTTGATTAATTATTATTAATTCGGAATAATTAGTAATTCTAATTAATTTAGATTTTATTATCTATTCCAATTATTTTGATATTTAATTCTTTGTTCCTTATTTTTTTTTTGCTCCAGTTTCTTGTATCTTTTTTATTTTTTCCATCGGATTTTAATTTTACTGTTCTATTTCTAAAAGTAATTTCGTTTTTTTTTATTTAAATGTGTATTTCGCATTTGAAACTTTACACAATTGGCTTAATATTATGTATATGTTTGTTAGTATTTCCCCAGGCAGCCGCACATAAAGTCGTCATACATATTTGTCCTCTTTATGTTTATATATGTACATAGCAGCCAAACAATTTAGGCGCTGACACTTGTTTGTGTTGTGCTTTTTAGAAAAATTTAATACTTGTTTTCTTTTCTGTTTCCTTATATACTTCATCATGATTATGTAAAATAAATTTTATTCAAGTTTATTAATTTTTTAAATATATATATATGTAAAACATTGCTATAATAACAGTTGGAATAATTATTTTAAAAGCACTTAAAATAATTAAGAAAAAGTTATTTACCCAGCTATAATAAAGTTAGATCAAATTCAACTAACTGAACAAATTTATTTAGGTTAAAGATGGTATTTTGCAGTTTATAAATCCTTGTTGACAATTTACTGTTAGTTAATTTCTTAAAATTAAAAATTATCTTCTGTTTAAAAAAAAAATGAAAATTCAAATTCTAACACAGCTAATAAATCCGGGAGCAAGAAACCGTTTAGAAAATTTGAATTGTAAGACGCATAGTGAATCCGCAATCTTGAATAATATTATGCGGAAGAGATGATTGGGGCTCAACGGGTAACTATAAACTTCTTATTGACACTCGTTTTTTCCTCTATTGAAGATTTACTAAAACATTTATATAACAATTTCTGTTTTTTTCTATTTTTTTTTACAAAATCATATTACCAACAACAGAAAATATGTATGTTAACCGCATATCGTAATATCACGCTGTAAATGTTATATATAAGTTTGCTGTAAAATTCAAATGATCCTCGTTAAAATTATCCCCTAGTGTATAATATTCAAAGTAATATTAATTTAGTTATTCTTTTATGTAAAGAATAAAACATTTTATTGTTAGTCTATTTTCAAAAAAATTTATTATTCATTTTAATATTTATATAAACACATTATTAAAATTTCCTGGGAATTCGATTTCACGTATATATATATAAAGATTTTTATGAAAGAAAATAAGGAAAAACAATTTTCTTTGATGAAAGTGGTGATTTTCTGTAGCGTGTGTAGGAAATAGAGTCCATCTTGTAATGGATTTTTTAACCCTGTTTCAAGATCCTTAACGTTTAAGATCATTCTTTTTCCCTCCTTATATAGAAATAATGCCTTTCGGCTGCTAGTGGAAACTCTATCATATACAGTGATGACCCTACTTTTATGATCTTGAAGTACCATATCAGTTTTAGTGGCACTTATATGCTATATAAACGATGACGAAGAAAAATTCTAAATTTCCATTACCATATATAGGTTTAGCTCCCTTGCCAGTAGAAAATGTTTTTCGTCAATATCTTAATAGTTCAGAAAATAATAATTCGTTTTTCATTAAATTAAATAAAATTAATTGTAATTACATTTAATTTATAAAATGATTGCTTGATTATTACCTCGTCATAAAGAAAATTAATGTAAATTATGAATTAACAAAATAATTAAATAAATTAAATAAAAGATATGTTGACATTGCAATGGAACAATATAATTATTACATTAATAGATTAGAAATTATATTATAATTAATAAGAATAATACAAATTAATAATTATAAAGATTACTTAAATAAAACTAACAATTAAATTGTTCAACGAATTGAAAAATTAACGGCTCCTCAGTTAAAATTTGATTAAACAATAGAGAGGGAAAAAAAGACTACTTTGGCTGAAATGATAGTGAAAAATAATTATATTTTGATAAATTCACTAAATTTTCCATAAATAATTTTAAATTTAGCGCCAACGACATTTTTTGTTATATAATCGCTTGACTCCAGTATTTCATGTTTCCGTCCTTATGTCGGTGCGTCAATCTACATCTTTAATAACGAAAACCTCTCACAACGAACGAGCATTTTCTTACAATTTATCCGAATAAAAATTCGATTTTCTTTACAAATGACAAAATTTTTTCTTTCTACTTCCGCATTTCAATAATAAAGTCAATATTAAACATTAATTATTAAATACAGGATTAACAATTAAGTAAAAATAATAAATGACGAAAAACACGTTTGTGTTCTTTTGTCACATGGAATTCCAAGATTAATTATTATTCGACCATATATGGAAAAAGTATGGGGAAAAAAGTTACAAATAAATCAAAAGGGACAATAATTCGAGAATAAATTATTAATGGGAAAAGGTCAGAACATAATTTGGTAAATTCTCAAAAAAAAATATTAAAATATTAAAAGTAATAAATGTGAAAATTAGAAACTTAATTAATTAAACTTAAATTTTATAAAATAGGATGTTTTCTCTTTGGAACAACATATTTAGAATTAATTAAAAATTTTATAATAATTTATTACAAAGCAAAGTCAGAGAAAAAATATATATATATATATTTTTTTCAGTGAATTTAAAAATGTTTTCAACGTTTTCTCGCTGAAAGTCATTTGATTGAAATTGTTTCGTAGAATAAAAGAATGAGAAAACTACAAACATTTATGTTTGCAGAAAAGGGGAGAGTAAATTTTTTTTCTTATTTTTTTCCACATTATCAAGTTTCTACAAGTGACTTACTTATATCTAAATTTATTCATGAAATTTTTTTTTAACGAATTTGTATTCCAATTTTTTGAAAAGTATAAAGTGAAAATAAAATTTAAATAGTAAGTTCAGGAATAGAAGGAGATTTACTTAATTTTTTAAATAATTATACAATTTAATCTACTTGACCGGAGTCAAGTCTCCCAATAGTAATTTCAATCAGAGAAATGAGAATAAATATGCAAAGAGAAATTTATAATAATTATCAAACATGAATTTTATATTAATTTTTGTATGTTGTGAATGTGTGTAATTATAATTATAGAGAACAATTTGTATATTAATAAAAACATTGATTTAAAGAAACTCACCAGAAATATAAATTATAATATAACAGAAATATATCAGATTACTTTTCGTTCTGGACTTTAAATTCAGACTCTCGTATTTGTCATATATGATCAAACCAAATACGGAAATAGTTCTTTTCTTTTTATTCTTTATACATTTTAATAAAACTTTAACAATCCCTTTTTAATTACTACAATATTAAAAAAAAGTTGTTTTAAAGATTTAGGAATTTGGGGCCATCAAAGCTAAATCTTTTTTTTTTTTTGATAGTTTTTGAATATAAGTAATTATTCTTATTATTTTAGAAGATCAAATTCACTTGAGCACTGAATGTTATATGCAACAATAAACACTTTTATAAAGGTTGACACTATTTCTTTTTATTTTCTATATTTTCAGATTTCTTCCCTTAAGAAAATGTAATACTCGTAAATAATTTTATTTGAATCAACAAATCAACTCTGTGTGAGGATATTCAATATATTCATCCACTCTTGGTGGGAAACGAATTTTATAATCATTCACTTTTTTGCGGGAAGAACAATACATCCACTCTGCCGGAAAAAAAAATTAAGACTCCTCGAATAATAATTCGGTGGCAATGATTACACCCTGTTTGTATGTAATTTTGAGTAATAGGAGGGTTGATTTTGCAACCAACAACTCCTTGTGATCAGTTCAATCACCTGAATTACCTTTGTAATTTCGTTATATTTCTTAATTTCACAAATAAATGTAGCAACTTTTGTACATCGAAATCCCACATTTTGCAGAAATGATGATTAGTTCATGTTATTTTGAAACATGAGGTTCATTATTACTAACTCATTTGCGAAATATCATAATTAGGAATTCGAATTCAGAAATAAAAATTAAAAAGAATCTAGAAATAATTATTAATTGATTTTGAATAAATAATTAAATATTAAAGATTGGAAAATGTTTTGTTTATGTTTATAAAAATATTTCGCAAAAATGATTGTTTTATAATAAATAGTAATAATACTAATCAAAAATCAAAAATTTACGGAAATTCCCTCCGTAAGAGATAATTATGACAAAAATTAAATTAATAAGATTTTTCCTTTGTTAAATTTCTATAGGGAAGAATTTTCTTACCAATCACAACTATATCCCAATATAATAGCAAATTACAATATCGTCACAAAAGTAAAAATTTAATTAATACAACGGTGTAAAACGAAAGATATTAATTATTTGATGCCATTAAATAGAAATTGACAAATAAAATCGAATTTCAATTACTTTAAAAAAAAAAAAATTTCTCCCTCGAAAATAACCAGTTTCTAGAGTCATTCATAAATGATAAATTTTAATTAGCTAATTTCAATCAGTTTAATCGCAAAAGTCATTTATAGAATATAATGTTAGTATTTGGAAATATTTCCATCTCAATAAAAATAAATTGATGATATTTGGTAACTTTATGACGATAAAATAGATATTAAAAATTCCTTTGTCGAATCAGGAATCTAAGTTTGTAGGCTGAAATAAACAAGAATCATTAATTTCTTATAATATATATATATATATATATATATTTCTTTTGATAAGGAAGAATATTTGATTTCCAAAAAATTAAATTCCTTTTTTTTAATTTATCATCACAATAAATTAAATTGCTATTAAATTATATATAATGTATACTTTTGGGATAGATTTATAACTGATATGAAGTTATATAGTCAAAGGAAATGTGAAAATAAAATAAAAAAAATTTTAAATAATTATTTGAACATTTTTAAGTTATTACTATCTTTCTAGTTAAAAAAATATTTCCTTTTAAAGTGAATCCTACGTTAAATATTATTTCATTTAATGCATATATTTGCATTTCTGTAATGAGTTGCTGCAGTCAGATACGGGACGTGTAATTAATTTTACCATTACTTTGATCCTCGTTCTCCACATTGTTAAAATTTGAATTTTAATTACAATGAATACTCATAATTTACTGACAATTGACACAACGAGTAAAATCATTTTATAATATTTTACCTTTCTCATTATCTGGTTAAGAAAATATAATTATATATTAAGTCACAAATTCAATTTTTCTAATAAAATTTATACGAATAAATAATCAAACATTTATTATTAATTACAGTTAAAAAAATTTTTAATCTCATATTAAATTAATGAACAATAAAATTAATTTTTTTATATTCTCACAATCATTATTTTAATATTAAAATTAATAATATAAAAATTTGGCATTTAAAAAATAATGTTAATGTAATTGACAGTGAAAATAAGAATTAATATGAAACTTCTTATTAAATTTTTTATTTAAATTCTTAATAAATAGTGAAATAAAAATTATTATTATTATAATTCAATATATAAAAAGCTAATGATGACATTTATGTTCATCAAATTAATATTATGTAATCATCTCCCTGATGCTTTTGTTCTAAAAATACAATTTTATATAAAATCTGAGATATATAGAATAAGAGATTTTATTCAAATTCATGGAAAATGTACTTTTATGTAAATTTAATAATTACGTAGATATACTTCAGAAATTTTATTTTAATAAATAACAAGGCCATAATTAATTTATCATACTGAATATGTCATTCGTGATAATGAAATATATTGTCTCACATGTTATTTCTTCTTGAATGGAATATCGATAAGACGTTAATGTAATCTGACAATCAAAATATAGATGAAAAGGTTGTACTCTTACGTAAATTTCAAATCATATAAGAGTATATAAAATAGTATATTATATACAATACTAAAATAAAGGACAAAATTTATTTCTCTTATTTTTTTTTGTTTATCATTGTTTAATTTTTGTAATTAAAATTTAACTATTTTTGTAAAAGCATATTAAATTTTATGACATGAATAGCGTAAAAATTTTTATGGATATGATATAAAATGATGTAAATCAATATTTTCAATTTAATTACAAGAAATTGTCACTCTTATTATTGATTTAATAAATAATTTTAAATTAAATACAGCTTATACATTATTTATGTATACAAGACAATTTTTTATAGATAAAAATTAATAAATTTTCCAAAAAAGAAAAATTAAATTTCTTTAAACTTGTCATGCAACAAATTAATAATGAATACACTCAGAGGAAAGTTTCATATTTGAATTAAATATAACATTTTTTTGTAATAACACAATTTTTTTTTGTTTTGTTAATTTAAACAAAATTTGTTTGATTCAAATAAATATTTCTTTAATCAAAATAAATTAATTTTTCGAACGAAGAAATAATTTGATGGAGCCCAAATAAACTTTTGGTTGATTCCACTGATCTCTATATATAAACTGGATAAGCGATTGTGTTAATATAATTTTAATTTTATTAAATATAATGGGAATGAAATATATTGAATAACAAATTAAATAATTGTTAAAAATTTTAATTTTAAAGTATTTTAACGTAATTAATATTATTATTGATATTATAAAAACATATAGTTATTATATATTAAATTAAGAGAGTAATTAGTTACATAATTAATTTTAATCAAATAATTAAATGTATTAATTTAATTTTTCTAATTAATTAATAATTATAATAAATAATATAAATTATAAAGTACATAATGTTTAAAAGTTTTTAAATTTATTACTTTAATAAATATTTTATTACAGGTTCCCGAATTTAAAGAAATGTATAGAAATATATAAAGTCTTTCTAATTTGTAAATATGAAGAAGGATACTTACAACAAAATATAAGTATATATATATTTTTTCTATTTATGTCAATATGAAATGAAAAAAAAACGTAACCTAAAAATTAGACATTTCAATAATAATATTAAAATGTGTTCTCAATTGTGAAAACCCCCATAGCACCGAAACTTTCCTAAAGATTTTCTAAAGATTTATTAAAATTTTCAGGAAAGTTTCCCGCTAAACATTTAAATTTTTACACAATTTTCACTAAACATTGCAATTAAATATTCCCAACATTTCAAATAAATCTTTAGGAAATCTTTAGGAAAGTTTCGGTGCTGTGGGGGAAGGAACACTTTTTGCATCTTTTTTCCCAGAATACGCGCATACTAAAACCATTTTCACTTAAATGTTAATTATTAATTAAAGTTAATATTTAGTTAGCCACCAATAAGGATTCTTTAATTCGAGGAATGGAAAAGGAAATTGAAAATGGATACAATAATTATAATATAAATCAAATTAATGATATTTCAATTAATTTCAAAAATTAGAAATTAAATTTAAAAAATAAAATTTATCTTTGAATAGTTTCAAAATCAATAATAATAAATTAATTAAATTCAAATGAAAATCAATTTAGATTCGCCAGGGTTGCCCTATACTGTGCTCATTTATTTGATTCAATCAAAATTTGCGGTTGTTTGAAAATAAATTTTTTTTTCTGAGTGTAATTTTTAAAAAGAAAAATTTGCTTAACAATTCTTAAGAATTTATTAGGCTTTTTTTCTGAAATCTTTCATTGTTGGGAAAAAGCACATATTATTAAGTTTTTGCGCAGACTGACTATTTCCCCCCCCCCCCTATATATATATATATAATCCGAGTTTCGATATTTGAAATAACTTTCGTTGCCGTTACGCTGTAGACTTTTTCTGAATAAATAACATTTTACTTAAGTCAAGGGATTTGAAAGAAACGTGATCATTTCATTTCACAAAGAACTTCTTTCGTCACTTCCGGTTTGTAAAATCCTTTCTAACAAAGAGATAAGGAAGGGGAGTTGGATTTGTGAATATACGCGAGCTTTCCAAGTTCTTTACACAGATTTTAGGATTCCATAGAAATGGATATACATCTATATAAGAAAAAAGGGATGATACATCATGAAAAATATTTTTTGACATTCTATAAGAAATTTATTTTTTTTTCATTTTTTTTTATTTAATAAAAAGAATTTTTCTATTAATAACTAAAATATAATAATAAATAAACTAAAATAATAAAATAGGGTAAGAATTTTCTTAAACGGTTTGATTAACGAATTTAATTTTCAATGTTAAATGTTTTTTTTTTACTCAAAATAAGTATTTAAAAATAATTTTCTTTTCTAAATTTAAGAAATATAAAACTTAATTGTTTTTTAGTGAAATTATTAGACAATTGCAAATAAAATTCTATTATTTTTAAATCTCCCATGGCGAAAAAAAATTCTCGATAATTTTTCAACGTGGGAGATTTTCATCCTACGCAATTCTGTTATATATACTGATATATATATGTCATATAAAACATAAAGAGTTGCGTTTTAATTTTAACGTAATATTATATTTCATGAAGTTTATTAAAGTTTGGTATGCTTATTCATTACTAACATAAAATCTTAAATTAGACAGGATTTTCATTTTTTTAAAAATCTATATCTAGGAGTTTTTAACCTTGCTGATTACGAATCTAAAGTCAGATTTTCAAAATTCAAAAAGACGGATTCAATGTGGCGAAAGATCTTTGTTTAAAATTTTTATATTCAATTAATTATAAGCAAATTAATATTCATCGTTCGTTAATTCGTTTATTTACAATTATTATTAAATTGCAATTTATATATCACGTTTTTTTTTGTTAGTCGACACATTTTTAATTTTTTTTCATTGAAATAAAAATTTGTAGAGTAAGGATTTTCCCTTCCGGAATGTTTAATAAAAAGTTGAGAAAAATTCGATCCTTGGAAGGAATAAAATAACATAAAAATTGTATGTTATTAATATTGTTTATTGTCACAAAACAACAAACTACGTTTCGATGACTTGTTTCGTCATCATCTTCAGATTAAATCTAATGAAAATATTTATAATTTTATTTATAACACCACATTATCTTTTTTTTAATAATAAAGTAATAACAATTACCAAAAAATTAATTGAACCGTTACATCTTAGCGTTAGAAAATTTTATATTGCACAGACTATGCTGACACGTCAGGTTTTTAGACCAGTATCGTCAAGACTAAAATTGAAAATACAAAATTTAAAATCTAAATGAAATAGAGGAGTCAATAAACTTAGATGTAAACAGCACGTGGAAGTGAAATATTTTCAGAAAAATAGAATCACGAGTCTAATTTGGAAATTAAAGGGAAGTATAATTTGTTTAGATACATTATGTCTTCTTTTTTGTTAATAGTGGAATTATTAATTTTTATGTGTAACATTTCTGAAAAACATCGTTTTTTATAATTTTGTTCACGGTCTAGTATAAGAACATTATCCCAGTCAAACTCGTGATTCAATTCTGATCGATGTAATGGTACTACTGATTGAGCCGATGTTTTATTTTTAGTTTTTTATGCTCATTAATACGTGTTTTTAATGAACGTTTAGATTTTCCAATGTAATTCGCTGGACAGTTTTTACAATTAAATTGTTTATAAACATTGTTTATAAATTTAATTGTAAAAACTGTCCAGCGAATTACACTGGAGAATCTAAACGTTCATTAAAGGAGCTTCTACAACAACTTGCAATCTGTATTGCTTTGCAACTTGCTTTGCATTTTGCTCAGCATTTTGCTTTATGCGCGCGCAACGACTCGAAAATTTCACGTACCGCTCATTCCTGAAATTTATACATATTATCATTTGATGTTTAAAAAAAAAAAAATAAACATTTGTGTTTTTTGATGAGATGAGCAGTGATAAAAAAATAGTTTGATTAATTAATTAATGTGCGTGAAATGAATAAAAGTGTTTGTGATTTAATGACATAAGTTTTATTATTTTTCCTTTTATGCGTCATTTTAAGGTAATTAGTTGTAAATATGTCACTATGTGTTATATTTCATTTATTAATATTATTTATTATATACATTTATTTATATTGATGTATAAAGTTGATCAGAATTAAAAAAAAATGAAAAAAATGATATACAAATGTAAAACTAAGATCTTTTGTGGTTAATACTTTATATACTCTGAAATAAATAATGAATATAGTGCGTGGGGGAATAAATAAAGAAACTTTTAAATTTGTGTAATGTTGTTATTTATTTATTATTTAAATTTAAGAACTGCAAAGAACTTTAAATGTTATTTTTTATTTTGGAACAAATCTCTTAATTCAAAATAGCAGAGTTTCCTTTTTTTTCGGGAATCTTCACCCATGCGTCCCACAGAACCTCCTCCTGGCGCTGTAAAAGGATATCGTTCCTTGCATTATCCCGGGCCGGAAAGTGTCTAAATATATTGTCTGAAAGTATTTATTCAAAGTAAATAGAAATTTGTTAATCATACAGTTTCGTGGCCATAATTATTTAGTTGATTAAAATAATGGCATAAATTATAACAAATTAAGTTAAAAAAAAATAAAGATTATAATTTATATTCGTTTTTAGTTCTTTTAAAATAAATATTTATAAATATTTATAAACTTTACCTCCACTGTTGTCAGTCATTTCCACATCTTCATCAGATGACTCTACATTTTCTTTTTGGAAAGGGTGATTAGTAGTCGTTCTACAAAAAAAACACATTATGTTAAAAAATATATTATTACGTTTAAAAAATACACTAGCAACTTATACGCGCGCTTCAGCGCGCGTAAACATTGGGTTTCCATCGTTAAATAAATTAAAAATCAATTCAATTTTGATAGGATTACATGGGTTAACTGTCGGTCATCATTTTTGGAACGTATATAAGCCAAGAAATTCGTTTTGACATGTCCAGAAATTTTTTTGAAAAAAATTAATCAATAAATTCAATCTTCATCAAAATTGACGTTAGGTTGCTGGATAAAAATCGAATAAAAATCAGTCCAATTTTTGTTTGATTGCTTATGGGTTATAATGTAAGTTATAATTTTTGAAAGGTATTTTAGCCAAAAAAATCATTGGCACATGTCCGGAAATTCTTTTTTTAAATTATGCCAAATATACAATCTTCATGAAAATTGGATCTATAATGTAAACCTGATATTGACCAAAAATTCAGTTCTTTAAAAATTAAATTAAAGCAAATCTATTGGTTGAATACTTATTTAGTCAATTAAAAAATATTTTCCAAGTTAAAAAATGTCTTTTTTACTTTAATTTTATAAAACATTGTCACTTAAATTTAAGTCATTACTTTTTTTTAAAATTGAGTTTTTAAATATCCCTTTTTAAAATGAAATTTATCGTATAGAAAGTAAAAAGTATTCATCAATAGAAAAAAATATTTCTGTTATAATCTTATACTTCCAAAAGACCATTTCTTTATTCGTTTCTATGCAAAAGTTATAGTCTCGTTAAAAAAAAATGAATATATCTATCAGCTTTCGAGGTTGAACAGATAAGTAATTACTAATAAGATGATTAATTGCTTTTAATTAATTTACTTTTTCGCGCTTTGATTATTTACCTTAGAATTTTTTAAATAAGTTTTTCAAAAGGACCATTCAACATAATAATTTTTAAAAAATAATTATATAAAACAAATTCTCAATTATATCGGAATTTAAAATGAATTAAATATTAATGCCAACAAAAATGGGACAAATTTAATATTATTATATTAAAGACTTAACTTACTTCAACGTAATTGCTAATCTTAACTCCGACGACAATGGGATTCTGCGACTTCTTTTTACGAGACTCGGTCCAATAATGTCGTGGAGTATTTTGAAGGCTTTTACTGATAAACGAGACATTTCCTTAAATTTCTCGTGATCGCAATTGGCATAATATAAAAATAGACACTCGTATGCACCATAATGGTCTCGGAGTGCAACACTTATTTGAGGTCTCACATGCCAGCGTCTATTTGACCGATTTTGATGATAAATAAATTCGAGGCAATAAACAATCAATTTTAGCCATTGCAGATATAATAAAGCGGTGTAAAGAGGAAGCAACATTTTTCCGCCTTATTTTAATAAATTCCTAACCTATAAAAAATTTAGGCTATTTAACTGTTTTCATAAAGCAAATATACATATTATATAACCATGTATTAAATTAAAAAAAATACTACATAAATTTAACTTTTAATGAACAAAATTTTTGTTATATATATATATATATATATCAATTGGAATGGAATTTATTTAATATAAATTAAATTATAAATCGGTCAACTTACCGGTAACCGGACACTTTGCTGTTTTCTGTCAAATAAACAATATAACACATTGTGCGATAATTGTTTACAATAATATACTGTATACGGATGGATATACACGTACATACACGTACGTACTTATCGCCTGACAATTAACCCTCATAAAAAATTTTACAATAAAAGAAACAGCACTGTTAACTTATATGTTATAACTTTCCAAAGTATACACTATATTTTTATATCAGTGTTAATCTTACCTCGACATACAATAGGAAGACGTCGCAAATTAATAATCAATCCTAATTACTGCGGTGACTCAAATTCATTAATTACAATTGTTTATAAATTAATCAATTGTTAATTAATAATTAATTTATAACATTGCAGCAGAGATTAGTTCTGATTGCAAACAGTGAATGTTATTGAATTTGAGGAATGACCGGAATGTGAATGGAACGTGAAATTTTCGAGTCGTTGCGCGCGCATAAAGCAAAATGCTGAGCAAAATGCAAAGCAAGTTGCAAAGCAATACAGATTGCAAGTTGTTGTAGAAGCTCCTTAAAAGCTAATACAACTGACAGCTGACGACAGTGCGTAAATAATCAGAACTGGGAAATTACAACTCAACGTCTGTATTGTTGCACGAAAGCAGAGTTGGGTAGTAACTGAATTTTTTGTGCATATTAGGCTGTGTCAGTTCATCGAGATATTTCGAGTTCAAGATATGACGTCAGAGGCCTGGAGTGACAACAAACAGACGACACAATGTTATTCTTACGGGGAAGAAAATTTGTTTCCACTTTCATCAATTTTATTCATACTTTAAACACGGAAAACGCTTGTTGACATCTAATAAAATTAAAATGTGGGTTGATAATTAATTTTGTTATATATTTTATTCATTTGCATTGATAGATTTTCTGAATTCGTGATAAAATATAAATATTGAGGTTCGAAAAGTTTGTTTGCTAATCACATTTTACATTAAAATTTATTAAACAATATCCAGTATGCATGTTATTAAAAAAGATATAAAATATATATTTTAAGTGGGAATTACCGCAGCAGTAAAAGATTTCAAGTTAGTAAACAAATACCTCTAACCTCAAAATTTATATTTTATCACGAATTCAGAGAATCTATAAATGCAATTGAATCAAATATATAGCAAAATTAATTATCAGCACACATTTTAATTTTATTATATGTCAACAAGCGTTTTCCGTGTTTAAAGTATGAATAAAATTGATGAAAGTGGAAACAAATTTTCTTCCCCGTAAGAATAACATTGTGTCGTCTGTTTGTTGTCACTCCAGGCCTCTGACGTCATATCTTGAACTCGAAATATCTCGATGAACTGACACAGCCTAATATGCACAAAAAATTCAGTTACTACCCAACTCTGCTTTCGTGCAACAATACAGACGTTGAGTTGTAATTTCCCAGTTCTGATTATTTACGCACTGTCGTCAGCTGTCAGTTGTATTAGTCAAAGATATTTTTATTAATAGACAATAATTTTAGGCAAAATATTTCCACATGCAATTACTTATTTATATAAAATTTGTGGATTTAATAAGTTAGGTGTAAAATTACTAATATTTTTATTAAAATTAGACAGTTTACTCAAATATGACATCCATTTTTCTAGTAATATTTTAGTAACATTTTTATCCATCACAAATTTATCCTTTACCCTGTATCCTATAACGACTTTTATCCTCTATCTTTACAACTTTTTACCCACCTTTTTTTCTGTGTTTATAAGATGATATCTTCTATTGTTTTCGATTATTATTATTATTTAATACATATATTTATATTCAAAACCACGAGGCTTCTAACAATTATGCAAATGTTTGAATTCGAAAATTCAAATTTCGTTTAAAGGATTAAACTAATCGATGAAGAAAATAATATTATTTAGCATCACTTTCTTCTGATGGCTATTGTTGCCCTTTTATTATAAAGTTCTGAAAATAAATTCCTGAGAAAATGAGAAGCATTGTGAGAGAAATTCGATACCAAATTGCTTTCTTAACACCTTCATTCGTAATGTATAATAAATGAAATAACAATTATTTATTGATTTACATCTAAATATTTCACTTTGATAGACGGTACAATATTATTCCAGTTTTAAATTAAATGCGTGGGATTGCATTTACTTTGGAATCAGTTAAAATTAAGGTTTAAATTAGGGTCAGCCTTTCAGAGTTGAAGGAATAAAGGAATATTTAATGTTTAGTAATTCAAAGTGTTCTCAAAATAAATCGCCAATGAACAGCTCCTTAATTAAATGCTTCCGGAAATGTTATTTTTTTTTTTTGGCTAAACCATCCGAAATGAATAATCTTCAGCGCGTAATAGACAAAGCATAAAGAAAGGAAACATTTAGGTTTTGCATTTACAATGAAATTTGGATCAGTTTTATGGAATTGGTGGATGAACCATGCAGGATTTAATTACCAAGATCATCAAAATTGGTTGAAGAGAAACCCAAGTTATATGCAGTCCGTTATTTCGTTTCCCGAAATTTTGCCAACGATTAGACCAACCTTAAACCAAAGTTAGCTCAATCAAAGTAATTAAATCTTCTAATCTGTTTCCTTGAAATTTTGCCAACTGTCGATCCAACGTTGACCCATAGTTTGACCGACCAAATATTTAAAGTCATCTAAGTTGCATTTGCCAAAATTTAGCCAAATATTTGAAAACTTTGGATAAATAAATAAATAAATTTTTGTAAATGATTTCCCAATTGTGCGAAAAAGCAGAAAATTTTTCTAAATGATAATAGAACTTCATAAAATGAAATCACGTGATATTTAATAAGAGAAAAACATTGTTCGAAATATATCTATTAATAGATATATATATATATACTCGAGGGTCAGTAGGTTTCATGAACTTGTGAGGTATCATAGAAATCAGTTCCGCAGAGTGGATACAAAAAAAAAGGAGAGAAGAAAGCAACTCTTACCCTTTCAAATACTCTTTGCATTTCTTCCACTTATTACAATTGTTCTGATGTCGTGCTATAAAGTTTTACTGAGATCTTTTTTGTACCAGTGACTACTAATAACCCAAGGGTGAAAAATTGTTATGACCTCTGAGATGAAAGCTGTACAAGTTCATATTGTTCCTAGAAGTACCTCTCGCTCTTGTTGAGATTCTCTCGCATCGTTCTAGATCTAATAAGGTCAAAAAAAAAAGAAAAAAAAAATGAATTCACATATTTTCAAATAAAAAAAGTTCTTTATTCATAAGACCAAAACAATTGATCTCTCGGAAATTGAAAATTTTTTTTAGCAAATAATTATTATTTTATTAAAAATATAATATAAAAATATTGCTAAATGATTTATGTTAAATGCAAAAATTGAAAAATAATTTTTTATAATTTCCTGAGAAATCTTTTCTTAAAAAAAATATTCGAATTCCTATTAGTCAAGAGTATTTTTCCTTGGGATATATAATTAATAAGAAATGTCAATAAGTAATAACGATGGAAAATGAAAAATGATCCAGACTAAAAAAAAAGTAAGAGATGAGACTTGGCACGATTGAAATATGTTAAAGCAATATGTTTAAGCGACAGATGTGATGAAATCGGAAATGCCTGCAAAACTTAATACAATATTTTGAGATTCCGGAGATGAGACGCTAAAACTTGACAAGAAATTACCCAGGATTTCCGGAGAGAGAAATCCCAGAAGCGTGACCCTTCTACTTGTGGAGGATGTAATCTTGAGCAAACAACCCCCCCGTTGAGACTCTACTGTCTCGTGAAAATTATGAAAGGTTTTTCGAGTTTCATCTTATATCATAAGTTATCACACTTTTCCTCTTCCTAAATTTCTATTTTATATTTTAATCTCTTTCTCCCCTCATATAACAAGTCAATGGTACTAGTTTTTTTTCTTCCATTTTATTTTTCTCCATCTTCTTCCTTTTTTAATTTAAAATCAAATAAATGCAAATTTTATTTTTCCATTTCCAAACTAGAAATTTTTAATTCACAGTAAAAAAAAAAAGAGAGAGAGAGTTGGAATAAAAAATTTAAAATCTATAAGCATCAGGGTTCAGCTAACCCTCAAGATATAAATTCAATTTTAAACACAGGGGAGCGTGTTCGAATTGCTATACTATTTGAAAAAATGATGAACCTCTATTCCGTTTTTCATTCACTATATTGCGTGTGCATTTTTTTTTCTCCCCTTTATAAAAAAGCAGGAAAAATATTTCGTTTCTATAAATTTCAATGAAACTGAAATAAATACTATTCGTACAACCGGTAAAAGGCAATTTTCAAAAAAAAAAAAAAAATAATTGAATCCCAGCTATCTACATGTTATATAATAAAGTAACAAATAATCTTGAAAACTAATTTAAGTCCTTAATTGGAAGTGTAAATGGATAAAAAGAAAAGAGAACATTTAAGCTCTTCCATTTCAACTTTTGCTTAATATATATATATATTGTGTTCAGAAAAGTGAGAATAAATTTTTTCCCAAGTAATGAAGAAATATTGTGAATTAAAAAAATGAAAGTTTGAAAATCATCTGAGAAATGTAAAATCTTATTTATAAATAAAGAATATCAAAAACGAAATGTAATTGACATTTATACATTATACATACTCGGCTTACTCAATAACTAAACGGTAGAAAGGGGAGATTTTCAAATATTTTTAAAATTGAAAATTCTTTGATAATAAACATTTTTTTTTTTTTTTAAATTCAATTTTGACAAATCGATTCGTAATGTCCTTAATATCCTAAATCTGCGTTTATCTCAATTTTTCTGAAAAATGGATAGGTTTTGAAAAATTGCTCCTCAATTTAAGCATTTATTTGTCACGGAATAAAATTCATTAAAATAACAAATAGTCGAAACACAATGAAAGAGAATTTAATTATAATTTTTGTTTAGGGTCTAAAAAATATTTAGGAAAATTCAAAAATATTCAAGAAAATACACAAAATATAATTATTATTAAATTTTGAAAAATTCAAAAACACAATTAGGAATAATCATAAAAGAAATAATTAAAAAAATTAAAAAAAATTAAAATTTTCAAAAGAATTAAATAATAAAAGAAAAATTTCAGTAAAGGAAATCAAATAAAATAGAAATTCAAATCAAAGATTGACTTAAAAGTCATATTAACAAAATTTAACAAATTATAAACAGAGAAATCACTGATTTTTTCATTAAATAAATCTTCTTACCAAAATTGGAATTAATTATTATTCATCTACTGACAATTGTCACGACACAAAAAAAAAAGAAACAAAACTTGAAAACTCTTTAGCTGAAGGTTGTTGATAAAGAAATGAAGAATTAACAAAATTTTCAACCTCGTGTTTTTCGTTGCTATGGAAACGATCTTTATTTATTGTTTGCTTCTCAAATACCAAACGGAAGTTAATTTAACAAAAATTAATAATTTAAAAAGAAAATAGCAATATTTAGACCACAAAAAGTTATACAATAATTTGCCCAAGATAAATCTTTATCATAAAAATAATTTAATAAATTACTACAAATCAATGTTCAAAAAATGAGAATATTCAAAACATTGTTTTACAATCAAACGACAGAGATTAAATTAAGCTATTTGACCAAAGTTAAGTCTCACAAAATATTTATTTATTTATTATTTATTTTCTTTTTCAACAAACTTGTTATATCAAACAACTTCACAATTGTGAAATATTCACTTATATTAATTCAGATATTAAACTCAACCCTTAATGCGGGGAACAAATAATAATTTCAACCACTTTTAGTGGGAACAAAACTGTATATCGGTTCAACCACCTGAATTACCTTTATGATTTCTTTATATTTCTTAATTTTCCAAACTAATAATGTGGCAACTTTTATTCATTAGAAGTCCCACATTTGGCAAAGTTGATGATACTTCAGTTTGTGTTATTTCGCAATATGAATTTCACTAATCCCAAATCATTGACGAAATAACAATTAATTTGAATCAATAATTAAATATTTAAAATTAGATAATTTATGTATGTGTGCGGGTGTTGCATTTGATGTTTGTTTATAATTGATAAAAATGTTTATACCGACTAGTAACAATTATTATTTACAATAAATAATAATCTAAAAAAAAAATAAAAATTTTGCGGAATTCCGTCCTTAACATCCTCCAGATAAAATTATTTAATAGCAATATTATGTTTAATTTAAACATAATATTAATTTCATTATTCAAATTGAAAATAATTTAAGTCAATAATTTTATAATTCAAAAGAAATTGTGATTTGTGAAATTAATTAAATTTAACTACGTCACGAATGTAATTAATTTTTTGACAGATTTTTCTATAAATATATATATATATATAAATTGATTGAATAAGTTATAAAAACCTTTAAGCTTAGGAATATAAGAAATTTTTTTTATATTTAAAGTACAGTGTGATAAGAAGGTGGGCGTTGATGGTATTATTGACTTGAGAAGCACCTGTTCAGAAATTTTATTCTGTAATAGAACTGCTTTTCCATCTTTTTCCACCCACTTCCTGAAAGCTATTTATTCGTCTTTTCCTCATCCTCCTCCTTATATCTTCTCACTTCTGCTCGTAGCGCAGTTATTGCTATCTTGTCCTGACTCTCCAGTGTCAGTGGAGTGTGATAAAATCTGTGGCTTAGAGCTATTACGACAGCTCAAATCTCCTTCGTCGAAAATGCTTATTACCACTCCTAATGGGATCTCTATTTTAATTTTAATAACCGATTTATATCCATTACAGTCATTTCGTATTTCATAAATTATGAACCATCTTTATATTTCTTTATTTTCAATTTTATAAAAAATAATTATTTCATTTTTATTTAAAAAATATTTTTCAAATATTAAAATATATATCAGAATTAAATTTAAATTACAAATACAATTTTTTATTTAATTTGATAAAATTTCTCTCTGCTAACGTTCTCTGTTACAATCAGCTAATCATAATTTTTGATTTATATTCATTCTTTAAAAAAAATTTTTTTATAATTTATAATAAAACAAATATTTTATAAAAATTATTATCTACGATTTCAATAAGAACCACTCAACTAGGGAAAGTGACTCAGATGAGAGATCTGGGAGTTACAATATCATTTAATGAACATAGAGGATTACAGTGAGGAAAATAATAATGTTATGACAACCGTTAGTAATTTATTATTTGCTTCTTAATTAAGTTAATTGTTTGTTTTAAGTTTAATACAAGGGAAAGTAATTGCAAAGAGGTAGCCGAGTGGTTGGTAATTCACTTTTGTTACAGAAATCATAATTATTTAAATGTAAATCCAGAAAATTTATAACTTGACTGATACTATTAATTTTTGACAATAATTAATTAGCTTCAAATGTTTGGTAAATAATTTAATTCCTAAGATTCCTAAGACCAATTTCTGAATTCGAAAATTGTATTGATACAATTTGTAAAAATGTTTAAGCGTAAAAATAAAGAAATCATCTGTATTGTATCTATAAACTAAATATGAAGGAAATATTCTTGCCTTATATCTCCTTAGTGACTTTCAAGCCTGAGGCAAAAGTTCCTCTATATTGATCGCAATTTAGTATATTTACGTTTTTTTTTAAAGAAATGTCAGAAAATAGTCATTTTTCATATAAAGATTTAGAATTTGTTTAAAATTTACAAAAAGTATTATTTGTTTCTTCAAACTGCGAAGAAATTAACATATATATAAGGAAATTATATTAATTTTAAATTTCTTTAATCATTTAATTTATCAATAATATAATTATTTTCATCAATAGTTATAATAACATTGTGCAAATAATTATTAATAACAGAAATAAAAATGTATTTAAATAGTGCAGTGTGGAAGAGAAACTCATTACATAACAATTAACAAACTTTCTGAAAATGCCTTAAGGCTTATCATGGTTAAAATATTTCAATCTCTGTTTACGCGATAAAGTTTACCCTTTCCTTTGGAAGTGATATTACTATAGTACTCAGCAATTACAATTTATAGTTTAATAAATTAAAAATAACTTCAATATATATGTATTAATTTTATTTAAATATTTCATTCTATAGTTGAAAATATATATTTATAAATATATTTTTTTAAAACTTTTGTTTCAGAAATTTCTATCAACTGTTGAAAAATCAAGAAAGTATAAACACAATAATGAAGATAACATTATTCATCTTTTCTTTGCTGAGCACTTTAAGTATCTTTTCTTCAGCATTGGAAGCAAGTACATATTCTGATAGAGAAAATAATGCCAATTTAGATTATGCTGCTAATAGTCGATCTTCACAATATTTACCAATGAAGAGATATACATACGTCTCCGAATATAAAAGACTACCACTTTACAATTTTGGCATTGGAAAGGTATATTTTACGCTGACATTCTTTTGCAAAAATTTAAAAACTAGTTCATTTCATTACATTCCCTCACTACAACAGTTGTTTCAGAATATCCTACGGACGTCCTAGAAATATCGGGAAATCCCTAGAATGTCCTTAGAACGTCAATGGCACATTCTAGGGATATCATAATTTCTCCGAACCAAGTGATATTCCCAAAACGTTCTAAAATATTCTGAATATACGGTTGCTATGAGGGTTAAACTTTTTATTTTGATAATTTTTTAGAAATAGATTTGAAATATTTTTAAAATAAATAGTTATTTATAGAACATTCTTTCTTTACATTGTTATATAATTTTTATGTTGAGTCCTAAGAAAAAAGAGATTATTTATAGGGTATTCGAAGTCACTTGAATCTTTTCCAATAATCCGATTATACAATTGACCTACCTTAAACGAAATGTAAAACAAAACTTTATGCTGTTTGATCTTTCACTGAATGGTTATTCCTAAGTTGTCAAAGTTTTTGTTTTCTAAAGATTTTACACGATACCTTTTGCTACTGACAAAAATTGTTTTGAATTCGATGAAAATACAAAAATTAATATTAAATAATTATAATTTAGATAATTATTATCAAGTGCATCATTTAATTGCAAAAAAAACTTCCGGTTTATGATCATTGTCTGCATATAATAGACACTGAAATATACTACTGGAACGTGCACTGACCATTTAAACCATAATTACAGCGGTTCCATATGTAGGCGAAATCGTGCTATCGTTGCAAGCGTCGTCAACCCTCTGTTCCATCTACTTATTGCACTCCCCTTGGTGACATAAGAAGGGGAGAGGATTAAGTAGATAGAGCAGTGGGTTGTACTGTGGGGTTTCAGATATTTCTAACGTTAATCAATATTCATCAATCTCTCTCACAAGTGCAGATGTTGCCGTGCGTTTATATCTTTAGTCGACCGGGTATCTTTCGAAAATAAAACACAAAAATTATTTATTTAAAAACAAGAATAGAAATATTTATTATAAAATTTAATTTCCTCTCGGAGCGAGGTTGTGCTCAGGACGAGAATTAGGTAAAGACTGAATGAAAAAATGGCGACAGGGTTTTCAAAGCGTCGCTTGGGAAAAGAGAAAAACGATAAAATTAAGGAAAATTATTGTAGTTGAACAAGGATGGAAAAAGGTGTAAAAAGAGAGGGTAAGGAGTGTACAGAGTACATTGCCGGGCTACTCGAACGGACCGATTTTATGATATGGGCGGCCGTAGGTACCTAGGAAAGGATGGCATGATCGCCAGGCCAGCAAGAGAGCTCACTTTAAGAAATACAAAAATTTAAATATTGAAAATATACATTAAATATTCTGAACACAACCATATTGCAAATACATAAAATTACAAGTATTAATGAAAATGTTGTATTAATATATATTATTTGTGTGTGTGTATTTGTATACATGTTTGTGCATTTTTAGATTAGTGTAATATATAAAATATAATTATAAAGTTTATATTGTCCAAAATGTGGAAATAAATTTCCAGACGCCACATATCCAACTTTCACTTTTCCTAGGTCGTCTAAGGCAGGTTTTCCACTAGGTATCCTTACTAATGACTCTAATAGTGGTGCCCTAAAAGTGATGAGTCGAGAATTTGTCTTCTCGTATACTCATATCGTGTGTCGTAAGAGGCGACTAAAGAGGAAATTGTGAACACAATACTCTTCTGGAAGCAGGGTGCGACTTCGGTCTGGAAGCAAAACCTCCGGGTGGTCCCCGTTGGAAGTACACGAGGCTTATCACCGCTAACTCACGTCCACTCCCGTTGGGGTGTTATCGGGGCTAATACGACTGTAACTAACTGCTTCTCCATTTCATCAGGCACTCTCTTCTTGCACTCTAGACATCGTCTATCTTGTAGGAAAAAAAGAAGTCATCACAAGGAATTCTGTATCGTAAGAGGTTTTTTCCATTCCTGTAGTTCCTTATGGTGAAATCAGCTGAAAAGATAGGCCATGAACATCGAGATTATAGTCCTCCATGGACCCGGGTGACCAATTAGATTTCGGCCCCTATCTTTTAAGGCTAGCGCATCGCTGTACTTAACAGCCAAATGAAAGTACTCATGAAGATCATTTTGAACAATAGATAGCAGTAGATATCAGAGCCAAGGAGTCTGAGGAAAGAGAGATCGATTCCTTTTTCAGTTGACCGTGCTTGATACCATCCGAAAAGAATAGTGTAGACGTACCCCATCACGCGTCGTAAAAGGCGACCAAAGAGGGAAGTTAGTCTGGATTGTTGATTGGATAGAATCATCATACAGGCACTCGATTCTGAGTCTAATGATTCCATGCAGATAGAATGATCGCTAAGGCTTGCTCTGGCAAGTACTTATTTTTGTTCCATTTCGGTTGTGTTAGACTCGTGAAGGCAGTGGTTGAAAGCCCACATCGCTAAGAGCGAAATGTTTGAAAGGAGATCGAAAACGTAGAATCGAATCTCTGTGAATAATGTCGACGTGTGAGTAGTGTTATAACAACTTGGCTACTGTCCTGCAGAGGCACTAGGGATTGAAAAGTGTCAGCCTTTTATCGGTGGTCTCTACAAGTTTTATCTAAACTTCACAGAAAGCGACCGTTTCGAATTGAAGTGCGATTTATCGCTTGTAACGATAGAGTATCGTAGTATAGTGGCGTGGCGAAAAGAGAGAAAGTAGACAGCGTAATTAGTAGTGTCTCTCTCTTCCCCCACCACTAGGAGTCACCTAGCTGCTAGTGATATACCTTTCGTCTCGCACCTTTTTCCTCAGTCTTCTTCCGACTCGTCTAGAGGTGCTTCTCTGACGATTGGAAACGACTCACCCCTGGCTAGTTGGTGCTCAGTAGAGGTGCGTCTCTCTGAACACCAGAGCCTTCCTCACTTCCTAGAAGGAGCTGTACTTGTTCCTGTAGGCGCTCCTGCGGAACAGTAACACCCTTCGCCTTCCTTCCTCCTGGTAAATCGGACTTTCTATGGGCGCTTCCGTGGAAGACTGGTGAACCAGGTTACTCACTCACTTCCAAGGACCGTCCTTGACAAGTAGAGTCGCTCCTCTCTTGACAAAGATGATGCACTTGGTCGATTCCCCATCTCGAGGCGCTTCTCGGGTGGAGGAGACACCTAGTGAATATTACTTTGCACTAGCTTTGCGTCGGGCATGAATACTGGAACCGAATCCAATATCTAGCTTCTTCCCGATTACGAATAATAATCGACCTAGCGTGCACGACCCTAGTATCCGTCCGTACCGTATTCTAGGGGATAAATTCTAGAAAGTACCCCACGCGAAAGTAATATGCGTCGTCCTAATCAACATCTTCGCGAACGTGGTAGATATGTTTAAATCCGCTTTATTCTGAATTAATGAGCAACGCGTTCGGAGCTCAGCGAATGCTCCTCTAGAATAGCTAGTTCTTTCATCGTTATGTTTTCTAGAGATAAGTATTTTATTTGCATTGTATAGATTCTTTCGTTCTTATATTATTTTATGTAATAATTCATTTTTGTATATTTTATTATTCTTTTATTTAAACAATATATTCTCTTTCGAAGGTTTAAATAAAGACTCGTCAATGACTACGCCTCTCCTCTACATCATAGTAAGAAATAGTTACGAAATTAATCGAAACATAGATGGCGCTTCACGCCATCTAGCGAGATTTAAAATAACTAGTCAAAATAGGTACCCGGACTCTATCCGGCGAGCAAATCCTTTGGCAATAAAAGTCAGATCATTACACGCTATAGAAGATGATTTGCTGATCGTAATATATACAGTGTGAGAGTAACGAATCGACTTGCGAATTACTGAAACTGCCCACACAGCACAACATCTTACACCAGGCCTACAGCAGGCTTACATGTAAGGTTTGTAAGGTAACATCGTAAGCCCATAGTAGACTTACAGTAAACCTAAAATGTCCGCCTTACAGTAAGCTTACATGGTAGGGTCGAGGTAAGCTTACATGGTAGGGTCGAGGTAAGCTTACACGGTAAGGTCGAGGTAAGCTTACACGGTAAGGTCGAGGTAAGCTTACATGGTAGGGTCGAGGTAAGCTTACATGGTAGGGTCGAGGTAAGCTTACATGGTAGGGTCGAGGTAAGCTTACACGGTAAGGTCGAGGTAAGCTTATGAGTAAAGGCTGTGGTAAGGTTATTATTAAGTTGTAAGGTTGAGGTAAGGTTGTGGTAAGCTTACAAGGTAAGGCAAGTTATATTCAAATAATAATATTAATAATAAATAAATATTCAATAAAAAAATTTTTCTTTTGCCTTATTCTATTTTGGGAACCTATCATTTCGCAGAAAGTTTTGAAAACAAATTTGGGAGGAGTAGGATTCGAACCCGGGACCGAAGTATATACCTAACAACCTAACCAACTGAGCTAAACGGGGAACTGACAATGAGAAAAGTAATCTTACTTTTAAAGTGGAACCAAGAAGATAATCAACTCCTTAAAAGCAAGATTACTTTTCTCATTGTCAGTTCCCCGTTTAGCTCAGTTGGTTAGGTTGTTAGGTATATACTTCGGTCCCGGGTTCGAATCCTACTCCTCCCAAATTTGTTTTCAAAACTTTCTGCGAAATGATAGGTTCCCAAAATAGAATAAGGCAAAAGAAAAATTTTTTTATTGAATATTTATTTATTATTAATATTATTATTTGAATATAACTTGCCTTACCTTGTAAGCTTACCACAACCTTACCTCAACCTTACAACTTAATAATAACCTTACCACAGCCTTTACTCATAAGCTTACCTCGACCTTACCGTGTAAGCTTACCTCGACCCTACCATGTAAGCTTACCTCGACCCTACCATGTAAGCTTACCTCGACCTTACCGTGTAAGCTTACCTCGACCTTACCGTGTAAGCTTACCTCGACCCTACCATGTAAGCTTACTGTAAGGCGGACATTTTAGGTTTACTGTAAGTCTACTATGGGCTTACGATGTTACCTTACAAACCTTACATGTAAGCCTGCTGTAGGCCTGGTGTAAGATGTTGTGCTGTGTGGGTGAGAATAATTGTTGAACGTGGATATCTGTCTATAGGAGGCATTCCGTTCGTAAGCCGAAAGGCAAAGGTATACTGACTGAAAATTACGTTTTTATTTTTGTTGCTAATCGAGGCCAAGCCAATTATTCACCTGAATTAGAGTACGTTGTCAATGATTCGGATCTAAATATAGATCAAAATTTGTCAATTATCTATTTTAGAAAGGCTTAGTTCCTTCCCTGTATCAAAATCCGTACTGATTCTGAACTAATTTGAAATTAATACGAAACAGTCCCGTTTATAATTAGATTTCAAATTAAGTTTTTTTGAGCAGAATAAATCCGGATTGTTTACATGAATAAATTTCGGATTATTCTTAACTAATTTTAGATTAAGTTTTATTTATTTATTATATTATTTTAAAACATTACCAAAGAGTAATTTTAGGTCTGCTGAATACATACTTAAAGTGTGACTAAACAAAACTTTATAAATATTGTTGGATTTAGTTTAAATTACTATCTAGGGGGTTTTTAGAGTCGTTGATTATGAAATTGAAATCAAATTTAAAAACTCCTAAATGGCAGATGCGATTAGATTTTGATAAAACTGGACTTTTTGGGGTCGCTGATTACGAATTTGAAGTAAGATTATTAAAATCCAACATTGCAGATCAAAAATGACGATTGGAGTTTTAAAAAATCCATTGCCATTTTAGATTTTGAAAATCTGACTTAGAGTTAGTAATTAGCGCCCCTAAAATCCTGTAGATAGCAAAATCCGTCAATATTTATAAAATTTTGTCTGTTACATAAAATCCGCCATGTTTTTTGAGGTTAGGAAAAAGTTTTGACGTGAAGGAGCGAAACAGAATTGAGACTAAAGTCTACGAAGGATCAAACAGCAAATACAATTTTCTTTGTTTAACGGTGTTCCGTAATGGCAAGCAATGGTTATCTTTTAAAAATGAGGTACATTTAATTTGAAAAATATAATTCTCCAAATTCGGACAGAAATGGGAAAATCGGAAAAAATACCATTAATATTTCCTTTACTGTAGATCAAGGTATAATTAACAAAGCTTGAATTAACTTCCAGAAAGCAAAAGTCAATAAAAAATACTAAATTAATTAATTGTTTGCTTTTGTGTTTCATTTTTTGCATTAAACAGAGATCACGTCCATATGAATTTGGTGTGGGTAGACGAAGCAAAAACTATGGATTTGGTGTTGGTAAAAGATTTAATTTTGATGATCAATCCTATGACTATTTATCTGATGCATCCTATGATCCAAATCTCAACGATTTTGAAGATGGCCAATCACAATATAAACGCAGTCCACAACGATTTTCATTTGGAGTTGGAAAAAGATCAAGTGATTCAATATCGTCTATTCCCCAATCGTTGGTCAACAATTTAAAAAAAGAAAAAAATAATACACATGATCTTAATTTATATGAAGTTTACGATTTAATGAGAAGGATGAATAAGGAAGATGCTCTTTCGCAAAATCCTTAAATTCAAAAAAATTAAATTTATAATCTCAAAACATATTAATTTTTAAATCTTTTGTAATATTCTAAAAAAAACAGTATTATCAAGAATTCTATTTAAATTATTTATATGTTATATGTTTCGAAATTTTTTAAATCCCCTTAGTTAGGATTTTCTTAATATACGAAAGCCTGATTAAACTGAAAGTATTTCATTTGAAATTATATATATATATTTTTTTTTTTGACTTTAGTGGAAAAATTACAAACGCCTTATTTAGATATATGTGTAGATATACTGAACATATTTGGTAGAGTAAAATCTATTCTCTGATACTACACTGACATAACTGAACAAATTTTATTTATTCTCTTTTGATATAATTTATTTATTTAACGATAAATTAATTAAATAATTAATTTTTAATTAGAATTAAATAATTTTAAATTTGAATTAATTTATTACAATTTACGAATATTTGACATCCCACTTGGAAAGATTCCCCGGAAAGTGCCCCATGGAGGTTCTATCAGAATTCCGCCGAAACTTCCAACGTAATTCCGTCGGAATTCCAAATAATTTCCGATGAGATTCCGACGGAATTAGGACTCTAAAAATGGTGAAAAAAATTAATCGGAATTCCGTCGGAATCCCATCGGAAATTCTTTGGAACTCCGATGGAATTACGTTGGAAGTTCCGGCGGAATTTTGATAGAACCTCCAGGCGTCACTTTCCGGGGAATCTTTCCAAGTGGGATATTACATATTTGATTAATAATTGTTTCTCCTTTTATTTATTAGAGATAAAACAATGCACATTATCGTCATATCAATGTCATAAAAATAAAATTAAAAATAATACATATGTAAATTAAACTACGTATATATATATGAAACGCTACAATAAAAAATATTACAGGATAATTCTTATTCGCTGAAAAAATTAAGCAATCTGTTAATCTTTGAGTGTTATTATTAAAATTATCTCGTGAAATCACTCAAGTGTTATAGGTAACTGTAAATTTTTTTTTATAAGAGTTCTAAATTTCAGACACATATTTTTCTTTCTTTTAGAAGAAAAAAAAACTGCAAAAAAAAAACATATTCCAATACTTATCGTCAACCGAGGTAATTATGGCTGAAGGTTCTAAAAATTATTTATTTTATCATTTAAATATTGTTTTGCAACAAATATGAATTAATTAAATATGTATAATTACATAAAAATGTAAATAATTTTACAGTTGCAACATTTTACCAAATTACTATAAGCTTAACAATTTTTGTTATACGATGAAAACCTAAAATGAAATATTATATTTGATTACATTAAAAAATTAAACATAAATTTTTTTTTCTAATTTTTATTCACTTAAATTAATTATTAAGAAAATTATTTTTATTTTAAAAAATATCGATTCTTACTTATGAAAAGTTATTTCACTTCCTCCCACCTTACTTCAGCGCCACAATTTTTACTTATACTACAATCCAAGATGGACGCTATGTTCCTCCCATCTAAAGGTATATAGAGATCAGTGTGGCTAATGAAGATGAGTTGAGTTGAGCATCCATTGCCAACTGTTGATAAAAAAATTTATTTCACGTGTTCCTGAAAAATTCAATTTGTTAATTTATTATTAAAATTATAAAAAAATTTGTTTTATTAAAAAAATTTCTATATTCTTCCAGGTAAAATGTTTTATAATTTCAATAATATTAACAAGCTGAAATTGTAGGAAAATAGTGGAACAAGTGAAATAAATTTTTTATCGACAGTTGGGCATTTGCATTAAGTTACATTTTTGAGGTTATGTTGCAACCCTTGATAATTAAAATCAATAATTACCTTTGTTGACGTTATATTTATATATTTTGTTTTTTGTACGATTTTATATTAATTTTTTTTTTAAATAATGAAATATTCTAACTTATTTTAAATTTCACTTTATATGCAATTTACCACAAATACTACATATTTGGTACTAAAATATAACAGTTTTAATTAAAGATCATAAATGCTAAACTATTTGAACACATGTTGCTTCCTGCATTTGAACATAGTTGCATTTATATAGTCAAATACATATGTAATTAGAATGAAAATATTTCTTTAATATTTATAAAATAATGTTGGATGAATATTAGAACTCAAAAATTTTAATATACAATTTAAATGTCATTTATTTCTTTCAATTTTTAGAGAAAAAAAATTAATTTTTAATTGCATTAGTATTAAATAAATTAAAAAATATTTTTTTTTATTCAGTCAAATAAAATTATTTATATACTAGAATTTATTATTAAATTTATTTATTATTTTATTTAATTAAAATTTATTATCCAAAAAAAAAAGTAAAAACTTTCTTTTTAAGAAAATGATAATTATTTATATTTGTCGAAAAAAATAATTGTCCGATGACCGTTGGTATTGTGATTCCCCATATTAATCCTAAAAACAAAACATTAACAATAAATTGTAATTATTATTATTACAAAGGAGGAAATTGTATTATTTTAATTTCAAAATTTTGTACAATTTAAACGTCAAAGATGAATTTTGTGCAATAATAATTCTTTTTATGACAAAAAGAAATAATTGTTTATATTAAAAAAAAAAAAAAAGTTTTTATGTATATGCATACGCTTGAGGCTAAAAGCAATTTAAATAATGTGAATCTCTAAGGTAATGAGGTCAGTTCTTGAATCCAATTCTATGATTAAATAATTTTCTCCTCTTTGTCAAATTTAGTTTTCAGCTGTAAATAATTATCTTCAAATATATCCTAATAATAGTAAAATAATTTTTTCAGAATATTCTGAATAAATAATTTTATTATTCTAAATAATAAATTTTCAAAAAATAAAATAAAATATTTCATAAAATACAAAAAAAATAATAATCAGTATATTATTATAGAAAAATTCGAAACTATTATTTTATATTTTTTTAAACAAATATTTGTAGAAATTAATATATTTGTTTAATCGCAATTAAATCAATTTCATTAAAATTTAGATATTCAAAGTATATTTATATTTATTTAAATATTTTTTTAAATTACCATATTTGTTAAATATTTATAATTTGTTATAAATAAAAAAACATTTTTCCAATTTCAAAAGTAGGAAAACCATAATTTTAAACGACCCTGCATGTTTTTAGCGAAAAACAAAATTTTATCAACTTCGATTTTCGAAAGCTACATATCTGTTCAAAAAATATAAGTGCATTAATATATATATATATATATATATATATTGTTCAATAAGGCGAATGAAAAAAAAACTTTTTTCAATTATTGTATATTAATAAAAAAAAAAAAAAACCTTCACCAATAATGTTATTAGGAAATTTTCTAATTAGAAATTCTTATTTTAAGTATATAAGTTTATAAAAATGTACATTTAATTATTTAATAAGTATATTTGTTTTTTCTTAAAAAATCTTCATGTTAAAATAAATGTATTTTCTTTATATCAATGTGTTTCATTATTTCCATATTGGAATTTCTCTTTATTTCCATTATATATATATATAGTTTCTATTATGCAGTATATATATAATTTTAATACTTTGATATTATCTAAAGTTACAATGAAATTTAATAAAAAGTGGTTTTAAATTTCAATGATCGTTTGAAGGAAAAATAACGTTTTTTTAATGAAAAGAGGGTGTGATATATATCTCGATATAAAAAAAATTATTTTCATTTTATCTCATATTTCTCGTAAAGATTTTTTCAAAATTTTGTTTTTAAATTCAGAAAAATTATTCCCAAGTATAGTTTTTTAATTAGAAAACTGATACGCCTTTTATACTTACAGAATTCTGACTCTTTGTTATTACTTCATGGTTAAAAGTATGTTGTTAAAAAATTATAAACAGTACAAAATTTTATTTTCCAGTAAAAATGGCTGGAATTGAAAAATTTAATTCGGAAAATTCCCTCTTTTTTTTTTTAATTCCACGCATAGAATAGAAATTTATAAATTTGTATTCCTTTTAATTCATTTTTCACAAAATGTGAAATGGTTTTATTTTTTTTTTGATGCCGTATGCCACTTTTTAAATATTAAACATGGGGGACCACAAATGTTAAAAAAAATACTTTCAATATAATATTTTTTTTAATACAAGGTTAAAACTCATTTTTTTAAACAAAAATCGATTACCGTCACAGAAATCTACATTATCGACTGATTATTATTTTCCTGTTTTATCATCTGTCGGTAATGTAGATTTCTGTGTCGGTAATTGATTTTTATTTTTTAAAAATTAGTTTCTTAAAATCTTAAAATACATAATACAGTTATACATATTACAATATATACAAACACATATAACTTAACCTAAAACAAATACGCAACACAAATATTGCTCGCATTTACATTAAAATGAATGATTTGAACTGTTCTTATATACTAAGTAGCAGAAAGTTTCACCACTTGTGAGAAGCCGTTTAAAATGAAATAAATTATTTTTCAAATTTATTCAGTTTCTATTCCCGTTTGAGGATTAAAAAGTTTTACTATAGTTCAAACATGATTTAACAAAACTTTTTGTAATTAAAACTTTGTGAAATATATTCAATTGGAATTTGGTATAAAAAAGAATAAATTTTTCCAATATTCTTTTATATTTTAGGGGATTAAAAAAAAAGAGGGAATATTCCAGATTAAATGGAATAGAAAAATTTTAAACTTTAGAAAATATCTGATAATTTTAATTCCATTCTATTTCAGCCTTTTTACCGGATTATTAAATAATTTTTTAATTATATATTCAACAATAGATTTTAATTCAATATATTTTTTCCCCTGAAAGTGTATATAAAATGGATATACATATTAACAATCTGAATCTAGGTTTGAGATCAAAGTCGAACCCTGGCTCGACCTAATTTTTATTAAATTTTTCTTTGCATTAAAAGAACAAAAAAAAAACATTTTTCCTCAATCCTCCTTAATAATTTATTTTAAATACAAAAAATAACAGCTAAATTAAATAATAGTAAAAAAAAAAAGAAATAATCATTTACACTTATTTTTTTTGAAAGATTTAATGAATTTTTTTATTATAATCAAAAGCCCATAGAGAGAAAATTTAATTAATATGAAGTAGTTTAAGTCTACATTGCGTAGTATCACCTTAATTCCTTAAATGCACATAATCTCTATAAACACATACCGCATTACTCCCACCACAATAAGCGGTGAAACGCCCCCCTTAAATCCGGATTAAATGTATCTCTCGTTGAATTTTGTCATTTTTTCTAATATAATGAACCACAGGCGTAGTGATTGGACTTAATTGAATTTTCCTTTACTTCAATAAACTGGATAGTGAAAATTGATTTATATAACTGATTGTGTGTGTGTTTGAGTTTAACCAATTATTTTCTAATAAAAGTAAATCGTGATTCTTTTTTTTTTACAACATAATAACTGATATATTAATTTAATTTGAAACTTTTTTCAAATCCCCCCTCACGAATTGACATTTCTTTTTAATAAAATGAATTTTTTTTTAATTATTTTCTATATGAGTTTGAATAACTTTTCGTTGGGATTAAATAAACATTGGTTACCAAATCAAGAATGGAATAGTGAAAATAATTGGATAGAGGGACGTATTCCCGATTGGGATAGTCATATTATTTTCCCCTTGGAAATGAGACATGTCGCTGGACTACCGCCTGAGGGTGATTTACGAATGTCGACAATAAATTTACCTGCAGATGGTGCTTTAATTTTGCCAAAAAATGGTAAACTTCAGGTAAATCTCTTTTTTTTCATCTAAATAGATATAAATTTTTTTTTTTATGTTCTTGTATTTTATTGTTAATATATATATTTTTTTTTATTTCATTGTGTATAATTAATTAGAATTTTATTTTTATATACAAGAAGAAAATACGGAAAAAGGAGGGAAAAAAGTAGAAAATTCGCTGTTGATATCTGATAATCGATTTTGACGAGAATTATATTTATACGTAAATAATTACTTTTTATCTTAATTGAAAATTTTTTTGGGACAAAAAACTACTCTAGTAATATACCTTTACATTCGAGTAAAACAATATTTTCTGAACTTTGCGATTCAATATTCCCAAGTTAATGTTTAATTTTCAATGTTGTGTAGGTTCTGTTACAAGAATTTAAAGGAAGTTAATTTTTAAGACATTCTAGACAAAAACTAAATTGAGGTAGAAGTTTAAAAAAAAAAAATCGCCCAAATTGTAATACCTTCTCATTATAATGAGAATGTAATAATTTAAATTGACACCACATATATGAGTTCTGGCGAAGCCGTAGTAATGAGAGAGCCATTGATTAATTAATACGCTTATTCGCCCGAAAAGAACTGCCTCAATTCGAACGGCCGATTACACTTTTGCCTGTAAAAATTTAAATTACTTCTAATATCAAAATTAAAGTAAGTAAAAATGCCTGTACGTACTTAAAAAAAAACAATTCAATCATTTATTTATCAAACTTCAAAATTTCCCTAGTTTTATTATTTTATTATTCTTCGGATTTTTTTTCTAAATTATATCTGTGTTGTTAAAAATGGAAATTCGAAGTATTTTAATATCAATTAACTGTCTGACTGTTACAAAAAAAAAACACATTAGCAAACCAATCCTTTTTCTGTTATGATTGTTGAGAAGATAATATATTATATATATGTATTAAGGTTTAAGGTTAAGGTTTTGCCTTCATTTTTTACGGTGCTGATCACCGTTATCGGCAAGTATGTAAAGATCAACGATTGAGGAAATGAACCCAGCGTCATTGTCTTCCCTTTCGTGTATGCTCTCCTATCTTCCAAAGAAAGTTATCAATACAATGCTGTATCCAACATACATTACTTCTTTGGCTTCATCGTACGGAATCCACTATTGCAATCCCCAGAGAATTGATTCAGATTTCGAACTAGCGATTATTAATGCTTCCTGCGCAGTGTATCCTGAAATCAACGATAAAACTATATCTGCGTGATCTACTACAAACAAAACTTATTCCATGAAGAATATTAAAATAAAATCAGATATTTCCGGGGAGATTCCGCTAAGACCACTGCAAAACGGACCGACGTAGGGATAGGGAGATTTCTTTATTTAAAAACTACCATTTACCACTTGATGAATCAATCACCGCCGCCGTTACAACCCTTGTAGATTGAATGAAAAGAATTCAAACTTCCCCCACGTTTCCCATTTTCTATTCCGATCTCTTCCCACACAACACTGAAGATTCATTGAAGATTTAAACGTTAACTTAGGAATATTGAATCGCACAATTCAGAAAAGATTGTTTGAATATTAAATGCCATAACTAAATGTTTAGAGCGAAAGTTGACTGAACATGTAAATTACATAATCGTTAAATGTTAGGAGCGGAAAGTCGAATGAACATTTCAACGAAATGTTTAGTGCTATTTTGTTTATGGAAATCGATTAATATTAATAATTCATAATTTCATATATACTTCAAATTAATTCAAAGTAATTCATGATAATTCAGGATAATTCATATACTTCAAGTTAATTCGAGATAATTTAAAGTAATTCATGATACTTCAGATAATTCTGCATAATTCATATACTTCAAGTTAATTCAACGTAATTCAAAATAATTCAATGATCAATAAAAATTCAATTAATGATAATCCATGAAAATTTACGATACTTCAGATAATTCATATACTTCAAGTTAATTCCAGATAATTCATATAATTCGAGATAATTCAAGGTAATTCATTATAATTCAGATGATTCAAGATAATTTATATATTTCAAGTTATAATTCAAAATAATTCTAAGTAATTCAAGTTAATTCATGATAATTCCCGGTACTTCAAATAATTAAGGATAATTCATATAATTCAAGTTAATTCAAGATAATTAAAAGTAATTTTAGGTAATTCATTACAAAATCAAATAATTCAGAATAATTCATATACTTCAAGTTAATTCGAGATAATTTAAAGTAATTCAATAAGTAATTCATGATAATTCACGATACTTCAGATAATTCAGGATAATTCATATACTTTAAATTAATTCAAAATAATGCATAGTAATTCAAGATAATTCAAAACAATTCAGAGTAATTCAAGGTAATTCATGATAATTCACGTTACTTCAGATAATTCAGGATAATTCATATACATCAAGTTAGTTCAACGTAATTCAAAATAATTCAATGATCAATAAAAATTCAGATAATTTAGAATAATTCATATATTTCAAGTTAATTCGAGATAATTCATAGTAATTTAAAATAATTCAAAGTAATTCATGATAATTAATGATAATTCACGATACTTCAGATAATTTAAGATAATTCATATACTTTAAATTAATTTAAAATAATTTATAGTAATTCGAGATAATTCAAATTAATTCAAGATAATTCATGATAATTCACGTTACTTCAGATAATACAAGGTAATTTATGATAATTCATATTACTTCAGATAATTCATGTAATTCAAGATAATTCAGGATAATTCAACACAAGTGTAGATCTTTATTCACAAATTAATTTCTCCTCATTGTTCATGATTTTTTACTATTTGTTTATAAATAAACAATTTTATCAATATTTTTGCACAAAAAAATATCATTAAAACTATGATTGAAGACAAGTAGAATGTCGTTTCAATCATTTAAATCGATCGATAAATTTCTTTAAAATTAATTTTTTTAAAGAAAGTCAGAAATATTAAATTGTTAACAATAAATTTTTTTTTTCAAAATCGTTTTAGATGGTGATTTTGCATATAAAATACTATAAGAAAAATAATATTTCAACAAAAAATAAATTTTTTCAGTTTTAGGTGGCACTTTTCAAAAATTCTTACTCTTCTGTCAAGAAAAAGTCAAGAAATTAATTAAATTTTTCTCAAATTAAATATTTCCAATTACAGGTTAGGCAGCAAATGGTATAGGGGGACACTTTTCTCAAAATAACTTTCCTAACGATTTTTTTACTCTACAATTACTTTTCCAATAAAAACTTTTCTCAAACATATAAAATTTTGTTTTTTAATTAAATTCAGATAGTTGATAAGGTGGGAAAAAATGAAAAAATTGGAACATGGTCTAAAGAAGGACCATTTTTTTGGGCTGATCCACAAAATTGGAATTCAACATCTGAAGCAGTACCACATTTAGAGAGAGTTCCTTGTCAAATGGATATGATTGTTTTACCATCTGAAAATCGAGTTTTTAATATTCATTTACCTATGCAAACAGTTAAAGTCAAAGGCGTTCTATTAAACAGCAAAGAAATTTCATTATCTGAATGGAATTATCATTTAAACGATAGAGAATTTTCAAATAAGAAAAAAACTGTTCGGTAAGTCTTTTATTTTACATTCTAAAATTAGGTGCATTTCTTTTTTTTTCAAAGATATGATGTCTTAGTTATAAGTAAATGTGTTTTTTTTTAATTTTCTTTTACCTTTATTAGAGCAGATGATCGATTATTATAATTAATTTACTATTTGTATTATGATAATCCTGTAATTGGTCTATGAGATTGTTGGATTTATTTTCAATAAATAAATTATTTGATGAGTTAGAAAATTCTAATTGGTTTATAGAATCAAACAATTACGAAAAGTACCGTCCTTTAGGGCCACTTTAAACTTGATGGTATCATTTTGGAATGCAACGTTTTGATTCGATATAAGGTATCAAATTGATCCAAATATTTGAATCATTTTCAAGAAATGATTCAGAATATGGGATCATTTTCTGATACCTGAATTGGTATCAAAGTATAACTGTCATGGCTGGCATGCTCTTATTGACAAGTTTATTAATTAATTTATTCACTGCACTGAATATTCAGATATTAAAAATACTTTTATTATGAATTTTAAGAAAGAGAGAAGCGAAAACTTATAAATTGTGAGCAATTAAATGAGAAAAAATTTATTTCGAAATAAAATGAAATACACTAACCTTTATTTATGTTTATCACATAAGATTTAAGTTAAGTTCACAATCACAACACTTGAAAATTTTTAATTATTTTTATGGTTCAAATAATTATCAATAATTTATTTATTATAAATGAACAAAATTTAAGTAATGCACGCTTGATAAATATTTCTAATGCGTTGTCAATTAATGCAATTAATAATTTCCTATTACCCAATATCATAATCGACATATATGACATTTCTAAACAAACAGGGTTGGGAAACAAGAGCCCAAAATATATTCGTCCAATGCGAATTTCAATCCTACCCAACTCTGCTTTGGACGAACATATTTTGGGCTCTTGTTTCCCAACCCTGTTTGTTTACAAATGTCATATATGTCGATTATGATATTGTGTAATAGGAAATTATTAATTGCATTAATTGACAACGCATTAGAAATATTTATCAAGCGTGCATTGCTTAAATTTTGTTCATTTATAATAAATAAATTATTGATAATTATTTGAACCATAAAAATAATTAAAAATTTTCAAGTATTGTGATTGTGAACTTAACTTAAATCTTATGTGATAAACATAAATAAAGGTTAGTGTATTTCATTTTATTTCGAAATACAGTTTTTTCTTAATTAATTGCTCGTAATTTATAAGTTTTCGCTTCTCTCTTTCTTAAAATTCATAATAAAAGTATTTTCAATATCTGAATATTCAGTGCAGTGAATAAATTAATTAATAAACTTGTCAATAAGAGCATGCCAGCCATGACATAGTTATACTTTGATACCCATTCAGGTATCAAAAAATGATCCTATATTGTGGATCATTTCTTGAAAATGATCCAAATATTTCGATCAATTTGATACCTTATATCGAATCAAAATGTTGCATTAGTTGATCTTAATTCTTGTATCAATTTGATACACACAAGAAAACTGAGGGTGCGTAGGAGAAAGGCTGAGTAGATGGGAGAAAAGCAAACCTATACGCCATCTGGTGAGAGCCTTGTTGTGGTGGCCATGTTTTCATTCCGTGTTTCTCTAACATATACAAAAGAAAGAGATAAAAAACGAAGATGGTTGTCACAAGAAGGCTCAGGGGTGGGTCAGTATCGCGTGATTTCTGATCCCAATACAGTCTGGACTTTCTTTACATATCACAGTGGGCCAGAAAGCATCCACAAGCGGACATAATTCAAGATTTCAACAAATTTATATGAAACTTGGTATTTAGGGGTTTTCGAGGTCGCTGATAACGAATCTGAGGTCAGATACACGAAATTCAAAATGGCAGAACCAATATGGCGGATGAAATTTGAAAAAACCTTTTAAATAATTATGAAACTCGATGTCTAGGGGTTTTCGGGGTCGCTGATTACGTATCTAAGGTCAGATTTACGAAATTTAAAATTTCAAACCTAATATGGTTGATGATTTTTTAAAAAAATTGTTAGATAATCATGAAACGCGTTTTATTTATAATTAAAACGTCTGCGGTTTGCCTACATAATCTGTAGTTTCCAGGGTCTACCATGAGGAGGTAGTAGTACGATTTTAGACCCCTCGTGGTGTTTTATTATGTAAGTCCCCCCCCTTCTTTAAATTATAAATAACAAAATTAAAAAATTTTAAACGTGAGGAATAGAATGCGTAAAAGCCTTTATAAAAGGTGTACGCGGGAAATCTAAAAAAATAACTAAAAAAAATTAAAAATTAGATAATTTTCATATAATTCAAAATGTGCTTCTGTAACACTTTTATTAATTGTTTAAAATAGAGAATGTACAATAAAATGTGAGGTTTCTATATGTGCGGGGAGAAATAAAAACAAAAGAAGGATAATTATAAAACCAATGAGTATCGATGTATATACGTGAACCAAAATATGTCTTTGTAAAAAATGATTTTCAAGGAAAAAATTTTCACCTTATTTTGTATATAACTCCACCAAATTAAAAAATGGGCAACTTTATAATTGAAAGTACATTTAATTAAGAAGAGATTCTACATTTAGGGCGACCTTTATATTTTGCGGAAGTAAGGAGAACTAACAAACAATAGCAAATGCATTTCAAAAAAATTAACATTTTTCGATGTTAAATGTGTTTTATTTTTTACAATATAGAGTAATTTTAATTTAATATTATTATTTTTCAACATAATACATGTCATTTAAAAGAAATAAAATTTAAAAGTCAGAAAAATAATAATTTTAAAAAAAATTAATGATTATTTAAGAGGACAGTTTCCTTTAAATTTTCTAACAAACATACGATCACCGCAATAATATTTAACAAATAACTATAATATTTTACAAAAAGTTACATAAAATACTATAGATTTAGATTATTAGATTTAAAATTCTAAATTCTAATGTCGACTTTTGGCCACTTTTGGATGCATTCTGGCTTACTGTGCATATGATAATAAAATTTTATAGTTTTCTTTACTTGTGAATTATTTCTTATCAGTTTCAGTAACTCAATTGGATGTGAACGTTGCTTATGCCAAGAGGGAAAACAAATTGATTATTTCGAAGAAGTTTGTGATATACAAAGACCAAGATGTGGAAATCCAAACTGTGAAAACGCTTTAAAGGTTGGTTTACGTTAAAATATTTGCAAAATTTAGTTCTTACGTATTCAATTCCTTAAAAGAATTGATTACCATTGACTGTAGTTTTTGAAATTTTACCTGACTCCCTAGATAAAAATTTTGGAAATGAAACTATAATGAATAGAAATTATTAACTAAACTTACAGTGGATTTTCAGTTAATCCAAAAGAAAAGACAATCACTGTAGTAATTTAATTATGCGTCTTTACGATTAGCAGTTATGAAAGCAATTGAATTGAATTTCCGAAATAGTGTAGAAAATAGCGCTTCCATCTAACATATAAGAGTTAGAAGAAATTGTAACTATGTTAAAAAACAAATTTAACATTTCTTTACATATTACTGAATCTGACCATTTTTCAAGTTCCATTCTATAAATTAGTTAATTTTTTAAAAATATTGTACCAATTTTATTTGTTATTTGAATGTTAGAATAGCTACATACATTTCATATGAAGATTATTTAATAACCTAAAGTCAAGAATTTGCCTAATATGAAACGCTAGAGTCATAAACTTTGTTATACACTTATTACATATATTCGCACAGAAAGTTTCTTGGTGTAGGTAAACTTTAATGAATATGCAGAGCATGATGAAACACATATACTTAGGTATAACATAGGTTGCATATACATATATATTTCTTATTAAACTACTAAATCTCTTTCTATACATTAAATGATTTATTCGGTAGATTCACAAAAACAATCAAGACGAACTGAAATACTATTTTTTTTAAATGAAAGAGTACCAACAATGTTATTTAATTTTTATATGATAATTTATTTTTCATATATAGTCAAAATAATTTACATTCACAAAACTTTTCTCATTAAATCAAAACAAAGCATTAGATTAGAATTCAAGTATAAATAAATACTAGCAAGTTTAACGACTTTACTCGAGAGTGAACAGACTCTTGGTGTACAATTAATTGAAGCTTTTCTTCTACCTCCGCCTCCCTCTTAACACGGTCGTTGTCGGATTTCAAGAGGTGCCGGATTAGCCTGGGATCGGATTAGTGCAACCAAATTCTATGCAAAAATGTATAAAAGTAGTTGAATAAAAAAATTTGGGTATTTTAATAATTTATAAAATGTTTTTTTAAGAAACGAATGAATATTGTTGGAGACACATAAATATATAACAAAAATTTTATATATATTCGCTTACAAATCCTTTTGTATCAAATAACCAAAGTCGATCTTGGAATCTTATACAAAAAGTTGTCAGGATATTTATGAATCTAATATTTCGAAATTTTATTGCTTACAGAATTGTCAAATTATCTATCAACGAATTGAACAAACATAGTTTGAAACAATGATATTTCTGCAGTAGACATTTAAACATTTTCATGTCAAATATCAATTTGATATTTTTGATATCAATTTGATATACTTTTAAAGTAGTGTGTTCAAAAAAATTTGAACACCGAAAAATAATGTCAGTATTTAAATTTTTAAACAATTAATATTTATTCTTTAAAAAGGTGGAAGGGCATTGTTGTCATTATTGTGGCGCACGTTTATCATTTTCGAGTATTGTTTATACCCGCCTACTCAGTCGACTTACAAATGAAGCACTGAAATCATATCACGCTTCAATTTCCTGGTACATGAGAACGACGTGGGAAGGTGGTTTAGAAATTCTTATAGCAGAAAAAGGCCAATATACTGGAGTAAGCAGCCTAGAAGCCTTAAGAACTTTGAAACACTATTTGATAGGTACTATAACAATATGAATTTAAATTGAAGAATATATATATATATACAAGAAAAAATTCCTTTTAAAAGCAGTAAAAATAATTTACACTATAATCAAAATTTATAATTTAAGTAAATATTTTATAATTTCATGTTTAATTAAGGGAATAAATCAAATTTTAGTTATTTTGGAAAATAATAGAATGTAATGGACAATCTAAATACAAAATTATTTATTTGAATTAAAAGTTAAATACAGTAATTTAAAAATTTTAAAAATTCTCATTCATTAACATATACATAATAATTTATTGTATTTCGTTATACATTTTCAAATATTAATAATAAATTCAGTTCATTGATAATTAATTATTCATCGTAATGAAAAATTCATATTAATTTAATGCAGTTTACACAAATCTACCACAATTATGTTGCAAAATTAACCAACAGGAATTAACAAATGATATTTGTTTCATCGGAAACTTGAATTTATTTAAAAAAAAAAACATTGATCGACAGATAGTCGAACCTTTTAACGATCCGAACGATAATAGTGTCAAAAAGGACGATAATTTTTCTCGTAATTATAATTTCCCTATCGTCTTGTGCATCACTAATTAAAAATAATAAAAAAAATTCTTTTTTTTTTTACAAATTCAGAAGAGGGTGTTCAAATATTATACACGGAAAATTCTGGTGGACCTGTAAATGTAAATCGACTTGCTAGCGTCCTCGGACCTATATTTGGTGGACTCATCTTTGCCCTTATTTCTCTCATTATTATATTTCTCTACAATGGATATTCTTATGTTCAGTAAGTATTTTTTTTTTTAGTTATTTACAAAAAATTTTTTCACATCACAATTAGGAAAAAATGTATATATATTTATAACTAAGGACTGAAAACAAAAACCAACAAAAACATCTTCAATGCAAAAAAGTTACGCCAAGCAAAAATTATCTTAACCATTGAAACAATTCGTGAAATGAAAGTTAGCTTTTAGGATTATGTTAAGTTTTAATTAATTTTTTTAATATAAATAATTAAATTTAAAAATGGGAAATTATACAAATTATAATTTTAAAATATGCGTGAAATGTAGAAAAAAAGAATAGTTTTGGTCTATATATATATGAAATAAAGTTAATAATTATTCAAATAATTAATTGAAATAAATTTTTTGATTAAGAAAAATTTCTATCGTAGGTGCAGTTATGAAAACTTGGTGTAAATTATTTTTATTTAATAATAATTTTTATTTTTTAATATTTATATCCTTCGTTAATTTTTCGTTAATCCACTTGCAGTAGAATAGGTATAAAAATAATTTACACCAAGTTTTCATAACTGCACCTACGATAGAAATTTTTCATAATAAAAAAATTTATTTCAATTAATTATTTGGATAATTATTAACTCTATTAATCCTACATTAATTCCACTTTCAAAATTCCGTATTCCGGATCCCACATTCCGTATTCCACTTTTCACATTTCGCATTCTACATTTTGGAATCCATATTCCAATTTCCACATCCCGGATCCAACTTTACACATTCCGTATTCCGCATTCTGGATTCCACTTTAAAAATTCCGTATTCCGAATATTATACTCCACATTCCGTATTCGGGAATCCACTTTCAGAATGTGGGTTGTGGAATCCGAAATTTTGAAAGTGGAATCTGAAATGTTAAATTCGGAATACGGAATGTAAAAAAGTAGAATCCGGAATATAGGATAATAGAATGTGGAATCCGGAATGTAGGATCCAAAATACGGAATGTGAAATGTGGAATCCAGAATTTTGAAAGTGAACTTCGGAATGTGGAATCTGAAATATGGAATTTTGAAAGTGGGATCCGAAAAAAGTTACGTAATTGACCCCCAGGTGTGTCTAATTATAAAAAAAATCAATTTTTGACCGTAAAAAATTGAAAATTTCAAAAATTTATTATTATATATATATAATTATTGGTAAGTTTCATACGAATCGATCAAGAATTATGAACTCCAGATCAAGCTAAAAATCAATCAAAAAATTTTTGTTCATAAAAAATTGAAAATTTAAAAATTTTTTGAGTGTATTGAAATTCTCTGAAATATATATCGATATTATAACCTAATTAATATTATTTGTAAGTTTCAAGTGAATCCGTTAAACTGTATAGGCTTCAGACGTGCGGCTAAAAATCAAAAAATCATCAATTTTTCAGTTTTAAAGTCTAATTTTCATAATACGTTGGGAATTCTCCCATTTTCACCACAAAAATTATTTTTTTTTACATTTTTTATGGGCAAAAAAGGTTTGAACAAAATCGGTAAAGAACTTTTTGAGATATCCAATTTTGGTCGAAATCGTTCGCTCTCAAGATTGACAATCAAATTTATTTAAATAAACAACTTAAAACAAAGCTTACTGCTTCACCAGTAAGAAAATAGTTCAGTACTTTCATATAAAAATAAACGGTACCAAGCAACGTAGAATTTGTATTATGACCAAGCGCTGAATCAAAAATTTAATTAAAATTAATTAATATAATTAAATTTTCAATTCAGCGCTTTGTCGTATTATAAATACTATACGTTGCTTGGATATATTTTTATATGAAATAAAAACAAAATTTATTATGTTTAATTATTATATAAAATATAATACCGCATTTATGTTAAACAATTTAAAAAAAAATAAGCAAATCCAAAAATAAAAACGTCTATTAAGACTTGAACAAACTAATTAAAGTACTTCAAATAGCAATTAATTGAAGTTATCTAAAATGTTTTTACTTTTATTAAGAAATAGAACGTAAAAGACAGGAGAAACTTTGCGAGCAAGAAAATGATTGGAAAGATAGGATAGAAAGTGGTGTGTTTAGTGTCAGTTGCAGAGTAATTTAATTTGCAATGGCACTCAGCTCGGTCTCATTTACCATTTCAAATTTTGTTTGCTTGTGTTAGTAATTTCTTCTCACTTTGCCTATTTCTTCCTTTGAACATTGCATCCGCGGTATATACTCATCATAACCCTCGTCCTTGCAAAAACCCCCGGGTTTATAGTGACGAAGTTTACACTTCTGAAGCGAGCGCTGAAAAAACACTGGTTGTTATATTTAATTAGTCCAGTTCGCCGACATTTTAACAATTTATTTTCGTACTCACCCTTTTCACAAATAGTGGAATAAAGTTAGTTCAAATGACACGATAAACTTACGAATCTAACAAGAAGCTTTCAACTTTAAATATCGTCTATTCGCACTTGTTTTTTTTAAGGAAGAAAATTAATATAGAAAATTGTATAAATGACTTTTAATTCTAATTTCTTAAAAATTTTTAATTACCAAATTCTGTTTTAACTTTTTTTTTAAGAACTTTTTTTGAACTTCATTTATCAAAAATTTATGTCGATTTTCAATTTCTCTAATATCTTCCTTATTATACATATTAAGTTCAAGAACGACCGACACTGACAGAGTCTCCATTCTAAATTAAAATTTCTTAAAAGTATTACAATTTTTCCAATTTTTAATTGCAACTTATGAAGTGAAAGTTCATTTGCAGTTAATCTTTTTAAAACTTCACTTGGTACTATTGTATTTAAGGTGTCAATATCTTCAATTTTTCCACATGAATCCACACTTGAATATTCCTTAACTTCACAAATCTTTCAAGAATTTCGTTATTTAATTTAAATACATCATTATTTTGTGGAGCTACTATTACTTTTTCATGTAAATCACCTTCATTGGAATCTATAACATTTCTATAAATTTCAGTAATTATGTCTTCATTAAAAATTATTTCATTTGGTAACTTTGTTGCATGATTATACTTCATCATATATATATATATATATATATATATATAAATATTATTAAATTCTCCATTTCCTACATCTAACAGCCATTTGTTAAAATTTATATTATTTGATAATCTTAGATTTTCAGTTAATGTAAAACATTTAAAATTTGCCTCCACAACACCGAAACATCCATGTGGGCAAAAAACCATGTTCGTTCTAAAAACGTTTTAAGGACGTTCTTAGAACGTTTCATGTCTGCCAAATAATGTTCTGGAACATTTTAAGAACATGGATGTTCAAATAATGTTTCAGAACATTATTTGGTGGACATGAAACGTTCTAAAAACCTTCTTAAAACGTTTTTAGAACGAACATGGTTTTTTGCCTACAGGGATTCCTAAAGATTTATTTGAAATGTTTGGAATATTTAATTTGAATGTTTAGTGAAAATTTTGTAAAGATTTAAATGTCCCACTTGAATAAATGTTTAGCGCGAAACTTTCCTGAACATTTATTTAATCGAGACATTTAAATCTTTACACAATTTTCACTAAACTTTGCAATAAAATATTTCGAACATTTCAAATAAATATTTAGGAAATCTTAAGGAAAGTTTCGGCGCTGTGAGGGTTACCATTATTTTTGATTTAACAGTGTGTAACCCAAACAATTTGCCTCTGTGTTCGGTAAAAAGTGGCAACTTTCTATAAACAAAAACACAACTGTTACAAAAATAAATAAAAAAATAAATTAATTAATTAACAAATAATTAAATAAGACATGGCAAAATTTAAAAGTTGTGACATTTATGAAGGTACAATTATGACTGAACTCAAAATACTATATCTTCTTTACAATAGTCATTAAGTAACAGTAAAAGCAGAAGAGACACAACTTTTAAAATTTGCCATGTCTTATTTAATTATTTGTTAATTTATTTATTTATTTTTGTGACAATTGTGTTTTTGTTTTTCTTAAAGAATGGATTATTTTTGTGTGTAAGTTTTTTTTTATTATTAATTATTGTCTTTATGACTTTTTAATTTATTATTAATATTTTAATCATTTTTATTTTTATCATTTACTAATCTAAGAATAAAACTATTCCTTCAATTAATTCTCAATTTTATTCATTTTTAATATTTAATTGAATTTTAATTCTGACTCCAGATACTATTTCCTTATCGTATGGGTGTTTTTTTGTTGATTCCATTTTTATCGATTTTTGACGATTGTGAGAATGACTGACTGATAATTGTTTTCATCGTTTTTATTTGGTAACTTGTATTTTGTTTATTATTTTATTTATTGATTTATATTTTTGTTAATTGTTCTTGTATAATTTTGTATGTATATATTTTTATTTATTTATTCAATACTCTGACTACCTTTTGTATTTTTGTTTTTTGAAGTTTGTAATAGTTTTCGTCTCATATTAATTTAATTTCTGTGTATTTTTGTATGTTGTTTTTAATTCTTTATAATTTTGTATTACTAGAATCCCTGAAGAGGAAATCAGTGTGATATCGAAACGTTGGAGGAAATTTAATTAAAAATCCATTTGTCCGAATGTTATCGTTTTTGTTGCTTAACCTTTTAAATTATTTATTTCATTTTAAACGGCTTCTCACAAGTGGTGAAATTTTTTGCTACTTAGTATATAAAAACAGTTCAAATCATTCATTTTAATCTAAATGCGAGCGATATTTGGGTTGCGTATTCGTTTTAGGTTAGGCTATATGTGATTGTATATATTGTAATCCCATTTTAAAAATTAGCACAGTTTTAATCCCATTTTATACCATTTCACATTTTGTGAAAAATAAATTAAAATGAATATACAAACTTATAAATTTATATTCTATGCGTGGAATTACAAAAAAGAGGGAATTTTCCGAATTAAATTTTTCAATTCTAGCCTTCTTACCGCGTATAATGAGAAAGGAATATGATATGCGTGATTGTTAATATTTTATTGAAATAATTTGTAAAAAATACTTGGAAATTTATTTAGAAAATGTGATTAAGTGTTACGTCACTTTTCGTATATATTCCATTAATTTCCAATTATTTTTGTAATAATTATTTCAACAAAATATCACAATTTTCACACACAAAAGCCCTTGCAAAAGCCGTTCCTCATGATATTTTAGACTTCTCCACAAAATCTCAAATCAATCTATGTTAATCTTCTGCCCACTTCTGCCTACGCTGACCACTGAAATGTATACTACTACTAAAATCTGCACTGCCCATTTAAACCTATAAAGCTGGTTCTACATTGGCTTACTAATACCAGAGTTTATACGTGAACGTTGAAGCTGACGTCTACGCGCTGACGTCACTGATGTGGTGTTGCCAACTGTCGTAGGTCGCAAATGTCAAAATATCAGTGAGTGAAATTTTGTTGATGAAACAATCACATGCTTTCATAAAGTGTTTATTCGAAATTAGTACAATTTTATTGATAGTGAATGTAATTGAATTGATTATCAGTTCCTGTCAATTTCTCATTCTGTGGGATTTCGAAATATTTTAATAAATTGATATAAATTAATATGCGAGAAATTTAATTTTCATTTAAAAAGAAATATGAAATTTATTTAGTTTGTACGTTTTTTAACGTACCCCTCCTCCTCTATTAGTTTGTACGTCTAATTAATTAATTATAAAATTTGAGGCAAATCGGATCAGCGCTTTTTTAGATATTGTGGCCACAGACTTAAAAAACGAGTTTAAAGTTTTGCAAACAATTTACATTGAGTAGAATTTTTTTTTTAATTTACATTGAATTATCTATTCCAGGACCATATAGTGAGTCTTCTATTCCAGTTGCAGCTTCAAGAACTTCAATCTGATGTTGTTTTCGAAGCATTCTTCCCTCTGTGGTGTTCTCATGCGCCGTTTTCTCAGAGATCTATAAGTCCGATTTACGTTCTTTCTTTTCGTTTGGGCCACGTTTTGACTTGTGACCATAACTTCCGTTCTAAACTGAATTTCGGATTTTCTCACGTATGCTTGAAAAAATCTTTTTAAGTGCAACATTTTCTTTGAACAACAGAAAATGATTGGATCAAAAGTGTAAAAGTTATAGGCATTTCAAAAAAATAAATTTTGTCGTTACGGTCGGACCAGGACTTCACGGTTAGACGACTGTACAAAATCAATGTTATATAAAGGAAAATGATTAAAAATGGCCCGCCACAGAAGAAACATAGTACTATTTTCATCCCTATATCTGTATAATATTTGCCTGCAACAAATTTTACCCTAATTGAAGGCGCCACCGTCTATGTGAACTAGCATTTGTTAAAATAGTATTTTTCGCGCAATAAAATTTATGCATGTACTACGTCAAGCAAATTGACAAAAATTAATAATATTTCAATTTTTCCTATAAAATCCATTGATTCACTTTAAAGAAATGTTCCTAAAACATTTCATTTATGCCAAAATAAAGTATTAAAAGCGTCTCAAGAGAGGGGTCCCAAAAAATCTCACAAAAGGGGAGGGGGTACAAATTTAAAAAAAAATCTCATTTAAATTAATAAACGTCCCCAAAACGTTTTCAGAACACGAAACGTTTATAATGCGTTATTGCAGTAGACTCGAAATAAGACGCCATGAATCGTTTTAGGAACGTTTCTAAAACGTAAATCTTTTTTCCTAATGATAAATGACGTTTTTGACACATTGCTACGTCAAATTATGAATTTATGATGTCAGGACGTATCATAATTGCAAAATTTTAAGTGGCCCGCAACCAATACTACATTTATTGGCCCAACCATCACTATCACGTCGTTTTACTTTTTTATTACACAGACAAAAAACGCATGATACAAACATCAAATAAGGCACCATATTTTTAATGAACACTCTAACGAACAAACTTGGTCAATTAACTTTATTGTTTGTATCTTCTTCTTTTATTCAATTCAATTTTCCGGACATCACAAACAAGTTTTCCTTTTAATCTTCAGCGTACTTTTACAAAACACGTCTGTACAAATTGCGCATTTCATTGAGACTTTCTAAAAGTGACGTGAAAAAGTTTATTACCATCGCTAGTAAGTATTTGCATGCAAAGGTAGATGGCGCTAATGTGAAAGGGCTCTAAACGCAGTACTAGCCCAATCGTAAAGGTGGCTTAACCGTACTGAGTCTCCCTATACTTTGAGAAGCTGCAAAAAATATCGATTTTTTGAAAATCGTGACTAGGTATAACTCCTTAATCGTTTTGGTATTTGTTCCAACAGATTCAGTTGTAAAACATTTTTTTTTGATATTCGAAATAATTTGCCAGAATAATTGAATCCTGCCACAAATTACATCGAAACTACTTATATGAATATGTACATCGCGGTGATATAATAACTTATTTAAAAACAATCAGACATCATATTAAATTTTAAATATTATCAGTATATTTAATAAATTACTACTTTTTTATAAAGATTTGATTTTGCGAGAACAATAAGCAATGCTAAATTAATTAATAATACTTTTCACAAGAACCACATTTGCATTTCTTTTTGACTCGCGTAAGCCCTCTCTTGTAAATATAGTTTCAGGGTAAACGTTCATTTTTCATTTTAAAAATGTTCTGCTGATGAGACTAGAAAGTTTTACACTTTATGCATAAAGCTATATAGTCCAGCGTCAAAAAATGCTGATTTAAAGGTACGTGATACTATATTTCTTCTTCCCCTATTTCAATTGAAATTCCTTCTTTGCTTTGTAGCTTTTACTTTCAAATTTATGTGAGCATGGCAAATTATCTATAATCGCATAATAAAAAACTCATAATTTATGAATTCTTCTTTTAAAACTTAACTGAATTTATAATTCCTCTCTTATAGATATGATATCATTAAACCAATGTAATATTTGCAAAAACATTGCTGCAATGTTTCACAATATAATGCCTCACAAATAAAAAAATATATTCTTGCAATATTTAATCAAACTTTAGAATCACAATTTTAGATTAAAATTATTTAAATTGGGAAATTCTTTAAAATATAAAATAGTATTTAATGAAAAAAAATTTTTTTTTTGGTGTTTTCCCGGTTTTTTCTCATTTCCTAAGCATCCCTATGATAAAAATGTTGCGTATTAAAATCCGTACTATATAGCACAAGAATATAAAATCCAACGGAAAAAACAGATTAAAATTTAATGTCGCAACTTTATCGTTAAAAGCAGAAAGTAAAAAATATTTAAATAAAAAGTATTAAAAATTAAAAAAAATTTACGATACGCAAAGAGAAATACAAAAATAGACTATTTTTATATCAAAGTGACAAAACTGTGTTCATTTGTTTTAATTTTAATATTGATTAGCAAATAAATAATACTCTATAAGAGTTTTGTAAATTTTTATCGAATATTTCATCTAGTTTTTGCAATGATTTCATAGAATCATTGTTTTTAAATAAAAAAAGTAAAAATACAAAAATTTTAATAGTAAATCGAATAAAAAAACAATTGCATTTGAAAATAATTTATAAATTTGTTTAAAAAAAATTATTTTTATTCTAATTTATTTATTTTTCTATTTATTCTTATTCATCTGTTAATTTTAAAAACAAATCAATAAATACTATTTTACTATCATCTAAAATTAATAAAAAAATAATTTAATTTGCAAAACATTTTTTAAAAATTTTCAAAAATATTGAAATTTTTGTCATTGTTTATTTTTATTAAAGTAGAAAACTTTATGTATTTTAGAAAAAGAGAGACTTTCGCTAAAATAGTCTTTGTCATTTTTGTCCAGTTTGGAGAGAAATGTTGGAAAAATATTCATTTTCGCTTAACGAAGTGCCGTCAGCGCTAACAGGTGTGTCAAGTTGTATTCAAATTTATTTTAACTAGAGAGAAGTCGAGGAGTTTCGTCGACAAATGAAGTGGAATTAAGGAATTCGCACAATTTACTGAAAGTTGCACGTGCAATTTGTACATTATATATATATAAACTAACACTTTTTACTGTTACTGTTAACAAAGTGTCCGTTAAATTATAAAGTTATATATCGACAAACTTTATTCAATAAATTAGAAAAAAATATTTTAACATTCTCATCACAAATATGATGTGACAAATCGTATTTTTATAATTTAATTAAAATTATTTAAATTGTATTTAATCTAAATAATACCAAAATTTTTAAATCTCGTCGCTTGGGGGAAAGAATGTGCCAACTCAGATCAACGACAAACAATTATTTACTCTTAGAAATTATAATTTTTAATTAGTAGATTTATTTACTAATATAAATTACATAGATGGTCAAAAAAATTAACATATAAAAAATTACCGACCTAGAAATCTACTTTGCCGACTGATGGTAAAACTGTTTTTTAAAAATAAAAATATAAAAAATTACCGATACATAAATCTATCTTCCCGACTGATGATAAAGAAAATTTCTTTGAAATGAAAATATAAAAAATTACCGACATATAAATGTATCTCACGGACTGATGGTAATGAAATTTTTTGAAAAATGAAAATATTATAAATTACCGACGCAGAAATCTATCATACCGACTAATGGTAAAGTAGATTTCTATGTCGGTAATTTTTTATATTTTCTTTTTTCAAAAAACTGTTTTACCATCAGATTTTTTCGGTCCCTTGAAACCCACATATATATATATATATATATATATATATATACTAGAAGGGCTACGCCCCCCTGCGCGTTTCGCGCGCCAACCCCCCTGTTTTAATCATTTTTGCTTCCTCTGGAGGAAGCTATGTAGTCCTTCAAATTATGAAATTATTAGAAATGCACCAAACAAATTTTTTTCTATTTATAAATGTCATATATAAGTCCCTGGTCAATTGTCCGGATGTATGTATGTGTGTGTGTGTGTGTGTGGATCCATTTTTTTGTGAACACGATAACTTTAATACGTTTTAACGGATTTGGCTAAAATTTGGTACGTATATTTGTCACATCAATATCTCAAAATGGACACAATGATTTTAGAAAATACCCACAAAAAAATTTTTTTTGGCATTTTTTCAAAAAAATCGATTTTAATCGAAAAAATTTATTGACAGCAAAATTAAAGGCAATACATAGTAAAATCGTATTCCTCATATCAAGACGAATCGATTGGTATATATAAAGTTTATATTTCATTGAAATTTAAAGAATAAATTAAAAAATTCAAAATTCAAAAATTCATATTTTAGTTAAAAAAGTTTTTGTGAACACGATATCGTTAATACGTTTTAACGGATTTGGCTAAAATTCGGTATGTACATTTGTCACATTAATATCTCAAAATGAACCCAACAATTTTAGAAAGTACCCCCTAAAAAAAAATTTTTTTTTACTTTTTTTCAAAAAATCGATTTTAATAAAAAAATTGTTTCAAAGCTAAAATAAAGGCAATACATATAATAATCTTATTCCTTACGTCAAAAGAAACTGATTGGTATATATATAAAGTTTAGATTTCATTTAAATTTAAAGAATAAATCTTTAAGGAAGAATTCCATTATTCTTCTGATCTTTTAAAAAATTTCACCTCGTAGAGGATGTAGAAAAAGTTTTTCATTTATATTATATTAATTAAACTTAATAATTGTTTACAGTAATTAACTTAATTAATATTATAATTAGTTTTGTTATAGGGACCGTCCATATACCACCAATTTATTGCTTCCTCCAAGAGGAAGCAAATCTTTTGCTTTGCGCAATGAGGAAGCAAAATGTTCATGAAATAAACATAAACTTCTTTTATAAAAAGGGACCCATTCATCTTCTTTTTTCAAATGAACCACCTATTTCAAAGAATTATTATTACAAATTCATTGAAATCTGAATAAATATTATTAAAATTAAAATTATTAAATTTTAATTAATAAATAAATTAAATTAATAATAAATAAATAATTAAATAAATTAAAATCGACATTAAGAAATTATTTTTAAAACTAATTTCAATGAAATTGCCTAAAAACCAATAAATTATTAAAAAGTCTTGAAACGAACATAACCTTTAAATTCAAGTCATTTTTGGCGGGAACTCCACCTCCACTTGCGGCTATATTGAAAGTCTTGAAATTTACATAACCTTAAAATTTATGTCATTTTTGGCGGGAAATACAGAGAGAGATGAGGGAAGGGGGAAGGACTTACTGTTTTATTAGGGTCTTAAAACAAACATAACCTCAAAATTTAGGTCATTTTTGGCGGAGGAGGGGAAATGAGAGGAGGGAGGGGGACTTGCGGCTATATTCAGAGCCTTGAAACGAACATAACCTCAAAATTTAGGAGGGGGGACTCCCCCCTCCTAGGTCAAGAATTCTTGAAACAGCGGCGGCGATATCTTTTTGTAATATAGGAAGATATATATGGGTAATTCTCCGTAAAGTGGGTAATTTCATGTCTTTGAATTATATCTTCTAAACATCTTAACATTTAATTATCAACATTGAACGAAGATATTGTTTAAACATCCCTTAACTATTATACCTTAGAAAATACTATATTTTTGTACATAAATTTTGTGTAAAACAATATTTTATAATATTCTAAAGTTCATTAAGAAAACGATTAGGTAAAGTAGTAGAAATTAAGGATAAGTAACCCTCACAACAAAAGGATATTCAGGATATCCTTGGGACGTCCTGGGGATATCGATTTGTTTTCGGCGGTTTGGATTAGTGATGCATTTGAGCGATACGATACGATATTTGCGTCAAACTTCTTTTGTTATCGTTTTGACAATCGAGAAGTTTGGTTATTTTATTTTACAAAAATGAGATTCTCATTGTTCCGATATATCATAAGTTTTTACCGAGATTCTCGTAATGAAAAAGTATAACTATTATATTAGAGCAAATTTTCAGTGTTTAATTAAATAGCATGGTTATATTATTAATTAATGTTTTTAAATTGTGTTTTTTAAATAGAATTTTATTAGAAAATATTGTTTTACTATTTGTAAAGAATACATCAATGACATAATTAATATTCAACTTACCTTTATAATTTTTAACACAAGTGATAGTTGACAATATTGACAAATGTCTTGAAATTTTGTATACTCAAAAGATTAAATTAATAATTTCAATTTAATTTAAAAATTAATAATTTAATAATTATTTATTTATATTTATAAATATTTTAAATTGTTAGTAGAATTTATTTTGAAAAATCAAATTTTTACTTAATTAAGGTTTACTTTTTTAATTAGACTATTTGATTTATATTAACTAATATAGGAATTTATTTTGAAGTTGATTAATTCAAGTATTTAATGTTTTTCATAGCGAATCCAATTTAAATAATTTTCAGTTTAATTTTTTCTAAGATAATAATTTATTATCTAAAGAATGAAGAATTAATACAAGAAATATAACTTTTCAAACCGAGATATGCTAGTATTAAATTAACTATTTAAAGTTTTTAAGAAAACGCTCAAATCTTTTTGATTTGACCAATTATTAATACACATAAGTTCTCGAATCAGATCGTTTCCTAAACGATTTCGGTGTTTTCTTACAGTCAACGAAGATCGCGAAAATAATCTTTCTGACGATACTGATGATGCTTGAATAGCAAGTAAATCGCGTGCCATCCGTGCCAAATCTGGAAATCTATTTTGATTTTGTTTCCACCATAAAAGAATGTCCGTTTTTGAATCAGCTGTCTCTTCTTTACAGTAATCATCAATTTCTTTTTTCCAGTTATCCTGTTTTCTACTGGAGGACGATGGCATTGTTCTTTTGGATTTTTTAGTTTTTTCATAAAATGAATATAAATTGACATCACTATCGTCCGAGTCAACATCAGAAATTTGAGAAGTTTCAGTTTCCTCATTACTGCTGTTTTCCTGTTTTGGAATAAAATAGATTTTCCTGAAAATCTCGTAAAATTTTTCAATCGAATTTTTGGACATTTCTTTTCCCCATTCTGTTTCGAAGAATGTTTCTACCTTATGCCTTGGATCCAAAACTAAAATTGCACAGTAAATCCAATTGAATTTATTATAATGTTTTAATAATTTTCCTCTTGCCGCAAAAAGAGCGTTTCGCAATTTCTCATTAATTAAGCAACGATCAAGTTCATCTAATTTTTTTATCCCTTTTTCAATTTGATCCAGAAGCAAATTGAATCCAATGATGACTAACGGAATTGTGACATACTTATCACCGCACACAGCATCCGATAACACTTTAAAATATTTTAAATATTTATGTGCAGCTTCCAAGAGAGCCCATTCAGATTCTGTGATTAAAAAATCCTGCAAGTCCTGATTGTTGGAACACAACAATTTAAGAGGTTCTTTCATTTTCAAGCCTTTTCCAATCATATATTCCGTTGAATTCCATCGGGTTTTGACATCCAAACTTGGCATTGTCATTTTTACGTTGAGCGTAATACAGCAGCATTCTAACTTGCGACGCAATTGCTCACTGAACTTGAGTTTTTTAAATAAAAGTCTTAATTTTTTAATCGGAGATTCATATTTGATGTCATTTTCCGCTTCGTTTTGTGAGTGTTCGTTTTCATCATCAGTCTCTTCATCATCGAACAAAAATTCTTCTTCGTCATTCGGGTTTCGTAAATTCAGTTCGACCAAAAAATCCTGAGCAGCTAGATTCGAAATGTGCGCAACACACCGAAAATGCTGATTTTCTGAATCAAAAAATACTCTATTTCTGTCCATAAGTAAACGAAATTCCTGGATGAAGGTCGTATTGTTCGACGCATTGTCTACCGTAATGCCTTCGATTTTTTCCATTAAACCATAATCCTGAACGCAATCGTAGAAAATTTTGGCAATACTTTTTCCCGTGTGTTCTCCATTAGAAGGAGTGAATTCCAACGTAATCGAATGAATTGTCCAATTGTCATCAATGTAATGACCTATGAAATGGTTTATTTTCATTGAAATGAAGTATGAATTATCAGTTGATCAAGAATTATTTATAATTAAAAAAATATTGTGTAATATGAGTTTAATTCAATGTTTATTAGTTATTATTCTTATACAAATTTTAAAATATTTAATTAAACAAAATTTTTTCATTATTTTTTTATTATTTTTATTTAATATTATACTATTTATTATTTATTTTAATTTAACAAAATTAAATTATAAACAAATATTTCAATTTTTTAAATTAAATATATTTAATTTTTTATAATAAACAAAAATATATTTTTAAATTATTAATATAATTTTTAAAATTGTGTAAACTAACAGTTAATTCCTAAATAAGACTTGCCAGCAACTGATGACCAACCATCTAAATCAAATGAAAATTTTGATCGATTCTTTTGTAAAACTTTTTTCAGTTCTGCTTTCATACTCTGAAATCTTGCGGTCGTTAGACTTTTTAACTCAGTTCTCAACGGGAATTTGGCATCTTTGTTGATATATTTAAACAAAGTTTGAGTTGCTTCGTCGTTGAAAAAACTTATTGGCAGATATTTCTTCGCAATCCATTCAACAATCATGTCATTTAATTTGGTTTGATTAAATTTCTAATAAAATCATAATAAATTAATTTGAATATTTAAAGCATCATAATTGATAATAATAAAGCTCTATTTGAATATAATAAAAAATAAGTAAGAAGTAAAGTTATTGAATTGTTATTGGTAATGTGCTTTTTCATATTTTTTATCATTTATAGAAAATATTTATGAAAATAAGGTATGTTTCAAGATACATACAATTAAATACGCTTAAAATTTAAAAAAATGTAATTTAAAAATTTTTTGAATTACAAATACAAATTCTCAAAATTATTTTTCTAACCAAAATCAAGAAATTGATTGTTTTAAATTAAATTACTTATAATTTAATAGCATATAAGTACTTCTTGATTGTTTCCAGTGTTGGGAAAAGCTAATTGAAATTCATCTTCATGATAATTTCTTAAATGTCTCTTGACACCCGTAGTATTGCCGTCTTTCATTTTTATTATCTTTTCTGTCCCTTTTTGTTGCAAACATTTTTTACATTTTGCGAATTTTTCCTTTGTGTCTGATGTCAAACAGTATTCAAAAGTTGCGTTCAAAATTTCAACTTTTCTTTTTTTTGCCGATGTGTTTGGTTCGGAATCATCAATAACCTTATCACTATTTAAATGAAAAGAAAAATTGTATTTCAAATAAGTCAATTAATTATTTACACTTTTTAGGAAAGTAATAATAATTATTATAATTATTATTTTATGGATATTTTAATAGAACCTAATTATTTATTTTATTTATTATTAATTGCATTATTTTTTTTGTTACAAAATATAAAATAAATGTTAATTATAAATATTAGTTACTGACTTCTCTCGAGTAGGAATTATTTCCTGTGCTTCGTTGGCCATTTTTTAAATTTTATTAAATAATAATTTAACTTTTCATTTAAAACGTCATAATGACTTTTCTCGTTAAATATTGATCGGTTTCCTTAGAGATGTCGATCGTTTAAAAATGTTATAAAACAAAAGAAAATTTGAGATGCTCGATTAAAAGATTTCTCGAAATCCGAGCGAAACCGAGAAAAACAACTGAAATTCTCGTATCGTCATGCATCACTAGTTTGGATATCCCTGGGATATCTTAGAGATGTCCATGGATATCCAGAGGATATCTTAGGGATATCCGAATCGCCAAAAGCAAATGGATATCCCCAGGACGTCCCAGGGATATCCTGAATATCCTTGTGTTGTGAGGGAAATTATTATTTTGATATATACCTACTACAATTAATAATTCTACAAAGTCAAGCAATGGTGAAAGATGTAAGGGGTAACTGATAACTCGGAGTACCACCTTATTATTTTGATCTGTTAAGTGGTAACAAAAGAAAATCTTAAGTCTCTTGAAGATGCATTTCAAATTGATTGCAATAGAAGATGAATTTGTCAATGTGTGAGATTCAATTGATTATGAATTCCTATCCTCCAAATTGTTAGTTAATTTAGGAAATAAATTATTCATTTTAAATGATTTTTAGTGAAATAAATGAATTTTACATAAATTTCTTGACAGATTTGAGCATTCTAATATGTTGTAAATTTTATAATATATTATAGATTAATCAGATTTTAATTGAAAGTACAAATTTGTTTATTTATGTTACATTAATTAATTTAGGAAATAGGAGAATTTGACCTTATAGTATTAATAGTAGGAATTAAAGAAGCGGATTCTTTGAATTTGATTAAAAAGGTGGAAACATTTTGGTTGATTAATAAAAATCGCACTTGATTTAATTTCATTCAGAACAATCGAACAATTATTGAAAAGCTTTCTCTAATTTGGTAAATGAGAGACAAATATTCTGAAAATAAAATAAATATTTTTTTCTAAATGTATATGGAATCATAAATTTAAAAATCAATTTAATTTAAATTATTCTATTACATAATTACAATCATATCAGTTGCTATAGTTAGCACATGATCATTGTATTAGATAATTAAATTTAAGAATACAATGTCCCTTTAAATTTGGACAATATAACTATTCTTTCTTTTGTTTCAAAATTTATGTGATGTGGGTGATAATTATCTAAACATTTATGTTTACGGTCATTCAACCACATGTTTGAACTTATTAATTTTTCAGAACCGAAATAAGTCAGGGACAAATTTGATAAGAAAATAAATATAAATAAGTAAAATAGTATAATATATCCCCAGTGTGATGAGATTTAATAAATGCTTCAATCTGTATTAATTAGTTAAAGATATTAAATTTTTTATTAGAAACACCTCAATAATTATTTTAATCAACAACACATTTCTTCTTTAAGGGTAAAATATTATTTTTTTAATTTTAGGATACTTCAAGGAACTAGAGAAATTTGGTTCTCAATTCGTGACGGCGTTCAAACTAGTAATGGAAAGGAGAATTCTTATAAGTTTGCACGTTTTCAAAATTTTTCTGAAGGAGGCGTTCAACTGTCAGGATGTGATAAATTGGAAAATAACGTCGATGACAATGAGCCCTGTTCTTCTGGTGGAAGATTTGAAAATCCATTGTACAAATCAAAAAGAGAGTACAAAAAGGAAATAAATATTGAAAGCACAAAGGAAATTGACTTTAATTCTCCAGTAAGTCTGATGACATTAAACAAACGAATAGAAGGAGAGAATTTGGAAGAATTGAAAATGACAAACGAAGAAATATCTGAAACCGAGCAATGATATACTTAATTTTTTAAATATGTTTAAACTTTATTTATAGAAAAAGGAATATTTAATTGCAAACTAAAAGAAATTTATCTTTTTCTAGAAGTTTTAGAATATGGATATTAGAATTAGAATAAAAAAATTTTTGACATTGTGTGAAAAGTCATTTTGTTTAATTTAATGCCTCTATTAATTATTTGATTCTCTATATATATATCTATTTTAATAAGCCCCCACAGCACACTGAAACTTTACTGAAAATTTAGTAAATATTTACTAAATTTTCAGGAAAGTTTCAGTGTGCTGTGGGGGAGGACGAATTATAAATATTAAATTAAAAATTGTGTTGCAAAATTTACAATTTAACAATTCACAAAAGTTTATTTTGTTTTCATTATATTAATTAACTTTTCTTTATTATTCTTTATTATTATCTTTTAATATCAAAAATTTACTATATGAAATCACATTAAGGATTCGAGAAATAGAAAAATCTTATTAATAATAATTTAATATTGAAAATTAATATCTGTAATCTCTTTTTGCTTCCTCGTGGAGGAAGCTTTATAGTCCTTTCGTTTATAAAACTTTTCAAAGTGGCGGAAACAAATTTTTTTCTTTATAGAAACATGTTATATGAGATCCTGATCAATTGTCCGGATGTATGTATGTGTGTGTGTGGATCCCTTTTTTCTTTAGAAGATAATTTTAAGGCCAGGTCCAAGTGAGGCAGCGCCATCTACATTGATACTAAAATTTTGGAAAATTTTCAACAGCCTTTTCTTGAAAACAAGATGGTAAAATGCTTTTTTCTTTATGGATAATTGATTATTGATAAGATATACACCAGCTAAAACTTTTTTTGAGTTAAAATAATAAAAAAAATTTCATGTCAATAAATTAAATATGAGCACTTTTTTCACAAAAACTGTAACAGTACTTTCTCAGAAATTACAATCAAAAATGCAATTTCCATATGGAAAATAATTAAACGCTAAAAAATACACGACCTAAGATTTACCAATCACGAAAATAACAAAAAAAATTTTTATTAAATATTTAACATATTGATACTGCTTTACTGATTGTGACAGCCCTTTGGTAGATTATGTATTTCAGGTGGTTAGCAACAGCGCCAATCTCCTCCTTTCGGCAAAACTGCGAAACGTCTGGTGACATATATAACCTGCCAAACGGCTGTCATAATGAGTAAAATATTTTATGTTAAAATACTTTTTTTTGTTATTTTTATGATTGGTAAATCTTAGCTCGTGTATTTTTTAGCGTTTATTAATTTTCCAAATGGAAATCGCATTTTTGATTGAAATTTCTGAGAAAGTACTGTTACAGTTTTTGTGAAAAAAGTACTCTTATTTAATTTATTGACATGAAATTTTTTTTATTATTTTAACTCAAAAAAAGTTTTAGCTGGTGTATATCTTGCCAATAATCAATTATCCATAAAGGAAAAAGCATTTTACCTTCTTGTTTTCAAGAAAAGGCTGTTGAAAATTTTCCAAAATTTTAGTTTCAATATAGATGGCGCTGCCTCACTTGGACCTGGCCTTAACAGGTTTTAATGGATTTAGATAACATTTGGTAGGCTCATTTATCATATTAATATCTCAAATCTGACCGAAAAATTTTAAAAAATACCCAAAAAAAAAAATTTTATCGTCTTTTTTCAAAAAATTTTTTTTTAATGGAAAAAATTTTTAAATCGAAAAATTTAAGGATATATATAATAAAATCGTTTTCCTTGCGTCAAGACGAATCGATTAATATATATAAAGTATACATTTGAGGTAAATTTAAAGAATTAATGAAAGTTAAAAAAATGTATTGGGCTGTCAATTTTTTTCTACACTTTTGGGTGTATTTTGTGCAAGAATATGCAATGAAATCGTCTGCCTAAGAAAAATTGAATTTTTTTTGTAATTTTTTTATGATTGTGGTTGACTTAAGTAAAAAGTATTTGGACAATTTGTAAAACTTATATTTTCAGTCAACGCTCATTTCATGTTGTTACACTGGTTCTCGTCCGATCACCAAAGTTAAGCAACATTGAGCGCGGTTAGTACTTGGATGGGTGACCGCTTGGGAATACCGCGTAGTGTTGGCTTTCTTTTTTTTAATTTTTATAATTTAAAACTTTACAACTTTATTGTTTATTACAATTATTTCTTTAATTAATTCTTAATATTTTGGAAAAAAATATTAATAAATTATTAATTTTTTTTTTACATATAACACTGCTGATAAAAATAAGTTTTTTTTTTAAATATTTTGAATCTTATCATTAATAATTAATATTAATATTAATTAATATTATAATAATAAATGGGGTAAAATAATGTATCAAAAATAAAATTTTTTTTTCACACGTGTTTATTATTTATAATAATTATTGTTATCAGACAAAAGTCATTCAAAATCGTTTTTCAATGATACGCACTGAAATGGTATTTCAATAGTCAAAAAATTTTATTACAAAATAATTATAAATTATTGAAAAATTATAAATAAATAAATAAAAAAATACAGAATAAATAATTATATATTTTCAAATTTAAAATATATTGCACGCCCTGGCGGATTTGATTTACCTAAATTCGACCCACTTACGATTTATATATGAATTACGATGAGGTGGAAGAAGATTTTTATGAGGATGAACCCATAAGAGCCCCAGGAGCATAATAGCTCAGTAGTGTAAATAAAATAAATAAAATTTTTTTTTCTTTATAAACGAAAAAATTTATTCATAAATTAAGAAATTCATTCGCTTAGGGGGGCATTTTGGAGTCAAATTTTGTAAATTTTTATTTTTAAAAAATATTTTTTTTTGTTTCTCTCCATCTTTTTGCCAATTGAAATTAATTTTTTTTAAAACAAATAAAATTCCTTTTATGTTAAAAGAATTCATTCGTTTAAAGGGACATTGAAATATTATTTCAATAGTCAAAAAATTTTATTACAAAATAATTATAAATTCTTGAAAAATTATAAATGAATAAATATTAAAAATTAAATTCTACAAAGTAATGAAATTAAAACTAGATAAATTGAATTTCCGAAAATAATAGAAAGAGAGAGAAGATATCTATAGATAACACAATGAAAACATAAACAGGAAAAATAATAGAAAGAGAAGGTAGATATAAATACGAATTAAGAGAATTATTAATTTAATTTAAAGTTAAAGTTTTTTCTTTACAAATAAGAATTTTTATAGATTATTATTTAAAGAATAAATTTATTTTATATTTCTTTTTTTTATTATTTAGAAAGTAAAATAATAAAAATTATTTTTAAAAAATTGCTGAAATTAATAATAATTAAATAAAATTATATGTTATATTAAAATAAAAATTATTTAAAAATTAATGGTAAAAGTTAAATAATTTTAAAATTATTATTTTTTGAGAAATTAAAGATTTTAGAAAAAGAAAATCAGTTAGAGAAAAATGATTGACAGGTAGACAATGGCATTGTCCTTGGCGAACGTTAGAAACGGAATTAGAGAGAGAAAAATATCTCCGTCCTTAGAAAATAATTTAAATGTAATTGGCTATTCGAAAATAGACGCCGCGAAAAATCCAAATAGAGGGAGAAATTGGCGGTAAGAAATACATGGGAGAAGCGCCCAGCGTAAAGTGGTGAGGGAAACTCGCGGATTTTCGCTCAATCAATTTAAAATTCCTTACTCATACACTCGCACATTTTGAATTTTACTTACCCCAAAAAATTAAGGGTAGGGACGCAACTATATAAGCCAAGTAAATGCGTGCTTCTGTCTCTTTTGTCTGAACAGTTTTAAACTGGTAAGAGCTTTCTTCTATATTTTATTATAAAGAAATTTCAGAACTATATAATCTACAAAGTCAAGTCTTTCAAACTTGAGAAGTGCAGATTGTTGGGGGCTTTCTAACGATCTCTACCTAAACGATCTGCATCTCTGGGCGAGAAAGATAACAAGGACTAAATCGTAATTAAAAATAAAATTTATTTAAAATTGTTAATTTTGAGAGACCAATTGTTAGGGGCTCTCTAACGATTTCTACCAATACGATTGGTTCTTCTTAAATTAACAATTAAAAATTGTCGAAGAGGAAAGTCTGTTGTCAGGAGCTTTCGAAAGATTTCTACCAACACGACTGACTTTCCAAATCTGCAATAAAATAAATTATTATTTAACAAAACAACAACAAAATTACCAACAAACAAATCTTCAAAGTCAAGCCACGGAAAATCAATGGTCAGGGGCTTTCTAACGATCTCTACCAACACCATTGATTGTCCAAGAGTGGTTAAAAAGACAAATCGTAATTCTTGTTTAATATTCTTATATGTCATGTGCATTTCAATAGGCGATCCACATGACAATTTGAAAGATTAAACTATAGAGATGATCCTGACAAGCTCAAGAATTAGCTAGAATAGGATATAATTAATTTATTCAAATTAATTATCTAGTAAGGTTTTACAGAAATAAATCTATTCAAGTTTAATGTAAATATTATAGTTTAACAATGTATTGTTGAACTATGATGACTCATTAAAGTTTAAATTTTTTATACCAAGAATAGAAAAGGTAGAAATAGAGTTAGGAGAAACTAACCCATAAAATTTTGTTAGGTAAAGTTTTACAATATTGTTAAAATAATTTATTTCATATTTTTTTTGTAGATTTCATAAACTACATAACCAATAACTGCAAATCGATTTTATAGTGAGATTATCACAAAATCAAGGTGTGTTTGTATTTATTTTTATTTATTTATAATTACTAAGTTAAACTAAAAGTAAATTTTATTCTATTCAGAATTGAGAGAATTAATGAGGAAACACTCACAATCGTTTTTATAAACAAAGAAAACTATATTGTCAGATTGATTGTTTATTTTCATTACTTAAATAAAAATAACTAATTCTTTTATTTATTATTATTATTATTTCCTTTAGCATCAAAATTCTTTGAAACGATAAACAATCAATTGCTTAAACAAGTAAAAGAATTTTGAAAAGTTATTAACAAAAGCTAAAAAACTAAATAATTATTGGAAAGATTCCTCTAATTTAGTTTGAAAAGCGACACATAATTTAAAAATAAAAGAGAAGAATATAGATATATATAAGTATAATATAGAATTTGGAAAAGCAAAACAAAAAGATAAAAACTAACGTATTTTCATTCATAAATTTTACTACACGTTTACAATATTATCTGATGATATAGTTAGCACGTGTTTCATTATATTGAATAATAGAAATTAAGAATATAAAGTCCCTTTAAATTTTAACAATACTATTGTTTCTTTTGTATTAGAGATAATAGAATGTGGGTGATACTTCCCTAAACATTTATGTTTACAATTTATCGACCACATGTTTGAACTCATTTGCTTCTCAGAATCGATGTGTCACGTAAATTTAATTAAATAAGAATAAGAAATTACATAATATATTAATAATCCCCGGACTGAGAGCTTATGAATGCTTCAGTCGACGCAACGAGGTTAATTGTGCCTTTCGCTTGGGGCTGGTCACCCCGATGCATCGACTGTACAAAATGGTAAGTTCACATGCCTCTAAACTGACAACTAAGTTGTACATGGCGCTACTTATCACGTAAACCTTGTTTTTGTCCGGTGATGTTTTGAAATGAATGCGAAACAAAGTTGTCAAATTGACAGTTCTCGAGGAAAAATTTATTATAAATGTGCTTTTGTTAAATTGATTTAATTAATTATTAATGAAAATGCCTAAAGTGGATAAAAATATTACTATTAAAAGTGCAAAGAAAGGAGGAAATCGCTGCGTTGCTCCAGGTTGTACGTCAGGGTATGACTCAAACTCAAAAAAGGAGCATGTTTTTCTTGTTCCCAAAGGAGAGGAAAATGTCAAAAAATGGCAAAAAGCCATAATGAGGGATGACATTGTAATTAAATCAGGTCATAAAGTGTGTGCCTTACATTTTTCAAAGGAGGATATACTGTGGCAAAAAGAAATAAAAGGTCCTGATGGAACTATCCTTGGTATCGTAAGTATATACTTGTTTTTTGTTTCAACTATTTTACATAAAGAGATTAATTAATTAGGTGAGAAATAATAAATAAAAATATAGCCAATAAGATTATAATCAATAAAATTAACGACTTTTGTAAAATTCATGTAGAATCTTATTTTTATTTAATTGTTGATAGGGCCCATACAAAATTCCTCGACTAAGGCAAGGAGCGCTTCCATCAAAATTTCCTGGTTGTCCTAAATATCTTACAAAGCCTGAATTAAAGAAAAGATTGCTTCCAAAAAAAAGAAGTATATTGGAAGAAAAATGTAAGATAATCGCATATAAAAAAAATATCGAGGTTATAAATGAAACTTCACCATGCTCTACTGAATTTTTAAACAATTTTCAACATCCAACAGATAACCTGTTAAATGATGAAAATTTGTTTGAAAAAATTCTGCAGAACGATGAAATTGTCAAATTACCTCCGTCTTGGTCACGACAGAATATTTTAAAAGGCGATTATAAGGATAAAGACGATCAGTGTTCCATGATACAATACTCGCAATGGAGTTGTAGATTCTTAAAAGACATGGAAGTTACTTTTTCAAAAAGAATTTTAATTAACAAGAAATTAGAAGTTTCGATATACGTAACAGGAAATTTGTTAAATCTAGAAAAAATGGGAATAAAAAATAAAATAGATAATATTAATGATATTCAGAGTTTAATAGAGAAAGTTGAAATTTGGAAATACTGTTACGGTAATCAAATATCTCATGATATTAATTCAATTGTGGAGACTTCAATTTCTTTTAAAGATAAAGAAGAATTTCTTCGACACAAATATTGCACTCTTCTTTTGCCACCAAATGAGGAGGAAAAAAGTTGCAAATTTTGTAGAGGATTAAAGAAAACCCTTGACAAAAAAATTCGAAGAATCGAAAAGAAAAAAAATAATTCTCAGGTTCATGTTCCAAATCTTAGTTTTTACCAAAAAAAACAGGTAAAATTAATAAAAGAAAAATTAAAAAATTCACAAAGGAAAAATAAGCGATATTTTTTACGCTTAAAGCATTTGAAAAATTGTTTGGAACGAAACCGAAAAGAATTAAATGAAATATCAGAAAAATCGCTTTTAGAAATTTTGGAGCAAAGAAAGTTTTCGGAAAATGAACGTGTTGTATTTTTAGAAATTCTTGCTGCATCGAAACTGAAAAATAAAAAGCAGGCTAGATATTCAGAACACTGGATCGTCTTGTGTCTCCTTTTACACACGCGTTCTCCATCGACTTATAGGTTTCTAAGAGATAATAAAATCATTCCGTTACCTTGTATTCGCACTGTAAGAAGGTATTGGTAATTATTGCTGTATAGGTTTACATATAATTAATTAAGTGAATTAATAATTTAATTTACATGATTTGATTTCAGCTATTTATCGCTCATCAAAACTCCATGTGGTTTCGATCCCAATTTTTTTGAATTGTTCAAAAATCATATGAATGACTTACCTCCATCAGCACGTCATGGATTAATCGCTATTGACGAAATGGGAACAAGGAAAGGATTGCTGCTCGATAGTAAATCTATGTCCTATAAAGGATTACAGGATTTTGGGGATGGAGCAAAAAAGAGTTCTGTCACAGAATTAGCTGATCTTGTTATTTCAACCTATTGATGAGGATTTTGTGCAGCCAGTAGCTGTGTTCGCATCCAAAGGACCTACTGATGGTGTGACATTAGCCAAAATTATTTTAGAAGCAATTATATTGCTAGAAGGAGCAGGTGCTAAAATTCATGGTGTTGTTTCGGATGGTGCAACACCCAACAGGAAGTTTTGGTCCGAAGTAGGTTGTAGTGGAGAAAAAAAGAATTTTCAGAATTCATTTTGTCACCCTACTGAACCGGACAGAAAAATTTTCCTTTTTTCCGATACACCTCATTTAATAAAAAACGTTCGCAATAATTTATTTTCAAAAACTGAATTTAAGGTAAGAATGTAATTATTAAAAAATTATATTATATTAATAAAATGTTATAAAAAATACTGATGATTAATACATTTTTTCTAGGTCCATCCAGATGAATCGCCCGTTAAATGGGAACATTTTATAAGAGTGTTTAATCAAGATAAAATGCAATTTGGAGGCAGTAGGAAATGTCCCAAACTAACGGAAGACCATTTGTTTCCTCACAATTTGTTAAAAATGAGGGTTTCATTAGCAGTGCAAGTCTGTAAATTGAAATACATTTATTTATTATATGAACTTTAAAAATTTATTAATTATTTTTGTTGAAGATTTTTAGCAAGTCGATGGCTACAGCGTTAAGACACTACCAACAAATTGACGATCAACTTAGAGACTGCGAATCAACAGCACAATTCTGTGAAAGAATAAATTCTCTTTTCGATGCACTGAACAGAACTTCCAGAGAAAAGGGAGTGACTGTTGAATCTGATGATTTTAAAGTATGTACTATATTATTAAATAATTTTATAACAATAATATTAATTTTTCTAAATTTAGGTAATTGAAAATTCTATTAAATGGCTTGATGATTGGGAAGATCTTGTCGGGTGTGGCCTTATATCTCCATATAACTTTTTGAGCACTAATACTGCACAAGGCTTAAGAATGACTCTAAATTCTGCGAAGGATTTAGTGTCATATTTAACTAAAAAATTCAATTTCAAATCAGTGCGCACTGGTAAATTAAATCAGGATGCTTTGGAGGTAAGTTTTGCAATATTTTTTATTCTTCAACTATTTCAGTTCAAAAATATAGAAAATGTTCTCGTTTTTGTGTGAAAATTCTAACAATAATTTTTCCACTTAATTAATTACTAATATATATATAGCCCTTATGTGTGTGTCTTTTTGTATATTTTCATTTATTTTTGTCTTATTTTTTATGATAGCTTTTTACTTCTATTGGGATGCTTTTTTCTTTAACTCTTTATTTTCTTATTTATTAATCTTCGAAGTAATTTAAGTAATTTGAATGTTTAAATGTCATAATTTCCAATTCAACGAATTTTTATTTGCAAAAACTGTTATTAGATAGAATTCTTGAAAATCCGAATTTTCATTTGTCCGAAAATTAAAATGGCTGAACAAACAATCGACAGAAAGATTTTGGCGTGAATTTATTGATCAAAAATTATTTAAAAAATTGTGATTCGTAAATTTAAAATTCATGTCAAAATCTTTATGTCGATTTTTTTCTGGTATCCGATGTTTTTAATTTTATTTTAGCTTTATACTCAAAACTTGCTTGTCTTTTATTTATGTAGAGGTTTTTTGGCACGATAAGACTTGCTGGAGGAAGCAATGATCATCCATCGACACCTACTTTCCTCCAAATTTACAAAATTCTATCCATTTTTAGTCTCCTTAAACCTCCGAAATTAGGAAACTGCTCGGTGCAAGGAAATGCACCAACAAAGTCATTAATTACAATCGCAGAATTAAAAACTATTTATTCGTTTGATAATGAGGAAAAGAATGCGATTAAAAAAATTAAAGAAAGTTTAAATCTTGTACTTCGAGGAGTTGATTCCGATTTTGGGGATTTTGTTACAGCTGATGAGACTGACTTTTCCACTCCTATAATTTTGGATTGCCTAAATTTTTTTACAACCTCGTCAGTCTGCAAAGAATTAAAACCTTTTATAAAATGTAAATCCTGCTACACTGCTCTTTTTTCCGAATGCAATGAAAATTCGTGTGGTGGAAATGGCTTAATATACCCCAGTTCATTGATTTATAAACAATTTAGAAAATCTTTACTTACAATATAAAGAGACTAATAATGTACTAGATTTAATCTTGCATGACATTTCTCGAAAAAAACTATCTCACTTTCCTTGCATGGAGCATGCTCTGGACATTTTGTCCTACATAACAAAAAAGTACCTTAGCATTAGAATGAGACAATATGCTCAACACATTAAAAAAAGGTCTAAAAAATTGACTTACAAGGTTCAAAAAAAATTGAGTAAATGTACATTCGAATGAACTAAAAATGTGCAATATAAAAATAAATTATATTTTAATGCAATTATTGTTGATGTTTATTTTTTCTCCTACTAAATGTTATGTATTGATAATGTGATATTGATAATATGAAAAGAATTAATAATTTTATATAATATTTTTCAAATCTTTCTTTAAATTTATTCACGGATATTAAATATTTCGTGCTGTGTAATTAATTTTTCTCAATTCTTGTTTAGGCATAATCAATTAATACGATTCTCATATTAATAAATCTTGTGTATAGAAAATAACATATAATTTTCATACTTTATAGGAAAACTTTAACAATATTTAATGTAAAATAAATTTTATTAATATTATTTTATTTAGTTATTGTTATTTATATTTATTAAAAATTTTAATTTATGTACTGTAATACCGATTTTTTCAAGCAATAGATTTTTCTTGTAAATAATTTAAGTATTCAAGAAGTTTTACACTTCTAAAACCTAACGAATATTTTAAAATAATTGTATTTTTATTGTTTTATGATGACTCACAGATTTGGATTTAATATGTATAATTTTTATACTTTTAAAATAATTATTAATAATATTTTTAAATTTAGTACATTCAAATCTGTAGAAATTCAGGTTTACGTGATAAGTAACGCCATCTACAACTCAGGCGTCAGAAAAGGTGCACTAGAACTATTGTCGATGCATCGGGGTGGGGCTGGTTGTTCCGCTGTCAATCGCTACATAACCATAATCTACTATTGCCTCGTTTGTTCGAATAGTTGATTCAATGCATAGTTTGCAAAAACTGGGCACATTTAAAATGTGTGAAGGGTAAAAAAAGGGTCAGTTATATGTGTGTCAATTGTAATTTCAATAAATCGCATTCGGGATAAGTATTCACGTATTAACGATACAAATAATTGTTTCAAAAAATATTTTAAAAGACTGACTAATTACGTAATTGTAAAATTATAATAAAAATACTTATTACGAAAACTATGCTTTTAGTGACTGACTAACTATGCAATTATAGAATATAACTCAGAAAATGTTTATTTGTACTTACTAAAATCTACACTGAGAAAACAATCTATTTAAGTTTAAAAGAATCCTTTTATCATAAGCGGATTTTCCTTTCAATATTTATTTGAAAGGATTTCCTTTTAGGACAAAAGGAAAGTCTTTTAAAGTGTATCCTTTAATTTTTAAAAGAATTTAGTTTACTATTTAAAGGAAATATTTTTAAAGAAATAAAAATAAATAGTTTATTAATTTTTTATTTATTAGTATTGTTAATAATTAAAGAATTACTGTCATTTATTAATTTTAAATAAAATGAAATGAAATTATTTATATTTATTATTATTAATAAGTTAATAGTTTTTTACATAAAACTCGGAAAATTTTCATAATTTCTATTATTTTATATTAATTTTTTATACCTTTTTTTCATAGTTTTGAGAGATCAATTATAAAATTAAATTTGAAAATTTTCAATTTAAAGTTGTGGCGTCTGAAAATTTATTTCCATATTTGGACAATATAAACATTATAATTATATTTTATTTTATATGTGTTACACTAATATAAAAATGCACAAACATGTACACAAATACACACACACAAACAATATGTATTAATACAACATTTTTATTATTACTTGTAATTTTATGTATTTGTAATTTGGTTGTGCTCAGGACTATTTCCATGTATATTTTTAATATTTAAATTTTTTGTATTTCCAAAAATGAGCTCTCTTGCTGGCCTGGCGATCATGCCATCCTTTCTTAGGTACCTACGGCCGACCCTATCATAAAATCGGTCCGTTCAACTAGCCCGGCAATGTACTCTGTACACTCCTTACCCTCTCTTTTTACACCTTTTCCATCCTTGTTTAACTACAATAATTTTCCTTAATTTTATCGTTTTTCTCTTTTCCCAAGCGACGCTTTGAAAACCCTGTCGCCATTTTTTATTTCAGTCTTTACCTAAATCTCGTCCGAGCACAACCTCGCTCCGAGAGCAAATAAAATTTTATAATAAATATTATTATTTCTGTTTTTTAAATAAATAAATTTTGTGTTTATTTCTTGAAGATACCCGGGCGACTAAAAAGTAAATAAAATTTATAAAGATAAAAAATGATAAAATAGTAAAAATGTCCTTTTTCATTGGTTTAATTTTACAAATTACAAGTGAATTTTTCAAATTCAATTCACGGAAATTATTTTCGCTTTCAATTTCGAAAAATTTTTGGATTAAAATTTTTGAACCCATGGAAATATTAAGGTTATATTTTACAAAATCATCGATGGTCATTAGTTTTAAAACATTGAAAGTAATTTTTCTGTAATAAAAACAGTAAAGGAATAAAAAATTTTATTTTTAAAAATAGTACTTTGATTGTTAAAAATTAAAACAAATTAAAATTAATGAAAGTAATTTATTGTAAATGCATAATTGTAATATAAATTAATACTAATAAAATATTTTTTATTAATTTATTTTTATTTTAAATTATTATTTTTTTATGTATTAAAAGAATTTCATTAGAAAAACAAAAGATATCTTTTATTCGTCAAACTCTTTTTGTTTTCCCTGCTAAAAATAAAATCAGAAATCAGTCTCAAAACGTCAGAAATCCTGACGTTTTGAGACTATTTTGATGTTCTGTGATGCTGCTGACTAATTCTGACTTAAATAGTTTTTATGGGCCTGACGTTTTCTAAAAAGTGACGATTTCTCACTACGTTTTATTTTTTTTTGTAAAAAGGGTTCCAAGAGAGGTACCAAGGCCACTCCAACCCACCATATAACTCTATTATATTATATATTCCCTTTTTCCAACAGAAGGGTCCTTTCGAGGGTCCATCAGGTTTTATGACTTTTTAATGCAAAATAAAAAATTATTTAAATTTAAATAAATATTTTTTTAAATGTTATATTTGTAATTTATAGATTTTAACGATTCCAATGATATAAAACATTATGTAAAAACTCTAAAATTACATAATGATTATACAATAAATACTCCATTAATTAAAATTAATTCTCAATAATTTAAAAATATTTGCAAAAAATTTTATATCGTTGTAATTGTATTGACATGTACATTACGAATATAATATTTAAAAATCATTTTTTTCAAATGCAACAATTTTTAATTTTGCAATGAAAAGCCATAAAACCATAAAAGATCCTTCTGGCCTATACTTTTCTTTTTGTCCTTTTCTAACGTACATATAATATATATGGAATCACGTTTGTAAGACAAGGACAGAAAAGGGAAGGCGTCAATGACTACGACTATACTTTTAAAGTCCCTACTTCAAATTTGTATTTATTATTTTACAGTAAGCTAGTTTCCTTACATTTAGTTATAAGAAAGCAACATATGTTGAAAACTTATTCTTACCATTGTGTTAACTCTATATATATATATATATATATATATATATATATATATATATATATTTGAAAAAAATTAGAAATCGCTGGCTATTTCACATAAAAGTTTATTTTTTTACAACTAGATGAGCAAAAACATTCTGGTCTCTTGTAAAATAGAATATATGAATTGATCGCTCAATCAATCTCTGAGCGAATTTGATCCAGTTTTCACTAAATATAAATTTGATTTGAACCAAATATTACATCTAATTATAGTGCAGTATGCTAAAAAGAGAAATTAAAATTAGTAATTATTTAGTTGATTTGTGGAAGAATTATGTTAAATTGAATTTTAATAATATAGTAATTAATATATGCATATTAATTAATTCTTATCATTATAATTAATTATAATAGTAATGAATGTGCTAAAACGTGAGCGAAAAACCTGATAAAATTCGCTCAGAGTTTACTTGAGACAATCCGACAGTATCTTATTATTCTAGACTATTTTATTTGTATATTACACATATTCTTTTAAGTTCGAATTCAAATAATATTTACATACGAATTTTTTGTTTAATTAAATATTTGCTGAAGCAAATTTTATTAATTGAATACATTAATATATGATAATTGGACTACAAATGTTTTTTGATCAATATAACAATATACCTATTTTAACTTTACTTGTTAATTTTTAAAAATTATAAAATTTTTTTAAAATAATAATAATAATTATCAACAAAATATGTTGATAAAATTGAAAAAAAGTAATAAGATCTTCTATTTTCATAAAACCGTATTCTATTTTTAAGATCTCAGTTAGGTTAGTTTAGCTCAGGGGTTAGGTATTCGGTTTGCGTTCGTTAGGTTGTGAGTTCGATTCCCTGCGTTTGCGAGATTTTCTTCGATAGGAGTAAATAAATATAATAAATTGTAAAAATAATAATTAAGAATGTGTAACGTAAAGATAAAAAAATGTTGTACGATAATTTATTTTTTTAATGATAAAATATTGATTTTTTTTAATTTTTAAATATTTGTAGTCAGAATTCATGAGAAGTAAGTCAGGAATCTTCAAAACTATTTTATAGAAAGAAATGTCATTTAACATCACAAATAGTCACAGGGTTTAATGATTTATGGTATGGCAAAAAAAAGGGTCTCTGACCCTCATAAAAAATCTGACTACTATTGACGATTCTTTGACTAAACCTCACTTATTGTGGTGTTCTGTGACTGCAATCGTAACAAAAACAGTCTCAAAACATCAGAGATCCTGACTAATTTTTTGACGTTTTGTGATTTTATTTTTAGCAGGGTTGTCAACAAACGACCAACATTTTTAAATTTAAAAGATTCCTTTTATAATAAAATTAATTCTCTTAACCATTAAAGGACTTGATTTAAAAGGAAAAAAGTTTAATGTTTAATAGATCATTTTTCTCAGTGTAGAAATCTTAAGATTGTTCCTTTCAAAGTATATAACAAATAATTAGTAAATAATAGTAAATTATATATTGGCAATAATTATTTTATTTCTTACGCGAAAAATCATTTGCTTCAACTGAAACAACTAAAAAATCTGAACGGCACAACCGACCCCGGCGTCGGCACAACTCTCTCCATCGCGGAGTTCAACGTGCCGTATTGCCTCGCTGCACAAAATCATTTTTTACAAAAAAACTGTTCAAAATTATCAATAAAAAATAATGGATTTAAAAACTATATTAAATTTTATAATAAATAGACTATAGATTAAAACAAAAAGCTCTCAGTTTACTAGCATTTTATTTAGTTTTCTCAAAATCGGCACTTGCAGCCCTGGTCTCCCCTACTTTCATTTAAAAATATTTTAAGCCTATTCCATTCGTAAACAAACAATTCTTTCAATATTTTTGGAATTTTTAAAACTTTTTGCTATTTTGAATTTTTTAAAATGTCTTCGATTTTTTTTATACTACTTATGTATTTTCATGCCCTGATTATGAAACTCTTTGTGAAAATAGCCGAAAATTTGACTTTTATGGTAAAAACCATAAAAAAGTGCTAAAATTTATGGTATTTTTCGCTTATTGGGTAAAATATGCAAAATTTTCAAAAAATGCATAAAATATAAAAAATTTATGTTAATATAATCTACAACTTTTGTCTAAAAGTTATTTTTTTAATTTTGCATATTTTACCCAATAAACGAAAATAACCATAAATAGTACTATTTTATGGTTTTCAGCATAAAAATCAAATTTTCAGGTATTGTAACAATGATTTTCGTAAATAGCGCATCAAAATACACAAAATTACGAAGTATAAAAAAAAATCGTAGATATTTTTAAAGAATTGCGAAAATATTGAAAATTTTTATTGCCTACTATCAGAATAGGCTTAAAATTTTTGTTAAAAGAAGTAGTTTTTTTAAAAATTTTAAAAAATATCGATCAGTACGTCAATTGAGAAAAATGACTTTTTATCTTTAAAATTTAACAGTACCGTAAAATTTGGTTATTTCGCACAAACTCCTTATTGTTTTGGGGCCAAATTTTGTATGCTTATTAAGGGTCATAAATGACATACTTTCACAAAGTATTACAATAACTTATTTATTATTTTCAGAGTTAATTAACAATTATAAAAGTGACAATATTAATGGTTTAAATTCATTTGCAACTAAACAAATTAATAGTTTTTAACTTGCGACCTGTCATTCTAAGGTATTTTTAAGCTCTATAATTCTTATACAGAACTATTTCTTCTAAAATGTCATGGGAATTAATGGTAATTAAAAAACTGTTTAACAGAGCTTTCATAATATTTTTTAACAGCACAGCTTAAAAAATCTCGAGTTGAAAACATATACATGTTATCTACCTTTCCCCACTTTTTATGAATCCGTTGTCAGAAGTCTAGTATGATTTTTGGCACAAAATTTAATAGGGAGCCTGAACTAATTGTGTAAGTAAACCCAAATGATGCATACAATAGTAAATTATTATGCGTTCAGACAACTTCAATTTGATTTAAATACAATTTTATGTGTAAAATGTAATGTGTGTGTATAATATGTGTTATAATATTCTTCAAAAATTCAATTATTTGAAAGCGTTTTTCAATTAAAAACTTTTCAATTTCATCAAAAATTTCAATAAAAAATCACTTATAGTTCACTTAATTTGAAAAATCTGAATCTTTGAAAATTCAATTACTTTTATTTATTTGTTATTAAAAACAACTTTTTAGTTTGATTAATGGAACCCTTAAGAAACGAATGATTTGAGAAAGTGTGGATAGGATTGATTAATTAATAAATATTTAAAATTAATTATTCTTCACATCTAATTTTTTGCAAAATTCAAAAGAAAATGAAACAAAAATGGTTACAAAAAATTTCCTGAAAAGCGACACACAACTAAAATAAGATGCTTCCATATGTATATTCGACATATAGAAGCGTAACATTAAAGTAATCAGAATCAGATTTTTTTATAACAAATATAATATTTATTTATTTAGTTGGATACATTATTGTTATTGCTATCAAAAAACATATAACGTGAATCTTTTATAAGATTTTTTTAATAAGATCACTATAAAACTATAGTTAGCCTCACGACTCAGTTTATGTACCAACCCTGGCGGATTCGATTTGCGTAATGTCTACTTAACTAAGCGGACTTTAGGTATACATTAGGTAGACATGTAAAAAAACGTATAAAAAAGCTATTAATCGACTTATTATGATAAAAAAAGTTGATAAAAGGGTAAATGAATGTTTATAGAGTAAATTCGTACAAAATTTGTAATTAATAAAGCAATAAATAATTAATAATGAATGGAAATGTGCGCGAGGTACCTGATCAGTTCAGCTGTACAATTATTTTCGTGCTATTTTCATGAAAAGAATATAAATTAACTGCAAAAACAATTGATATTTATAAAAAAGTGTAAAATTGATTTAATTTTATTGTTTGCAATACGAATTATTAAATAATAATTAAGTTTTTATCAAATGTGAATAGTGTTGTGAAAACCAGTGAAAACTAATGAGTTACTACATTACCGATCGCATATGAGAGATGGCGCAACCAGTTTTTACAATACAGTGCGAGCATGTTTTCTTCCAAGCTTTTGCTTTGAAAGAAAATAAAAAGTGAATTTTAAAATGCAGAATAAAGTTATACAAATAATTATTGATTTCATAATTGTTTCTCGTCCAAAATTACGGACATGATTGCAGCTTTTTTGTTACACTCATCGAGAACTTTTTATTATCATATGCGATCGGTAATGTAGTAACTCATTAGTTTTCACAGGTTTTCACAACACTATTCACATTTGATAAAAACTTAATTATTATTTAATAATTCGTATTGCAAACAATAAAATTAAATCAATTTTACACTTTTTTATAAATATCAATTGTTTTTGCAGTTAATTTATATTCTTTTCATGAAAATAGCACGAAAATAATTGTACAGCTGAACTGATCAGGTACCTCGCGCACATTTCCATTCATTATTAATTATTTATTGCTTTATTAATTACAAATTTTGTACGAATTTACTCTATAAACATTCATTTACCCTTTTATCAACTTTTTTTTATCATAATAAGTCGATTAATAGCTTTTTTATACGTTTTTTTACATGTCTACCTAATGTCTACCTAAAGTCCGCTTAGTTAAGTAGACATTACGCAAATCGAATCCGCCAGGGAACCAATTACTTAAATTGAAATCACCAGAGATGATAATTTTCCTATTTCGATAAGAAGTAGATATTTCTTCAATAGTATTGCAAACAGACTGATAAGAAAAAAAATTAAATTTGAAGTAATATAAAATGTTTCAATTATACATATATAATAACGACTTATAACTAAATTTAACAAAAACATGTTTAATTAATGGTCAGCACCAATACGTTGATTAATGGTATCTATGTGACACGCACACTGTGTCTATTATTATTAAAACAAGAAATTTTACTAAAATCTAATTACCAAATTCCGAGTAAAACTTGGTATTTGTAGAAAATAATTCCTGAAGATTCTTTGCGATATTAACCATTCTTTTTTCCAATGGACTTCCACCATCCTCTATTTTCATAATCAGCACTTCCACACCTTCAATTGTGTCAATATATACATTATCCTCCAATATAAATTCAGACCTCGATGTCATGACATAAAATGGATGAGTTTCGTCGGAAATGACACTAGTAACGTCAGCAAGACCAGCCGCATTTTTCAATCTAATATCCATTATTAATGGCATTTGATTTGAAGTACGCGTCATCTTCAGACAATTATCTAATTCCATTTCACGATCTGGATATAACATAATATTCTCTTCAAATGTAATAAATTTTTTCTTCTCGAGTGATAAAAGGTGCCTAGCATAATCTTTACTAATCATTTCAGCACGATGAAACATTAAGTCTACTCTGTCTGTATCAGTTTGTCTAAGCGCTAGTCGATTAATTGCAGCATCCATTCGTCTTTGTCCATCAATATTTAATAAACTCTTTCTCTTCGTATAGGAATATAAAATATAATAATCCTCAAATCGAAGATGCTGTCTAATATCTTTAATCTTATCATATTTAGAAAAAGCTTCACTTATATCTTGAGAATAAGTTAAACCATATATCTTCTGAATTCTTATTTCTGCAGAACTATCTACAAAAATATTATCTAAATGACTTTTAAGTAACAAGTCCTGAATATACGGATGAAAACCAATTTTCCAATCCTCATATAAATGCGTTAATTTACCACTTAATATTTCATTGGACAATTCATTATAAGTTGGAACATTTTTATTTGGTTTTATTCCTAAAATATACCCTTCGAGATTTCTTCTTGCTGATTTCAAGGAAGTCAGCGGAAGACTGTTGGATAAGATGCTGGCGTGCTTTTCAATCTCACTCACTCTTGGTAATTTTTCATTTTTTTCCATCTGCAACAATTCTTTTAAATCATTCTCTAAAAATTGAGACCAGTGACTAAATGACATTCTTTTTTGCTCTAATTGGATATTCAAAATCTTGTTACTTTCAATAAAAGAACTATCCTTTACTGTAAATACTACGTCGCCAAATGTTATGTAGTCACTTACAAAGTCTTCATGAATATGAGTTAAGTCTACAATTCCATATGGAGAATTAATTGTTAAGCTGTATTGTACTTGTATTTCCGAATCCTTTAATTGTAATAGTGGCGTTGATTTTTGATTTGTCAAAAGAGTAATGTCATTAAAGAAAAAATCTTTTGTTTTCAAATTACTTAATAACTCAACATTTTCAACTCCATCCATTATTTGAGTGTGATACAGTTTACGTGGTATTCTTAACTGATATCCATTATTCAATTGAATATGAGCCAGAGAATTTAACGCACGACGGAAATTATATATTTCATTTTCTTTTGTCATCATAAATTTTAAACCATTGTTTCTCCATAATTTTAATAAATTTACATATTCTTTGTACTTTGCGACTTTCAACATCGTTTTATAGTACACTGAATAATCTTTAATACGTTTAATTGAAGTCCCGGTGTTAAACACCAATTTTTGTATTTTTTCCCGATGTAAAGTGTTCTCTAAACCTTCGGATACTGTATTTACTTTTTCGTTGCTTAAATTTGGATTTTTCTGTACATTTTGTCTTGACGTTCCGGGGATATTATCCAATAAATCTTGTGTTTCATGTTGATGTGATGCAATATTTTCTTTAATTTCTGATATTGTATCTAATTTTCTTTTATTTGGATTTTCTTTCAATCCTTCTAGTATTTGTTTTGCATATTGTGAAGAATGATCGTAACCCTCTGGTATTATTTCGACTTTATCAATATTTACTTTTGGTTTAATTTGTAAAGTTTGTCTCGACGTTCCGGGGATATTATCCAAAAATTCTTGCAATCTTTGCATTTGTACTGTTGAGAATTCGAAACTATTTGATATATCGCCTTCTTTAATCATTGAATTAATATAATCTACTTCTTCCAGCACATTGGTTGATACCGGAATATTTACTTTTGGTTTAATTTGTAAAGTTTGTCCCGACGTTCCGGGAATATCCAAAAATTCTTGTAATCTTTGCATTTGTACTGTTGAGAATTCGAAACTATTTGATATATCGCCTTCTTTAATCATCGAATTAATATAATCTACTTCTTCCTGCACATTGGTTGATACCGGAAGTGGATGAGGGTGGAGATTAGGAAGTTGTGGAGAATTATTTTCCAATGTACTGAGTTGTTGATTTAAATTTACGGGCGAGTTTTCCTTCGAAGGATTTATTTTCCATTCTATTGTATTATGATAGACATGATAATCACGAGTTATTTTCATTTCTGGTCCATTAGCCACCATATCCGCTACCATAAATTCAACTCGACGAAGCAGATCATTGTTATCCATTTTTAAGTTGGGTCCAATTATATCGCCAGTTTCTGGAACGAATTGTTTGTAAAAAATTTCACCTGGTGATTTTACTGGAACAACTGCAACCTTATATGAAGCTCCTTGCACGGTTCTTAATTCGGCAATCGTGTCAAGTGATCTTATGCACTCAGGTCCAAATAAATGTGAACCACCAGGATAATGGTATCTAACAATGTCATAATTATTTTTCTTCAATAAAACCTTTGGTACTAATCCCCTTATGTCAGTTAACAGATGCATGTTTCGTTGCATGTTCATTAATAAGGTTTTTAGTGATAATATAAAATTTTTAGCTTGTGATATAGTTTTAAAAACTAATTCAAAATTTTTAACCAGTTTTCCTAACATTTTAAAACTAAAGCGGCCCATTGAGTAAAGTAATTCAAATCCAGGATCTAGTGTTCGAAGCGAGGCTATTGTTAAAGCTTTAAAGAATTCTTTAGTTAAAATTTGTTTTGCGATTGTAATAACAGAATCTTTTGCAATTGCCTTTAACGCTGCAGTTAATGACATTTTGGTCACAATTCCGGCTGTCTTTGCAACAGCGTTTGTCATAAAAATATTCTTAACAATTGAACCTCCGACACCGTTGACTATCTTAAATGAACTTGATACAAATAAACCTACAACTGGAAGAAAACTAAAAATATCCAGGCTACAACTTAACGTGGCTCCACTTATGTCACCTGCTATTGAACTTTCAATACAATTGTATAATGGGATAAAAATTTTCACGATATTTGAAATTTTTTCATCAAGAACTTCCTCATTATATACTTCTGTCATGTTTGTTATAAACGCCTTTGTCTTCATATTGGCAATTCTTTCAACAAAAAATTTATAATTTTCATTTTTATATTTATACGTTGACTGTTCAAAAAAATACTCTTTTTCTGATTTGACCAGTTTTAAACATTTAGGATTGATAATAGCGCTAAGAAATTCTTTTTCATTTCCATTTCTTGTAATTAATGTCAATTCATCTTTCACTTGTCTAATAGCGTAGTATTCTTTTTTTTTGTTTTCAATTATTGCAAATATTACATGTATGTCTTCGTTTATTTTTATGTCGATACCACACTGTGTTGTGGTAAAAGGCATGGGAAATATTAGTTTTGCAGAATTCACTGTAACATTTGGATTCATTTTTTCTAATAAACCACCGTCGATTAAGACTTTCGAAATTGAATTTCTTATCATTTCTTTGTACAGTTTTTCTAGTTTTGGAAATTGATTAAGAAATACATTTTTTAAATTTGGAAAATGACTTGTTTTGCAACTCTGCTGGAGAAAAGTTTTTAGTAGAAAAAGGTACGTGCTTTTATACAAGGACACATATCCTTCTATATAGACACGATACAATGACGAATCACCATGGACAGAAGGATAACAATAAAGAAGAAGTATTTCGCGGGCAATCATCGTCCGAGTTTTGGTATTATTGATTTGCCTTTCCAGTTTGTAAGGCAAACTACTCTCAATTTCTTTACTTACAATTTCATTCATTTTGATATCAATTTCGGTAAATAAAATTTTATAAGCTTCTCTCCAAAATTCATCATTTAAATTAATTTTATTTATTCCTTTGCCTTTAGAGGCATAAAAAAATAAAGCTGCAGTTGAGTAATACGATAATACAATTTTATAGGTTTCATTATCGATATGCTGCAAATCAAGTTCTCGCGAGATTAAAATATATTCCGAGAACGAAAGATTTGGTTCATCCGATGACGTGGACCTGAGAATATTTAAACCTACCATTGAATAAATGTATTTAACGTCCATTATGCTCATGTCTTCTTCGGGTTGGGGAAAAATTGACCAAATGTATTCGTCGAAAATTTTTTTAATTGTCAATTGAGGTAGTGTTGATGTGTAATTTTTTTGCGAACAGTATTCCCAATTGAAGCGATGTTGCAAGAGATGATTATACACGGTTTTCTTAAAAATTGAGTAATTTAAATTATCTGAATTCTGAATCATTTCAGCCAAATACAAATTAATGTTGCTATAGTTGGGAAATAGTACCCCATTAATGAAGTACTTAAAGGTTTCATTTACATATTTCTTGTCAAGTTTTTCACCTTTTTCACCACCATAGAGATCAGTTCCTTTTAGTATTGTACTTAAAAGGAAATGTTTCGAGCGGGTTTCATTCTTCGCAATCGTTAGATACTCAATTAAAGTGTTGACAACAATGTCAGGTTGACTTTGCTGCTCAAATGTTATAAAATTTGTATTGTGAAAAAAAGTACCAAGAAGAGTAATGTAGTGACAAACGGAGAGAAATTGAAAGTTCGGTGACTGCTCAACAATGATTGATGTGTTGTTCATTGTGTTGATCCTGAAACAAATTAACGTGTTAGGTTTAATAATTATTTTGTATTATCAGAAATTTAATTTAAAATGATTTTTTCTAATTCTAATATATATATGTTTATTATTATGGATGTTGACGAATTATGTTTAAGTGTTAAAGTCAGTGACATATGTATAAAAAAGTTTTTTTTAATACACTAACCAATATTTGACACTACTATTATATTTGGTCTACTCTTTAAAACTAATAAAATTTAAGTTCTGGGAAATGAGCCTTATATATTTAATATCCACAAGGTTATTCAAATAATGTAGATGAAGAATACTGCGTGTTACACGTGAAACACCTGTTAGTCTATCTTTATTGAAAGATTTTTTGTTCAATTCAATGAGAAAACTGGATCATATACGGTTACTGGTTAATACCGTTTATGAAATTTTCACATTGACTAGAGGAAAATTAACCTGGTTAATAAAATTGATTAACCAAGAATTTTACTTTTGAGTTTAATCCTGGTATTAATTTGGATTATAAAATAAATATCAGTGCAGTTGTGGTTAAGTATTTAAAATTATATTAATAATATTAAATCATTAATTATATTACTATTTTGCATAAGACAAATATGACGGATGATTTTCAAAAGTTAAGAAATAATAATTAATTGAAATATAAATAAAAAATTGTACTTAACTAAATAAATTAAAATTACAATCAATATCAACTTATTAATTAATTTATTATTATTTACAACAATAATTTAAAAAAAAAACTTTTATGGATGCGTAAAGGTATTTTTCGTCAGAGTATTGTAAATTCTAATTCTTTTGCTATTAAAAAATAGTAATTTAACTAGAAATTATAGTTTTTAAATTTAAATTTTTTTGCTTTTAAAATTTTATAAATTATCTCAATTTAATATTAAAGGAATTCAAAAGACTGTTTTCAAAAACTTTCATTTATGAACTGTCACTGAATGTCTTGAAAAAATAAACAAATAGAATCGTTACTATGTTAATAATCGCGAATAATAAATTTAATTGATTTTGGAATTTAAAATCTACAATCTATTATCCATAACTGGTATTATTTTTGAATAATAAAAGCTGGTTAATAGATTATAAAGAGTATTAAGCAGATTATACTCTGTATTAACTGTTTTTTATTATCCTAATTGTATTATCCAGTTTTCTCACAATCAGTGTCGTGTGGAAAAAATACAAACTTATGTATTTTTCTATAGAAAATACACTGCGCCTCTGTTATCTAAAACTTGTCAAGGATATTAAACAATAAATTTTTTACATCAATAATAACATTTTATTTATCATTATTCTGGTGAGTTGTTCTAAATATCCATGCATTAATTAAAACATATAGAATCTTAAAAAGAAATACAAACATCACATACATTTCAAACACACAAATTGTTTTCTTATTATTTAAAATTTCTTTTATTTGATCTCTTTGTTTTTCTTGACATAAATTATTCTTGTGAGACTTGATTTTCAATCAAGTAGCTTAACGTAAAAGTTGTTTAAATTGTAATCATTTCATTAAAGATTAATTGGGGAACTGAATGTATACTTTTGGGGGTTGAATGAATAAACGGATTTCTTTTGTTGTGCTAATTACGTTTTCATTTATTTAGTCACCTTTTTGATGTCTTTATTATATCTCTCTTTTTGATCATTTTATCTAAAATACCGTCTATCCGGGTTTATTGAATTGATAATATACTAAGGGTCAGTCCACTAACTTTTTCTAACTTTGTTAGCGAAGAGCAATTTACGCTTTACCAATAAGCGGAATTATTAATAGTAAAAATTAGTATTATTTCTAAACCTTATTATTTTCTCTTTAAATTATTTATTTTATTTTTGTTAATTAACTTCCGTCTTTAACAATAGCCAAACTTTCCATAAATTACCTCATAAATTTACATAAATTACTGAAATAAAATTTTTAATTGTTCCATAAATTACCAAAATTATAATTTTTAATTGTGATTTATGCTTTACATATTTTTATGAATTTTAGACAAAATTTCTATAAATTGCCGCATAAATTTCCATAAATTACCTCGAAAATTACCGTAAATTATCGAAATAAAAATTTTTAACTGTCGTTCGCACTATATATATTTTTGTGAATTACCCCAAAAATTCCCATAAACATTTTAAATCAAATTTCAATTATTTTATAGAATTCAAAAAGCAAAGACCCAAGCAAAAATTTATAACCGTAATCGAAAAGAAGTTTAAAAATAATTTTAAAAAAATATGTATGTAAATTTAATTTCTAATCAACAAAAATACACAATTTTCACGTCTATGAAGTTGGCGTCGACGCTCCACGTCGAAAATTATTTTTCACGGGACCAAAAATAACAAATCATTTTTAAAAAGTTTTGGGTTCACATAATACCTTAAACATTTTTAAGGTACATTTTTGTTCCTGTGAAAAATAATTTTCGGCGCTGAGCGTCAACGCCAATTTCATGGAGGTCAATTTTCATAATTTTTCTGGATACTGGCATTCGGTATTGGCTTGCAGTATTTGCACAATACAGAATTTAATCCATGTCAGTACTGAACCAATACTGGTAAGCCAATTGCTGGCCAGCCAGTATTGGTGCATGATTGCGCCTGTTGTCAATATCGGCTTTTGACAGAAATTTTTGCTTGGGGAATTTTTTTTTAAATTTGTTTAAAAAAATTATAAAAAATGTTTCCGGCCCACCATGGATATTTATTTCTTGACACTTTATCTTCAAAAATATGTATTGATATTTATCATTTCGATAAAAAAATATTTTTAAATTTTTAGACACCAAATCGTGAGTTACGCGAAGAATCACCCATATATATATAGGGTCAGTTGGAGTAAATGGGGACAAAATCGCTATTTTTCAAAAATTACGTAAGTTTCTTCCTTTAAAAGGTAATATTCGCGGATTTGTTTAAAAAATAAAATTTGTTTATAACTTTTAACCATGTTCTCCCTCATTTAGAAATGCGAAAAAAATCATGAATATTGTTTAAGTCATAATAAATTGATGGTTAAATTTTTGAGATGGCATTATTTTTTGTTTTCGAGATATTAATTAATTAACTAACAAAAGTTAATAAAAAATGAAATATTTTACGAACAAATAAAATTAAAGTAATTTTAAAAACAACATTAGAATGCTTATCAAAATCCGCATCCAACGAGCTTTATATGAACTATTTCTAATAAACGAGTGTTAAATTAATAATTAATAATAAAATTTATTTAAATAATTAATAACATTTGAAGAAATGAAGATAAATCGTCAATTCTTTTTTTATTTGGAAGATCATCTAATTCTGTATTAAATAAAACCAGTGAAAATAACATTTTTAACAAATTTAAATTATTAACAGATGATTATTGAAAATTGAGGTTTCAGCACCGTACGACACAAGTTGGAGGGGGCTGTCTACCTACTCGGCATTGTATTTTTCAGTCTTTTTCTAAATAATTTAGCACCACTATCACTACAATTTACCGAATTTTGAGAAAAATCCGAGACATGACCCCTTCATTCTCATATAAAATGCCTCATATAATAGTTGAATCAATTAAAATTTTTTTTATTTTTTTTTATTTCAGTATTTTGTCTCGCAATTTGAAAAAAAACAGACTTAAAAATTATACCAAATTTTTTTCTTATTCCTTATGACTCCCATAACAGAAATTCACTTGAATTTTTGATTTTTGTCAATTTGGTTAATAATAACAAGCTGTCCCCATTTACCCCAAAAATTTGAAAACTCAGTGTAAATGGGGACAGCTTGTTATTATTAACCAAATTGACAAAAATCAAAAATTCAAGTGAATTTCTATTATAGGAGTCATAAGGAATAAGTAAAAAGTTTGGTATGATTTTGAAGTCTGTTTTCTTTGAAATGCTCGACAAAATACTGAAACAGTTTGACTTTGATTTTCAAGTTTTATTATGCATTGAACGATGACTTGAATTATTATCTTGCTGCCAATTGTCAAGATGAAAGCTTGGCAATACTCAAAACCTCTTGCAGGTGATCTGAGATTAAAATATTGACGTTGAACTTAATTTAAAAACTGAAAATTAAACTCCAAAACCTCTTGTCCCCATTTACCCCAACTGACCCTATATATGTTTATTATTATGAATGTTGACGAATTATGTTTAAGTGTTAGAGTCAGTGACATATGTATAAAAAAGTTTTTTTTAATACACTAACCAATATTTGACACTACTATTATATTTGGTCTACTCTTTAAAACTAATAAAATTTAAGTTTTGGACAATGAGCCTTATATATTTAATATACACAAGGTTATTCAAATAATGTAGATAAAGAATACTGCGTGTTACATGTGAAACACCTGTTAGTCTATCTTTATTAATAGATTTTTTGTGCAATCCACTGAGCAAACTGGATCATATACGGTTACTGGTTAATAACGTTTATGAAATTTTCACATTGATTAGAGGAAAATTAACCTGGTTAATAAAATTGATTAACCAAGAATTATACTTTTGAGATTAATCCTGGTATTAATTTGGATTATAAAATAAATGTCAGTGCAGTTGTGGTTAAGTATTTAAAATTGTATTAATAATATTAAATCATTAATATCCTGTGGAAATCTTCCCAAAGTCGCCCAAAATGAGACTGGGCGCCAATCTGGTTCCAACTTGGCTTCCCAAAGTTTGAAAAATGAAGAAATAAAAGAATTAAGTTAATTAAATTATTATTTAAATAATATGCTGAACAAATATACAAAAAAGCGCAACTGTGAAAAGCTCAAAAAAAATTTTGTTTTTCATTGTACTTGGGCAAAGTTTGGGTCAACCCAACCTGGTCCCAACTGGGATTTCTCAAAGTATTCCCAAACTGAAATTTAATTTAATATTCTGTTATTAATAAATAAAAAACTTGAGAAATAATAAAACTAGTTAATTATATTTATATTTAATTTATATGCCGTTTGGAGATTTTTCCAAAAGCCAATATGAACAAAATTCACATTTAAGGAAAAAGAAGGAAATTGAAAAGTTTAGTTAATTATATTAATGCTTAAATAATACCTTTCCTGAATAAATAAAATGTATGTCAAGTTCTTAGTTTTTAATTTATTGAACTAAGCTAATTAATAATAATAACTTAGTCGTTTTTTGAGTCTTTTTGACTTTTTTGACTCTGATCCCATTCTCAATCATTTATTTTCTATTTTTATTCAATTTATTAATAATAATTGAACATAATTTTCTAATTTAATAAATTATTTAAACAAAATTTTGACTTCAACGACAACTATCCTTTGGTACTTATTAATCGAAATTATTACTGGTAAAAATGTTAAATTAAAATAAATGAAATTAAGTAAGTGATTATATTTTAATTTATTGTCTAACCTAATGATATTTTTCACATCTTTGATTCAATAATTGTATGATATAAATGATACTGAGAAATTGAAACTTGTCTGCAGGTACGCGTCGTTAGCATAGTGGTTAGAGCGTTAATCTATAAGTCCGTAGGTCGTAGGTTCGATTCCCCTAGTGCGCAGTTTTGTTTATTTCATAGGTTTGCGTTATTTCTAGATTTTAATTTATAAGTTGTACCAAAACTTGAAAATCTAATACATACACTATTATTTAATTTTTTAATTATATAAATATTTTTTTTACTTTTTTTACTATATACATTGTTTGTTAGTCGTCATCTTTAATACAATTTCATTTAAAAGGAAATTATATTTATTCATTTAATTTACTCTTTTGTTGTTAAATTATTAATTTAATTATTAATTAACAATTATAAATAAAAATAAAATAACTCAATCTGGCCCCAGCTGTGATTTCTCAACCTTGGGAAATCTTTGGGATCAGCGTTACGCGCCCAGTTTGGGCGTTGTCTGGGTTGCCCACTTTGGACATTGGGAAACCTAGTCTAGACCAGATTGGGGCCCAGTCGACTTTTCCATACGGGGTTATATTAATATTTTGCATAAGAGAAATATGACGGATGATTTTCAAAAGTTGAGAAATAATAATTAATTGAAATATAAATAAAAAATTGTACTTAATTAAATAAATTAAAATTACAATCAATATCAACTTAATAATTAATTTATTCTTATTTATAACAATAATTTTTTTAAAAAAAACTTTTATTGATGCGTAAAGTTATTATTCGTTAGAGTATTGTAAATTCTAATTCTTTTGCTATTAAAAAATAGTAATTTAACTAGAAATTATAGTTTTTAAATTTGAATTTTGTTTTTAAATTTTATAAATTATCTCAATTTAATATTGAAGGAATTCAAAAGACTGGTTTCAAAAACTTTCATTTAAAAACTGTCACTGAATGTCTTGAAAAAATAAACAAACAGAACCAAAACTATGGTAATAATCGAGAATAATAAATTTAATTGATTTTGGAATTTAAAATCTACAATCTATTATCCATAACTGGAATTATTTTTCAATAATAAAACCTGGTTAATAGATTATAAAGAGTATTAAGCAGATTATACTCTGTATTAACTATTTTTTTATTATCCTAATTGTATTATCCAGTTTTCTCAGTGTCGTGTGAAAAAAAAACTTATGTATTTTTTCTATAGAAAATACACTCCGCCTCTGTTATCTAAAACTTGTCAAGGTTATTAAACAATACTTTTTTTACATCAATAATTTTGAACATTTTCCTAGAAAAAAAAATTACCAAGAATTGGTTTTTCGTTTTCTTTTTGTTATGTTTGATAACTAACTGATAATTTTCTATGAGAATTTTTATTACTTTTCATTATTATTTCTATTTGTTGAATGCAGAATAAGAATAGTCAACAATACAATTACATTACTCCATTTAATTTGTTTGTTTTTTTCTTCCCGTAAAATTAATTTGACACATATTTATTTTAAAAATTCAGAAATTTTTAAATTATTTATCATCCTTACTTATTTACTTTAAGAATTGTTCTAAAAATTAAAATTTGTTTTATAGTTAAGAGATTAATAAAACATTCTTTTTCATTTGATTATGTTAATTACGTTTACATTATTATTATTATTGAACCATACATTAAAGATAGACTGTTTAAATCTAGATCTTTTAAAAAATAAATTGAACTAAATTTTTAACAAAATTCTTTAGAATTCCCAATGTTATTTATAGTTAAAGCCATTGCAATAAAATTTAATACCTTAAATTTATTTAATTTTTATATTTCAAAAGTAAAATATCAATTTTTTTCATTTTCTATTTTTGTTATTATTTTCGAAAATTTTCCTCTTACGAAGAAATTTTTCTTAAAGTTGGAACAATAAGTTATTTTTGAGAGGACAAAGCTTTACGTTTTAATCTTGGTTAAAATCTAGGTTAAAACATAAGTTGTTATCAAGTTTATTTTAGGTTTTTACTGTAATTGACGAGGTTAATGTTACGTGGATTTGCTAATTTAAATTGTTTGTAAAATGTAAACTTTTATCCATGTAATTTTTTTCGTTCAGAAACTTCAGTGCTTTAAACTAGTTTTTACTATTTTACATTCGCTTAATAGCAAACAGAACACATTTTGATCAAAATTGTTACTTTGCATTAAAAAAGTAATTATAAACAAATAAAAATGTAATAATATAAATTTATAATGAAAGTTTTTTTATATCTGATTTATGGTTAGACATAAAATTAAATGCAATTTAATAAATTAATACTATACCCCAATTTAACTAGGGTCAGTTGGGGTAAATGGGGAACTTGAATTTTTGGTTTTTGTCAATTTTTTTATATTCAGAGTTGTTAAATGATAATTTTTTATTATTGTTCGCAAACTGATATTTTTTCAAGGATTCAATTTTTTACACGTGCCTCTTTATTGCTTTAAAATTTTTAACATTAAATTTTATTAAAAATATTAGCTTTTTTTGGATTAAAAAAATTTATATATAGTAATATGCATTGATTTTTTTTGAAATTTTTTCAAAATAACTAGGGGAGACCGGGGATGAAAGTGCCGGGGGTAAGTTGTGCCGATAGGAATATCTCAAAAACAAATTTTTTTTTTTAAAAGTGGAAGTGAGAGAAGTATTGTTTTACTTATGCGCATCTTTGCCAACTGTTTTGATTTTGTTTGCTTCACGGAATAATTAGCTGTTAGTATTTTAGTGCTTCGGCGTCACTTACGTGCAAGTATTCATGTTTACACTTTTTGGTCTATTTTTTTCATATTTATAGATATCGATACGTATTTTTTTTAAAATGATCCAAATTTATCGACGGATTTAATAGTGTATGAAACCTAATATTTAATTTATCTAGTTTTTTAATATTTGATAAAAAGTGAGCGTCGTGAAATGGTATTTCAATAGTCAAAAATTTCATTATAAAATAATTATAAATTATTTAAAAATTATAAATTAATAAATATTAAAAATAAAATTATACAAAGAAATGAAATTAAAACTAGATAAATTGAATTTCTGAAAATAATAGAAAGAGAGACAAGATATCTATAGATAACACAATGAAAACATAAACAGGAAAAATAATAAAAAGAGAAGGTAGATATAAATACGAATTAAGAGAATTATTAATTTAATTTAAATTTAAAGTTTTTTTTATAAATAAGAATTTTTATAGATTATTATTTAAAGAATAAATTTATTTTATATTTTTTTCTTTAAATTTTTTAGAAAGTGAAATAATATAAATTATTTAAAAAAATTGCTGAAATTAATAATAATTAAATAAAATTATATGTTATATTAAAGTAAAAATTATTTAAAAATTAATGGTAAAAGTTAAATAATTTTAAAATTATTATTTTTTGAGAAATTAAAAATTTTAGAAAATGAAAATCAGTTAGAGAAAAATGATTGACAGGTATTAGACAATGGCATTGTTCTTGGCGAACGTTAGAAACGGAATTAGAGAGAGAAAAATATCTCTGTCCATAGAAAATAATTTAAATGTAATTGGCTATCTGAAAATAGACGCCGCGAAAAATCCAAATAGAAGGAGAAATTGGCGGTAAGAAATACATGGGAGAAGCGCCCTGCGTAAAGTGGTGAGGGAAACTCGCGGATTTTCGCTAAATCAATTAAAAATTCCTTACTCACACACTCGCACATTTTGAATTTTACTTACCCCAGAAAATTAAGGGTAGGGACGCAACTATATAAGCCAAGTAAATACGTGTTTCTGTCTCTTTTATCTGAACAGTTTTTATCTGGTAAGAGCTTTCTTTTATATTTTAATATAAGGAAATTTCAGAACAATAAAATCTACAAAGTCAAGTCTTTCAAACTTGAGAAGTGCAGATTGTTGGAGGCTTTCTAAAGGCGCTTGTATACCTCACCGATTCCGAGTATACTTGCGTCGTGTACCATTGGAGTAAAAGAGACGGAAATATCTTTTGTTTCTTTTACTCCAATGGTACACGATAGAAGTATACTCGGGATTGGTGAGGTATACAAGCGCCTTAACGATCTCTACCTAAACGATTTGCATCTCTGGGCGAGAAAGATAAAAAGGACTAAATCGTAATTAAAAATAAAATATATTTAAAAAATTGTTAATTTTGGGAGACCAATTGTTAGGGGCTCTCTAACGATTTCTACCAATACGATTGGTTCTTCCTAAATTAACAATAAAAAAATTGTTGAAGAGGAATGTCTTTTGTCAGGAGCTCTCGAAAGATTTCTACCAATACGACAGACATTCCAAATCTGCAATAGAATAAATTATTATTTAACAAAACAACAAAATAATACCAACAAACAAACCTTCAAAGTCAAGCCACGGAAAATCAATGGTCAGGGGCTTTCTAACGATCTCTACCAACACTGTTGATTGTCCAAGAGTGGAAAAAAGATTAAATCGTAATTCTTGTTTAATATTCTTATATGTCATGTGCATTTCAATAGGCGATCCACATGACAATTTGAAAGATTAAACTATAGAGATGATCCTGACAAGCTCAAGAATTAGCTAGAATAGGATATAATTAATTTATTCAAATTAATTATCTAGTAGGGTTTTTCAGAGATAAATCTATTGAAGTTTAATGTAAACATTGTAGTTTGACAATATATTGTTGAACTATGATGAGTCATTAAAGTTTAATTTCTTTTATACCAAAAATTGAAAATTTAGAAATAGAGTTAGGAGAAACTAACCCTTAAAGTTTTGTTAGGTAAAATTTTATAATACTGTTAAAATAATTTATTTTATATTTTTTTTGTAGATTTCAAAAACTACACAAACAAATTGCAAATCGATTTTTAATTGTGAGATTATCACAAAATCAAGGTGTGTTTGTATTTATTTTTATTTATTTATAATTATTAAGTTTAAAGTAAGTTTTATTCTATTCAGAATTGAGAGAATTAATGAGGAAAGACTCACAATCGTTTATATAAACAAAGAAAAACTATATTGTCAGATAGATTGTTTATTTACATTACTCAAATAAAAATAATTAATTCTTTTATTTATTATTATTTTCTTAGCATCAATTTCTTTGAAACGATAAACAATCAATTGTTTAAACAAGTAAAAGAATTTTGAAAAGTTAATAACAAAAGCTAAAAAACTAAATAATTATTGGAAAAATTTCTCTAATTTAGTTTGAAAAGCGACAAATAATTTAAAAATAAAAGAGAAAGAATATTGATATATATATATAAGTATAATATAGAATTTGGAAAAGCAAAAAAAAAGATAAATACCAACGTATTTTCATTCATAAATTTCACTACACGTTTACAATCTTATCTGATGATATAGTTAGCACGTGATTCATTATATTGAATAATAGAAATTAAGAATATAAAGTCCCTTTAAATTTTGACAATACCATTGTTTCTTTTGTATTAAAGATAATAGAATGTGGGTGATACTTCCCTAAACATTTATGTTTACAATTTATCGGCCACATGTTTGAACTCATTTGCTTCTCAGAATCGATGTGTCACGTAAATTTTTACCTTCTTGTTTTCAAGAAAAGGTTGTTGAAAATTTTCCAAAATTTTAGTTTCAATATAGATGGCGCTGCCTCAGTTGGACCTGGCCTTAACAGGTTTTAATGGATTTAAATAAAATTTGGTAGGCTCATTTATCATATTAATATCTCAAATCTGACCAAAGGATTTTAAAAAATACCCAAAAAAAAAATTTTATCGTCTTTTTTCAAAAAAATTTTTTTTAATGGAAAAAATTTTTAAATCGAAAAATTTAAGGATATATATAATAAAATCGTATTCCTTACGTCAAGACGAATCAATCGATATATATATATAAAGTATACATTTGAGGTAAATTTAAAGAATTAATGAAAGTTAAAAAAATGTATTGGGCTGTCAATTTTTTTCTACACTTTTGGGTGTATTTTGTGCAAGAATATGCAATGAAATCGTCTGCCTAAGAAAAATTGAATTTTTTTTGTAATTTTTTTATGATTGTGGTTGACTTAAGTAAAAAGTATTTGGACAATTTGTAAAACTTATATTTTCAGTCAACGCTCATTTCATGTTGTTACACTGGTTCTCGTCCGATCACCAAAGTTAAGCAACATTGAGCGCGGTTAGTACTTGGATGGGTGACCGCTTGGGAATACCGCGTAGTGTTGGCTTCCTTTTTTTTAATTTTTATAATTTAAAAGTTTACAACTTTATTGTTTATTACAATTATTTCTTTAATTAATTCTTAATTTTTTTGGAAAAAAATATTAATAAATTATTAATTTTTTTTTACATAACACTGCTGATAAAAATAAGTTTTTTTTTTTAATATTTTGAATCTTATCATTAATAATTAATATTAATATTAATTAATATTATAATAATAAATGGGGTAAAATAATGTATCAAAAAAAAAATTTTTTTTTCACACGTGTTTATTATTTATAATAATTATTGTTATCAGACAAAAGTCATTCAAAATCGTTTTTCAATGATACGCACGTGATAAAATGATCACGTGACAAAAACTTATACATACAAGTCCCATATGTTACTCTATAGAATATAAATCCACGAATTATACACTATCCTTAAATGTGTATAAATATATATATATATATATACTTTCCATACCTGATGAATAATAAATTCAAATACCTGATGGTAAAAGTTCACATTTACTCGAAAAAAAAAATTATTTTTTTTCTCTACATTTCACATCATATACTTCACCTATATTTAATAAAATATAATATTGCTTAGCGACATATATATATGTATATAAAATCATTAAATTCGTTATGTACAATAAGATACATAAATATCTCTGTATCGTAAAACATATGTACTAGAATGGTTCGTAAAATATTTCTCTTATTTGTTTCCTTTCTAATTTTTTAGCTACAAATTTTTGAAAAATATTGAAAATTTTCATCCAGGTTGAATTATTATCAATAAAATATAATATTACATTATTTTATTGTTGTAAAAAATATTTTTTTGTTTTTATAAAGTCTCTATGTAGAAAAGAAAATGAAATTTAAAAAAAAAGAGAGTACTAAAAAATTTTTTAGAAAGGTAAAAAACTAAACCATTTTTGTACATTTAAATTCTGTCGATAAAAACATTTTTTTTTTATATAGAATATATAATATCATATATACGTAAAAGTATATAGAAATCTATATATATTTGTTTTAAAGATTTATATATATATATAAATATATTAAACTCTGTTCAGAAAGAGAATTAAAATAGATGTAACCATTACACTGTAAAAATAACAATTTCATAAGATTTTCAGCAAAAAAGTCATTTTCTCAGTTTGTATACATATAATTTTTTTTTTCTTTCTTTAAATTCAAGACTATCAATATAATATTTTTGCACACTTTTTTCTTTCTAATCTGACAATAAAAATTCCATTGTCATTTGATTGCCAAGGTTTTTTTTTCTGATAGATAATATAAGAGGTAGTAAGATTCTGCTGTTTAATATTAAATTTCAGCAGATTTTCTTTTACAAATATTCTGACTTGGTCTGAATTAAAAATTCGCATAAATTGAAAATTTCCATCAATTTATTTGCGAATTTTGGAAATTTTCAATCCAAAGTTCTTTTTTTTTATTATTATTAACAATATAATAATTATTATGCTAGGCAAGTATATTGACAAGAAGAATAATTAATAATAATAATAATATAAAGAGAATATAATCTTTGGATTATTGGAGCGAGAAATGTGTATTATTTTTTTTTTTTGCAAAGAAGATTATTTTTAAAATTGACTAAATGAAATATCGAAGACAAAAGTGATAATTGTGAGATATATATTTTTTTTTTTGCCTGCCTAGCTAAATTTCGATGTGCTCGCACTATTTAAACTCAATTTTTTTATATTGAGTGGAGAGAATTTTTTTTACAAGCTATATAGATCATATTAAAAACTAAATAAAAATACAACATATTTGACTGATTTGTGTAAATAAACGCATTGTGGAAATTAACAAAAAATTATTGTAATAATAATAATTATTATTATCGATTGAAAAATTCTAAAAATTATTTTTTTCAAATGCAAGCCCTTTACTATAATAATTTCACTTAAATTGATATTGGAAGCACCACATTAAAAAATCGTAGATTTACGAAACTTATTTCTTAAATATAACAAAAAAAAAAAAATTTATAACGCTTAACAAAAAAAATTTCTTACATTATTTCCTTTTGCTTTTTTTTCAATTGGAAATTATGAAAATCGACTAATTTTGATGTCAATAAAAAGATTTTTAAAAAAAGTATTAATTAAAAAAAATATTAAAAATAGCAATTTTTTTTAATTTATAGAAAAATCAATTTTTTACAAAGAATACGAGACGGTTGATTTTTTTTTTCATCAAAATTTAACAAATGAAAAATTTACAAAAACTTGTGAGATATTTTTTAAGATACAAAAAAAAATAATTGCTTCCAATGGAGAAATAGAAAATAATTATAATTTTTTTTTTGAATTAGAAGAGTTTTCGAATTTTTACAAACATTAACGAATTTTATTCCTTTGATTTTGTTTTTTTACAAATTTTCTACAAAATTGAGAATTAAATGGAAATGCATGAAAAATAATTAAAGTTAAAAAGTAAAAAGTCTCAGAAAAGGCAAAAGAAAAGTTTAAATTAAAATTAAAAAATTTTTTTGAGTTCAGAAAAAGTAAAAATTGTTATAAGTTCAAAAAAAAGTTTAAAAGAGTAAAAAAAAAATTGAAGTTGAAAAGAAAAAAAATTTTCCAAAGTTCAGAAAAGGGAATTTTTTTCTTTTAGTCAAAAATACTGAAATTTTTCTAAGTTCAGAAGAAGGAATTTTTTTTTATTCTATTTTCAAAAATACTAAAATGAAATAAATTTTAAGTAACGTTGAATTTAAAAAAAATGAAGTTTATCTAAATTGTAAAATTAGAAAAAAGTTTATTTTTAAATTAGTTTATTTTTTAATTTAGAAAATATTTTTACATTTTTCAACTTAGAAATTTTTTTACTTTCTTGAATATAAAAAATTTTTTTAGCTACTTTTTCATTTTTTTTTCAACTTAAAAGAAATCACAAAATATTATCTAACTCCAAAGTAGTAATTATTATTATTATTATTAATATTCAGTAATTTTTTACTCCTAAAAATTGATCAAAAATTGATCATTTTTCTATTCGAAAAAAAAATTTAATTTTTTTCCATTTCTCACTTTATCGAATGTTCTATCATTTTTTTTTTTTCTTTAACATTATTATTTTCAAAGAAAAATCGATTTTCAGCAAAATATTTTTTTTCTATTATTTTTTAATATTCGAATTTAATTTTTTTTTTAAATTAAAACACATAAACCAAAAAACCAATTATCGCAATCTAAAAACAAAATTCTAAAATATAAATTTTTTTCAAAATCGAATTTGAAAAAAAAAATTCTCTAAAAGAATACAATACGCCGCTTAAAATATAATTCACACATCTTTTTACACATACAATTATATCAAATGCAATCTGGACACACCTTATTTTAAATATATCTTATTTTTTAAAACTTAAAAAGAAAATGGAAAATAAAAAAATGTCCAAAAAAAAAAAATAGTTTCCTTTCGAGGAAAATATTAAACAAAAATAAAAGTAAATTAAAAATATTAATGGATAAATATAATTTCTTAACTTTTCGTGAAAAAAAAAAATTGCAAATTTAAAATTAGAAATAAAATTTTCCTCATACCTAAATACAATTTAACAATGTTCGTAATTTTTATTCTCCTACGTAATTTTTTCTTCTTAATTATTTTGTATTTTAAAGGAATATTCAACAACTATTGTATATAAATATTGTCATTGAAATAAAAAAAAATTGAAAAAAATATTTTCTAAATTTAAAAACACAGAAAATTTTTCTAAATTCGGAAAAAAAATTAAGAATTTAAGAAAAAATATTCCATTTTGAATCTTAGAAAATTTTTATATTCTTTGGAATTAATAAATATTTTTTTTCAAATTTTGAAAAAAATTTTTTATTTTCTTTGAAAAAAAAAATTTTTTTGAAGAAAAAAAAACTAATTTCGAATAAAAAATGAAATAATTAGTCATTTAATAAAAAAAAAAAATTTTAACACGAAAAATTCGTTTTTCTAAAAATATCTTGACAATTTTTAGTTGTTGAATTTCTTTCTTTACACTCGTATTAGAGAATCACAAAAAAAAATTTAATTTCTTCGGTTTATAAAGTTCATCACACTTGTCACAAGTTAAGTTTAGTCTCTCTGATCATTTTTCTTTTTTTTTCGAGACTGCATCACAAAATTATTTTCTAAAACGTAATGGAATGATTAAAAACAATCAATATGATTATATAAAAAAAAAAAAAAATGATTCTATTATGCTACTTTTTAACAAACATCATTTTTTTCAAAAGATTATTATTAAAAACACATAATTTTTCATACTCCCAAATCGGAGCAAAAAAAATGTCTCTTCCTTGTTTTTCAAAATTAGTACCGAAATTTTTTTTTTTTTTTTTTTTTTTTTTTTTTTTGGTGTTAATTATTCGGTGAGAAAAAAAATGAAACACATTATTGTGAATACATTTTTTTTTCTATATGAAAAATTCATAAATATAGTTGAAAAAATATTTTTCGAAAGAAATTATTTCTTTCGATTTAACTACCTAGTGGAAATTTCGTAATTTCTTTTTTTTTATCAATCTTAATATATTTTTAGAAAAAATACACATCTTCTTTCAAATGTCACCAGCAAAAAAAAAATAATAAGCTAACAAATAAATTAAATTGATTACAAAATAAAAGTACCAACAATGTCAAATATATAAAAAAAAAAAATTATTTCTGGTGACTATTTAATAATTTCAGTCTTTTTATTTTTCTTTAATTAATTTTTTTCAATATTAATTGATTTTAATTAATTTTAATCAATTGGTTTTTTAAAAATTAATTTTAATTAATTATTTTTAATTAATTATATAATTTTATTTAAAATTTTCTTAATATTCAAAAGTGATTTCTCTTTTTTAAATCTAATTTATAATAAATGTGTGAGAAACTTCCACTAGGAAACTTTTCTTTCTTTTTTTTACGATTAAATTTATATAACAATTGATTTAATAAATTTTTTCTCTCTATATATTCATTTTTTTTTGTAGTTGAAAAAATATGTTTTTTTTTTGTGATAAAGACACAAATACACACACACAAACACACACAAAAAGCGTCGTACATAATATATATATATGTATAAGTTTTCAGTTTCTCATATTTAACGAGACCCTGTATTATGGAATCAGTCGAAACGGATGTTAATCCAAATTTACTCCATATTCTAAGTCTTAAAATTTAATAATATATTTTTTTGTCCAGTCAAGTTGAGAAAAAAAGACAAATTACACTCTAATTTCGATTCGCTTTTTTTCGACATAAACTCTACATTTTTGGAGTAGAAATAAAGTACCTAAGTTTGTTACCAGAGAAATTTAATTACAATTAAAATCCACAAAAAAATTTTTTTTTTAATTTTGAAAAAATTCGTTTTTTTTTTTGAAAATTGTTACCTTCCATTAAAATTTTTGCATAAAAATAGTAGGAAGGAAGATAGTGTATAAAATTCTGAGTAATTTAAAAAAAAATTCAACCCTGTAGCTAAAAAATTGACCGAGTTATGGCTGCCCCAAAAAAACCGTTTTTTCCCCTTATTTTATCAACAAAAAACCGGTATTTTTCAGTTTTTCGATTTTAACGCTTTTTTTTATTATTTTCCAAAAAATTGTGAATAGAAAAATGAAAGCTGACTAAATTCCAAAAAACTGAAAAGTACCGGATTTTTGTAAAAAAAAATCCGGGTTTTTTTTTTTGGGAAGTTATATCTCAGTCAATTTTCGAGATACAGGGTTCAATTTTTTTTAAATTACATAGAATTTTGTACACTTTCTTTCTTGTAATAATTTCTTTTACGCTAAAATATAATGCGAGATAATAATTTGCAAAAAAAAGGTGATTTTTTGCACAAATAAAAATTTTGACAAATAAAAATTCGAAAAAATAGAAATTCTATAAAATGCAAATTCGAACAAATACGAATTTTTTGACAAATTAAAAGTCGAACAAATAAAAATTATGACAAATTAAAATTCGAACAAATAAAAATTATGATAAATCAAAATTCGAAAAAATAAAAATTCTGAAAAATAAAAATACTACGAAGTAAATATTCGTTTATTCAAAAATTAAGTTAAAAGAAAATTAGAGAATTGAAAAAATTTTTTATCAAATATATAAAATTGTAATAAAAATAAATTAATCTTAGATATATTATTCATTTGAAAATCTCAGCAAATAATAATTCTATCAAATTTAAATTCCAATGAAATAAAAAAATCTGTAAAATGAAAATTTGTTGAAATAAAAATTCAGTAATATAAAAAAATTCGGATAAATGGAAATTCTGTTAAATATAGTAATTCGAAGAAATAAAAATTCGACTAAAAATAAATTCTACATAACAAAAATTCTGTCAAAAAATGAAAATTCTAAAAAATTAATTTCCGTTTTTTTTTTTCATTCGTCCCACTTTATTTCTACCTCAAAATGAAGGGTTTAATGGATAAAAAATTTGGTTCCGAACTTTCAGAATCCAAAAATACTAACTTGACTGAATTATTTCGAATCGACGCTTATGAATAATTACTTTTTTTTAATAATCATTATTAGAATAAAAAAAAAAATTTTTTCTAAAAAAGAATTGTTTTCCAAACAAATGGTTACAAAAAAAAATTCCTTTTATCATAAAATTCGAATAAAAAATACTTTCAAGTTCAATTTTTTACCTTAAAAAAAATGGAAAAATTAAGGCACCTTTGTAAAAAAATCAAATTTTTAAATATACAAGAACTATAATTTATTTATTAATTTATTTAAATAAAAATTGTCTCTAAATTTAAAAAAAACGATAAAAATTTACTACTCGGACAATATTTAAATATTTAATTCAAGCGTCTCTTCAAAATCTAAAGGCTCTTTTTTCAATTCACAAAGAAAAAAAAACAAAAAAATAAAACAGAAGATAGAAATTTTTCTCCAAGTGCTTTAAAAATCTCAAAAAAAAAAAAAAATCAAATAACAATATAAATTGGAAAAAAAAAATCGAGCTAGATAATTATATTAAAAAATAATAAGCATATTCTTTGGACATTTCTTCTTCTCGGCGCACAATATTTTTTTTCTTTTTGTTTTCTATTCAATATTGCACAGAAATAAATACGGGAACGCAAAAGCGATGATTTGCGTCTCGCGACATTCCAATTCTTGGAATTTTCTTTTTTTTTTCATTATTTAATGAGGATGCGCTTTTACAATTGACTCTAATATACACAAATGACGATAACTGATGATGATAAAACTAACAAGAATATATAAGCAAAATAGACGAGGTTTTTAGGGCCGTCGGCGTCGACAAATTTATTTATATATTTATAAGTAGGTAGTCAGCCTATTAAAAGGAAGATACTGATCTTCTATCGTCATCATCATCATCATCGTTGAGGAATGAAATACTAAAAGTTATAATTAAGGTCGTATTGATGATGACGATGATGACGATGATGATGATGATGCTTTTCATCAGTTTTGAAATGAAACTAGGAAGACTGTAGTTGCAAAAGTGCTTGAAGGCGGTGTAATTCCTTCAGTAATTCACGATTTGTATCCTCAAGGTCGGTCAGTCTGTCTCTGTAGGAGGAATTCTCATTTGTTAAAACTGTTACTCTCCTCTCGAGGCCATCCATATATTCTTTCTTCTTTCTACGCGATTCTTGTGCTGATATCTAGAAAAAAAAACAGAATTTTTATTTTTTTTTCCTTTTGTTGTTATTATTGAATAATTTACAAGAGAATTCATAAATATTATATATCCCGAGGAAACTAGAAATCTACAAACACATACAAAATAATATAGAGATTTCATTAGAAAATAATGATAGAGGAATAAACTGCATAGTAAATAACAATTAACAGGCATTGAAGGGGCGCATGAATATTCCATAAAAATCATTGGCTAGAATTTTCATTTCGAATTTCATTTGTCGTAATTATTTTTTAAGGATAATTTTTATTTATTCAAATTAGTATTTTGCAGAATTTTCATTAAAACGATTTTCTATATTACAGAATTTTTATATAATCAAAAAAATTCCCCTCACTGAATTTTTATATTTGTTCGAATTTTTAATTTACTCGAATTTTCATTTAAAGTAATAGACATTTTAAAGAATTTTTATTGGTCAGAATTTTATTGCATAGAATTTTCATTTTATTCTTTCAAATGAATTTCCATTTGTTCGAATTATTATTTCATATAATTTTCATATAACCGATTTTTCGTATTACAGAATTTTTAATTTAACCGAAAAATCATTTAACAGAATTTCTAATTAATAGAATTTTCATTTTGTCCGAAATTGCAAATGACCGAACAAACAATCGATTTTGGCGCGATTTTTAAAATCAACTAATCACAATTTTATGAATAATTTTTGATTAGTTGATTTTAAAAATCGCGCCAAAATCGATTGTTTGTTCGGTCATTTGCAATTTCGGACAAAATGAAAATTCTATTAATTAGAAATTCTGTTAAATGATTTTTCGGTTAAATTAAAAATTCTTTAGTGTGAAAAATCGGTTATATGGAAATTCAATCAAATAATAATTCGAACAGATAAAAATTCATCAGAAAAAATAAAATGAAAATTCTATGGAATAAAATTTTATCCAATAAAAATTCTTTAAAATGTCTATTACGTTAAATGAAAATTCGAGTAAATAAAAATTCTGACAAAAATTCTGTGAATTTTCGGTTATATAAAAATTCGTGTAATATGGAAAATCGTTTTGATGAAAATTCTGCAAAATACTAATTCGAAGAAATAAAAAATCGGCTCAAAACTAATTATTATGACAAATGAAATTTTATAAAATGAAAATTCTAACCAATGATTTTTATAATATTTTTCAAAAATTCAATTATCTGAAAGCATTTTTTAATATTAAAAAATTTTTAAGTTTGTTAATTAGTTTAAATTTCAGTTATAGTTAGTAATAGTTATGTTTATTATAGTTTAAATTTTTAAGTCTTTAATTTTAAATCAAATTCTTCAGCAACAAAAATCACGAAAAAATTTCAATTCAAAATCAATTGAATTCAAGTATTTTCAAAAATTTCCATTTAAAACCTTCTAAAGTTTAATTACTTTTTAAAAATTTCATTTCTAACTCTTTCAAAATTTAATAATTTAAAAATGATAATATTCTCTTCAAAAATTCAATTATTTGAAAGCATTTTGCAAATTAAAAACTTTTAAAAATCAATTTTTGTCTGTAATTTCTAATAAATTTTTCATCACCAAAAAATTTTAATTAATAATCACTTGAAGTTTAATTAATTTAAAAAATCTGAATTCCAAATCATTGAAAATTCAATTATTTTGAAAAAATATTTTCTAAAATTATTTGATCATAAATTATTTTCAATTATTTAAAATTTAATTATTGTCTGAAATTTAACAAAATCTTTTGTTTAATTATTCAATTAATATTTAGTCAAAATTATAATTTAAAAAAAATAAAGAAACAAAAAATTTTGTTAATAATTTTTAAAATAAAACTCGAAATTCTGGAAAAATAAAAATTTAAATTTCTCCCATAATTTCTATTATTTTCATAATTCTGGATAATAAATTTTTTTTTTTTTTTAATGAAATTTTTGAAACAGGAAAAAAAGGAAAATATTGTAAAATAGTTAAAAATTACATTTTTTTAATTTTTCGTATTAAAATATGATTTTTTGAAAAAATATTTTTAAAAAATCGTTACCCTTAAACAATAACCAATAATAATAAAAATAATAATATAAAAATATAATAATAATTATTATTATTACAATATTTTTTTTTCTCTTCATGATAATATTCTGCAAAAAAAAACAGTTGGAGAGTGTGTTCTAAAAATCTAAATCCGGATTTGCAAGTTTTCTCATTGAATACCACTTAAACTAGTGTAAATGATTTACTTTATAATTTGAACAAAAATGAAGATATTTAAAATATCATTTAGATGAAAATAGAAAGTTTTTCCAATAGTTAAAATCAATTACTATATTTTGAATTATTTTCTAAATCGTTTTTCAATGTGAAAAAAATTTTATCATATTCTTTTATCTAAATGACGCGACGTTCATAATGAGTTCTTTTCATTAAATTTCAATTAGGAATATTTTCTATTTTGTTTTGAAAAATCAGAAAAATTATATTTAAAAAAATTTTTTTTTTTGCTTTATTATAATGTAAACATTTATTTATCTATTTTTTATTTTTAAAAAAATAATCCATATTAAATAAATATAAAATATATAAAAATATTTTTAAAAAATAAATTTTAAAAACTGAAATATAAAAGCATTCTTTTATATAAATTTTATTTAAATCAAATAAAAAATGGCGTAAACCAGTTTTTAATGTAAATAAAGAAAAAATAAATTATGTATAAAAGAGAGGACTCACTTTATTTTTTATTTTCCTTCTGACTTTCTTGAGAGACTTTTCCTCTTGTTTCGTGAGAGGTAACTTTGTTGGTACAGGATAACCTTCTGCTATTAAAGTCCTCTTCTCTTCTTCTGTTAATGTTAAGTTTCCCGTCGATCCTTTCTGTAATTAAAAAAAAAAAAAAATTTAATATTTAAAAAAAAAAATTTCATTTTAAATCATGTCCTTTTGATGCTTATCTTATCTTTTGCTCTAAATGTAAATTTTTAATCTAATTATAAATTATCGTGTTCATTCGCAGGCAAAGAAAGAATTTTTAATTATGTTGAAAAATAATTTTTATACATTGTAGGAAAAAAAAATTATATTTCCTGCAAATAATTAATTATCTATTATCAAATTAATTTTTTATTTGATTCAAATAATTAATTACTTATTATTTTAAAAAACAAATTGTAAATTCCACAATTAGATTCAAAAATGGCATTATTTATTATTCCAAAAAAATTATTTTTCAACATTTTTTTTTTTGTGGATAAAAGAAACTTTTGCTTAAAATATAAAGTGAAAAAAAAATTAATTGGATGAAATAAAAATTATTTAATATATGCAAATGAATGATTTACTTGTCTATTATCAATTAAATATGTATTTGAATTTGAAACAAATAAATATTTACCAGACCTAAATATTTTATTTCATCATATTTAATAAATAGAAATTTGGATCAAATTTAAATAACTTCAAACAAATAAATATTGGTAATTGGAGCAAAAAAAAAAATAATAATAATTTAAATTAATTATGAAAATTATTTAATTCAATAATGTAATGTAATTTTTTTTCTTGGCAAAAATTTCTAAATTTCATACTTTTAGATTAACTTTTTTTTTAAAAAAGATTAATTTCTATAGTTAGATGTTATTTTAAAAATTCATAACTCGAAAAGTATCGCTTATAAAAAAATAAAAAAAAAAAAAAACGTAATTCAGAAAAAAATTTATTTAATTCAAATAATCCGTTACTATTGTCAAATAAATAAATTTACTTGAACCAAATAATTTTTATTTGAATCAAATAAATTCCATTTGAAACAATAATTTCTGTATTTAAAATATAAAATTTAATTAATTCAATTATTTAATACAAATAAATATTTATTTGATAATAATCAAGTAACCGATTATTTGAATCAAAACAATTTTTTTTTCAATGTACCATTTTTTTCTGCAAAGAACGAAACAAAATTCTCCTAATTTAAAAAATCATAGATAAATTTCACGTAAATTTTTTAACACACATATTTGTAAAATAAATTATTTTTTTATTTGTTTCAAAAAATATTGTATATATTAGCATTGAGAACAAATATATATATATATATATATATATATATATAATTGTATTAAATAATTTAGTTTACTTGAATCAATAAAATAAATTTATGTCAAATAATTTTTAATTGCATCAAATAATCAAAATAATTCAGTTTTAATAAATAATAGTTTAATAATTTTTTGGGGTGCATTATTATCCTAACAAAAATTAATATTGAGAATTTTCATTTTTAAACAATTTTATTAAATATAATTATTTTCTTTCAACGAATTTTAATATTTCGAATTAAAATTTGTCAGAATTTTCTTTTTTAAGGAATTTTTAATTAACAGAATTTTTAGTCACCGAATTTTTATTTGTCCGAAATTGCAAATGTCCGAAAAAAGAACAATCGACAGAAAGATTTAGGCGCGATTTTTAAAATCCATCAATCACGGATTTTTTTGACAACTATTGATTGGTGGATTTTAAAAAAATCGCGCCGAAATCTTTCTGTTCATTTTTTTCGGCCATTTGCAATTTCGGACAAATGAAAATTCGAAGTTTTAAGATTTGTACCAAATAAAAATTCAGTGCCTAAAAATTCTGTTAATTAAAACTTCTTTAAAAAAAAAAAAGAAATTCTGACAAATGTTAATTCGCAAAAAGGAAAATTTGTGTAAAAAATAATTATATCTAATAAAATTATTTAAATTTAAAATTTTAACTAATGATTTTTATGGGATAATCATGAGCCCCGAATTTTTTTTTCTTTAGAAATATTTAGTTTGGAAAAATAAATTTTTGAGATTTTTAATTTTCAAATGCAAATTTTCAAAATTATTTTGAATTAATTGAACCAGTTAATTTTTTTTCAGTGTATACATTTTTTTTATGGTAAAAAAGTAAGTAAAATAAATAGAAAAATTTTAGAAAAATTAAAAAATATTAATGCAAATTTATATGTAGTTGTAAAAAATGTGAAAAAATTGATTTTATAAAAAAAAAAAAAAAAAAAAAAGCCATTTCTCACCGGCTGACAGGAAATAAGTGGAGTGTGTATTGGTTGTCTGGTTGTTGTGTGCGTGTGAATTCCATTGCTGACATAGAGCCTTGGAGTTAGAAGACCTCGAAGATTCTGTACGTGAGTGGAACTACTTTGTGGATCTCGACGCTCTGGTGAACAGGAAGCGGAAGCTGTTCCTTCACTATCGGAACTCGCGCTACTTGGTGGAGTTGGTGGTAATACTTGTCGTGAAGCGCTAAATGTTTCACCACTTTCTGCGCAAGTTACCTCAAACTCCTCAAGGTCCATTCTCTATTTAAAAAAAAAAGAATAAAACCAAAATTACATTTTTCATTTATTCCATTATTTCATATTCATTTATTAAAAAAATTTATAAATATGAAAAACTTAAATTAAATTAATTACATATAAATTAAATCAAATTTTATTAAATTTTATTTCTATAAAATTCTAATTTAATCGAATTTTAATTTAACGAAATTTTCATTCATCAGCAATTTTTATCCATAAGGCCAGGTCCAAGTGAGGCAGCGCCATCTACATTAATACTAAAATTTTGGAAAATTTTCAACAGCCTTTTCTTGAAAACAAGATGGTAAAATGCTTTTTCCTTTATGGATAATTGATTATTGGCAAGATATACACCAGCTAAAACTTTTTTTGAGTTAAAATAATAAAAAAAATTTCATGTCAATAAATTAAATATGAGCACTTTTTTCACAAAAACTGTAACAGTACTTTCTCAGAAATTACAATCAAAAATGCAATTTCCATTTGGAAAATTAATAAACGCTAAAAAATACACGACCTAAGATTTACCAATCACGAAAATAACAAAAAAAAAGTATTTTAACATAACATATTTTACTCATTATGACAGCCGTTTGGCAAGGTTATATATGTCACCTGACGTTTCGCAGTTTTGCCGAAAGGAGGAGATTGGCGCTGTTGCTAACCACCTGAAATACATAATCTACCAAAGGGCTGTTACAATCAGTAAAGCAGTAACAATATGTTAAATATTTAATAAAATTTTTTTTTGTTATTTTCGTGATTGGTAAATCTTAGGTCGTGTATTTTTTAGCGTTTATTAATTTTCCAAATGGAAATTGCATTTTTGATTGTAATTTCTGAGAAAGTACTGTTACAGTTTTTGTGAAAAAAGTGCTCATATTTAATTTATTGACATGACATTTTTTTTATTATTTTAACTCAAAAAAAGTTTTAGCTGGTGTATATCTTGCCAATAATCAATTATCCATAAAGGAAAAAGCATTTTACCATCTTGTTTTCAAGAAAAGGCTGTTGAAAATTTTCCAAAATTTTAGTATCAATTTAGATGGCGCTGCCTCACTTGGACCTGGCCATAATTGTATTTTATTTTAACCAAATTTTAATTTATCAAAATTCTCATTCATCAGAAATTATTAGACAAAAATTCTGATTGGTCAATATTAAAATTCCCGCCAAATATTTTCCTCTCGATTATGTTTGTTCGGTCATTTTGTAAATTTGGTCGAAATAAAAAATTGTACTAAAAAGTAAATTCTGAATATATTGAAATGTTGTTAAAAAATTTTTTAAATATAGTGATTTTAGAACAAAATTTACCTCATACAATTCGTCTTCATCATCATCACTCTCACTAGTTTGGCATACACTGTTTCTTGCAAAATGAAGTCTATGTGGTTCGACCATTGTGATTGTGTGATTTTTTTCATCTAAATTGCAAGTCTCTTCGGGACTTTCGGGTTCACTAATTGTTTCACTTTTAACAGTGGTGCAATAACCACCACCACCACCACTACCACCTTCTACGATTAATGATAATTTCGATGGTTCAATACTTGGTGAAGGCGAAGGTGGCGGTGAAGACAATGACTCTCGGCTCGATGCAGTCTTCATTGAAATGGCAGGAAAACACTCCTCTTCCATATCTACAACTATAAATATAGAAAAAGAAAATCAATAAATTGCTTTAAATAATTAATTAATAATTATTTTAATTTTTTTACAAGGTTAAAACTTTTTTAAAAATTGATTACCGACACAGAACTCTACATTATCGGCTGATGGTAAAACAGGAAAAAATGAAATATAAAAATTACCGACACAGAAATCTACACTACCGACTGATGGTAAAACAAAATTTCAAACATTTCTTTGAAAAAAAATCCCTCTTTACCATCAGTTGGTTATGTAGATTTCTATGTCGGTAATTTTTATATTTTCTTTTTTCTGTTTTGCCATTAATCGGTAATGTAGCTTTCTATGTTGGTGATTTTCATATGATTATTTTCCTGTTTTATCATCTGTCGGTAATGTAGATTTTCATATCGATAATTTTTTTATGTAAATATTTCCTGTTTTATCATCAGTCGGTAATATATATTTCTATGTCCGTTTTTTTCATTTTCTATTCTCGTTTATGGATTAAAAATGTCTTCTCGTGAAAATTATGCTAAAAATTATGGTAATTTTTGTTTAATATATAAATTAAATAATAATATTCTGTCAATTACTAAAATTTAATATTTTGCGCCTTGTTCGACAATAATTTACATAATGAGTTTCCTGATGATTATTATCATCTTGTTAAGGCAAATTAGGACAAACAAAACTTTCTGCACAATTACAAATATTTAATGACTTAATTTTTCCACTGTAATTTTGAACCACTTTTTTTTTTTACTTTCACCCTAACTTTGAAATATAATTTTTTTTTCATAAATCCTTCACTTTAGAATGTAAATAAAGTCTATAAAATTACAATGAACTGAAATCGAATTTTTTTTATGAAAATCGTGCAAAAAATCTGTTTTTTGCAAATTGTTACCTCTTTAATAAATTTTTGCATTAAAATAGTTATTAGAAAGAAGAAAGTGTACAAAATTCTGAGTAATTTAAAAAAAATTGAACCCTGTAGCTCAAAAACTGACCGAGATATTGCAAATCCAAAAAACCCGGGTTTTTTTTTTTTTTTTACAAAAATCCGGTATTTTTCAGTTTATCAGAATTTAGTCAGCTTCAACTTTTCTATATGTCGCTTTTTGGAAAATAATAAAAGAAAGCTTTAAACTTGAAGAACTGAAAAATACCGTTTTTTTGGGTTAAAATAAGGGGAAAAAACGGGTTTTTTGGATTTGCAATATCTCGGTCAGTTTTTGAGCTACAGGGTTCAATTTTTTTTCAAATTACTCAGAATTCTATACACTTTCTTTCTTTTTACTATTTTTATACAAAAAATAGAATAGTAAGTAACAATTTGCCAAAAAACTTATTTTTTTGCACAATTTTGAAAAAAAAAAAATTCCCGCTTCCGCTTGGAATTTGTTACACTTTGTGTACTTTATTTCTACCCCAAAGTGAAGGGTTTAATGAAAAAAAAATTGGTTCTACATAGAGAAAAATAGTTTCTAATATCAAATTCACCTTTTACAAAGTAAATTGATAAAAAATATATCAAAACAAAGATATTGATAAAGAGGTTATACTCTTGAGATTAGAAATTAGCGAAGGTCATTGATATACATATATATATATATATAATATTAGTAATTTATATTATGATCGAACAAGATCGATCTACAGCTTGACAAGTTGCAAAATCTAACTATGTAAAAATAACGTTTGATAAGAAAATATTACCAGTGCCAATTTCCAATTGCTCCAGTCATCTATATTGATAATGAAATTACTTTGTAAAATTGGCTATACCTTAACAACTTTTAAATAGAATTTATAATCGCACTCATTCGATTAATGTGTTTTTCTTTACTTACGTAATATTTACCAACAATTATACTTATACATAATATATGATAACGTTAAGTTTTTCAATTTTAAAATTGTTTAGAGAATAAAAATTTAATGCGGATATATATTCAAGTAATTATTATTAGGTATTTTTAAATTTCAATTAAATTAATTTATTTCTATATTTAGCCGAATTTTAAAAATTAGTATTTTATTTACTATTTATTAAATTAATTAATAATTTTTTAATATTTAATAGTACAATTAATAATTATTTATTATTTAAAAAATTAATTATATATAATAATAAAATGCTTGGTCTGTCCTTTCTGCCCTAACTTGAAGTTGGCCTTTTCTGATTTCACGTGTTTTTTTGAATATTAATCTTATGACGTGTCAAATTTTGACAATTCTTTTTCTCATTTTTACTGCCAAAGTTGTATAATTGTGTTTCCAAATTTCGGAATAAGTTTCTTTAAAATTCCAAATTCGAAAATTCAATTCACGAAGCTGAAGTACACAACGTTTACCAACGAAATTTTTTTTAAAGTTGTATATTGATTCAAAAATTCTATACAAATACAAAAAATTTATGATGAGAAAAAAGATGCGCCAGGAAATTTCGTACAAGATAGTAATTTGAAAAAAATTTATTTTTCAAAATTAATTTTTAAGGTACCAGGGGCCAACGAATACCTATTAAATATTAATTATAAAAACACAGGCCTCGAATCAACTTAAAGACACAAAAAAGTCGTTTTAGTCGATTTATATTCCAAAAAAAGTAGATTTGTTTTTTATTTTAACAAAAATATTTTACAGATTTTTAAATAAAATTTTTTTTTTAATAATAATCCTTTCGAAGGGTTAAAGTTGAAATTTTTAGAAATAATTAAATTTCAAAAGATATTGTTAATTTTCAAACAATTATTAAATTTTACAGCACTAAAAATAATTTATCAAACAATTTTTGGAAAACATTTTTTAAATTTAATTGAATTTTCAAAGATTTAAAATTGAGATTTTTGAAATTAATTGAAACTTTAAGTGATTTGTAATTAAAATTTTAGATGATTTCACTAAAAATTTATTAGAAAATGCGGACAAAATACAATAATTTGAAAATCATTTTTAATTAAAAAATGGTTTCAGATAGTTGAATTTTCAAAGAATATTATTAAAATAGTTAAAAATAATTGAATTTCCTTAGAGTTATAATTGAAATTATTAGATTTCAAAAAAAAATTTTCGATGGAAAATTTTAGAAATAATTAAATTTTAGATGCTTTTAAATTCAAATTATTGAAGATTCAATTAATTTTGAATTCAAATTTTCGAGAATAAATAAATTTTATTTGATTTTAAATTTGGAAAATAATTGAATTTCAGTTCATTTTGAATTGAAAATTTTAAGAAATAATTGAATTTTAATTGAAATTTTGGATAATAATTTAATTTAAGTTCATTTTTGATTGATAATTTGGATAATTAATTTTGAATAGAAATTTTAGAAAATAATTGAATTTTATTTCATTTTAAATTGAAAACTTGGTAAATAATTAAATTTTAAATTGAAAATTTTGGATAATTAGTGAATTTTAATTGATTTTAAATTGAAAATTTCGCGTAATAATTGAATTTTAGTTTATTTTGAATTGAAATTTTTAAAAAATAATTCAATTTTTATTGATTTTAAATTAAAAATTTTTTGAATAATTGAATTTCAGTTCATTTTGAATTGAAAATTTTAGGAAATAATTGAATTTTGGATAATAATTTAATTTAAGTTCATTTTTGATTGATAATTTGGATAATTAATTTTGAATAGAAATTTTAGAAAATAATTAAATTTTAAATTGAAAATTTTGGATAATTATTGGATTTTTAATTGATTTTGAATTAAAATTTCGGGTAATAATTGAATTTTAGTTGATTTTGAATTGAAAATTTTGAAAATAATTGAATTTCAATTTAAATTTTTAAAAATAATTGAATTTTATTTTATTTTAAATTAAAAACTTGGCAAATAATTAAATTTTAAATTGAAAATTTTTGATAATTATTGAATTTTAATTGTTTTTGAATTAAAATTTCGGGTAATAATTGAATTTTAGTTTATTTTGAATTGAAATTTTTAACAAATAATTCAATTTTATTGTGATATTTTTTTTTAATTATAAACAATTGTTAAATTTCATAAAAATTTTATTGGAAAAATAATTTTGATATAATTGAATTTGTGATGTATTTCATTAAAATTATTAAAAATAATTAATTTAGTGAAGAATCATTTTAGTTCAAAATTTGTTAAATAATTGAATTGAAGAAGATCTGAAGAAGATCTATATTTTATACAAAAGAAAATATGTATTTTATTTACATTTTTTTTCAAATGTAAAAAATAATATCGCATTTTATTAAAATAAGTCGATAAAAGTCGTATTTTTGAAAAAAGTCGGAAAAAGTATAATCCGAGGCTTGTAAACATAATTTTCATTATTATCATTTAATATGTAATAATATTTTAATAAATTAAATTATTATTAATAATATTAATCTTTAATTTCTTTATAACAAATAATTAATCACTCAATTTGGCGCGCTTGCGTGCGTTTAATTTTGCTAGTTAATAATAAATTACTATTTTTAATATTTCAAGGTAAAGGAATCATTGTTTCGAAATTTTTCAGAATTCAAGATTTTATTTAAAAATTCAAAGTAATTTTAAAGTTTTTACAAGGAGTGTAAAAAAAATTCGAGAAAATTCAAGACTTTTAAGGATTTTCAAGGTCTTTGGACGCACTAGGGTGGTCTAAAAAAAAAAAGAAAGTCATAATTCTTTTTCTCTCACTCCCCATTATAGGATTGAAGTGTATCGAAAAAAAAGATACCTCTGTTTTTTTTTTTTTTTGTTCTTTTGAACCAAAATTAAAGTGTGTCACAAGGTCCTTCAAAAATTTGTTCATGTAATTTTAAATGGAGAAAAAAAACTAATTTCCCCCATAAAATTTTTTATAGAAAAATCAACCGGACTAAGACTCCTTCCACAATAGCTAAATCGTATAGTCTTGACGATTATTTAGAATGAGACGATGTGCGCACATCCATTGCCAACTGTTGACAAAAAATTTAGTACTAAAAATTTTTTAAAAAATGTTATCTAAAAGGATATAAAATTTATATTTTTTTAACAAAACAAATTATTTAATAATTTTAATAATATTTACAAGCTGAATTTGTGCGGGGAATAGTGGAATAGGTAAAATAAATTTTTTATCGACAGTTGGCAATGGATGCGCGCGCATTATGTTTCGTCGAGAGATTCAGCTATTGTGAAAGCAGCCTAATGTGGGGAATTATCATTCGTAACGAAAAAAAAAAGAAAAAGGTCTATCAACTAAACTGAAACCTATAAAAAAAAATCCACCCGGTATAATTCTTAGCTCATAGTAAATAATATATTAAGGCCAGGTCCAAGTGAGGCAGCGCCATCTAAATTGATACTAAAATTTTGGAAAATTTTCAACAGCCTTTTCTTGAAAACAAGATGGTAAAATGCTTTTTCCTTTATGGATAATTGATTATTGGCAAGATATACACCAGCTAAAATTTTTTTTGAGTTAAAATAATAAAAAAAATTTCATGTCAATAAATTAAATATGAGCACTTTTTTTACAAAAACTGTAACAGTACTTTCTCAGAAATTACAATCAAAAATGCAATTTCCATTTGGAAAATTAATAAACGCTAAAAAATACACGACCTAAGATTTACCAATCACGAAAATAACAAAAAAAAATATTTTAACATAACATATTTTACTCATTATGACAGCCGTTTGGCAGGTTATATATGTCACCAGACGTTTCGCAGTTTTGCCGAAAGGAGGAGATTGGCGCTGTTGCTAACCACCTAAAATACATAATCTACCAAAGGGCTGTCACAATCAGTAAAGCAGTATCAATATGTTAAATATTTAATAAAATTTTTTTTTGTTATTTTCGTGATTGGTAAATCTTAGGTCGTGTATTTTTTATCGTTTATTAATTTTCCAAATGAAAATTGCATTTTTGATTGTAATTTCTGAGAAAGTACTGTTACAGTTTTTGTGAAAAAAGTGCTCATATTTAATTTATTGACATGAAATTTTTTTTATTATTTTAACTCAAAAAAAGTTTTAGCTGGTGTATATCTTGCCAATAATCAATTATCCATAAAGGAAAAAGCATTTTACCATCTTGTTTTCAAGAAAAGGCTGTTGAAAATTTTCCAAAATTTTAGTATCAATGTAGATGGCGCTGCCTCACTTGGACCTGGCCTTAAAAAATATAAATACCAAATATGGTATCAATTTTATTTTTTAATTATAAAATTTTTTATAAACTAAAAAAACTTTATATGGTTGTATTTTTTTTTTTAATTCTAGGAATAATTTTTTTTTGAACTTGACAGAGAAGGAGAATAAAAGAAACTTTGTATATATGTATAATCTTTACCGTGAATACGACTTCGCAATTCCATGGTTTTGTGAGTTTCGACAGTGGTATTACTAGAACAGGAAATAACGGTTGTCGAGCCAGCAGAGATAGCTGAATTGGTGCTGTCCAGACTGTGGGGAGTGTGGTGGTGGTGGTGATGATTAGCGTCACTAGGAGATTCTGATGGACTTGGTGGTGGACTACAAGCAAGAAGACTGTAGCTGTGTTCAGTTTTAATTGGCTTTGAACCACCAAGTGCTGCATCCGTCATTAGCCTGTCCCTTAGGACAACGCTCATCGAAGTTTTATCTTTTGAGCATAATACACCCCATTCATCCTCCCTCATATTCATCAGCACATCGTGGCCAAATGTCTGAAATAATAAAAATTCAAAAATTAAATTTAACAAATATAAAACACAAAGAAATAGTTATAATTTCACTTAACCAAATAATTTAAATGACGCATTATTATATTCTAAAAATTATATTAGCTAGAATTTTCATTTGGAATTTCATTTGTCGTAATTATTTTGTAAGCCGAATTTTTATTTATTCGAATTAGTATTTTACAAAATTTTCATCAAAACGATTTTCTAAATTACACGAATTTTTTATATAACCGAAAATTCACTTCATGGAATTTTTATTAGTTCGAATTCTCATTTACCATAATAGGCATTTTAAAGAATTTTTATTGGGTAGAATTTGATTGCATAGAATTTTCATTTTATTCTTTCAAATGAATTTTCATTTGTTCGAATTATTATTTCATATAATTTTCATATAACCGAATTTTCATACTACAGAATTTTTACTTAACCAGAATTTCTAAATAGAATTTTCATTTTTCCGAAATTGCAAATGGCCGAACAAATGATCGATTTTGGCGTGATTTTTAAAATTAACCAATCACAATTTTATGGATAATTTTTGATTGGTTGATTTCAAAAATCGATTAATTGTTCGGCCATTTGCAATTTCGGACAAATGAAAATTCTATCAATTAGAAATTCTGTTAAATGATTTTTCGGTTAAGTAAAAATTCTGCAGAAAAATCGATTTTATGGAAATTATATCAAATAATAATTCGAACAAATTTACAATTAATCTGAAAGAATAAAATGAAAATTCTATGCAATGAAATTCTACCCAATAAAAATTCTTTAAAATGCCAATTATGTTAAATGAAAATTCAATAAGTAAATAAAAATTCTGACAAATAAAAATTCGAACAAATAAAAATTCTGTGAAGTAAATTTTCGGTTAAAAAAATTCTGTAATATAGATAATCGTTTTGATAAAAATTCTGTAAAATACTAATTCGAAGAAATAAAAATTCAGCTCAAAAATAATATATATATATATATATATTAATTTTTTGAAATAAATTTTTGATAATATTAATTCAAGGGAATTTTAACAAAAACATTAAATCACGCCTCAGTGCTTAATATAATTTAAATTTTATCCACTTGAAAAAGTTTTCAAGTAGGGCATCAAGGAAATTATAATATTGAAAATTCCGAGAAATAGTTTCATGTTGCATAATTTAATGTTGAAAATAAGTTTTTAACATAAATTGACTTAAGGATTTTCCAATTAATTTAAATAATCATTATAGGACGATAATAATCATCTTTTCGCAATTCAGGTTTTATTTGTCAGAAATTAATTTCCTCAAGTAAATTAATCTATATACCTATATACTTTATTTATAACTAATTTCGACGAATTCTTATTTAATAGAATTTTAAATAATTCAAATTTTTAAATACTAAAATTTCAAATTTATTGAATTTTTATTTGTCTGAATTTTTGTTTCACCGAATTTTCATATATTTGCTCAAATTATATTATTTAGTAGAATCGTTAAAATGTAGAATTTTCATTTTGACCGAAATTTTAAATGTCCGAACAAATAAGCCATGGAAAGATTTTGGCGCGAATTTTCGAAATTGACCAATTACAATTTTCTTAAATAATTTCTGATTGGACAATTTCGAAAATTCGCGCCGAATCCTTTCCGTGGCTTAATTATTCGGACATTTAAAATTTCGATCAAAATGAAAATTCTACATTTTAACGATTCTATACTAAATAATAAATCAAGCAAATAAAAATACGCTAAATTTAAAATTTCAGTATTTAAAAATTCAAATAACTTAAAATTCATTTGAATAAGAATTCTGCTAATTTAAAATTAAAAAAAAAAAAAAAAAACCATTTTTGTAAATTGTATCAGTAATATTTCTTGAGAAAAATTTCTTGACATAAAAATTGAAAAGCACCTGCAAGTAAACTAGGTCTTTATTTACATTATATTTCGTAAAATATAAAAAAAGACAAGTGACGATATAAATATAATATATATTTATGAATTTTATCGAATACTGACGAAATTGATTCAATTCAAAATACAATAAATTAATTCCTATCTTCAAAAAAATTAAAAAAAAAAAACGTAATTTTACAGACACTTCACCTATGTATACAAAGAATCAATTTTTATGACGCCTTAAAAAAAAAAGGAGAAGAGTAACGTTCACAAACTGTTTACATATTTTGACATTATGTTTAATGACACAAGTGTTCACAAATTAATAAGGAAAAAAAAAAATATATTTTTGTCGAGAAAAAATAAAATGACGATTTTTTTTTTTCTAATAGATAAGTATAATCATATTTTAAGGAAAGTGTATTTAGAGCGTAATTTTTGTTTCTTTTTAAGAATTTAGATGAGTGTAATTTTATTAATTTTAAAAAATAATATGAGTAAGGAAAAATTAAGTTTCTAATAAAAATCAATAATAATAATAATAATAATAATAATTGATTCACGAGTAAACGGGATAACAAAATTTTCCCTTTCGTACAAGGAAGTACAATAATAATAAAAATAATGACAATAATAATAATAACAATATTATTAATAATAATAATAATAATTATCATTATTATAATATAATTATTATTATTATGACGATGAAAACAGTATCCAAGAAAAAAAAATTCCCCTGATGGCGTCTCGGTTTGCCTCTTACAAGCTTCTTATCACACAATTTAATATAATCTCACCTGTCATAACTTTTTTTTCAGTTTTAATCATATATATGATTTGCCTTGACTGCATTTTTAGTAATTAAAGATAAAAAAAAATTGTTATTAAATAAACAAATTTTTGTAACGAATTTTGATTTTAAACAATTTTATATATAATATATATATATATATATGGGTGATTCTCCGCGTAGCGCACGATTTGGTGTCTGAAACTTTAAAAATATTTTTTTATCAAAATGATAAATATCAATACATATTTTTGAAGATAAAGTGTCAAGAAATAAATATCCATGGTGGTCCGGAAAAATTTTTTTATAATTTTTTAATTTTTTTAAACAAATTAAAAAAAAAATTCTTTGCTTTTTGAATTCTATAAAATAGTTGAAATTTGATTTTAAATTTTTATAGAAATTTTTGGGGTAATTCACAAAAATATTATATAGCGCGAACGACAATTAAAAATTTTTATTTCAGTAATTTACGGAAACTTTCGAGGTAATTTATGGAAATTTATGCGGTAATTTATAGAAATTTTGTCTAAAATATTCATAAAAATATGTAAAGCATAAATCATAATTAAAAATTATTATTTTGGTAATTTACAAAAACATATATAGCGTGAACGGCAATAAAAAATTTAATTTCAGTAATTTATGGAAATTTATGCGGTAATTTATGGAAATTTATAGAAATTTTGGCTATAATTCATAAAAATATGTAAAGCATAAATTGCAATTAAAGATTTTTATTTCGGTAATTTATGAAAAATTTCATGGTAATTTACAAAAATATATATAGCGCGAACGACAATTAGAAAATTTTATTTTGGTAATTTATGGAAATTTATGCGGTAATTTATGGAAATTTATGCGGTAATTTATGGAAATTTATACGGTAATTTATCTCATATAACATGTTTCTATATAGAAAAAAATTTGTTTCCGCCATTTTGAAAATTTTTATAAACGAAAGGACTACAAAGCTTCCTCCACGAGGAAGCAATAATGTTTAAAATTTAACTAGAAAGTTTGAGAAATTTTTAACATTCATTCTACACAGAGAAAAATGGAAAAATGAATAAAGTAACTTTTACTATACTTTAAAAGTAAAACCGTAACTGTTCATATAGTTTCTGAGAATTTCTAGGAATTTTTACTCTAAAAATAGTAAAATTTACTATTTTCGGAGTAAATTTTACTATATCTGGAGTAAAAATTACCAGAAACTGCGAAAAGTTCAGGTTTTATTTTTAAAGTATAGTAAAAGTTACTTTATTTGTATTTCCATTTTTTTTTCTCCGTGTATGGACAAATTTTTCATTAAAATTTTTGAAAAAAAAAAAAAATTTTTTTTTTCAAAGTACCTTAAACAAGACGTATGTGTACCAAATTTGATGAGACCATCAATTTTTTTTCGAGTCCAGAGAGTAATAAGTAATTTTTTTTTTTTTTTTTTATTTTACATTGTGTAATAAATTCTCGACCACAGTTGTTTAAATATTAACCAATGTCACACATGTTCAGTAAGTGAAACGAAACCATATTTTTTAGCCTTATATAAATATCTGTCAACAAAGCAATCGAGTAAAATATAATTGCATAATAAACATTTGTAATTTTTTTAAATAGTTTCATCATTTCACTCAAAAAAAAAATTCAATAAAATAAAAATAAATAATAAAATTCAATTTTTCAATAAAAAAAAATAATAATAATTTTTAGTTTCTTCTTTTTTGAAAGGAATAAAAAAAAAGTTTATATTATAATAATTATATATTGAAATATATATAAATATCATCAAAATTCTCTATTCGGTCAGGACATTAGATAAATTATTTTTGAAAAATTAATAAGGCGAGTGGACTTTTTATTTTCAACTTATCAGAAAATTAAGGAAAAAAAAATCTCACTTTTCGAATTTATAATAGAAAAAATAGACATTTTTCTCATTATCAAGTAAATAAAAAAATATTGCGTATTTTTGTTAAATTGGATGCTGTAGCACAATTTTTAAATTTTAATAGAATTTAAATATTTTAAATAGGATTTAATTTTTATTTTTTTGTTTGCGTTAAAAACCATTTTTCAATTTTGAAGTTATGTTACATTTCTAAAAGTTTGATTGAAAAATATATATATTTTTTTTTATAGAATTTAAATTATTTATATAAAATTTACGAAAAAAAAAAGTTTTTTTTCCAATTTAAAATAAAATGGGAAACTCTATTGTGTAAACTTTTAACCTGCGATTTCCAGGTATTTAAAATTCTTGACCTGGGTCATTTCACTTGAAATATCTCATGTGGAATAAGCCCTAAAAATTTGTAACCGATAGGTATAAAAAGTCGTTTTTGTTAAATCTTGACCATCACTAAGCAGGTCTGAAAAATGCTTTTTTCTCAAAATGTTAATAGGGTAAAAAGTACATAATAACCGTCACCTTGACAGTGAACGATACCTGCTATTAAAAACGATAATATAACTATATAGAAATAATATAATATTGAATTAAATTTTTAGTTTAGAAATTGACTATATAATATACAATATTTAGAAACTGTTTTTTTTTTCGTTTATACTTTCCTAAACATTTTACTATTTTGAAAACTAACCTCAAAATTTTGCTTCCTTGATTACAAATTTTATTGTTAAATAATTATTGATAAATAATTATTTTTTAAACTGTAATTTTTTTTGTACATTAAATCTGAATAATAAAATTTGTGATAATATTAATAAATATCAAGACGCATGAATATGTTGTAAAAATCATTAGTTAGAATTTTAATTTTATGAAAGTCATAATTATTTTTGAGGCGAATTTTTTTATTTTTTTGAATTAGTATTTTGCAGAATTTTCATTAAAACTATTTTCTATATTACACGAATTTTTAATATAACCGAAAATTCACTTCATAGAATTTTTATTTTTTCAAATTTTTATTTGTCAGAATTTTTATTTCCTCAAATTTTCATTTAACATAATAGGCGCATTTTAAAGAATTTTCATTGGGTAGAATTTTCATTTTATTCTTTAAGATGAATTTTTATTTGTTCAAATTATTATTTTTGATATAATTTTCATATAACCGATTTTTCATACTAGAGAATTTTTACTTAATCGAAAAATCATTTAACAGAATTTCTAATTGATAGAATTTTCATTTGTCCAAAATTGCAAATGGCCGAACAAACAATCGAGTTTGGCGCGATTTTTAAAATCAACCAATCAAAATCATTATCCATAAAATTGTGATTCGTTGATTTTAAAAATCGCGCCAAATTCGATTAATTGTTCGGTCATTTGCAATTTCGGACAAATGAAAATTCTATCAATTAGAAATTCTGTTAAATGATTTTTCGGTTTTAAGTAAAAATTTTGCAGAAAAATCGGTTATATGGAAATTCAATCAAATAATAATTCGAACAAATGAAAATTCATCAGAAATAATAAAATGAAAATTCTATATGCAATGAAATTCTATACCCAATAAAAATTCTTTAAAATGCGCCTATTATGTTAAATGAAAATTTGAGCAAATAAAAATTCTGACAAATAAAAATTCGAAGAAATAAAAATTCTGTGAAATGAATTTTCGGTTATATTAAAAATTCGTGTAATATAGAAAATCGGTTTGATGAAAATTCTGCAAAATACTAATTCGAACAAATAAAAATTCTGCTAACAAATAATTAACACAAATGAAATTCCATAAAATGAAAAATCTAACTAATGATTTTTAGAACATAATCATGTGTCTCTAAATATCATATTATTTAAGTAGTATTTTAAAAATATTGTTCATTTTATTATTATTATGAGCCAAAATTTATTTGTTGAATAATTATTATTTTTGTGTATTTTGTTTAAATGTAAAAATAGTTTACAATTTAAAATAAAAGTTACGTATTTTATCTAGTTTCAATTCCTATTTATACTTATTTTTTTTGTAATTGTTTATAAATTTAAATTAAAAAATTTTATAATAATTAATATTTAATTCAAAATGATAATAATAATAATAATAATAATAATAATAATAATAATAATAATAATAATAATAATAAAATTATAATTTGTAAAAAAATAACTGAATTTTTTTATTTTCAAATTTAATTAAACAACTATTATAATATAATTGACGATAAAAAGAATATTTAATCTTGAAATTACGTAACAGCTTATATCGTTTATTATAGATATTTATTTAAAGGTGGAATTTTTTGAAAAGTTGGAATGGGGTTTAATTCAGGTTTTAGCTTTTAAGACCACTCGTTGGTTGAGAGTATAATACCTGTCGTGAGGCAAAGTGACGGGATGGTTTGGGTGGATTGGAGAGGACGTTCACCTTTTTTCGTGACTTCATTGAGACAGGTACAGTCAACCATTCCTTTGAATGTCTTTGAAACCTCACTCCTCTATACACCGACTCTTGTGTCTTAAGTTTTCAATACAATATCTAAAGTCTAGACTAGTGTCTAAACACTAAAACGTTACCGCGCGGAGAGTCTAGTTTAAAACCTACAAATGCCTTGCTTACAATTTTCATCATGTTTCAAATATATATATATATATATTATATAAACGGTTCATTGCTTTCGACACAAGGTCTTTTTTAAATTTATTTACATTCTTATTCGCAATTTTAATTAAATTATTATTATTACTATATTTAAAATTTAATTAGATATATTTCAAATTTATTAAAATAATAAATAAATTTGGTCATATTTTTTTATTTGCACGAATTGTAAATTTCATAGAAGTATTAAAACATCTAATTTTCATTTGTCCGAAACTTCAGATGACCGAAAAAATTAACCAATCAGAAATTATTGAATTTTTATTATTATTTATTATAATTATTTTTTTTATTGTTTTTTCGGCCATTTGCAGTTTCGGACAAATGAAAATTCGGTTTTTGTAAAAAAAATTCTATTAAATAACAATTCGTGTAAATAAAAATTCGAACGAAGATTCGTTGAATATATATATTATTTTTTTGTGATGAACTGGAAGATATATAAATATTTTTTTTTTTTAATTAAAAATAAATAATAATTTGCATTTTATAGAATGATTAAAAGATTTATTTGAAATTTTATACGATTCGCTGAAAGTTGGTTTCTATGTACATATAATGTATATAATTGAATATAAGTAAAGCAATTCAGCACATTTTTGTGGTTTATTTCGACCGCAAATAACGTTTGCAAAAAAAATTGCTAAAGTAGCGAAATAATTTAACGGAATTGCCTCATTGACAAATTCAGAGTTCAAAACTGAACTTCACTTAAACATTTTAATTTGAATATGCACTTTGTTATTAAAAAAAAAAAGAAGCACATGAATGGATCTCAAATATTTTATATTTCACAATCTTTTTTTTTTTAAACTAAATTGTTTTTTTATCTATATATATATAAGAATTTAATGTATTTTATGTATCAATTCGAATTGTCATATTTATTTTTTTTTATTTCATAATAAATAAATAATATTTTTTATATAAATTAAAATATCTTCGAATAAAACTAAAAAAAAATTAATTAAGTTAAATAACATTCATTTATTTGTATCTTCAAATTGATTATGTTTGATTAGTGTAAAAATTTTAAATTCTAATTTGTTTCATAACAAAACAAAAATTATTTTTAAAAAATAATATATATATTTATCATGTTTGGAGAGCTTTTTGTATATTAATACAAAATACATTTTTATGCTAAAACTTCCTTATAGATATGGCAATTATTTAGATGCCTCACGTTTACAAAAGGTACAAAAAGTTTTTAGAAAGTTTTAAAGGATCTTTATACATAATTTATCTAAAGGTTATTTACATATACATTTATATATATATATATATATTTTTTTTGCTTTTAAAATTCTACTCCAAATGTCCTGCACAATTTCAAAGAATCCAATTTGAATTTCTTTTCTTCATTTCAAAATGTTTTCATTATATTGAAAAGCTCTTTTCAAAAAATAAACTTAAATAAATCAATTATTATTTATATATATAAATAATTTGAATTGCTTTCTCACATTAAAATTTTATCGTTCTCAAATTTTTTCAAATATATATATATGTATTTTTGAATCAAAAAATATTTGTAACAAAAATAAATTTAACCGAAATCTTATATCAGCGAATTGTTAATTAAAGAAATTTTCATTTTATACAGACTTTTTATTTCATAAATTTATCAAAATTATTATACATGCTCAAAGTTTCATTAAACAGAATAGTCGATTTAAAAGAATTTTCATTTTACAGAAAGAATATTATAGAAAAAATTTCTTTTTTAACAGAATTTTTTATTTTACAAAATTCCTAAAATGCCGAATTTTTATTTTTTTTATTCTTTAAAATTCTTTTAAATTGACTATTCTGTGTAATAAAAATACGAGAAAATAATTACTTCAAATTTAGGAAAAATAAATTAATTATACATTAATTAATTACATCATTGTTATGATTATTAATTAGATTTTATCAAATAAATAGTAATTTAAAATTTCAAATCCATTAATTAAATTGAGAAATCTAAATAAATAAATGAATTTTCAAAAAATAAAAAGTTATATTGTAGAGTAAGTGCATCAATTACGGCGCATTCATAAAAAATAATAATTATTACTATTATATTTAATACAACTGTTGCAAAATGATTTAAAAAAATTATTTTAATCTTTTTTTTTATACAATTACTAATAATGATGGACATTTAAACAATTTTTAATTTAATTAGTTGAGATCAAATTTTTTTCCTCGCTGTAATTGAAACATTTTTAAAATTTCCATTGGCTTCAATTACGGTGGGCAAAGTATCCTAAAAATACACTTAATTTTGGTCACCGTAATTGATATACCGAAATTGATACAAACGCGCCTTAATAAAAAATTACGGTATTAGTTTTAATTTCTCATATTTGTTTAAATAATCGATTTTTATAAAGTTTAAAATTTTTTTTGAATATCTAAATAACATAACCTCTTAGTTTAATAAGTCTTAAATTGACATTATACAATAAAAAAGTCGTGTTTTCTACTTCAAAGGCGTTTTAACTCAAATCGCGCCGTAATTAGTGCATTTACCCTAATTTAAGTGAAATGTATTAAAAAAAAAAAAACATAAATTTCAATGTGAAAAAGTTATAGTTTCTATATATTTGTTTGGTTATGTTACAATTCGAATTTTCATAATGATATTTCAGAAACATTAAACATTAAATAAATAATAAAAATAAATAAATATAAATAAATGCAGGAAATAATTATAAAAAATAAACTGAAAGAACTTAAATTTCCAAATCATTTGACATTAATTACTAAATTATGCAAAAAATACAGTTAAACTCTTTTTTTTATCGGGAAACAAATAGTTAGATCATTGTGAACTTGCATCGAATAGATAATACCATTTGTATTGGTAACAAAACGATAGATTATAATTCGTAGAACCCATCGAAATAATCTAAGACTCTAATTTACACATTCGTTAAAAATGACCCATAATTTATATGAAAATGTATCTGAAAATAACAACAACAAGATGATGTAGAATCTCAAAAGCTTAAAGCATTGAAAATATAAAAAAAACAAACATAGAGGCGCAACTCGACATATTTAAATAAGTACCAGAGCAGATGGCGCTACAGTCGTTTAGGCTAATTATTGTTCAAAATGAGTAAGAAACTCAAAAAATACAAAAATAATATCAAAATCTCTGCTAAATCAGTGTTTTTAGAAATAGTGAATTATATTATGATTTTTTTCTCAAGGAATATATTTAGCGTAATACATTTTTTCTCTACAGTATATACATTCAAATAAATTTAATTTTAGAACAAAAATAATTTTCTAAGTTTTAGACATTTTCTAAAAATGGTAAGCCTTGCCGATTTATCTAGAGAATTTCCGACGGAAATGCAGATAAATCTTTTTGTGAGGCCGGATGCTGAGAAAGAAGAGAAAGAGAGATTGATAAGGTGGCAACAAGAAAGATAGAAGAGGGAAAGAGAAATGAATATGTGAAATAGAGAGAAAGAGAGAAACAGAGGGGGGGGAGGGGAGTTTATAAGTTGAATTTCCGCATAGCTGAGAGACATTCTGGTGAGTCTTTTTCTACCTTGAGAGAGAGAGAGAGAGAGAGTGGGACCAAGGCAATGGGCCGACGACGATTCGCTACGATTGACCATAATATTCCAATCGGCTAATCTCTCTAGTGTATGTGTGTGTATATATGAGAAGGGCGAATGTGTGTTGATTCGATACACTCCTTACGTTTGTGCACGCAGGGTACTGTCCGGCCTTCAACTTGACCGCTACAAAGCCATCAGAGCCCTTCCCCTTCTCACCGTGCTGCTCATTTACGGAGAGTGTATATAATTTTAGTCGAGGTCCTTGACCCTCTTATAATATGCAACTATACTATTTCTATGTCTATAGACACATTTAGTATATATGACAGTTTTTCTAACAATATGTCGATTTTTATTCTAAAATAATGTCAGAACTTGACCCAATTCAAAATGAATACTTTATTTCATACTTTATCTTTAAACATTTTATCATTTATTATATATATATGATTTCACCCTAAAGAGTCTGTATCGGTAGGGCTAATGGAGCATTTACACCTTTACTAAAAAATATTTTTTTTTTTTGTATTTTTCTAAATGTACAAACCTGATTGATTGTCCACAATCTAATTAATTGTGGACGCAACCAATCAGGTTTGTGTATTTGGGAAAATGCAAAGAAAAAAAAAAAATTTTCGGCAGATGGTGTAAATGTACTATAAAGTCTCACTTACATTTTGTAAACTAGCCTTTATGAAAATGTAGGTTAGTTTCCATTGTCCCCACTCGCCATTTTGTCATAATTCTCGTTAACTACCGCACTCTGCTCTAGTGAAAATTTAGTAACTTTATAGTAACTTTTAATTTTAACAATAAAGTTACTAAATTTTAGTATATGTAACTACTGCAGGGTGCGGTAGTTGACCAGAATTATGACAAATTTCGAGTGGGAACAATGGAAACTAACCATGAAAAAAATGTCATTGATTGTCCACAATCTGACTAATTGTGGGGACGCAACCAATCAGGTTTGTGCATTTTGGAAAATATAAAGAAAAAAATTTTCCACAGAAAACGTAAATGCAGTACCATCTTTATTCATTATAAGAAGGTTCAACACATTGACATAACCTAAAAGTAAAAAAGTTGTGTCAAACAACAAACAAAACTATTATTAAAATAAGAGACTGTTTACGTGCTTCCGTTCGATCGATGCATTTTGCGTTGAACAATAAGAGAGAGAGAGAGAGAGAGAGAGAGAGAGAGAGAGAGAGAGAGAGAGAGAGAGAGATACTTTCATCCTTGTTACACTCATTGTTCAACACAAAACGCAACGTTCGAACGCAAGCATGTAAACACACCTTTAATTTCAACAAATTTTAAAAGTTTCAAATGTACAATTTTTAAAACATTATTTTAAACCAACATTTGTTAAATAATTATTTAACTTTTTTTGTTAAAAATTATCTTTTTTATTTTTTTTTCTTTTCTTTGCATTTTCTGAAATGAACAAACTTGATTGGTTGTCCACGATTAGTCAGATTGTGAATAACAAACCAATTTATAAAGTGTGGTGAAAAAAAAAGTTATTGTAGAAGCAGCTTTACACTTCTGTCAAATTGTAGAGTGCAACGTCTCAAATGTTACATTTCACCACAATTTACGTAAAGATTTTGGTTCAGAATTTTATCAACACATCCCTTTGTACAACTTTTCAGTTTCCTCACCCTGTATACAAAATGGCTAGAAAGTGAGTATAGCGTAGATGTGAATGACAGAGGTACAGGTAAATATTTGAAAAAAAAGCTAATTATCCTAATGGGGAAAAAGTGGTCACTATAGATAAAATATTTCATTTAATAAAAGTTCATTCAACAATATTTCTTTTTAATCAAAATTATGTAGTCAAGTTAAAAAAAAACTAGTACGAAAAAAATTGTTTCGTCATTTTTGAAATATGGTAAAAATATTTTAACTTGCTTCTGTGTATTTTTTTTATCGTTTTGCTTTTTTAAGTGGCGCTAAAGTTAACGCATATAAAAACGGTTCTTTACTGATAACTTCGCTTGAAAACATTATTGAAAATTAAACTTGGTAATGTTATATATAAGCCTGTAAGCCAACATACAATAAACTCGAAATTTCAAATATAACAATTTAGATTAAAGTAATAGAAAATCTAAAAAAAAAATCTAAAATTATTACAAACATTTAAAATATATTTTTTCCATTATTTATTTTATTATTATAACGAAAAAAAAATTATCGGAATTTTTTCTCGTCACTTTCCATTTGGGGAAAAATTAAGATTTTAACATTTTTTTTTTGCTTTAGCAAACATTTTAGTTGTTATAGCAAATTTTTTCAGCACATTTTACCTGAACCAAAAAAAAAATTTTTTGACTAAAATGTATCCAAAATCGGGTTATGGGGGATAATTCTGCATCATATCAGAAGTGAAAATCTGTTGAGATAAAAATTCTACCTGCTCCTTTTTTCGAGATATCGCTATTTCCGTTTATTGAATTTTGCGAATATTTACAAAATATTTAGTTTTAACTTTTTGTAACTACATGTATAGGCAAACTAATCATATAAAAAGTATTTAAAATCTGTTTTGTCATTTTTCTACTGACTTTTAAAAGAGAAGTGAAAATTGGAAAAATTAAAATTAAATTCGTTGTAACTTTGTAAAGAAAAAAAAATGTGTCCGAAATTGCAAATGACCGAACAATTAATCGATTTTGGCGCGATTTTTAATATCAACCAATCACAATTTTATGGATAATTTTTGATTGGTTGATTTCAAAAATTGCGCCAAAATCGATTAATTGTTCGGTCATTTGCAATTTCAGACAAATGAAAATTCTATATAAATTAGAAATTCTGTTAAATGATTTTTCGGTTAAGTAAAAATTCTGTAGTAATATGAAAAATCGGTTATGTGGAAATTATATCAAAATAATAATTGAAACCAATAAAAATTCATCTAAAAGAATAAAATGAAAATTCTATGCAATGAAATTCTATCCAATAAAAATTCTTTAAAATGTCCTATTATGTTAAATAAAAATTCGTGCGAATAAAAATTCTGACAAATAAAAATTCGAACAAATAAAAATTCTGTCAAGTGAATTTTCTGTTATATAAAAATTCTGTAATATAGAAAATAGTTTTGATGAAAATTCTGCAAAATACAAATTACAAAAAAAATAAAAATTCTACTAAAAAATAATTATGACAAATGAAATTCCATAAAATGAAAATTCTAACTTATGATTTTTAGAACATAATTGCATCCCAAATGCACATTAACCAATTGTGAGCTGTAACCAACAAAAAAAAATTAAAAATAACGTACATATTTGACTGTTACAATGTTTTTTGAAAAAATATACATCGATATAAATGCAAACTCACGAAAGCTTATTGTAATAATGGTACGGCAGAAGTAAACAAATATATGTTGCACACAAAGTCATAATAAGTTATACCTGATAACCTGACACAATACCTATTCCCATTATCAGTTATTTGACGCAACGACACGAACCAAGTCAAGGTAAAAGTCTCCCCGAAGGTATATATCAATATATATATGTATATACATTGCGGTTCAACTGTCTTCTTATAGTCCAGAATATAAAAGATTAAAATTAATAAATGTGAATAAAAATAAAAAATAAATAAAATGTTTATCAACGTAATTCCCTTCGTCTATAGCAATTATGATAATTAAGGTGAAAAAAAAAAATTGAAAACACCATTATGTTTATGAATAATAAATTATAAATCAATAATGCGTGGGTAAAGTGACCCTCTTCAAAATACATCAGGCGTGAAATAGTTCAAATTCAGAAAGGGGACGTATTTACAAAAAAAAAAATACTTTTTAACATCTGAATTTTCGATTGAAATGTTTTTAAATTATTTATAAATTTACGTTCTTATTCATTACAGAATAATTATATCAGCCATACAATTAACAACTAAAAAAATTATTAAATAATAATTTGTTGGAACTACAACTATATTTGCGACATATTTATTTTCTATGTACAAATAATGAAATTCAAGAAAAGTTGTAAGGGTCCCTTTATATGATCTCTCCACTTCATGTACATCCCCGAACGAAGGTCCTAAGGTCTGTACTCAGGTAATTTGAAGCCAGTCCTCGTTTACCCGTTGTCAAAATAAAGCCTATACTATTTTTCATGCCAAAAATCCTTGTGTACATTTTATTTCTCTTAATCCAGTCTTTGCGCTTATTTTCTCTGTATTAAGTTAATATTCTAACATAATTGAATAAATTTCAAGCGACAATCTAAAATTCAATCACTTAAACGCTAAAATGATCTTACCAGTGTTTTTTTTAATATTCCAATGGAATCCAATTGTACATGCAAGTTTAACTTATTTAATTTTAATAATTTACGAGTATAAACAATTGCGATTTCTGCTAGTTGACGTGCAGACGACATTGCGCACGCAGCATTCTCACGTAGCCAATTTAGTCCACGAATCACGTCAGCTGGTTACAGGAGAATGCTGCGTGCGCAATGTCGTCTGCACGTCAACTAGCAGAAATCGCAATTGTTTATACTTGTAAATTATTAAAATTAAATAAGTTAAACTTGCATTTACAATTGGATTCCATTGGAACATTAAAGAAAACACTGGTAAGATCATTTTAGCGTTTAAGTGATTGAATTTTAGATTGTCGCGTGAAATTTATTCAATTATTATTTAATAATTTTTTTAGTTGTAAAATTATAAAAAATTGTTCTGAAAGAGATTTATTCCTCTCATTTTCCTTGACATTTTAAAAAATAGTAGACCTCAATCCGATTATTAGAACGCAAGATATAGCAGTTTAAAATTTTTGTGTTATTATTGCAAAATCTATTATATTTATTGTGTGCTTAAGTAAGTTGAGAAAATTAATATTTTTATCAGAAAACAATATTGTATATAATTATTATTGTTATTATTATTATTATTAATAATAATAATAATAAATATTAAATTAATTAATCATTCTGCGCGTTTTTAAATTATTTTCTCTATTAAATAACAAAATATTAAACATGATATATAACCTTTAATATGTACCTCAATCGATGACCTCGTAACAATGTCCTTAACACCCTAATACAAGAACAAGTCCAGTCAATATCTCATGTTGCAAAAAAGCTTACAAACAAATTGTTTTTATTTTCAATAATAATTGTTTTTAATTTTTAATTTTTTTTTTTTTATCTAATATTAAACATATAATATAAATTGACATTCTAAATAATAATAAATAATAAATTGACGTTCTTTATACATCAGATATATATATTATGTATATTATTAAAATAGATGATATATAATTAAGTTATTATATAAATTTACATAAATATATAATATAAATTTCAAAAAAAAAATTTTACGAATAATAAAAAGAATCTAAAATTTATTAATTTTAATTTTGTGTATTTTGTTAAATAATAAAAAAAAATATTTGTTTTTTATTTACAATTAAATAATACAATTTGACGGGTTTTTAAGTATTCAAAATTAAAACATAATTTTCAAGAAAAAAAAAGTTTTCTTATAAAAGGAGTTACAGGAAATTTTAACGATAATTAACCATTAACTGCTCATTAAAATGAAGTTTGAAGTATATTCTAAAAACTTTGATTAAATTATCAGGATAAAATAATAATAATAATTAACTAGTTTTTTGAAAAAAAAAATTAATGTTTCAAATTGTTTGTGTTTTTTTAAAATATTTAAAAAATTATAATTTAAGTTAAATTTTTTAAACTTTTTTTTAATACAAGTTTTTATTTTAAATAATAATTTTCCAGTTTTGTGTTTGTATAATAACACAGGCCTACAAATTTTAGACCCAGAAACCGGAATAGTCATTTCCGATGTAATTTATCACGCTAAATCCAAAAATGACAAGCAAATTGCTCTATCACGTCAGCATTTTGAGATATTCTAACCTAAAAGTGTAAAAAATGCCATTTTTGGCAATATTTGATACTCTATAAAATCGACAAAGTTTTTGTTTAATCATTCGTCCAAATTTCAAAAGAAAGTATTATATTTCCCCTTTCAAAATTTTCTTGGCTCGATCTGATCCAATTTTTTTTCTCTGAGATACAACCATTTGCGTTTTACATTGCATGAACTAAAATCCCTTTAAAAAAGAAAAATAAATTGCGAAGTACTCATGGCACTGAAAATTGTTACTCAGGGGGTTTTAAAATCGCTAATTACGAATGTGATATCAGATTCAAAAATCTGACATTTAATTCGTAATCAGCGACTCTAAAAACCCCCAAGTAATTAATGACAAGCGAATTCGTTAAATTTTTTAAAAAGTGTCCGCCATATGGGATTCGACATTTTGAAATTCAAAAATCTGATGTCAGATTCGTAATTAGCGACCTCAAAAATACCCGTGAAATAAGTTTCAGTGATATGAGTACTTTGCAATTTATTTTTCTTTTTGAAAGGGATTTTAGTTCATGTAATGTAAAACTTAAATGGTTGTATCTCAGAGAAAAAAATTGGATCAGATCGAACCTAGAAAATTTTGAAAGGAGAAATATAATACTTTCTTTTGAAATTTGGACCAATGATTAAAAAAATTTTTTGTCGATTTTATAGAGTGTCAAATATTACCAAAAACTTCATTTTTCACGCTTTTAGGTTAGAATATCTCAAAATGCTGACGTGATAGAGTAATTTCCTTGTCATTTTTGGATTCAGCGTGACAAATTACATCGAAAATGACTATTCCAGTTTCTGGGTCTGACAAAATCCAAAATTTTGTAGGCCTGTGTAATGTTATCAAATAATCATTTGTCTAAACGACGCCATTTCCTAATCTAAAATATATTTATTATTTCGGAAAGCATTATATATATAAAGATTAAAGATGTTTCTTAATATCTTTTACTTGTCCTATAAAAAGCCATTAAATCAAAATTTTACTATATATATATATGAGTCAAAATTCCTGAAGTGATCCAACTTTAAAATTGAAGGTTTTCGGATCGGGCTGAAATTTGCACAAACTTTAGTACTATGGGTGTGAGTACTTCACCCACAAATTATTATTAAGTTTTATGCAAAACTGTAGAGGGGGGATAGGGGGTTCAAGTTTTTCGTCAAATGTGAACAGTGGATTTTTTAAAAAATCGTAACTTCTATATATAAATGGGTAAATTTTGAATTAAAAAAAAAAAAATTTCACCATTCGATAGAGCACAAAAAAACCTTTCGAAAACATATAGGTCAAAATTTTTTTCATCATTACAATGTAATTTAAAAGTTTCAATCATTATTTAGCGTTATTGTTATTGTTATTATGTTTATTTAACGTGTATTTGTTTACGACGCCGTTCGTCATGGTTGGGCCACCCACCAATTTTGTAATATTATCATACGTCCAGACATCGAAAATTCAATTTTACAAAAAAAAGTGTCAAAGATGCCATTTCCATTAAAAAAAAAAATTGGTTTTAATAAATTTTTGTACTATTTTTTAACTTTTTAGACACAATTTCGCGAAAATCGGATTTTGATTCAGGGGGCTAATTTTATTTTAATTTCAAATTTTATTTTATCATTTTCAGCTCAATTTTAGTATTTTTCTGCACATTTGCTGGTCCTTTTTGGTCAGTTTCCTTCATTTCATATCGATTTACTACAGTGGACCAAGCATTAAGCCCTGGTCCAACCTACACGACAAAAAAATTTTTTTTTTTTTAAATGCCTGTAACTTTTACACTTTTGACCCAATCATTTTCTGATGTTCAGAAGAAACATTTCACTTTAGTGTTTTTTTCCAACCATATATGAGAGAATTTAAAATTTACCCTAAAACGGAAGTTATGGGCACAAGTCAAAAACTGGCCCAACCATGCTGACTCTCCTCCTACTAAAGTTTGTGCAAATTTCAGATCGATCCGATAACCTTCAATTTTAAAATTGAATAACTTTATGAATTTTGCCTCATATGTATATATATAATATGAATGATCAAAAAAAAAGAAGAGAAATTTTTTTCTTATATTACAGGTAAAAACATTTTGAAAAATTTCAAAATTTAACAATTTTTCTAAAAACTTATTAATCTTTATTAATTTATTATGAAAAAAAAAATGAAGGTAATTTACCTAATTGTCATTATGTTTATGTGGCTGTATAAACATAATTATTTTATCAATATATACAATTTCCATATCAGAAATAATTGTGTTTGCAATGTCTTTAAAAGTCAGCTGATCTTTGTCTCTAATGTAAGTATATATATATTAAATAACTAGGGCAATGATTATATTTTCAATACTTTTGCAAAAAAAAAAAAAAATAAATAAATAAATAACAAAAAATTTCAATACTTTCTTTTTTGAAAATAAATAATGATTTTCGATACCTCCTTTTTTAAATGCTTGTATTATTTTTTTGATAATTGAATTTTAATTTAACTGTTTGTATTTAATTTAACGAATTTTAAAATATTTTATAAACTTTTTTTTTCTATATTTATTGATAGAAAAATCTAGTTTCAATAAAATTTTTTTATAATTTTTGCAATTTTTTGAAAAAATTGATATTGACAACAATTTTTAATATTACAATTTTTAAAATTAAAATTTTTTAATAAATTCATTTATTTTTGACAAAATTATTATTTTCCATTAAAATTAAATTTTAATAATAGAAAGAAATCTAGTTTTAATAATAAAATAATAATGGAGAATAATAATAATAACAAAAAAAAAAAAATAAATAAAAATTTGTTAGTAATTCCTATGAACCAAAGCGACATATGTATATTTCTTTTATAATACACAAACGCAAATTGTAATGAATGTCACTTCAAATGTCAGTGATAAATTTTATCGTAGGCAATTTTCCCCTATCGCAAAAGTAGTTCGCTAAACTAAACTCAAATGATTTTTTTTCTTTACTTGCAAACACAGTTTTGCTTTAAGTTAAAATCATTTTTTTTCGTTTTTTTTTTTTTTTTTTTTGCAGTAAATAAATCTATAGAAGAAAAATGACAAATTTTTTAAGACAATTTTTATAAAGAAAAAATTATTACAAAAAAAATTTTTAAACTTTTTTTCGAATTTAAAAAAAACAATTTTTTTTTGTTGTTTTAAAGAAAAATTTTATTTCCTCTAAGTAAAATTTTATTTTTGCTGAATAAAATTTTTTTATTATATAATATAAATATATATAATAATAAAAATTTGATTTTGTATTTAATTTCTACATTAGTTTTTATCTTTTTTTATTTTGTAACATATATATATATATATATATATATATATATATATATATATATATATATATATATATATATATATATATATATATATATATATATATATATATAACAAATGATAATAATCATAATTATTATAACACACCAAATGATGGTTCTTTCCCTAAAATTGTGTGACTTTCTTAAGTAATAATACTTTATCTCTATAATCTATTATTCTAATCTTATCTTTTTTTGAAAAGAGATGAACCCAAACTAACACTAAGTTTATTAGTAAATGAAAACGTCAAGTGGCAAACATAAAAAGGTAAACTTAAGATATGATTGTGAGATTTTTAAAATCCCTTTGGGGTAAGTTTTCATATATATGTTAGAAAAAATCGTGCCATAATTGAAAAATAAGAATATTTTGAAAAAAAAGGTTAAGTTTTTTTTTTTAAACAACTTTTTTTTGTTATTTAAATAATACTTATACATAAAAAGTAACATAAAAAATCAGGAAATGATAAGCATGCGCAAAGCGCCTACATCTAGGGTTTCGTGGCTTTTTAAATTCAGATCAAAAGATATTTGTATATATTATAATGCCAAAAGTTTAATATATGAGTGGATGATCCGAAATGTGACAGTGTCACATTTTAGAAGTCGTACAGTTGACTTTCAGTTTCGTTTTTTAGGAGGGTTTTTACGACGAATAAACAAACAGATGCCAGAACGTTAATATATGGGTGGAGGATCCGAAATGTGACAGTGTCAGATTTTAGAAGTCGTACAGTTGACTTTCAGTTTCGTTCTGTAGGAGGGTTTTTACGACGAATAAACAAACAGATGCCAGAACGTTAATATATGGGTGGAGGATCCGAAATGTGACAGTGTCACATTTTAGAAGTCGTACAGTTGACTTTCAGTTTCGTTCTGTAGGAGGGTTTTTACAACGAATAAACAAACATATGCCAAAAACGTTAATATATTGGTGGAGGATTTTTGTTTTTGTTCAGTTGAAATTTTAGTTATTTTTTATTCTCTTTTGTAGGGCAATAATTTAGCAAATTTTTTAAAAAATTTTTTACTGTGGTCGTTTAAGAAAGAATGCCCATTAATATGGGGAAATTTAAATGGATTGTTTTTGAAAAATTTTACAAATCTACGGAATTTCAATTTCTGACACTAATTTTGAAAAATCTAAATTACAAATTTTTTTTTTAATTTACATTTATTATTGTTATTTTTTTTGGACAAAAAGGAAATTTTTTTTTTTTAATAACAAAAATAAGGAAATTAATATTTTCAAAGAAAAGCAAAACAATTAAAAAAAAAAAAAAAAAAAACTGTTTTACTTCGTTCAAAAAAAAAAAAAAAAATCTTACTAATTCGATACACACACTTCATCGCATCGTTTCCGTTCACGTTTTGAAACAATTTATTAAACGTTTTGACATTTTTGCACAATATTAAGAGTTCATTGCACTCATTTGACTTGACAAAAATTATTTACATCTCAGAAAAAAATTAATTGATTTATTATTTAATTTATATTTATTAATAAAATGAAGCATTTTTTATTGTTTATTAAAATTAATTTAATGATATCTCTATAAATTAGAAATTTTTGTTTTACAAATTAACCATAGGAAAGCGCTTCCATAAAATTCCGACTGGAAATTTTGTTTAAGGATAGGGATTAGTAGTTAATATTGTTAATAGATAAAATTAATTAAATTAACTATTAATTTTAATAGTTTGAATTTTTATTTTTTGAAAAAAAATGAAAATTTAAAAATCCATGTTTGTTCGGAATGATAAAAAAGTATATTTTCAAAAAATTGACTCTTAAAAATAATATAAAAATTGCAGATAAAATTGAATTTTAAAAAGATTTCCAATTGGAATTTCCATATTAGATTGCAATTTTCATAAAGTGGAATTTCCAAGCGAAATTTTCTGAAAGCGCTTTCAGTTTAGAAAATAAAATTTACAACTTAGAGAAATTGCATTATTTTTGTATTAAACAAAAAAAAAAAAAGGATTAGTGTAATTAATTTTCAAAAACGTTTGCAATTTTCGTTTTTTATTTTAAGCTTTCAAAACTTATTATTCCTGACGACAAATAATAATTCACGTTCTCTGATGAAATATTAATTGCCGAATAGCAAGAGTGTCGACATATTATAAACTTATAATGAACTTTAGCCATTATAGCGCCTACCTAGATTTAGTTAATATTTTATATTTTGTATTGTTACTTACGTAACTATTAGAATTTAGGAGTACTTTTGTACGAAAGGGCATGTCCCGTTATGTTCTAAATAAATAAATAAATAAATAAATATTGACTTCCGGGATATTAAAAAAAAAAAAAAAAAAAAAAAAAAAAAACTATTAATTGACAATGATATTAAAAAAATATTGTAAATATTTAAATAATATTCTAAATTTTAGAATAAAAATTCAGATCTTTAATAAAAATTATTATTTCCAAATTTTCTTTTCACCAATATAAGTTAGACAATTATTTATATTTTATTTAAAATAAAATTAAGATTTTTCTATTTTTATGTATATTTCGCTACATTTTTTATATCTTTTTTTTAATATTGAAGAATTAAAAATTGAATTGAAAAAAAAAAAATCATAAAAAATGAATTTAATTTAAAATATCCAAAAAATGTTTACGTTCATTTTTTTTTGCAATTAATTTTTTTGAGAAATATTTTAATATCTATTTGATCGCAACGATTCAGAGATTATAACATTTTCTGCTTAGGGAAAAGCGATTTATGTTTATAGATTTAATAGAAAGATTAAATTATGTAACTGACATCTTTGTTATTATAAAAAATTATCTTTACAGGGCTTCTTTAAACTTATCACTGCAAAGAAATTATTTTTTTTATTTTTATTAAATATTTAAGACGCATGATTATGTTCTAAAAGTAATTAATTAGAACTTTCATTTTATGGAATTTCATTTGTCATAATTATTTTTGAGACAAATTTTTATTTGCACGAATTTTCATTTAACATAATAGGCGCATTTTAAAGAATTTTCATTGGGTAAAATTTCATTGCATAGAATTTTCATTTTATTCTTTCAGATGAATTTTCATTTGTTCGAATTATTATTTTTGATATAATTTTCATATAACCGATTTTTCATATACTAGAGAATTTTTACTTAATTGAAAAATCATTTAACAGAATTTCTAAATAGAATTTTCATTTGTCCGAAATTGCAAATGGTCGAACAATCGAGTTTGGCGCGATTTTTAAAATCAACCAATCAAAATAATTATCCATAAAATTGTGATTGGTTGATTTGCAAAATCGCGCCAAAATCGATTGTTTGTTCGGCCATTTGCAATTTCGGACAAATGAAAATTCTATCAACTAGAAATTCTGTTAAATGATTTTTCGGTTAAGTAAAACTTCTGCATTATGAAAAATCGGTTATATGAAAATTATATCAAATAATAATTGAAATCAATAAAAATTCGTTTTTGAATATTTTTTAATATTTCCAACGAATTTTGAAAGAAAATGAATGCTCTTTCAAATGTAAAAATGAGAAAAAAAAAATGACGTTTCAGCCTGCCTGATTTTGAAATAAATTTCGTCTACCATAAAATCAATGGTGAACAATTATAGTAAATTTTTTATGGCATATATTTTAATACGTATATATATATAATAAAATGGAAAATAATATTAGTGTTAAATACATAATCGTATAATATAAATGTACTTTAATGTGTAGAATAATAAAATTTAACACAATACAGCATACAATATAAAGCTTGTGTGTGTGTGTATATATATAGGGGATGGTGAAAATAAAGGAAAAAAGAAAAAAAAAATTCCTGGTATTCGAATCATGAGGGCTTTTACTTACCGGTTCTATGAGATAGGTATCCCATAGCTCCCTTAAGTCGCTTGTTCCCACGTCGTAAAATTCCATGATCCTCCCCTTTCCGTTCACTCTACACGAATATATAAATCAGACCCAATTCGAAGAGATCAGGGGGAAAAAAAGCACCTAAAAGACACTCATGTTTCGACTCCTCCAAAAATCTAAAATCAAAGATACAAACAAAAAATCATTAGAAAAAAAAAAGAAATCAGTGAAGGTTGAAGATATTATCTCTTTTCAAATTTTTTCAAACGAAGTTTTCAGAACTTCACCCATACATACAAATATATATATATGTGTAAAACATAAACTCAAGATTCCTCAACATATAGAAAAAAATAAAATTGATTTTATCGCATTTTTTGAATTAGAAAAAGAATTTTGTAACATAAAGAAATTAAGGTAAAAAAAAAATAATAATGAATGCAACAATAATTTAAAAAAAAAAAAACAGTGCCAAATCTAGACAGACACTGAAAAAAAATATTCTTGTTTTGAGAGGATTCCTCTTATTTTAATACATATTTTCCTCTAAAATATAATCCAAAAGTTTGTCCTCTTAATTTAAGAGGACCGTCCTCTACATAAAATTATTTTTCTTAAATTTGAAAGGAATATCTTCAATACATATGATTATTCCTCTTAATTTGAGAGGACTGTCATCTAAATGAGATTATTCCTCTTAATTTGGATAGGACTGTCCTTTACATAAGATTAATCCTCTTAATTTGATAGGAATATCTTCTACGTATTATAATATTATTCCTTTTAATTTGCGAAGATTGTCATAAAATTTTCCCTCTTATTTTGAGAGGACTGTCATCTTCATAAGATTATTATTATTCTTCTTCTTCTTAATATTAGAGGATATTCGTAAATAAAAATGAAAAACTAACCATGTATTTTCTTTTTACAGTTAGATTATAATAGATTCAAAATAATAATAATATTCTTAAAAGAAGAATATTTCTCAAATTTAAAAATTATTTCTTATTTTAAGACTATTATATTCTAACTAAATAATAATAATAATAATAATAATAATAATAATAATAATAATAAAATATATGATAAATATTCTTAAATAAGCGCCAAGAAGAAATTATTAAATTTTAGAATTTCGTTTTTTCCATTCGGAAATTATCTTATAAATTAGAGGAATAATATATCTATTAAACCAAAAATATTAATCCAAGTTCTGAGAATATTACTGTCATTTAACAAAAAAAAATTATTCTCAATGTAAGAGGAATATGATAAATTAGTCCTATTATTGAAATCCTCTTAAAAAGAGAGAAAACGTACTCTTCATTCAAGAGTTGTTGAAATTCTTGTTTCAAGTATAAAATTTGAGAGGATTTTAGAAGAGAAATTTTCCTTTCAAAATAAGAATATTTTTATTTTGATGTAGAAGTGGGACTTGTTTTTCTCGCTAAAAAAAATAATACTTTACATACGACACTAATGAAAAGGAAAAAAAAAAAAAAATTTGTGAAAGTTAACAAAAATTTAGAAAATTAGAAAGTAGATTATAAAAATATGAAAACATTTTATAGCTCTGATAAAACAATAATAAAAAAAAAAATAATATAAATCTAATAAAATAATAAAATTCATGTTTTTAAATTATCAATTTTTTTTTTTTTTTTTAAAGTAAACATGAAAATTTAATTTAATTACAAATATGTTACCCGCATACAACTTGAAAAATAATAAAGTTTTCAATGGATTTTGTTTATAAAAAATTTGTATTTTTTATCAGTCAATAAAAAAAAAAATGTATTTACATAAAAAAATATGTAGCTATCAATAAATATTTTGAATTTTAATTTAAAACAAACAAAAAAATTCCGTACCTAAAAAATCATTTAAGTAATTTAATTTAATCTTAAAATAAGAATATATTTAAAATTGAGTACAGTTTATTCTTAAAATAAGAGTACATTTAAAATTAAGTATAGTTTACTCTCGAAATAAGAGTATATTAAAAGTTTAGTAGTTTACTCTTAAAATAAGGTTTATTTCAAATTTAGTATAAATTACTCTTGAAATAAGAGTATATTAAATAAGAGTATATTAAAAGTTTAGTAGTTTACTTTTAAAATAAGGTTTATTTCAAATTTAGTATAAATTACTCTTAAAATAAGAGTATATTTAAAATTTAGAATAGTTTACTCTTGAATTAAGAGTAATAATAATAATAATAAAAAATATAATAATAATAATATTAATAATAATTATAATAATTAATATTATATTGTGAAAAAAATATATATTTGCAAAAAACAATATTCAAAAAAATAAATTTATAAAATTTTTAAAAAATTGTTTCTCAAAATTATAACGTATATAAAAAATATAGCCCGAACATAATTTTGAGATGAAAAAAAAAATGACATTTACTTGAATAAAATAGAGGACACTTCCTTAATGCCTTAGGGCCCCTCGTACGATAAACTCGACCCTGAATATGATATACAGAGAAACGAAGATAAGAATATACAAAACTGTTGAGGGAAGTGTATATTTAGAATTTATTTGTTATGTTTACTATTTTTAAAAATGTTATAAACATACACATATAATAATCACTAAAGTAGATAATTTTTTATTTCATCAATTTATTTAATACAATAATAATTCATTTAAATTTTATTATTATCATTATTAATAATATTATTATTATATATTTCTCTAATATAGTACAAAAAAATTTGAAAAATTAAACATTACTTTAAAATTATTGTTTTAATTACATTTTTAGTTCAAGATATAAGATTTAGAAAAAAAAAAAAAATTTGCGATTCTTTGAAAATTAACATTTATATTAATAACTACAACATAATTTATTTAATTTTTAGAATATAAAATATAAAAATTTATATACTATATAAAATATAATTAGGTATAATAAATATTAAATTTCCTACATTTTTCATTTCGTTTATAACAATAAAATTAATTAATTTTTTTTTTTTTTTTTTTGAAAACTGTAAAATCATAACTATGAAATATTAATAAGATTATGAAAAGAAAAAAATATATTATATATTTGCAAAGTCCTCCGTCACAGTGCGATTTAACATATAATATTCAAGAGGGGACTTCAAAAATCGTTTTTTTTTCGATATGGATACATAATAATGTTCTGTCTCTCTTTCTCTGTGTCTACAAATGTAACCTATATTTATATAATTAAATTATAATCTAATCTTTTGAAACTCTGTGGAAAGACAGTTATTGAATCTTAAAGGTAGAATCTTTCTCTCTTTCTCTCTCTCTCTCTCTCTATATATATATATATATATATATATATATATATATATATATATATATATATATATGTAATAAATATTATCTGCACAAGCGAGCTGTGCACATATTGTTATTAACGCTCTTATAATACGCACACGAGTCTCAGCGCAATGGGAGCAACGGACCCTTCTTTGTAGGTTAAGTGCATTATCATGAAATGCAATCGTCGTACTACTGAATGAATAGGAACTTAACTCATTCCTTTTGTCGGGAATTTTGTTCTGTGATGTCATCACTCTAACCATGTTTTTCCATTTTTTTTTTTTTTTTTTTTTAAATTTTGTTAAAATTTTTAACAAAATAACAAAATTTTGTTAAATTTTTAACAAAATAACAAAATTTTGATATATAGGGTAAATGCATCAATTACGGCGCGATTTGAGTTAAAACACCTTTGAAGTAGAAAACTCGACTTTTTTTATTGTATAATGTCAATTTAAGACTTATTAAACTAAGTGGTTATGTTATTTAGATATTTAAAAAAAAATTTTAAATTTTATAAAAATCGATTATTTAAACAAATATGAGAAATTAAAACTAATATCATCATTTTCTATTACGGCGCGTTTGCATCAGTTTCGGTGTATTAATTACGGTGACCAAAAATTGCACGTCTATTTTTAAGATACTTTGCCCGCTGTAATTAAGGCCAATGGAAATTTTAAAAATGTTTCAATTACGGCGAGGGAAAAAAATTTAATCTCAAATAGGGTCAGCCGGGGTAAATCCGAACGGGGGGTAAATCCGAACGCTAATTATTTCAGCTTAATTAAAATTTTTAAAAATAAGTTCGTTATGAGAATTTTTACCTCAGATCCTCTTGAAGAGATTCTAAGTATTATCCCATTTTTCGTTTGTTAATTAGCAACAGCATAAACAAAGATAACGAGTATTGCAAAAAAGATTGAAAATCAAAGATGACACTCTTTCAGTATTTTGTCTCGTATTTGAAGAAAATGAAGCTAAAAATTTATTTTATTATTTATAATTGTTTGTTATGAATACTAGAACAGAAACTATTTTTCATTTTTGCCTTCTGTAAAATTTTATTAATAATATCAAACCGTTCGTATTTACCCAGGAAAATTGGAAAACCGGGGTAAATCCGAACGGTATTTTCAATAATTTTTTTTTACATCAGAGCCACACAAAATTCTTTTTATTTCATTACACTATTATTTTAACATTATAAAAGTACATGGAAAAAAGTTTTTCTTTCTATACGTATCCTCGTTAGTAATTAATAAGCAGAAACTTAATCTCTGTTCTCTCGAAGGAGTGTTTCAATTTTTTTGCCAAATGGTTTGTTGAAAAAAGTTTTTCAGGATCTTAATAAAATTTGGTATTCTACGGTTTTTGGGGTCGCTAATTACCAATTTGAAGTCAGTTTTTCAAAATTCAAAATGGCGGACGAGAATTAAAAAATTCATTGGATTCGCTCGAAAATTGTTACTCGGAGGGTTTCAGGGTTAGCAAATTTGATCATTTTTAAAAATAAGTTTTAGGAAAGTCCGCCATTTTGAATTTAAAAAATTTGACTTTTATTTTTGTATTTACATTCAATCACTCCAAAATACTTTCTGTAGCAAGTTTTGCAAAAATCCGTTATGATTTGATAAAGTTATTGAAGGTTTTAATTGTGTAATGCATTTTAATTTTTAACCTGTTTGATTTTTGTATTTATATATGATGCATTATTACATAATAGGTTTATTATCGTATTTTTTTTGAGTTTTTATATAAGTTTAACAATGGCAATACTTTAAATTTATTTTCCCTAAGATTTTTCTGAAATACAGTGGCGTTCGTATTTACCCCCATATTTTAGGAAAGTTGCAAAGTATCGAGGTAAATACGAACGCTAAGTTTCCTGCGATTGTAATTTATCAAAAATTTTTTCTACCCCATAAAATTGTTCTATAGAAGTAAAGTAACAACTTCATGCACCAGAATACCGGAAGTATTTTTTTTTAAAGAAAAAACTTATGTTATTGTTGAAACTTACTAAAAGCGTTCGGATTTACCCCGGTTGACCCTAATTAAATTAATAATTGTTTAAATATGTGCATCATTATTAGTAATTGTATCAAAAAAAAGATTAAAATAATTTTTTTTAAATCATTTTGCAACAATTATATTAAATATAATATATAGTTATATAATAGTTATTTTTTATGAACGCGCCGTAATTGATGCACTCGCCGTAAATTTAAAAAGTACAAAAAAAAAAAATTTCAGTTTGACTAACTTTTATTATGACTCAAATTTATTCTAACAAATAATTAAATAAAATTATCTTCTATTTGTACCATTTTTTATACTTTATAGATTAAAATTTTTAACTGTATTTTTATTCATTTAATTTGATAAATTAATTTTAATCTTTTTTTTTTAAACTTGAATTTAAATTTATAGAGTTTTAATTTCTATAAATATTGTATACAATTCATCTTTTCACTAATAAAAATAATTTATTCTAAAAATATTAAGAATAAATATAAATATCCTTGCCAGCTGTTTAAGAATATTTTAATTTTTAATACAAGTTATTCTCAAATTCAGTATATAGGAGAGAGTGACAAACAATGGGACACCTTTTTTCTCAAAAACATATTAATGATGTCAATTTTACATATTTTTGAACACTTTTTGCTATTACCATAAAGTTTGAACTCTTTTCTACATAATGCATATACATTCTATTAAGATTATGTGATTAAATAGAAAACTTCAGTTTTTGGAACTTGATAAATTTTTCTTGCTTTGAAGGTTCGTGTTCTACAATGGGACATACCTATTATTAAATACCGAATAATTATTTCAAATAATAATATTCTGCTTCATACTTTGTAAATATATATTTTTTTGTGCATTAAATAACGTTAAAAAATGTTGCAAAACACTTATAATTTAATAATATTTTACATTTTTATAATACAAAGGTCAAGTTTCATATGAAACATGGCTATTATTTTTTTTTCACGTTTACAGTACTGCTGAACTTGGTCATAACCTAAAAACAATTTGGCGCGAAATTTGAATTGTCGTTCTCTTATCAAGTGTTACTTTTCAAAATTTTATCGAACAATAATTGTAATAATTATTAATTAGAAATTTAAAATTTTTTATTGTTTTTTAAACATAAAGAAAACTTTTATGTCACATGTTTAGTCGTTGTGTAAGTATAAACGCGCATGTGTGTATAGCTGACACAATTTATAATCAGTGTTGCCAATATTCACGTTTCATAAACTTAAATTTTTGCCTGTTCCATTGTTGAGTGTCCCATTGTTAAACACAAGCAATTACAAGAAATTATTTAAATAAAAATTGTTTATGGAATTTTAAAAAATTTGACATTAGATATTACTTAAAAACATAAGTAAACGAAGTAGAAAGTAAAGTTTTTTTTAAAAACTATATAAAAATCATCATTGTATTTCAAGAAAAAAATTTACTCTGATATGTAAAAAACAATTTTTTTTTCAATTTTCCCCTACATAAAAATGTAAATACATTCTTAAAATAAGAATAAAAATTCTTAATTTAAGAGTATACTGTAAATTCTCAAAATTTATTATTAAATTTAAAATAAACCTTATTTCAAAAATAAATTATACTAAATTTTATATATATATACTCATATTTCAAGAGTAAATTAAACTAAATTTATAATATATTCTTGTTTTAAGAGTAAAATATATTAAAAGTAAAAATTACTCTTATTTTAAAAGAAAGTTATATTAAATTTAAAATATTTTTATATTACAAAATTAAAATATACTAAAAGTAAAATATACTCTTATTTCAAGAGTAAATTATATACTAAAAGTAAAATATATTCTTATTTTAAGAATAAATTGTACTAAATTTAAAATATACTCTTATTTCAAAAGTAAAATATAATACCCGTGTGGAAATCTTCCCAAAGTCACCCAAAGTGAGACTGGGCGCCAATCTGAGACCAACTTGGCTTTCCAAAGTTTGAAAAATGAAGAATTAAAAGAATTAAGTTAATTAAATTATTATTTCAATAATATGGTGAACAAATATACAAAAAAGTGCAACTGTGAAAAGCTGAAAAAAATGTTTGTTTTTCATTGTACTTGGGCAAAGTTTGGGTCAACCCAATCGATTATGTAATTTGATTTGATTCTGACGTCAAAGTCAATTTTAATTCCAGATATTCATTTGTTCATTTAATTTTGACGTTAAATTCAAATTTATTTTTTGATTTGATTTTGACGTCAAATTCAAATTTATTTCGACGTCAAAGTCAAATCAAACAATAAATTTGAATTTGACGTCAAAATTAAATGAACAAATGAATTTCTCGAATTAAATTTGACTTTGACGGCAAAATAAATTTGAATTTGATGTCAGAATCAAATCAAATTACATAATCGACACCCTGGCCCAAACTGGGATTTCCCAAAGTATTCCCAAACTGAAATTTAATTTAATATTCTGTTATAAATAAATAAAAAACTTGAAAAATAATAAAACTAGTTAATTATATTTATATTTAATTTATATGCCGTTTGGAGATTTTTCCAAAAGTCAATATGGGCAAAATTCACATTTAAGGAAAAATAAGGAAATTGAAAACTTTAGTTAATTATATTAATGCTTAAATAATATCTTCCCTGAATAAATAAAATGTATGTCAAGTTCTTAGTTTTTAATTTATTGAACTAAGCTAATTAATAATAATATAACTTAGTCGTTTTTTGAGTCTTTTTGATTTTTTTGACTCTGATCCCATTCTCAATCATTTATTTTCTATTTTTATTCAATTTATTAATAATAATTAAACATAATTTTCTAATTTAATAAATTATTTAAACAAAATTTTGACTTTGGTACTTATTAATTCAAACTATTACTGGTAAAAATGTGAAATTAAAATAAATGAAATTAAGTAAGTGATTATATTTTAATTTATTGTCTAACCTAATGATATTTTTCACATCTTTGATTCAATAATTGTATGATATAAATGATACTGAGAAATTAAAACTTGTCTGCAGATACGCGTCGTTAGCATAGTGGTTAGAGCGTTAATCTATAAGTCCGTAGGTCGTAGGTTCGATTCCCCTCGTGCGCAATTTTTTCTTTATTTCATAGGTTTGCGTTATTTCTCGATTTTCATTTATAAGTTGTACCAAAACTTGAAAATCTAATACATACACTATTATTTAATTGTTAAATTATATAAATATTTTTTTTACTTTTTTTTACTATATATACATTGTTTGTTAGTCGTCATCTTTAATACAATTTCATTTAAAAGGAAATTATATTTATTCATTTAATTTACTCGTTTGTTGTTAAATTATTTATATAATTATTAATTAACAATTATAAATAAAAATGGAATAACTCAATCTGGCCACAGCTGGGATTTCCCAACCTTGGGAAATTTTTGGGATTAGCGTTACGCGCCCAGTTTGGGCGTTGTCTGGGTTGCCCATTTTGGACAATGGGAAACCCAGTCTGGCACAGATTGGGGTCCAGTCGATTTTTCCACACGGGTAAAACTAAAATTTACTCTTATTTCAAAAGTAAAATATACTCTTATTTCAATGAGTAAATTACATTATAATTAAAAAATATGTCATCCCTATTTTAGAAGTAAATTATACTAAACTTGAAATATATCCTCTTATTTTAAATCCAAATTACACTCTCAAGAATAAATTGCATATTTAAATATTTCTAAATAAAAATATATTCTTGATTTGAGATTAAAATTTGTTCACTATTATAGGGGGAATAATAAAAATTTTCCAAAAATTTTCTTCCTTGACAGATGCACTGATTGAATGGGGGTTCATTTTCAAAAAAAAAAAATATATATATATAGAAAGAAAAACTGAATTTAGTTAAATGACATTTGTAAGTGCCCGCATTTTGAGCTTCTTTTATTCTGTTATTATTATTATTATTAGTCAAACATATTTCCGCACAATCATGCGGTACGGTGCCAGGAACTGTATCAACTGAATTGGTAAGAGAATAACGGACAACTGCGGCTTTCCCCCCCCCTCCCTTCTTTCCATTTAAACTTTCTGCATTATATTTGTAAACAATCGTTAATATGAAAAACGTTGCTGGTTCATTGGGAAAAACCAGAAGCCGGAAACCATTGCATTAATTTCATCTTAAATTACAATTTTTTTATTTAATTTTTTTTTTTCAATTGACTTTTTTTTTCATTAAATCTTTTCTTTTTTTTTCTTTATCTTTATAGAAAAGGCATTGACATCAAAAATGAGGAAATAAAAAGTTCCGATTACAACTGATTTTAATTTATTTTTTTTTTAATCACTAATTTAGAAAAAAAAAAAAATTTTTTTTTTGAACTATTTGGTAACTTTTTTTTTTCTTTGTATTTTAGAAGAAATTTTTGATAATTTAATCTCGTGAGAAAAGGGATATTTTGGAATACACAAAATTATTATCAACCATCTGGTAACTTTTGAAATGTGATTCCAAGTCCATTTATATAAAAATGCGATAAGAGAAAAATCTTATTTTAGAATTTTTGAAAATATTTTATTAAAAATAATAATTAATTAAATAATATAATAAATGATAATTGATTAATTTAATTTTAAATTAATTTTTTCTATTTTTTTTTCTACTTTATTTATTATTCATTTATTATTTTATTATCTTTTCATTTTTTTTTTACTATATTATTATTTTTTATTATTATTATTATATTATTACTATTAGTTATTTATTAATTTCTCAAAAAAAGGTAAATTAAAAAAAAATTTTTCCATAATTTTCTTTTTAAAATTATAAATGAAGGGGTTATTTTATTTTAAAAGATATTGAAAACAAAAAAAAAAAAAAAGAAAATATCTATACATAATAGAAAAAATTTTAAGACGAGCTTTTTTATAATCAACCATCTGTTTTATTAAGTGTTAAAACGCATAATTCAAGATGGCGGCGCTGCAATCTAAAAAGCACGTGTTCCCAACAATTCATACACGTTTTTCAATTAAATTTTTAAATGGTGGAAAAAAAAATTTATTTCCCCCCTCCCCTCAAAATTTGTCTCTTAATTACAATTTTTTTTTTTTCAAAATAAAATTTTTTTAGATGAAAAAAATAAAACCATTGTTTTTTCATCAAAAAAAATTGAAACATCTGGATTTAAATAATTTTTTTTTTTTTTTTTTTTTTTTTAAGAGAAAACTCACCCTATTGTGTATATAGTGTAAACGGTATATTGTGGCCTCGTGATCCAGTGGAATTTCTATATAAGATACCGGTTATAGACCTTGAAAGGTTCTTCCTTTAAATGAGAGAAAAGATTTTAAAAGTTCAAAACACACTCACGAGGACTAGAATATTTTTTTTTCTATATATATATATATATAAAAAAATATATATATATGATAGGAAATAGATCAACAGGCTGTTGAGAAACTGACAGAAAAGAGGTGGAGAGGGGGTGGAAAGTAATTCCTGAATTAAGGGGGTGGTTCCCAATATATATATAGTAAATACGTAACCGCGCACTGAATCTGCTAAACACTCACTGAAGAAACATAAGTCGCGCGCCGATCGATGCCGACACTCGCGCAATCAGTACCACTTTCAGGGCCGGCAAAATGTAAATTAAATTAAATTATTATAATTTTTTTTTTTTTTTTTGAATTTACCCCCCTAAAAATTAGTATCACGCGATTCACAATTTTTTAAAACAATTTCAAAATTCCCGCCGAAAAAAAATTTTAATTATTACAATTTAGTTACACATACACTGTTTTTTTTTTCACTTTTTTCAAAAAATTTTGCAAAAAAAAATTTATAATTGTGTGAATAATAATTTGAAACGTTTAGAATAAATACAGACGTCCATCTGTGGGCGCGTCTGTCGCGCGAATGAACTATAACCAACTGCCTGAACAGCAGTTAACTTCGCTTGCTATGAATGTAAGTTGGTATGCACGTGGTTTACAGGAACTATATATATATATATACAGACAGTATTATACCATGCAGTGTGATGCCGGCTTCAACAACGTTCGTTGAAGGAGAGTGCCGGAAAATTCAACCAACCACCGTGAACCACCTGTTACCAATCACGAATGCGCGCGCATTCGACTTTGGGCAATGCCGGCTTCTTATATAGCAATCAGGATCGTACAGCGACTAACTATAGGCCCCCTCAAAAAAAAAAAAAAAAAACAAACAAAATATACATATAATTCTATATAATTCAGTCGTGCATATGACATTTTTTTGAAGGGGGAAAAACCACTTTTACCAAAAAAGTAACATGTTTTTTTTATTCTTCTTTTTTTTATCATCATTAGTTAGATAAATGTTATTCCAAGTAGCATATAATATTACAGTAATATTAAAATTTCCGCCACATTGTAATATTACAGATTAATATTACTGTAATATTAGTGTAGCATTATATTGTAATATTACAGTAATATTAAAATTTCCGCCACATGGTAATATTACTGCAATACTGCTGTAACATTACAGTAATATTCCTGTAATATTACTGCAATACTGCTGTAACATTACACTAATATTTCTGTAATATTATTGCAATACTGCTGTAACATTACAGTAATATTCCTGTAATATTACTGCAATACTGCTGTAACATTACACTAATATTCCTGTAATATTATTGCAATACTGCTGTAACATTACAGTAATATTGCTTTAATATTACACGGTAATATTACTGTAATATTATAGTCATATTTTAAAATGTCCGCCTCATGGTAATATTACTGTAATATTAGTGTAGCATTACTGTAATATTACAGTAATATTACCGGTTAATATTACTGCAATACTTCTGTAACATTACAGTAATATTGCTTTAATATTACCCAGTAATATTACTGCAATACTGCTGTAACATTACAGTAATATTGCTTTAATATTACCCAGTAATATTACTGCAATACTGCTGTAACATTACACTAATATTCCTTTAATATTACTGCAATACTGCTGTAACATTACAGTAATATTGCTTTAATATTACACGGTAATATTACTGTAATATTATAGTCATATTTTAAAATGTCCGCCTCATGGTATGAATATTTCATTGCAAGATTTGAAATATTTCAATGCAAGGTTCATGAAATGTTGATGAGAACAGAAAAATTACACAAATATTACCTAAATATTTCACTGTAATATGACATATAAATATTACCTCAATATTACGTTTAATATTAACTTGAGGCGAACATTTTAATACTACTATAATATTACAGTAGTATTACAATGAAATATCAGGAATCTTTGATTATCATAATATTACAGTAATATTACCGAAAAATATTACAGTAATATTACATTAATATTACATTAATATTACATTCATATTAAAATATCCGCTTCAAGATATTATTAACCGTTAATATTACTGTAATATTACAAAAATGCTACTGTAATATTACAGCAATATTACAAAAAATTTCAAAAACAACTTAATAATATTTGACTAATTAATTTTTTTTTCTGCTTTATCATAAAAAACTTTGAAATTTTTATGTATTTCAAATAGGCTTGTAAAATTACAGTAATGCTACTGTAATATTACAGTAATACAATAGTTACATTACAGTAATATTAACCGGTAATATTACTATGACGCAGACTTTTTAATATTGCTGTAATATTACGTGAAATATTTTTCTATATTGTAATATTGCACCAATATTACGTCAATATTACATTTATTATTACCTTAATATCACGTGTAATATTACTGCAATACTGCTGTAACATTACAATAATATTGCAGTAATATTACCGGGTAATATTAAAGCAATATTATTGTAATGTTACAGCAGTATTGCAGTAATATTAACCGATAATATTACTGTAGCATTACTGTAATATTACAGTAATATTACCGGTTAATATTTCTGCAATACTGCTGTAACATTACAGTAATATTGCTTTAATATTACCCGGTAATATTACTGCAATACTGCTGTAATATTACAGTAATATTGCTTTAATATTACCCGGTAATATTACTGTAATATTATAGTCATATTTTAAAATGTCCGCCTCATGTTATGAATATTTTATTGAAAGATTTGAAATATTTCAATGCATAAGGTTCATGAAATGTTGATGAGAACAGAAAAATGTCCGCCTATAAGAAATATTGTCGTGCAATTTTGCTGAAATATTACACTCTAAGACTCCTGCAATATTACACATGAAGACTCTGCAATATTTAGAAAATATTTCAAGGAAAGTTAGAAACTTTTTAAAATATGAAATCAATCATTATTTTCTTACATGTTCAACACCTTAGGATCCTAGAAAATCAAAAACTACTACTACGCAGCTGTACAGGCCATAGAAATTGAGATCGACCAGTACACATTATTTAAATTGAAAATTTACTAGAATATTTTAATGAAATATTTCACTAAAATTACAAGGGTACTATTTCTTATAGGCGGACATTTCCCTAATTTCAGCAATATTTCAAGGACTTCGCATATTGGAATATTTCAAAATTTCAATGAAATATTGCAGAAATATTAAGGAAATATCATGTGCTGTGTGGAATTAACCGGCAATATTACCATGAGGCGGACATTTTAATATGTGTAATATTACAGCAATATTACTGTAGTATTACAGTAACATTACTGTAATATTAGTATTACGTGCTACATGGGTCAGTAATATTAAAATGAAAGATTCGTGATATTACGTTGTAATATGTACTACTGTAATATTACAGTAGAATTAAAATGTTTGCCTAAAGATAATATTAAGGTAATATTGGTGTAATTTTGAAGTAATTTTGAATTAATATCAAAATTGAATATTAAAGTAACCCCAACTAGTACGTAATATTACTGTAATATTACAGTAACATTACCCGGTAATATTACTGGAATATTACAGTGTTATTAAAATGTACACCCTAATGGTGATATTACCGAGTAATATTACTGTAATACTACGGTAATGTTACAGTAATATTACAGATTGATTTGAGTTACTCATAAAGCATCACAATCATAAATATATTGTAGCTAGTCATTTGTACATATATTGTAGCACTAGTCAGTGTAGCCTGTTGGTAAAACTCTGGACTTGTGTGCCTTGAGTTCGGGGTTCGATTCCCCGGTTGGGTAAATTTTTTTCGTGAAATAATATTCTTCTAATATCCCTGCAATATTCTTGTGTATTAATACCTTAGTATTACTGTATAATATTACTGTAATGTTACTGTAATATTATAGTAATAATGCCTTAATATTACCGTGTTATATTACAGTAACATTATCCGGTAATATTACCATGAGGCGGACATTTTAATATCAATGTAAAATTGCAGTAATGTCTCCGGGTAATATTACTGTAATATAACGTGCAACTTAGGATATTACACGTGATATTAAGGTAATAATAAATGTAATATTGACGTAATATTGGTGCAATATTACAATATAATATAGAAAAATATTTCACATAATATTACATCAATATTAAAAAGTCTGTGTCATAGTAATATTACCGGTTAATATTACTGTAATATTACAGTTGCATTACTTTAATATTACAAGCTTTTTTGAAATACATAAAAATTTCAAAGTTTTTTATGATAAAGCAGAAAAAAATAATTAATTAGTGAAATATTATTAAGTAGTTTTTGTAATTTTTTGTAATATTGCTGTAATATTACTGTAGCATTTTTGTAATATCACAGTAATATTAACGGTTAATAATACCTTGAAGCGGATATTTTAATATGACTGTAATATTAATGTAAGTTTACTGTAATATTACTGCAATATTACTGTAATATTTTTCGGTAATATTATTGCAATATTACTGTAATATGTTTCAGTGATATTACTGTAATATTACATTCATTAAAATTTCCGCCTCATAGTATTATTAGCCGGTAATATTACCATAAGGCGGACATTTTGTTATGACTTCAATATTAATCGGTAATATTACTGTAATATTACATGCTATACATTGCTCAGTAATATTATGATAATTAAAGATTTGTGATATTACATTGTAATACTACTGTAATATTATAGTAGTATTAAAATGTTCGCCTCAAGGTAATATTAAAGGTAATATTGAGGTAATATTTATGCCATATTACAATGAAATATTTAGGTAATATTTGTGTAATTCTGGAGCAATTTTGAATTAATATCAAAATTTAATATTGAAGTAATATTACAGATGATATTAAGATAAACATACACGTAATGATAAATGTAATATTGACGTAATATTGGTGCAATATTCGAATGTAATATAGAAAAATATTTAATAATATTACAGTAATGTTATTATTACATCTTGCTGCATTCATTTCTTAGAAAAATGTATTTTTAAATAAAGTAGGGTCAGTTAGGGTAATTGGGGACAAAATCCCTATTTTTCACAAATTACGTAAGTTTCATCCTTTAAAAGGTAATATTTGCGGTTTTTTTAAAAAAGTTATTATTTACATTCCCAGGATTAATTTTATGCAGCAGAAAAAAAATTTAGATAAGCTTTAACAACATGAAATTGACTGTTCCCATTTATCCCAAGATTTAGAAAACTTCCTAAAATTTGGGGTATATATAGGGATAGCACAAGGCCAGGTCCAAGTGAGGCAGCGCCATCTATATTGAAACTAAAATTTTGGAAAATTTTCAACAGCCTTTTCTTGAAAACAAGATGGTAAAATGCTTTTTCCTTTATGGATAATTGATTATTGGCCAGATATAAACCAGCTAAAACTTTTTTTGAGTTAAAATAATAAAAAAAATTTCATGTCAATAAATTAAATATGAGCACTTTTTTCACAAAAACTGTAATAGTACTTTCTCAGAAATTACAATAAAAAATGCAATTTCCATTTGGAAAATTAATAAACGCTAAAAAATACACGACCTAAGATTTACCAATCACGAAAATAACAAAAAAAAAGTATTTTAACATAACATATTTTACTCATTATGACAGCCGTTTGGCAGGTTATATATGTCACCAGACGTTTCGGAGTTTTGCCGAAAGGAGGAGATTGGCGCTGTTGCTAACCACCTGAAATACATAATCTACCAAAGGGCTGTCACAATCAGTACAGCAGTATCAATATGTTAAATATTTAATAAAATTTTTTTTTGTTATTTTCGTGTTTGGTAAATCTTAGGTCGTGTATTTTTTAGCGTTTATTAATTTTCCAAATGAAAATTGCATTTTTGATTGTAATTTCTGAGAATGTACTGTTACAGTTTTTGTGAAAAAAGTGCTCATATTTAATTTATTGACATGAAATTTTTTTTATTATTTTAACTCAAAAAAAGTTTTAGCTGGTGTATATCTTGTCAATAATCAATTATCCATAAAGGAAAAAGCATTTTACCATCTTGTTTTCAAGAAAAGGCTGTTAAAAATTTTCCAAAATTTTAGTATCAATGTAGATGGCGCTGCCTCACTTGGACCTGGTCTTAAAAAAGGTTTATGAAAAAAGTTTCCTTAAATATATTACTGTATTAAGGGATGAAAAAACTTGAAAAAAATTTTTAATATGGCGGACGAACTTCAAAATTTTCTTATAAATTCATTAAGTTTTCTTGATTTATGTCCTCTATTTATTTTTTTTATTTCAGTATTTGAAAAAAAAGCAGACTTAAAATTCCTTATGACTCCGATAACAAAAATTCACTTGAATTTTTGTCAATTTGGTTAATAATAACAAGCTGTCCCCATTTATCCCGAGTTTTCAAATTCTTAGGATAAATATAGGTCAAGTTTGTTATTATTAACCATATTGACAAAAATAGAAAAAATCAAGTGAATTTCTGTTATGGAAATCATAAGGAATAAGAAAAAATTTTTATATGATTTTTAAGTCTGTCTTTTTTTCAAATGCGAGATAAAATACTGAAACAGTTTGACTTTGATTTTCAAGTTTTTATGCATTGAACGATAACTTTTTTTATCTTGCTGCCAATTGTCAAGATAAAAGCTTATATGGCAATACTCAAAACCTCTTGCAGGTGATCTGAGGTTAAAATATTGACGTTGAACTTCATTTTAAAACTGTAAATTAAGCTCCAACATCTCTTGTCCCCATTTACCCCAACTGAACATATTTAATTATTTTTTTTAATAGTGCATTATTAAAATTTATTAGAAGAGATAATATTAAAAAATAAAAAAATTTGATGTTTCTTAAAAAAAAGTGGTAATTTTTGTGTGTAAAAGAGATAAATTATTTATAAAATTTTTGACCGGGAAATACAAAAAATTGACCGGGAAAAACCGGGAAATCACTGGGAATTTATAATAATAATTATAAAAATTATCGCCACCCTGATTACTATAATATTACGTGCTATTACTTGGGTATGTAATATTAGTATAATATTCAGGTAATATTGAAGTAATATTAGTGTAATATTACAATGTAATATTCAGATAATATTAAAGTAATATTGAGGTAATATTAACCGTAATATTACATGGAAAAATTGAAGTAACATTGCAATGTAATGTTCAAAAGTAACATTGATGTGATATTAAAGTAATATTTCAATGTGTGTTTCAGGTAATATTAGTGTAATATGGAGGTAATATTACCTCATGTAATATAGAAAATATTATACGTTATATTACATATAACATGGGTGTAAAATTGTTGTAACATTACGATATAATGTTTAGTTAATATTGAAGTAATATTACAATGTTATGTTCAGGTAATGTTGAGGTAATATTGTGATAATATTGCAATGTAATGTTCAGTTAATGTTATTGTAATATGAAGGTAATATTACCTAAATATTTATTTACAAGTAATTTAGTAATTGACTTTACCATCAAGGCGCCATCTGTTAGATACCATTTGAACTCTGTCGTTAAAACTCTAATGATAATTTGTAAAAATAATTACAAATTGATGGATTTATTCACAATTTATTTGTTTGGATTAAAAATTAAATTTTTTTCTGAATTAATTTCAATATGAATAATTAATTATCGATAAATTTATCAATATACTGATTTTTTTTAATTATCATTGAAGAACTTTAACCAAAGAGTTCAAATGACATCTAATAGATGTTGCTTTGTCGATAACTTCAATTACTAATTCATTTGTGAAATACTTTTTTCTAAAAAGTTAAAAAAAAATTGGTTTTTCTATTTTTAAAATAGAGAAAAATCATTTAAAAAAACATACAAAAATTTGATTGGGTATAAGTTATATATGAAAGTTATGTTAACCAGAAGCATAAGAATCTAAATTTCAAGCCCCTGCATATTGACAACCCGTCGCTATTGTGATAAATCGTTTTAATCTTTGAATAATAAGTACTCTACTAGGACTATAACTAATTAAACAGCAAAAAGTCAGTTACTGATTCAAATAGTAACTTTTTTTTTGATAAAAATAACTAATTAATAGTTAAATTCACTTTTAGGTTATGTTAAAATAAAATAAAGATTTCATTTGTAACTAACTAAATTAATAAAATTTATTCAGTTCTTTTAAAATTCACATTTTAATAATTTTAAAAAAAGGAAATTACTTTAAAATAAAATTTAAAATATTGTTAAAAAATTTGTTATTATTAATCTAAAATTTAATACCTTTTTCAGCTCTTTTAAAAAATAAAACAGTTATGACTGACAGTCAACTATTTGGACAATTTGTAAAACTTATATTTTCAGTCAACGCTCATTTCATGTTGTTACACTGGTTCTCGTCCGATCACCAAAGTTAAGCAACATTGAGCGCGGTTAGTACTTGGATGGGTGACCGCTTGGGAATACCGCGTAGTGTTGGCTTCCTTTTTTTTAATTTTTATATAATTTAAAAAAATATATATATAATTTTTATTTCATAATTTAAAATTTTACCAAATTTAATTTAATTATTTTGTTTATTATTTATTAAAATTATTTCTTTTAATTAATTCTTATTATTTTTGAAAAAATATAAAATAAATCATTAATTAATTTTTTATAATTTTCTATTAATTTAATTAACGATTTATTATTTACAAATTTTGTTCTGTAAACTGTCAAAAATAAAAACATTCCGGTACGAAAGAAAACAAATGACTATTGTTGTGAAACCATCATCAAATTTTGATACCTCCATTCAAAACAAACCTATCTGGTGATGTTCGTCATTTTTGATGTCAACTTACACTTGTAACCAATGATTTTTAATGATGCTGAATGTTAAAAAAATCAATTAATTAAATCAAAGTTACAAAAGGAAGACTTGAATAAATTGTTTGTTGGGCGCCAGTCCTTTCTTGGGACAAAAATAAAAATAAATAAATAATTAAGGGACAAACGAATTAAATTGATTAAATAGATTAAATAAATTTTTCTTTAATCGTTGAATTAGTCGGGAAAAATAGACAAGGCCACCAGGCAAACTATTTTAGTGACTGTCAAATTCTACAATTAAATCAAAATTATTCTTGATTGTCAAATTAGTCTGAAGAGTACACACGGCCACCAGGCTTTTACTCAAAGACTGTCAAATTCAATAATCAAGGGAAACTCAAAGCAAAGAAATGATTCAAAATTCAAATTAAATTAAAATAGTCTTCCTTTTACTCAGCCTGCCGCAGTCCCAATTCTTGGTAGACTCGATATAATGCAAAAAAAATAATTACTTATTCTTTCTTTTTAAAAGAAAAAGGATTCTTTAATTCGAGGAATGGAAAAAGATGGAAATGGATATAATAATTATAAAATTAAAAGAATGACATTTCAATCAATTTTTAAATAAAAATTATAAATTAAATTTAGAGAATTAAATTCATTCTTAAATAATTCCAAAATCAATAAAATAATTAATTAAATTAAATTGAAATTCTAAATTAAATTAAATTCAGATTTAAAGAAAATTCATTATTGAAAAATTCAAACAATTAAATAATTTTGAGATATCATTCATAAATGGAAAATAAAATTTTACCAGAGAATTCCAAAAATCAATGTGTTCAAAATGATCCAAATTTAATAATAAAAATATATCCAAATAATCGATAATAAACTTCAAAAATATCCAATTATTGATGACATCAAAATTGAGGTTAGGTTGACCAATACAAAATATTCAATATAATCAATTTTTCTCAAAGTTTTTCTTAAATCTTGATATTTTTCTTAATTTCTTGTTTCAGTTCAACATTGTCTCGAAAGTACATAAATAAAAAGGGATTACAGACATTAATTCTTAATATTAAATTATTATAAGATTTTTCCATTTCTCGATTCTATAATGTGATTTCGTCTAGTAAATTTTTGATATTGAAATATCTTTTTCGGGAATAATAAACAAAGTTATTTAATATATTGAAAAATAAATAAACCTTTGTGATTTGTAAAATTATAAATACTATTTTAGTCATTTCATCAAATATACAATTTTTTAAGAATACATTTTTTGACAAAATATTAATATACTCCGGCACTTGACAACAAATTCTTACGTTATTTTTGAAATCTACATAAAATTTTTATCTCACTCTATCAAGTAGGTATTTGCGACAAAGTCCGCAGAGAACATTTACATGTGAAATCATAACAATCACATGACCTTGAAAATACAGAAAAACATGTATCATTTTTACAAACAGATTAGATATCAATTTAGAATCCCTTTTAATTATAGGGTTGATGTATGCATTATTATGATAATAATCAATTCTTATATTAATTCGTTAAGAAGTATTTACTTCATTTTATAATTGCAACTACTTTGGGACCGTCCATAAACTACGTTACCAATTTTTCATACTTTTTAGATCTCCTCCTCCCCTAAAATAGGTAACGTAGTTTATGGACGGCCCCTTTAGGCAAAATAATTTTTAAAAAAAACTTTTTAACGATTTCAAAACTTGTTTAAAAAAGAAATTTAAAAGAGCAAGGCAACAATAATTCTTTTTAATTTTTTTTACGTTTCTATATTTTTATTACAAGAAACATAAAATCCAAAGTCAACAATATTTAATAATAATCTTCGGAATGAAGTAAAAATATTTTTTTGCATTTTTTAACGAGTTTAAAACTTTTCTTTTATGGAAAAATTACAATGCAGCCAAAATAATAATACTTCCAATTTTTTCAACATGTTTTCATTTTTTTTCTATCGATAATTTTAATTTATTAGCAAAATAATAATATTCGTCATTTACTATATTAGTTGATATCAAATTTATAATCAGCATCCTCCAAAACTCCCGAGTAACAAGTTTCAAATTATTCCATTAAAATCATTGTCTAAATAAACATTTTGTTTTGTAACCTTTAATATTAAATTATTTAATTTGTTTATAAAATATGAACTTTTATCCGTTTAATTTTATTTCGTTTAGGAAAGCAATGTTTTGAATAGACAAATGAACTTCATTATTACTTGCATTCTTCTATTGGCCTGAGTAGATCCGCCAGTTAGCGAAATGCCTAGGCAGTTAGCTATCAGCCTAAATCATTTTAGGCCATTAGAAAATATGAAACTTTCTTACTGAAATAATCGAGAAAGGAAATTAACAAACTACGAAATATTTTTTCAGGGTGCATTAATTATTTTATTTTTAAAAAATTTATTTATTTGAGCAAGGCAGACTCTGGTGGCAGCGAGAATTGCACAAAGTGCCAGATTTAAAACAAATACAACGTTTCGTTTTACATTGCAATTCTCAACGGTCGCGAAATGAAAACTAATAATACTTATTTATAATATTCTACTATTCGAATTAATCAATTTAAATACAATATCGTTACAAACAGAGAACAAATAATTTTGAAAAGAGAAACAAAAACAACACTGTCAAATGAAACACGAGAAATCCAAGATTACAAATTTATAATCTAGGCGGATTCCTTTTAAACTACGAAAGTTGTTTGAAACTCACAAAAATGATTAAAATTATTATTATTTATTATTATTATTTATTATTATTTCAGTAAGAAAGTTTCATATTTTCTAATGGCCTAAAATGATTTAGGCTGATAGCTAACTGCCTAGGCATTTCGCTAACTGGCGGATCTACTCAGGCCAATAGAAGAATGCAAGTAATAATGAAGTTCATTTGTCTATTCGGCGCCGGTTAGCTAACCGCCTAGCCAGTTAGCTAACTGGTGAAATCTTCTAATGGCCTACGACATATATAAACTATGATGAAGTAATGGGGGAAGAGAATTTTGATGAAGATAGGATAATAGCTCCAGGAGCATAAAATTGTTAAAATATTACAAATTATGAAGAAATAAATTTTTTTCTCACTATAAATGAATAAATTTATTTATAAATAAAAAAAATTCATTCGTTAATAAAGTGGCATTGATGGAGTCAAATTTTGCAAATTTTTTCTAAAAAATTTTAGTTAATTTTTTTTTCCTCTTTTTGCCAATTAAAATTTAATTTTTTTATACTAATTAAAATTTTTTTTGTTAAAAAAAATTCATTTGTTTAAGGGGGAATTGAAATGGTATTTCAATAGTCAAAAATTTAATTATAAAATTAATAGAAAAATTATAAATTAATAAATATTAAAAATAAAATAATATAGAGAAATGAATTTAAAACTAGTTCCACACGGGAAGAAATAAATATTCAGGAAAATGATGAAAATGAAAATTTCAATATGGAAAGAATAAAATTCATTGGTATGGTTAAATAAAAATTTCAATACTAAAATGAAGTTTTGATTTTTTTATAAACATGTATATATTTAAATAAATAAATAAATTTATTTATTTAAATTTTAATAAATCGATTCTATTGCAGTGGGTTTTAGATAAACAATAAAAAATTATTATTTAAACGAAATGTTTAAAAATTGATTTTGTTAATTTTATTTTGTACGCTTTTACTGCTTTAAAATTTTAGTTTCAAAAATGTAAATTTTTATATTTTAAAAGATATTATTTTTACTTTTTACATATTTCAATATCGCAAATGTTAAAAGCAGGAAGCAATAAAAATCGTTACTAAGTTAAAATATAAATTTTTTTTGACGCATATTTTAAACTATTTTTACTGCTTTAAAATTTTAACTTGATTAACATCTCAAGTACAAAATGTTATTGAGCCAATTGTTTGCTGTATTTATTTTTTTTCAATTATTGAAATATTCTATTGCTTTATAAGATATTATTTTTCTAATGTGTAAATGTTAAGAATAGAAGAAAAGAATGAGAGAAAAGTTCTTAACTTTATAACTTTGATAAGTATGTTATATTTTTTTTTATGTGCGAAGCGCATGTCTTTAAATAGTCTTTATACCCATTGCAAATAATGTCATTCGCATATTTGTGTTGAATTCGCATTAGGTAAGAAACATTTTTATTTTTTCGAATTTTTTCTTATGCAAAAATAAATTTTTTTCTTAAAAAAAGAAATATAATATAAAATTTATTTTTATTCAAAGGTTTCAAACATGGCTTTAGTTTCTATTTCGAAATATCTAAAACCACCACGTTTGTGCCTTTAGACTAAAAAGTACTAAATTAAATGTTAATATTGATAACCATTGTGTTTACAGTAGTTTATTAACACAACAGCATCATTTGAAATAGAATTCTCAAATTCTGGTTTTGTATTCTTTTTAATTTTTGTAAAAATGGCTCATTTCAAAAAATGTCTGCTCTTATTTTTCTGTACACTTGTCCATTTAAACGGACAGCCTGATACGAGCAGGGATGAGAGTAATGAAAATTCTCCGGTAAGTTTTGTTAATAATAATTAATAGTAAATTATTTAAAAATTCAACTTCCGTTAATGCAAATTGTAATGAACGTTTGAAAATTTAAATGTAAATATTTGTTTAAATTTATCGAAGGTCGATAAATGAGATATCGATAGATCGAAAGCGTCACGTAGTACTTGTTTACGACACGCGCGCTGCAGTAGCAATCCCCACTAAAATCTCGCGCATGCGCTTCACCGAACCAAGCGCTTTTAAAAGTCGCGCACCAGGTGAGAATCTTCACTTCTACCGGTCTTACCGTAGTAGTAATTTCTAAGCGGTTTTACCGTAGTAAATTCTTTTGTAAAGTGGTCTTACCACTTAGAATCTTTTGGAAGCTGTTTTGCTCTTAGTTTTAAAGTTATAATAATTTATTTATTTATTTTATTTATTTATTTGGAACATAACGGGACATGCCCTTTCGTACAAAAGTACTCCTAAATCTAAAAATTACAATACTATATTTTACTAAATCTAGGTAGCCACTTAAGAAAAGATATTTAAGTTTTCGTTTAGCAAGATATTACGTAATGATGATGTGAATCGTGTGACATTATTATCAAAGAAATTAATATCGTTAGAAATCATGTTTGCCTCTCTGCTAAGTCTAGCAATCAATGAGTTATTACCATAATTAGTTCTGTGAAATGCCACCGAAAACAATGTATATCGCCTAGAAAACATTCTGGGCACTGATAAATTTATCATAGAGAGAAGTGAAGGACAAAAGATAGCTCCATTCATAAGTCTATACAAAAAAGCCATATCTGCAAAGTAGAACCGTGAATTTAACAATGGTATATTTAATACCGATCTAAGTTCCCTGTAATCATGTGTATGCACGTCAAAGGGGATATTGAGCAATCTCGCAGCAAATCTAAGAAATTTGTTCTGAACACGTTCAATTCTGATTATATGGAAGACATAGAAAGGTGCCCAATTGATACATGCATATTCTATAATTATTCTGACAAGCGTCAGGTATAAAGTCCTGATGGTTAACATGTTATGAAAAACAGAGGCACATCTCATTATAAAACCCAAGACTTTAGAGGCTTTTGAAACAGTCTCAGTAATATGATCATTAAATACTAAATTACTATTAAATACAACACCCAAATCACGCACCCTCTTTACTCTCTCCAAAATATGACCATCAATGTTTAAATATAAATTTACACTTTTTTTCGAAAAGGTTACAACAAAACTCTTTTTAATGTTTATACTTAAATGATTTTTAACACACCATTTTTGGAGTCTTTTTAAGTCTTTTTGTAACTTCAAAATATCTTTTTGAAAGGTAGACGGATGAATCACTTTATAACACTTGAGGTCGTCAGCATAAAGTAAGAACGAGGAGTACCTGAATATTTGCTTAAGGCCAGGTCCAAGTCGAGTCAGCTGTTCCTTTGAAGTTTCAATGGAACAGCTGACACGACTTGGACCTGGCCTTAATATTATTCATATATAAAATGAACATTAAGGGACCTAGGTGTGATCCCTGTGATACCCCAGAGGTTGCTAGAAAAGGATCGCTAAATTCACCACCAACCCTTACCACCTGATACCTGTCAGAAAGATAATTTTTGAAAAAAAGAACAATGTTGTCAGAAATGCCTAGTGATTTCAATTTATTTATAATTATATTATGGTCCACCTTATCAAACGCCTTCGATATATCAGCATAGATAACATCGACTTGCAATCCCTTTTCTAATTTTTCTGTTAAAAAGGTTGTAAAAATACCCAAATTTGTTACAGTGGATCTACCCCTGACGAAACCATGCTGTTCATCAATTATAGCTTCAGAGACCGATGTATAAAAATTATCATAAATTACACTCTCAAATATTTTTGCAAAAACACTTAAAATTGTTATAGGCCTATAGTTCTGGGTATTATTTTTATTATCAGACTTATAAACTGGAGTTATCATTCCCTTCTTCCATTCATATGGAAAAACACAATATTTTAGCGATTTATTAAAAATTATAAACAAATTATAAATTATCATTATAAATAATGATCTTATACGTCGAAAGATCACGTTTGTAAATAGTCTCCGCGTAATTGTTTGTATTGTAATCGTTTTGTCGTTTAGAAATGTTTATTTTTTGTAAATAATCTGATTTCTTTCAATGTCTAATTATCGTTTATTTTGTAAATAAATATGTAAATCTGTAATTCATTATGTTAAAAATTATTAAATCGGACCCTGACACTACGAGCTATTTAAAAATTTAATAACAATCATTACAAAATGTTTCTAACTTGGGAGGTAGTTTTGGTTTTCTATACACTGCAAAAAAAAAAATGTTTTCAGTTTGATTTAATTCTTTTTCAATTAAATTTATACTCCACATTTATAAAATTAATTTCATTTAGTCATCTCCTAAGGATTATATACCTCGAGTAATAATACGAAGCATACAGGAAGTGGAAAAAAGAGGAATGAAAGAAGAAGAAATCTACTTGAAGAAATATGAGCCAAAAATAGTAAACGAGTTGATGAAAATGATGTATCAAAATTCTCTCCTTTTATCTGAAATTAACATTCATTTATTTGCCGCATGTGTTGTCAACAATATTGTCGAGTTAATTTAATTTACATATTATTCGCAACGTCTTAATAAATAAATTGTATTTTAAAGGACCATTCTTTAAAAATATTTTTTTAATTTCAGGAAATTTAATAATGGTCTAATTCCTGAAGTGAATCTGTGCAAAGAAGCTTCAGAAGCTGTTGAAAATAATAATAAGAATTTATTGCGTAAAGTAGTTTCAAAGCTTCCGAATAAAAATAAATACACTATCGCATTTCTCATGTGCCATTTACTACGAGTTATACGAGATGACATTAATAAAGAACATTTACTTGCTCTATTGTTTGCAAAAAATTTATTTAATGGAGAATATAATAAAATAAAGTCCATGGATATCGTACAATCCAGAAATATTGCTATTAAAGTACTTAAATTTTCAACATTTTTTAAATTCATTAAAATCAATTACTTTCACAATTTTTAATTAAATATTATATCTTACATTTTTTTCTCAATTATTTATTTTTGTAGGTTTTTATAAAATTTTTGAATCTTGGATACCAATACTGGGATGAAATTATTAATTATGCTTCTATTGTGAGTATTACAAACTTAAACGCAAAAGTAATCAGCTACAGAAAATTAATTTAAGTTATACTCCATTGTAAAATTAAAATTATATTTATAAAAATACTTAAGAAGCTTCTATCGTAAAGAGAATTAATATTACTATTTTAATGAAATTTGAAAAAATTATGATCGATTTCTCCACATAACCTCACTTTTTTGGGAACTTTATCATTTTAACATAGTATAAGTCAAATTACAAAAGTAATGTTTTCTATTTTGACTAGTCAGTCAAGCGATAGAATCTTCTATATAAATGTAACAAATTCCTAAAATATTAGCTTATCATTTAAATAAAATTTGTATAAAGTATAGTGAGGGAGGGAGTTTTGACGTTTTATGACAAATATTTTTGAATAAGAACTCATAATTTTTTGCAGTAAAAATATAATATATTTTTTCCTTTCTTATCGTAAAAAACAGATTAAGTTAGATTGGTTAACATCCTTATTTGATGAAGACAAACTAAACGATTCCTTTTTTGGGGGAAAGGTAAAAATTATTTAATATTTTTGTTTTTAATTAATTTAATTTAAATTTTGAAATTCACTTTTTAAAAATTTAATATTTGAAATAATAGTTTATTTTGAACATTTTTTTTTGTTTAATTGTCAAAAAAGCTATCGAAAATTATTGTCGAAGTGGAAACTTCGGAGTATTCTTTTGCTAAAATTTTAGTAAAGGTTGTATAAAAATATTCGCATACTATAAGTAAATGTTTGACCAACTTTACTGAGTTTCGCAAATCAATTAATACAGTCGGAAGTTTTTACTAAATGTTCAGAAAATTTTCGTTGCCATGTGGAATTCTTTCTTAAAAAATAAAAATTATATTTCATTATTTAGTTTCGCTCTTCAAAATCATCATTTGAAAGCGACATTGAACCACAATCGCCGTATCCTGAACGTAATAACGATTTATCAACTTTTAATGAAAAATAAATAAAAATGAACCATTGTATTTGTTAATATTTCAAGTATTATTTATTATGTAAATTACTTGTCAATTAATAAAAATTTATGTCTTGTTGACATATTTGAAGTCAAATTAAAAAAATTAATTATGTGTTTTTTTATTGAAATACTGAGAACCACATTCGCTCCACATTAGACATGTATAGGGATTTTTCTCGTTCACGAATTAAAAATTATTGAATTTTTATTTATCCGAATTTTATGTAGTAGATTTTACAATAAGCCGAATTTTTAAATAGAAAAATTTTTATATTTAATTAAATTTTGATTTAATATAATTTCCATTTAACTGTCAAATAATGTAATTTCCATGGGTGCGGCCCATGGATAATTCTTGAGCAAAGAGAAGGAAATTTCTACATGGAAATAGTAATAAAGATAATTTAATTTAATTCATAATTTAATTATTTTTGTTTATTTTAAATTTACAAACAAATTCATTTAATTTTTAAATTTAAATTTTCATTTCGAATGAATATCTATGCAACAATAATATAAAGTTTTATGTTAGAGGAATTAGAGATAGGGAATAATTATAAGTTCATAGATTAGGAAAAATTAATAGTAATTAAAAATTTTAATTAAATAATTATGACATAACACCCGCGTTAAATTAATATTTAGTGTTGGTAAGGTAGAAAACCATATTTTCCAAATTGCAAGGTAAAATTACCAATAGTTTTATGTATTAACAGTTTAAATCTATCGTTTCTTTAATAAATTTATTTTTGTTTCTAATTTAATTTTCCATCTTTTTTGAATTTATTTAATTGCTTTTTCTTGATTAAAAGCTCTACAAAAGTCGTCCGCTTCAGTGAGTTTACAATTTGATTTAATTTTTATACACTTTAAAAAAAATTAGGGAGTTAACGTTACTGGGAGTTAAAATTTTCGAGTTAAAAATCAACTCAAAAAGGGAGTTAATAATTAAATTAACTCCTTAAAACCAACTCCCTAGGCATAAAATTAACTCGTAAAGCATTAACTTTCTTCGCTTCAACTCCACAAGGGTGGAACTTTTATAGCGTCCCCTAGGGAGTTGAAATTCAACTCCTTTTTTTTTTACAGTGTAAAACCTAATTCTCATTTGGCCTAATTTTACTTTATCCTAATTGTTAGCCAAGTAATAATTAGGTCAAATAAAAATGAGGCTAAAAAAGTATTAGATTACAGAAAATTTAGGCCAAATGAGATTTATAGGGCAAATAAATATTACCTTAAATAAGAATTAGTTTAAATTAAGATTATGCCAAATGAGAATTAGGATAAATGAAGATTAGTACAAATGAGAATTCGATTGAATGAAGATAAGAATAAATAATAATTATGTCATATACAGATTAGGCCAAGTAATAATTAGTCCCAACGACTTTTAGAGCAATTGAATTCAATTAAGTTTTAGGACATTTACAAATTATAATCAATATAGTAAATTTAACACATTATATTGAGAAACAATTTTTTATTCACATAATACAAAATTATATTTTTAGAGTTGCAATATTAAAATCTTAATATTTTGCTAAAGAAATTTCTCCTTGATGTAACTTCATAAATGATTCAACTGCATCTCCTTGAATACAACCGCCTTTACAATTGCAACCAAACATATTACAAGAACCTTTGCCACAAAAAGTTCCTTTTATTACTGCCTTACCATCGCCACATACCTTGATTTTACATGCTCCAGGATCTGTCTTATCAAATCGTGATGCCCCATTTCCATTCTGATAATCCTCACAATTTTTGTAGTATGAATAAAAGGTAATTTGTTTTTTATAACAGCATTCCGCATTGCTCAAATGGGGAAATAAAGAAAATGTCACAATTAATAATGAAAAACATAATTTAAACATTTTTCACTGACATTTAACTGCGGTTGATTATATTTTATTGTATAGATTTTGGACTTGTAGCCAAATATGTATGTAAAAGTAAATTCTTGTACTGTGAATTTTTGGCAGATGTGTAATTTTACGGTAGTTGTATTGCTTTTATATTGCCCAACATGAGGAAATAAATTAATTCATTATGTATTTCTAGGAAACGGAAATCATTTTCAACTGTTAAACAAATACTATTTTTCTTGACAATTTCTGTTTAAATTGTCACCGTATTTACGGATTTAGAACATGTGTATCGTTAATTATCGATTCAAACACTTGTACGGAAGTTAATACTCATTATTGTATTGTACTATTTGATATAGATTAGAACATTGACTTTTAAAAAATTTCCGAAAGTCAAAATATACAAGTTTCTATTGAATGTGACGATTTACATGTTTAGATCATATCAAGTTAAACAATTTTTGACAAATATATCCTATGTGCTTTTTGTTAAAATCATGTTTTTTTTCATTTATTTTAATAATTATTATCAATTACGGTGACCAAAATTACGTGTATTTTGAAAATACTTTACCCACCGTAATTGAAGCCAATGGAAATCTTAAAAATGTTTCAATTACGGCGAGGGAAAAAATTTGATCTCAAATAATTTAATTAATAATTGTTTAAATGTGCATTTTTATTAGTAATTGTATCAAAAAAAGAAAAAAATAATTTTTTTAAAATCATTTTGCAACAGTTCTATTAAGTAGGGGAGAGTAGTGAGGGTTGGACAGTGGTCAGGGTTGAGCCATCGCGTTTATTTTGTTTTATCACACTAGATCCATCTGTCTTATTGTATGTAAGTAGTTGTTAGCAATGTCAGCGAACTTTTCACATACATTGTAGTGAAGTGTGCGAACAATAAAGACGTATTATGCCAGTCAGTGCTGTACGCTCAACAAAAAACTTTTTTCTTGTTTCAAAAGAAGATAATTAAGTGCAGAAAAAATATGTCAAAGACAAAGTAACTTGACTTAAATTGTTCATTAAGATGTTTTATGAAAATGTGGAACGTAATATAGTGTTTGGATAACGCGCTTATTTTTGTGTGTGATGTGACGCTAAACGACGCGTGAGTAAGGGTTGAGCCACCCCAAAAATTTTGCAATTATGAAGGGTTCTTGCAATGGAAATTCATTTATCGATTAAAAGTGGTGTCAAAAATTTCATTTCCATTGGAATGAAAGAAAATATAAATTTTTGATATTTTTTTTTCACTTTTCAGACCAGCTTCCCGATACAAGCGAAAATCTGAAAATTACATAATAAGGCCTTTTTATTTCAATTTCGTGGTTCCTTTACACATTTCCAAGTGTATTTGAGCATATTTCACTAATTTTCTACAGTGGCTCAAACCTGACTACCCTGACTACTATTTTTTCTTTTTTTTTAATTGACTATAACTCCAAAACTTTTGGTCAAATATTTTTACAATGTTTAGCAAAAACATTACATTTTAGTAGATCTTTCGAACCATATGCGAGAAATCTCAAAATTCGGCCTACAGGGAAAGTTTTAGAGAAAAGTCAATGTCCAACCCTGACTACACTCCCCTATAATAGTAATAATAGTTATTTTTTATGAACGCGCCGTAATTGATGCACTCATCGTCGTAATATTGATGAACTTACCCTAAGTTATAATAAAAAATTATTTATGAAAATTTTGCTAGACGTAAATTCCATATTAGTACAACAAAATTTCACTGTTTTATGTCTGATGTTAAAAAATAACTTTTGATACAAAGAAAATTTATTTATTTCATTAACAAATTATCTTTAATTCGAAAAAAAATATCTTCATTTTAAGGAGGTACCATCTATTATCGAATAAACAAGCAGTTTTTGGTAAAACTTGATACACTACTAAATAAAGCTTCTAAAATTCTGTAGTTAAATTTTTGAGACCTGTAGGTTCCGGAGAAAAAAGTTCTGATCGATTTATTTTTTCACTGTTTAACATTGATTCTTATGGGAATTCATTACTTTGTCACATATATTTTCATAGTATGAAATATTAAACAAACAGATGTTGATCAAAGTTTGTATAGTTAAAGACAGATATGCAATGAACCGGTATTGTATTTAAAAAAGGACAATAGGTTCCTGTGAGAGTTCAAAATAGTTCATTTATAAATTTTTTTTCCACTTTTTGTGATACAGAAAAGATAACTTGAAACATCTGGCAACACGGCATTTCGCGTCTTCACGGTTTCCACCGTGCGCGTGCGCTTGTTAAAGTTTTGAGGTTATGCGCGCGTTATTTCAAATTTTGATTTCTGGGAAAAGAATAAAATGTTCAAATTAAAAACTGAAATTCTATTAGTTAATAAAATTTTTATTATTAACTTGAAAAATATGACAAACACATAATATTTTTAGAAATTAAAGCTTATAATTAAAATAAATCATGGAAAAACAAAACAACAGTTGTTGACAACGTACATAACGTGAGTTGCAGTGTTGCCAGACGTTTCAAAATACCGAGCAAGTCAAATCAGACAAAAATGGTTATTGCTTTGACTAGTTCAGTGAAGGGATGGAACCTCCTTAAAGAAATTTTTTATTTATAAATCAAATAAATGTTTCTTTGATCCTAATATCAATGTTAGAAATTCTTTGAACAAATTTTTTTTCATTCAAAGGAAATTTCTTTTAATCAAAGAAACTTTCTTTAAAACTATGAAGTTTTTTTTTGTTTCAAAGAAAATTTTATTTTGAATGAAAAAAAAACAAAGTCAAAGAAATTGGTTTTTTTAAATCAAAGAAATCTTTTCTCTGTTAAAAATTTGTCAAATTTGAAAAAATGATAATTTAAACGAGATTTAAATTGTAAATTCCAGAAATAGTTTTTTAACATAACTAAAAATATATTTAAAATTGATTTTACACAAATTCGAAAGACCCAGTTGTACAATTTTCGAAAAAAAATTATTTTGAATTAAAATTTGTTGTTTAATATAATAATTAATAAAAATTTTGTGTTTTTGTTAAATAATCGTTTGTTTAAAAAAACAAATTTTTCTATATTAACTTTTAAATAAAATATTGTTAATGAAATTCAATAATAAACAGAATTATAGAAAATCTTTCGAAGAGCAAAATGAGCTATTACTATTTGCAAGAATTGAATAAAAATTACAATTGTTCAACAACTTTAAACAAAAAATATAAAAAGTGAAATAATTTTAAATTAACAAGAAATTTTCGCGCAAAATAATTTATTTTGAAAATTGTACAACTGAATCTTTCAAAATTTGATAAAATTAATTTTATTTATATATTTATTTTTTGTTAAAAACAACTTTTTAGTTTGAGATTATGTTAATGGGCTAAGCATCTTTAATACATTTTGACAGTTAACAGTTTGTTAAAAAAGATGACAACTTCTATAAAATGAAGTTTTTTAAAAAGTTTCATATTAATTATAACAAAAAAAAAACGTTTTTGTAGCATTTTTACCAAAAAAAAAATTTTGTTCCAAATTAAAAAACCGAAAAGTACCCTAAAAACATCGTTTTTTAAATTTTCAAGGTTTGCTCGGAATTGTAGGGTGAAAGTGCAATTCTCTGTTAACGGATTCGTGTTTAGCATCAAAAATCTTATATAGGAATCGTCCTAAGAAAAATCACAAATAAAAAAAGTAAAATTTTGTTGTACTATGGAATTTACGCGTCTAGAAAAATATCCAAAAAAAAGCCCGTACATTGTAATTAAATAAATAAATAAATAATTTTTTATTACAACTTAAAAATTTGGCTAAAAATTATGAAAATTTGTTTTTTAAAAATAAAATTATAATCTAGAATGATAGATAATTTATTTTCCTTTTAACTCGTATATAATTAAAAATACACTTTTACAAATCGCCAATAAAAAAAAAATTATTTCCTTAAAAATTTATTTTAATAAAACTCATAAATATTTTATTCAAATAAATGAAAAAAAAATAATTTTAACAATAGGCATATAAATATATTTGTCAAAAATTGTTTAACTTGATATGACCTCAACATGTAAATCGTCATAATTCAATAGAAACTTGTATATTTTGACTTTCGGAAGTTTTTAAAAGTCAATATTCTAATCTATTAAATATGTAGTAAAATACAATAATGAGTATTAACTTCTGTACAAGTGTTTGAATCGATAATTAACGATACACATGTTCTAAATCCGTAAATACGGTGACAATTTAAACAAAAATTGTCAAAAAAATAGTGTTTGTTTAACAGTTGAACATTATTTCCGTTTCCTAGAAATACATATCTGTCTTTAACTATACAAACTTTGATCAACATCTGTTTGTTTAATATTTCATAGTATGAAAATATATGTGACAAAGTAATGAATTCCCATAAGAATCAATGTTAAACAGTGAAAAAATAAATCGATCAGAACTTTTTTCTCCGGAACCTACAGGTCTCAAAAATTTAACTACAGAATTTTAGAAGCTTTATTTAGTAGTGTATCAAGTTTTACCAAAAACTGCTTGTTTATTCGATAATAGGTGGTACCTCCTTAAAAAGTGTCGAATGTAAAAAGTAATACAAAATTTAATAAAATTTACTATGGCATTATAAAATTTAGAAATCCTAAAGCAATTTTTATTACATCTGTAGCAATTTTTAAACACACTATTGTAATAATTACTATTAGTAATTTTTACTACCAGAAATAGTAATATTTACTCATGCTCAGTAAATTTTACAATTAATAGAAATTTTTACTAGTAAAGTATAATTATTACTATTCCATAGGAATTTTTACTATAATCTCAGCAACATTTTTCTCCGTGCAGTCAACAAACTTTTATTAGCATTAGCAGACATGTAAATTTAACACATTATATTGAGCATCATTTTCTTTATTTACAAAATTTTTTACATATATATTTAATGAAGAAATTTTGTTGAATCGCAGTTATTCTACATCACGGAGATTAGAAATTTTTCCATCATTTAACTTCTGAAATGATTCAAGTGGATTTCCTTGAATACAACCGCCGTCACAATTGCAACCAAAAATATTGCAAGCACCTTTGCCACAATAAGTTCCCTCGGTTACTGGCGTTCCATCGCCACATACATCAATGTGACAACTTTTACCGTACGTAATCCAGTACTGAAGATTCACTAATCTGGATGCTTTCTGTTCTGCACCGGGGAAATCCGTACAAGCATAGTTTCCTGAGTAAAAGTAAAGTCTTGTTTTTTTACAGCAATCCGCATGACTCAGGTGTGGAAATGAAGAAAGTGTTACTAATAATAATAAAGAGCAGAATTTAAACATTTTTCCCTGATATATATATAACTGCAGTTGGATATATTTTATAGATTTTGGACTTATAGCCGAATATGTATATTAAGTAAATTCTTGTACTGAGAACTCTTGGCAGATGTCTAATTTTTTTACGGTAGTTGTAGCTTTTATATTGCCAAAAATGCAGAGAAAAATTAATTAATTATGTATTTCTAGGCGACGCAAATTATTTTCGACACTTAAACAAACACTATTTTTCGACGATAGTTGTGGCATTTTCTGTTTACATGCGGTCAGCGTATTTACAAATTTAGATCATTTCTGACGTAAATTATCGATTGTAACACTTGTAAGAAAGTCAGTACTTATTGTATTTTACTATTTGATAGATTAATATTGACTTTTAAAAAATTGCGAAATTCAAGATTTAAATGTTTCTATTGGACGTTACGATATTAACATGTTGACGTCACTTCGTGGCAAACAATTTTTGATAAATATATCTATATGTTTTTTGTTAAAATCATGTTTTATTTATGAAATTTTTTTTATATATGAAATAAATTTTTAAGGAAATATTTTTTTTTTTGTTATCTTTGTCGATCTGTAAAAGTATATTTAAAATTATGTACAAGTTTAATGTAAAATAAATGTTATATTTTTCTAGATATTTTTTTTATTTATAAAAAATAATTTTACATTGAATTTTAGCAAATTTATAAAACAATTTATTTTACTTTATTATGGGAAAAACTATAAGATAACTAAAAAAAAAATGACACAAGTGAATGTTTTGAAAAATTTTTAAATTTATTTCATTTTTATTAATAAAAAAAAAAATTTACAAGTATTTTTTAGTTATATTTTGAAATCGTGAGTTTCGTTTATGCAAAGCTAACGCAGTTGTCATAAAAGCACACATTTTAAAAATTACAAGCTTTGTATGTCAAATAATGTAAGTGATACAAAGAGCAGGCGAACATTTTTGTAGTAAAAATTGAGAAAACTGTTTCTCCTTGTTTCACTTATATTATTTGCATTACAAAGCTTATATTTTTTATACATATGTACTTTTATGGCAAAGAAGTTCGCTTTGTTTACGGAACCCTCAATTTTAATGCTGTAGTATAACTGCCGAATACTATATTTTATCTTTCTAGGTCAAAAATTATAAAAATTATTGAGAGTTACCACTTTTATTTTGAATTCTTTAAATTTAAATAATGCCATGATGTTATATATTTTTTTTTCTCGCATCATTTGGGTTCTGTAAACATACAGGATGATCAAAAAACAAAATTTTAATTTTTGATACAGCGATGTTTTTACTCATGTTTTTCTTTCTTTTTTGAAAACATTGAAATTTTTGAAAAATACGAGAGATTTTCTAAGAATCAATAAAAAAAGCGTGGAATAAAATTGTCTATAAAAAATATTTAAAATTGTTTAAACAAATTTTAAAATACAAACTCATGTACATGAACCTTCACAGGATTCCATGCAGGAACCTTTGTTGCTGAATTTTAAAAACTTTACTTGTTGTGCAATAACTAATAAGTTTCTATGACTATTCTGTAATATAGAAAATCGTTTTGGTGAAAATTCTGTAAAATACTAATTCGAAAAAATAAAAATTCGGCTCAAAAATAATTATGACAAATAAAATTCGTTAAAATGAAAATTCTAACTAATGATTTTTAAAACATAATCATGCGACCCGTATAGTTTGTATAGGGTAAGGTGGGGTATTGGGAGCTTTTTAATTTCAAGTATACATTGAGACTTTGAATTTCGCGGAAATAATTCGGAAAACTTGGACAGTTTTCCTGTATGTCATACCAAGACAAATGGTCACATTTCTGAAAGATTTGTAGAAACTACAAGGAAAAATGAAGTTTTCGAATTTTTCTTCCTAAATGGAAAATATTTCTGAAGATCAAATTAAATAGTTAAAAATTTATTATTTAATTATGTTTTGTGATTTTATTAGAGATAAATATACACGGAAAGAAATCTTGTTAGAATATTTAATAAATCTGAATAGAAATTTTGATATTTTTGTTTTTCAATTGCAAAACATTCTGGTTTGATAATAAAAGTTGGTATAGTTTTACGAATACCTTTAACTGAAAACATTTTACAAAAACAGAAATTATTATTTCTTAATTCAAATTTATTATTATTAATTTATTATTAAAACAAAAATACTTTTATATTACAATTATTCTAAATATTATTGAATTACGCAAAAAATTATAAAGTGTCCGAAGTTACCCACCCTTGGTGGCTAAAAAATGAAATAAATTTAAAAATTTTTCAAAACATTCACTTGTGTCATTTTTCTTTTAGTTATCTTATAGTTTTTCCCATAATAAAGTAAAATAAATTTTTTTATAAATTTGCTAAAATTCAATGTAAAATTATTTTTTATATAAATAAAAAAAATATCTGGAAAAATATAACATTTATTTTACATTAAACTTGTACATAATTTTAAATATACTTTTACAGATCGACAAAGATAACAAAAAAAAAAATTCCTTAAAAATTTATTTCATATATAAACTTTTAAATATTTAAAAAAAATAAATAAAACATGATTTTAACAAAAAACATATATAAATATATTTATAAAAAATTGTTTGCCACGAAGTGACGTCAACATGTTAATATCGTAACGTCCAATAGAAACATTTAAATCTTGAATTTCGCAATTTTTTAAAAGTCAATATTAATCTATCAAATAGTAAAATACAATAAGTATTGACTTTCATACAAGTGTTACAATCGATAATTTACGTCAGAAATGATCTAAATTTGTAAATACGCTGACCGCATGTAAACAGAAAATGCCACAACTATCGTCGGAAAATAGTGTTTGTTTAAGTGTCGAAAATAATTTGCGTCGCCTAGAAATACATAATTAATTAATTTTTCTCTGCATTTTTGGCAATATAAAAGCTACAACTACCGTAAAAAAATTAGACATCTGCCAAGAGTTCTCAGTACAAGAATTTACTTAATATACATATTCGGCTATAAGTCCAAAATCTATAAAATATATCCAACTGCAGTTATATATATATCAGGGAAAAATGTTTAAATTCTGCTCTTTATTATTATTAGTAACACTTTCTTCATTTCCACACCTGAGTCATGCGGATTGCTGTAAAAAAACAAGACTTTACTTTTACTCAGGAAACTATGCTTGTACGGATTTCCCCGGTGCAGAACAGAAAGCATCCAGATTAGTGAATCTTCAGTACTGGATTACGTACGGTAAAAGTTGTCACATTGATGTATGTGGCGATGGAACGCCAGTAACCGAGGGAACTTATTGTGGCAAAGGTGCTTGCAATATTTTTGGTTGCAATTGTGACGGAGGTTGTATTCAAGGAAATCCACTTGAATCATTTCAGAAGTTAAATGATGGAAAAATTTCTAATCTCCGTGATGTAGAATAACTGCGATTCAACAAAATTTCTTCATTAAATATATGTAAAAAATTTTGTAAATAAAAAAAATTATGCTCAATATAATGTGTTAAATTTACATGTCTGCTAATGCTAATAAAAGTTTGTTGACTGCACGGAGAAAAATTTTGCTGAGATTATAGTAAAAATTCCTATGGTATAGTAATAATTATACTTTACTAGTAAAAATTTCTATTAATTGTAAAATTTACTAAGCATGAGTAAATATTACTATTTCTGGTATTAAAAATTACTAATAGTAATTATTACAATAGTGTGTTTAAAAATTGCTACAGATGTAATAAAAATTGCTTTAGGATTTCTAAATTTTATAATGCCATAGTAAATTTTATTAAATTTTGTATTACTTTTTACATTCGACACTTTTTAAATATTACTCGTAGAAATTCTAATAAGTAATACTGCGAAATATAAAAATTGCTACTGCAAGGAACAACTTTTACTATTGCAGATGAAACTTTTTACTCGAAAAATAGTAATCCGTACTACTACTACTATACACCTGTGTGTGTGTGTGTGTTTGTGCATCCCTTTTTTGTTTAGAAGATAACTCTAACAGGTTGTAATGGATTTAGATAAAATTTGGTAGGCTTATTAAAAAAAAATTTAAAAAAAAAAAATTTTTTGCAACACTAACCTCTAAAGTTAAATTTTACACACCGAAAATTGTGTGTAAAGAAGCTCTTTTTCAAACGGTGTGTAAAGTGATTCACTTTACGCACTGAAATTTACTTTACGCACTGAAATATTACTTTACATACTGAAATTTACTTTACCCACCGAAATTTCTCTCACATAATATAAGGATTGTTTTAAACCATACAAAACCACAAAATTAAAAAACGAACTTTACTATTAAATTTATACACTCCTGCTTAATGATATTTTTCCTGATCTTCGATTGATTTTTTTAATTCTATACAATCGAAATTATTCTAATAGAAAGTTGGAATTCTTCATAATAGGTACTTAACTTTAGAGGTGGGTGTTGCAAAAAATGTTGTATGATACACGTGCGTAAATCTGATTATACTCGTGTGATTTGCTGCAAACGTCACACTCATATAATCACTCACTTTACGCACTTGTATCATAAATAACTATTATCGTCTTTTTTTCAAAAAATTTTTTTTTAATCGAAAAAATTTTTAAATAGAAAAATTTAAGGTTATATATAATAAAATCGTATTCCTTACGTCAAGACAAATCGATCAGTATATATAAAGTATAGTTTTAATTTAAATTTAAAGAATTAATGAAAGTTAAAAAATCAAAAATTCACATTTTGGCTATAAAATTTTGTGATTATTTAAATTTAAATTTATAGATGAAACATAATTGTATTCCTTACATGAAAACGAATCGATTGGTATATATAAAATTTAAATTTGAGGTAAATTTAATAAATTAATGAAAGTTAAAAAATAGAAAATACACATTTGAGCTGAAAAATTTTATATTTATTTAAATTCAAGTTTAAATATAAAATAATTGTGTTCCTTGCATTAAAACGAATTGATATAATTAAAAATAATTATAAATTATATATTATATATATTATTTTTTCATTTCATATTTCGTTAATTTCGGAAAAATCAATATCATTTTTATTTAAATTTTGAAATGATTCAAGTGCATCTCCTTTAATACAACCGTCGTCACAATTAATAATAAAAAGCACAATTTCAACATTTTTCTCTGATATATAACTTGCAGTTGGTTATAATTTTATAGATTTTGGACTTATAGCCAAATGTATGTAAATTCTTGTACTGATTGTGAGAACTCTTGGAAGATGTCTAATTATTTTACGATAGTTTTGTAGCTTTTATATTGCCGAAGATGGGGAAATAAATTAATTAATTATGTATTTCTAGGAGTCGAAAATTATTTTGTGGAAAATTCTGTTTACATTGTCACCTTATTTTCGAATTTACAACAATTATCACGTAAATTCTCAATTCTAACACTTGTAGGAAAGACAATATTTATTGTATTTTATTATTTGAAATAAAATATTATTAACTTTATAAAATTCTAAAAGTAAAAATATACTCATTTCTATTGTACATAACTATTTACATATTAACATCACTTTAATTCACACAATTTTTGAGAAATATATATCTATGTACTTTTTGTTAAAATCATGTTTTATTCATTTATTTTAATAGGCAATTTGTAAAAGTATTATTTAAAATTATGTACGAGTTTAATGGAAAATAAATTATCTAATTTTCTTTATTATATTTTATTATATTTAAAAAATAATTTTGCATTGAATTTTAACAAATTTATAAGTTTAAATTATTTATTTTAATATAAAAAATTTTTTAGAATTATGATTTGATAGAATCTTATTCTGTAGATTATTAATTTTACAGAATATTCATTTGTTTGAATATTAATGTTTTAGAAAATGCAAGTGGACGAAAATCAATTTGCCAAAATAAATTCGAAGGGAACTTCAAATTGGACAAATCAAAATTGGCCAATAAATTATTAATAACCGGCTCTTTTTTCTAATGGATGAAATAAATTTTTTTTTGTAACAAATTTTGAAAATATATTATTTTTATTAAAAGTCAAGTACACTTTGTTTTGAGCTTCCACCACCACCACAAGAAACATCGTCTTGTTCACGTTGTGCAGTGTCTCCCAACTCTGGTGGTATGTGTAAAACCTGGAAAAAAAGTATATAAGAATTGTAAATTAAGTTTAAAATTTACGCAAATTTTAGTACTATATTAAATCAACTTCAAGTACCAAAAGACTATTAATTTATTTAAATAAATGTAAGATCTTTAGTGGGTAAAAACTTCGGCGTTCCTCCAGGATCAAGTTTTTGTTCTTACATAACTTTTGGTATTCAAGGCAGATACCCGGGTGTCGATTATGTAGTTTGATTTGATTCTGACGTTAAATTCAAATTTATTTTAACGTCAAAGTCAAATTTAATTCTAGAAATTAATTTTAATGTCACAATCAAATAAAAAAATAAATTTCTCCAATTAAGTTTATTTTGACGTCAAAGTCAAATTCGAGAAACTAATTTTAACGTCAAAATCAAATTAAAAAATGAATTTCACGAATTAAGTTTGTCTTTGACGTCAGAATCAAATCAAATTACATAATCGACAACCTGCAGTTCGGTGCTCCGAGGTTATATGGGGTCAATTACTCCTTATTTGCTCGACCCACTAAAAACCACACCCTTTGACTGGACTAATCCTCACACTACGGAACTGCCGTCAAGCTTTAAACTTCGTAGGTGAAGATCCTTGGGATCTCGCATTCGCCTATACTTTTCTCTATATAAAAAGCAGCTTGAGCTTCTACTGTAGTTTGCAAACTTATGATCGAATTCACCGCATTTAAAGCACGCAGTCGATCTGTCCGCTGCCTTACAAACTCTTCATATGTGACCGTACGCCAGGCCTAGTGGCATTAAACGACCATTTTCTTTTTATTGGCCAACACGTAAACTTAATCCTTGTGCGCATCAATTTTTCCAGTCTGTCCGCCTCCTCTGGGTCGGTGACTTCAACTGCAAGCTTTATTCCTAGGAAGCTTCATTCCTGGGTCCTAGGACCGTCTCTTTTCTGCTTCCTGGCTTCTGGAGCACTTCCGCCAACGTCTGTTGAACCTCTTCTTCCTGGGTGAGGATATTCAGGTCGAGGATCTCCAGTGTGACCTGTCGATCCACGGTTTACATCTTCTCCATGCTTCATACCGCTTTGGTGACTTCAACAGTGAATGCCACCTAATTGGAGTCTCATCCGATTTCAATCAGATCTCTCTTTCTTGTAGGCCTTGCACCCACGACTTGCGTGTGATTGACGTCCGGATTCAATTCCCTCTAAAGTTTATTCAATACGTCGGCATACGTTGTTCCTGTTTCTACTCGGATCACCATTGTAGACACACTCGTCGCTTCCTTCTTACTGGTTTGCTTAGGATTCGGTGCTAACGTCACATTCGCAATATTTTTGACAAGAGGTGCCTTCCTCTTGCTTTTTTTTCTTCTCCTCGGCGTTAGTCCTCTCCGAACTGCCAAAACTTTTTCTTTGTTTCTCATGCTTCTCATGAATAAGCTCTCCTTTCATGTTTTCCTCTTCTCAGTTCACCTCTGCGTGGCCTATAGCGCCATCAAGATTGCTATCTCCATTATCTCCTGGGGCGTGCTTTGACTTCGCCTAAATGACAAGATCCTGAAGAGTCTTAAGTCTGTCCTTAATGGTGTTCCGCAATTTCAAGCAGTGGTTGTTTTTCAAAAATTGGCTCCTCGTAAGTGCATTTAATGTAAAAAAGATTTTTCTCTCAACTCGGATAGAAACGAAAAAATATCAGTTCAATACTACTCAAATGTTTATACTCTTTCTATTTTACTTCCTGTTGTTTTATATGTGAATAAATCTTTAATTTCTTGGAGACAAATGAAAGTACGCAAACTCAAAATAACTGGTATTTTTTCCGATTTTGCCATTTCTGTCCGAATTGGGAGAATATTTTTCAAATTAAATTATCTCATTTTTAAAAGACAACCACTGCTTGCCATTACGGAACACAGTTAATGTTGACATTTTTCTGAACTTCGCAAGACTTTACCATCTCGACGATCTTCTGAAGACACTCAGCTACCTCCTGGCTAAGATTTAATTTTTTTTTTTTAATTTTGGTTAAAATTTATTTTTCTTATTTAAATAAATTAATAGTCTGGTATTTGAAATTGTTTCATATATTACTTTCAATTTTTCTTTTGTATTAAATAAATAAATAAAAAATTACCTCAATGAGAAATTTTTTCCTCCTTAATTTGAATGCCAAATCAGTGGAGTGTGGACAATGTGACACTAAAGTATTAAACGCTGAGAGTTTTTTTATATGCAACAAGCCATGATAATCTTTGAATACAACATTTGTTTCCTTATCAGAACCAGCAAATGACTCCAATCTTACTACCGTATCTGAAAGATGTTCCAATCTTTCTATCATAGCATCCTGTGGAGAAAAAAAACGAAAAATTATGTTAAATTTCAGACTAGAGCAAAAAAACAGAACTTAAGAACTTTATTAAAAAAAATATATATTAAATTAAAAAATTACTTTATCAGAATACAAATGTGCAGGAAATGTAATTGTCGCAACAGCATAAGAGCTCCTTAATAATGCTCTAAAACAATAAATAAATTTTAAAAGATCACTTTTTGTATCATTTTCCTCGTCACACATCCATGGCCATGATCCTAATGATCGTATTGCTATTCGTAAAATATTTCTCTTCTCCGGTGAATTTGACACCAAAAATTGTCCATTTGAAATTGTTTCCTCTATTGATTTCAATAAATCAACATATTCCTGTTTTTTAAAATTAGTTGATTTGAATTTTAAATTTTCTCCATTCCATTGTGTGACTTGTGTCATATCAATTTTTTTTCTATCCATACCTTTTGTAAGATCAAAAAAATGACCAAATTTGTTACTACCAGATGGTGATGTATCAACTATTTTTAAATTTTGATATCTCCATGCAATTTTCATTTCATCTTTAATATCATTTTTATTCTCCTTTGGTGTATCTGTTGCAACATCAGGAATTTCCGATAGAAATTGTTCAATTTTTAATCCTCGTGATGCAATAAAACTATCATGAGAAACAACTATTCCTTCGGCAATAAAATATTTTAACATAACATTTGCATAGTTTCCATATTTGTCCTCTTCTAAAATTTGAAATTATAATCAAATTAAAATTTCATTCTTATGTTTTATTTTTAAATGTAAATTTTTATTATAATTACCAATCAAAAATATTGATCCAATAGGTAAACCACCTCCTGGTAAAGTAGAAAATAATTTCTATTAAATCTATTTTTATGAAAAGTATAGAAAAAAAAATTGCCACTTCCTTGTAATTAAAAATAATCAATTGTGCAAGACCAGAACAAAAATAAATTCTAACAACAATTTTCAAAATATTTAATAAAAAATTATTCAAAACAATCCAAATTTAAATTCGAAGAATGATTTTTTTACTTAGAGATATTTAAAAATTGTTTTTCAAAAAAAAAAAAAAAAATGTCCTGATGAATTCTGTAAGTCGTTCACAAAAAAGAAAAAATCATAACAATAATTATGAACAATTAAAAATTAAAATTTGACAAAAAATTAAATTTTTAAATTTTTAAATAAAGTTTTTTACTCAGAAATAATGCAAATTTTATTATCCAAAATGTTATTATATTTATAATAATAAATAAATTAAATAATGTATTTATAATAAATTCCATTTTTGAGAAAAGAAAATAAAAAACGGAGTTTTAGAAAAAAATACGTAGAAAATAAAAAATGTATATTTCAATTTAATCTACAACTTAAGTCTTCATCGAACTCTTTTTTGTAAAAAGTACAAAAAAAAAAAATTTAACTGTTTAATAAAAATATCAGTCACTTTAACTAAAACACTTTTAAAGTCTAAAGGCCACGGATCGACTTTAAAGCACAAAAATAGTCGTTTTAGTCAATTTATATTCCAAAAAAAGTCGAAAAAGTCGATTTTTTTTATTTTAAGAAAATTTAATTGGTTAATAAATATTTTACTTTAAATAACTAATGTTATTAGATATTAAATTCATTTTATTAATTCTGTAATGAGAATAATTCTATAATGAATATTATCAAGAACATTTATTTCTATTTCATAATCGAAGTAAAAGACAAATTTTCAAAATTTTATTTAAGTATAGGACAAATTTAAAAAAAAAATTCTTAAAGTTTAATTTTTATAATTTTTTCAAGTCTGATTTAAGGAATTTATTCGAATTAAAAATTTTTTCATAGTTTAGTTTTGATGGTGAAAAAAAATTTAAGGTAATACAATACTTAATTTAGAAATAATTGAATTTGAAAAGATTTTGTTAATTTTCAAACAATAATTAAATTTTACAGAACTAAAAATATCACATAATTTTTTGATATAATTTTTTAAAAGTAATTAAATTTTCAAAGATTTACAATTTAGATTTTTGAAATTAATTTAAATTTTAGAAGCTTTTAAATTGAAATTATTATAAATTAATATTATTTTATTATTATTATATTTTGATAATTATATTATTATTATTATTATTATTATTATTATTATTATTATTATTATTATTATTATATTTTGAAAATAATTGAAATTCAAAAGATTGTGTTAAATTTCAGACAATAATTAAATTTTACAGAAATAAAAATAATTTATCACATAATTTTTGGATAAAATTTTTTAAAAGTAATTAAATTTTCAAAGATTTACCATTTTTAGATTTTTGAAATTAATTGAAGTTCAAGAGATTTTTAATTAAAAATTTTTCATAATTTATGTTACTAAAAAATTGATTAGAAATTGCAAATAAAAATAAAATAATTTGAAAACAGTTTAAGTGAAAAATTGTTTTAGATAGTTGAATATTCGAACAATATTATAAAAATCATTAAAAATAATTGAATTTAAGTTGAAATTATTAAATTTCAAAAAAAAAATTTAGATGAAAAATTTTTAGAAATAATTAAATTTTAGAAGCTTTAAAATTGAAATTTTTGAAAATAATTAAAATTTCAAAAAATTTTGTTAAATATCAGATAATAATTATAATAATAGAAATTTTTAGTGATTTCTGTTAATGAAGAATTTATTAAAAATCACATATAAAAATTGAATTTCAAAAGTTTTTAATTGAAAAATGCTTTCAGATAATTGAATTTTCGAAGAATATTATAAAAATCAATAAAAATAATTGAAATTTTTGCAAATAATTAAATTTTAAGTGATTTTGAATTAAAATTTGTTGGTAATTTTATTTGCTAATTTTTTCTTTTTAATTAAGTATAAACAATTACCTATTAAATTTCATAAAAATTTTAATTGAAAAATAGTTTAAGATAATTGAATTTGTAAAGAATTTCATTTAATTTATATTAAAAATAATTAATTTAGCGAAGAATTTTAGTTAAAAATTTGTTAAATAATTGAAATAAAAATCTGAAGATCTGCATTGTATACTAAAAAAAAAGGAATTTGGTTTAAATTTTTTTTTTTTTAAATGCAAAAAAAAGTCGAAAAAGTCGCATTTTATTAAAATAAGTCGAAAAAAGTCGTATTATCCGAAATCTGAGTCTACTAATCTCTCTAAATTATTACAATATTCGTACATTACACGATTTTAGGTTAGGAAACCCAAAAAAAAACAAAATATATTCGAATTCAAATATCTATCATATATCACTAAATTCATAATAAAACAATGAATAAATAATAAAAATAAAAATGAATCTATTACCTATTACATGATCAAGAGATGGAATTCCTGTAGAAATAAAGAGTTGAGCATTATGTGTTGATGGTTTTGTTCCCGGGATTGGTGGTAATTTTTTAATTTTACTACTACCGGACGCCATTGAAAACAATAAATTTTTATTTTTTTATCACTTATTTTCAACTGTCATTAAATAAAAACTTATTGTATTAGAATATCAGTGAATTTCTTATTATTGTAAACAAAACATACATTGAACACATGTTCGTAACTATAAACGGAAAACTGTGTAGATAGCTGACTCACTAATGCGAACCGCTCTCTCGAACCCAGAAGGTAAAATCGACGGCAGACTTTTGAAGTAGAAACGAAGACAGAGTCAACAGAGTGAGTCTTTCAATACAACACAGAATAAAATGGCGATACACTGGTGGAATTTTCTTCACATTTCACAATAATTGTGTAAGTAAAAAAATTGATTTAGTAAAATATACAAATTTTAAATGTATACTTAACAATATTATATATAATGTAAATTATTCTGTTTTATTTTTAATTAACATAATAACTAATCGCATGTTGGTCCACCATATTACAAAAAAAAAATTTTTTTGTGGCCATATTGTCTCAAATTTTAGACAAGACAAGACAAGACACAAGTTGGCAACAAGAAGACTTGTTTTATTATGGTTGGCAATATGTGTCATTTCTATGACAATATAATACGCTTTCTGTAATTGTCAGATTTAATTAATATTAATTAATTAATAATTAAATTAATAACTCTTTAAAAGTTATTTCGCCTGATAGATTAAAATGGGACACACTGTACAATAATCGAGAGACTTCGTTAGCACATTTAGGTAATCATTATTAGTTCCTTTCGTTTTAGTGCACCTAACCTAAAAAATGTATTGATAAATAACGGAATTATTTTTTATATGCTTAAAAAAAAATTTCATTGCTACTTTTTAAACCGGTTGCCCATCTAAAATTTTTAATATTTCTGTGCGTAAATACAGTAATATTAGAGTTAGATTGAATGTTCCACAATAGGAGCATTCATTATGGAACAAACGTACAGGTGTAAAAATGGCATACCATAAATATGTCCATAATCATTTTTCTGAATTTTATTTATTAAACAAATCAAATTAATCAAAATTAAGTTTTAAAGAGTGTTTTAAAAATCTACAATGGTAGGCCAATCGATTAGTAATTGTCAATTTTTAATTAGTATACTTGTCTCATAAAAATACTCTTAATATTTGGGCAACCAAAAAAGTGTTCCATAATAGGGGCGTTTACATTACTGGATTAATTACTGGAAACTCCATTATGTAATTTTTTTGTCATACATTTGATGAAAATTTACTTGTTGTGCACTATAGGAATATTTAACCCAAAATTAAGACAAAAAATTTTTTGTTTATCTTAAATTATTTTTCAATTAAAAATTTTATGAAATTCAACAATTATTTACAATTTAAAAAAATCAAATAAAATTACCAAAAATTTCCATTTAAAAAACCTTTTAAAATTTAATTATTTTTAAAATTTGGCAACTAAAATTTTTTGAAATTTAATCATTTCAATTATAATTCTTTAAAAATTTAATTATTTTTATAATATTTTTCGAAAATTCAATTATCTGAAAGCATTTTTCAATTGAAAAATTTTAAAGTTCAATTTCTGTGTTTAATTTTTTATAAATTCTTCAGCAACAGAAATTACCAAAAAATTTCAATTCAAAATCACTTAAATTCAATTATTTTCAAAAATTTTAATTTAAAACCTCTTCTAAAATTTAATTATTTTTATAATTTTACATTTAAAACTTTTTGAAATTGAACTATATTAAATATATAACTATATTTTTGAAATTCAACTATTATTCTTCCGTAATTCATTTATTTTCAATTATTTTTATAATATTCTTCAATAAAAATTCAATTAGGGTCGACCGGGGTAAATCCGAACGCTTTTAGTAAGTTTCAACAATAACATAAGTTTTTTCTTTAAAAAAAAATACTTCCGGTATTCTGATGCATGAAGTTGTTACTTTACTTCCATAGAACAATTTTATGGGGTAGCAAAATTTTTTGATAAATTACAATCGCAGGAAACTTAGCGTTCGTATTTACCTCGATACTTTGCAACTTTCCTAAAATACCGGGGTAAATACGAACGCCACTGTATTTCAGAAAAATCTTAGGGAAAATAAATTTAACGTATTGCAATTGTTAAACTTATATAAAAACTCAAAAAAATACGATAATAATGCATCATATATAAATACAAAAATCAAACAGGTTAAAAATTAAAATGCATTACACAATTAAAACCTTCAATAACTTTATCAAATCATAACGGATTTTTGCAAAACTTGGTACAGAAAGTATTTTGGAGTGATTGAATGTAAATACAAAAATAAAAGTCAAATTTTTTAAATTCAAAATGGCGGACTTTCCTAAAACTTATTTTTAAAAATCATCAAATTTGCTAACCCTGAAACCCCCCGAGTAACAATTTTCGAGCGAATCCAATGAATTTTTTAATTCTCGTCCGCCATTTTGAATTTTGAAAAACTGACTTCAAATTGGTAATTAGCGACCCCAAAAACCGTAGAATACCAAATTTTATTAAGATCCTGAAAAACTTTTTTCAACAAACCATTTGGCAAAAAAATTGAAACACTCCTTCGAGAGAACAGAGATTAAGTTTCTGCTTATTAATTACTAACGAGGATACGTATAGAAAGAAAAACTTTTTTCTATGTACTTTTATAATGTTAAAATAATAGTGTAATGAAATAAAAAGAATTTTGTGTGGCTCTGATGTAAAAAAAAATTATTGAAAATACCGTTCGGATTTACCCCGGTTTTCCAATTTTCCTGGGTAAATACGAACGGTCTGATATTATTAATAAAATTTTACAGAAGGCAAAACTGAAAAATAGTTTCTGTTCTAGTATTCATAACAAACAATTATAAATAATAAAATGAATTTTTAGCTTCTTTTTCTTGAAATACGAGACAAAATACTGAAAGAGTGTCATCTTTGATTTTTAATCTTTTTTGCAATACTCGTTATCTTTGTTTATGCTGTTGCTAATTAACAAACGAAAAATAGGATAATACTTAGAATCTCTTCAAGAGGATCTGAGGTAAAAATTCTCATATCGAACTTATTTTTAAAAATTTTAATTAAGCTGAAATAATTAGCGTTCGGATTTACCCCGGCTGACCCTAATTCCATCACTTTTTGATGTGGAATAAATTTTGATTTATGTTTCCGGTAAATAATAATATGTAATATTTGGTAGTTTTTTAATAATAACGTCTCCAAAAAAAGTGCAACATTTCAGGTTATGAAATCACGTCCGTGAACCTTCTACTTTGAATTAATAATAATTTCAAAGGAAATAAAATTTTGCACGATAATATTTATCACCAATAAACTTAGAAATTCATCTAGTTTCACATAATATTAAAACTAGATTTTTTAAAAATAAGCCAGCAACCACTCTCAGATGATTAATTTAATTAAATTTAATTAGTTAATATTTTACATAATATTTTAATTTAAAATATTATTTTAGTAAAAGAGTATTTTAAAAAAATATTTTAAAATAGTATTTTCCTTAAAATATTTAATGTTATTAAATATTAAATCCATTTTATTAATTCCTTAATAAGGAATATAAAATATTTCTTACAGAAAGGTAGAAAGAAGGTTAGAAAAAAAGGCAGGAAATTTTTTTTTATACTTCTTGCTGGACACCCTGATAATTCAACAGGAATAGGGTAAATGCACTAATTACGGCGTAGTTCGAGTTAAAACACCTTTGAAATAGAAAATTCGACATTTCTATTGTATAAAGTAAATTTAAGACTTACAATTAGTAAACTAAAAGCTTATGTTATTTAGATATTAAAAAATATTTTAAACTTTATAAAAATTGATTATTTAAATAAATATGAGAAATTAAAACTAATACCGTAATTTTCTATTACGACGCGTTTGTATCAGTTTGGTGTATCAATTACGGTGACAAAAATTACGTGTATTTTGAAGATACTTTGACCACCGTATAATTGAAGCCATTGGAAATCTTAAAAATGTTTCAATTACGGCGAGGGAAAAAATTTGATCTCAAAGAATTAAATTAATAATTTTTTAAATGTGCATCTTTACCTATTAGTAATTGTATCAAAAAAAGATTAAAATCATTTTGCAACATTTATATTAAATATAATAGTAATAATAGTTATATTTTTTATGAACGCGCCGTAATTGATGTACTTACCCTATTATCAAGAAAATTTATTTCAAATATTTCAGAATCAAAGACATAAATTAAAAAAATTTTAATGTAGAACAAATTTCTAGAAAAAAAAAACTGACAACAATAAATTCAATTTTAGAGATTTTATTTGAAACTTACAAAGATTTATATTCATATTTTTCAAATTAATTGAACTTCAAGTGATTTTTAATTGAAATTTTTGGTATTGAAGAATTTATTAGAAATTATATACAAAAATATTGAATTTCAAAAATTTTTAATTGAAAAATGCTTTTAAATAATTGAATTTTTGAAGAATATTATAAAAATAATTGAAAATAAATGAATTACGGAAGAATTATAGTCGAATTTCAAAAATATAGTTTATATATTTAATATAGTTCTATTTCAAAAAGTTTTAAATGTAAAATTATAAAAATAATTAAATTTTAGAAGAGGTTTTAAATTAAAATTTTTGAAAATAATTGAATTTAAGTGATTTTGAATTGAAATTTTTTGGTGATTTCTGTTGCTGAAGAATTTATAAAAAATTAAACACAGAAATTGAACTTTAAAATTTTTCAATTGAAAAATGCTTTCTGATAATTGAATTTTCGAAAAATATTATAAAAATAATTAAATTTTTAATGAATTATACCTAATCAAAGAAAATTCTTTAAAATGATTATTTAATTAATTGATTTTCGTACAAGTGTTAATTTGGACAAATAGAAATTAGTGTTTATGGCACCTCATTACAAATATTATAATAGTATAATAATATAACAAAAGAGAGAAGGCGAAAGGTGTTGCATTTCAATGGATGTAGAGAGAGAGAAAGAAAGAGCGAGATAATTCAGTTAAATCACGATAGATGGTGTTAGAGTATCGTTTGCAATCAACGGTCAGTCACCATCTGTACTGCTTGCTCGGTCACAAATGTTTTGTATTAGTAGTTCATCAACTTACAACCAGGTTGCATGGTTGTTTTTCTGTCGTTAGGAATTATGGGCCGCATTTGAACGATGTTGTATCTTATACCAGTGAGCCTCTATAGTTATAGAATACCCACGCACACGCACGGTTCTTTTAATCGTCCCGCTCTCTTCATGATGAATCACACAAAACTTGTAATTATTAAATTTCTCCATTAAAGAAAAAAAAAAAGAGAGGAAGACAACAATGTCAATAATTATCAATAGAAACAAAATTCTATTTCCCCCTCTTAATTCAAGTGAAGTTCATCTCCCGCTAAAAAGTAAGGTTATGTAATTGTTTGGTAGAAAAGGATCCTGTGCGCCGCGTTCGATGACATTTGAACAACATTCAACGGTCATCATCATAGTGAAAAAAAAGTGTTAATGTGCAAAAGTGGAATGAAGAAAAGTGTAGTGTTGAAATATGTGTAACGTTTTTTTTTTTTTAAGAATTAAATATATATATATATGTAAAGAAAACTTATAAAATCCCAAAGGAATTGCTATTCTTTCCCCTTTTTATTTGTCCCTCCTTTTCTATCTTTAGCCAGAAACTCACACGTCCTACACAAGTGTGTGTATATATACACTTTTTTTTTTCCAAGTGCGGGGCTCCCTTTCTAACCTCGTCACACTCTATCATATTATCTCGCTCACTCTCCCTTCCTGCTTGCGGGAGAGAGTGAGTTCAAGAGAAAGAGAGACTGCTTGAAAAAAGTGAGAAAGAATGATTCTCTTTCTTTTCGAAGCACGCTGCCCTCAACTCAACTGTTAGCTCTCGACTACCTGTTGTGACGTACAGCAGTAATAGTCGACGTTCAAACAGTGTTTCCCCAAAAAAAAATAAAAAATACAATATTTTTATACAAAACCGGTATTATTGTTAAAAAATAACCAAAAATCACCTCAAAAAATATGAGGATTTTATCATAGGAATTAATCAAGTACCACACGTGGTGTCTTATCAATGAAAAATTGAAATCAAATATCTTCAATGTCAAGGTATTCAAAGGGACGAAAAATTGTGGGAGTCATTAAGACTCAAAAAAGAAGAAGAAGTGCCGTCATTGTGGAAGGGAAATGCGGAAGTTTCTAGTGAGCTGGCTTACCCTGGGTTGGATTTAGGGGGCTGTATGGAGGCCGGTGGGCTTTTGCCCCGCCAGCCCCCTCAAGGCCCCCCTGGATCAATTTGCTCGGGAATGATCCAGGGTTCACAAAATCAATTAAATAACAACAACAACAATAATAACAATAATAATGCACAACAATCGCCATTACATGATCTTAATAATCAATTGAGTTTAACGACAAGTCAGCAGCTGCAGCTGCAGCAACAAATGGGTCAGGCACCCGGTATGGGTGAGGCGCTCACCCCCAAGAGACAAGCAGTTGTCGATAGATTAAGACGAAGAATTGAAAGTTATCGTCGACGACAAACCGATTGTATACCAAGATTTGATCAAAGTTTTACTGGACAATGCGAGCAAAATATTCAAGATACATTGGTGTTGAAGCAACGTTTTCTCGAGAGTAAAGCGAAGAGACAGGCCAAGAAGAGCGACAAGAAGCAGAGCGAACCCGTTGGCCTCTCCAGTATACATGTGGTGAGTCACACACAAGCACCCGGCTCTCTTTTTTTTTTTTTTTTCATTATCCCAGCAACATTTCTGTTTTTTAAAAAAAACCACGGTCTTATCGCTTTATGTTTGACGAAAATAGGATCATAAATTGCGATAAATCATCGAATTGCTTTTATTTGGGTTCTTGTTCTTATATACAATGGAATGTAAAAATTGTTACACGGAGAAAAATGAGTTTGCTATTATATGGATAGCTAATTTTTAGCTACAGTAGCTAATATTTAGCTGTTACAGCAAACTATTTTAGCTATAGTAGCTAATTTTTAGCTGTATTAGCTAACGAAAATTGCTGTCCATATAAAATAGCAAATAGGGTTAGCTAATATGGCTAACTTTTTTTCTCCGTGTAAAATTACACAGGCATACAAAAAATAAAAAACTGTTTGCCCGAGACACTACACTAGTCTATTTCCATGTATTTTTTCGCACGCTGAATCCGAATCCGAAGTCAGAATTATCAGATTGGCTTTTATTTTTGAGATAAACTCAAAAAACTGCTCAGAAAGAAAAATAAAATCAAAAAGTTAAAAAATTTTTGAATGTCACTGCAATAGTGTAATTCCATGTATTTTTTGTCGCTGAATCCAAATCCAAAATCAGAATTGTTAGATTCGCTCAAATTTTTGAGATAATTGCAAAAAAACGCAAGTAAGAAAAAACTCAAAATCAGTTTTTTGGAATTATCTTTAAAATTTGAGTCAATCTGTCAATTCTGACTTCGAATTCGGATTCAGCGTGAAAAAATACATGAAAATGTACTATCGTAGTGTTTCGGCAAAAAAAATTATCTGTGCCCCTAATTCAGAATTTTTATCAGTTTTTGGCAATTTTAACTCAAAGAAATTTTTTTTTTGTCGAAACACTACGATAGTGCATTTTCATGTATTTTTTCACGCTGAATCCGAATTCGAAGTCAGAATTGCAAGATTGGCTCAAATTTTGAAGATAATTCCAAAAAACTGATTTTGAGTATTTTGAGTTTTTTCTTACTTGCGTTTTTTTGCAATTATCTCAAAATACATGAATTACACTATCGCAGTGACATTCAAAAATTTTTTAACTTTCTGATTTTATTTTTCTTTCTGAGCAGTTTTTTGAGTTTATCTCAAAAATAAAAGCCAATCTGATAATTCTGACTTTGGATTCGGATTCAGCGTGAAAAAATAATGTCCGTTAGTGATAAAAGTCCTTTGAAAACTATAATAGTTAATCAAAACAAAAAAAGTTGATCAATAGTTGTTAATTACAACTACAATCACCATTAATGTACTTTAACCATTTTTTTAAAACAAGTGATTTACTTGTGAGGTATCAGATAAAATCGTTTAATGCATGAATTGTATTTAAATATCTATTATCCAACAATGGTTGTTATGGTTGTAACAATAATCATCATTAATAACCATCTTTTGGAACAAGTGATTAGGTATCAGAAAAAATCGTTTAATGCATGAGTTGTATTTAAATGAACTGCGAGTCACTCGCAGAAAATTAAAAGGCATTAAAAATAAGCTGCAACGCTTATTATTTTAATCCAATTTTGCTTATTTTAATACCAAAATGGATTAAAATAATAAGCGTTGCAGCTTATTTTAATGACTTTTAATTTTCTGTGCTATTATCCTACAATGGTTGTTATGGTTGTAACCATAATCATCATTAATCTTCTATGATATTTTTGAGGCGCATGATTTTTCCCAAAAATTAAAAAGTTCGAAATTTTAATTGATCGAATTACTTTAAGTCGATATTTTATTTCGTCGAAATTCTAAAAAAAACGACAGTTATGAAAGTCGACATTTTATTTAGTCGATATTTTATTTGATCGAAATTCTAAATGATCGATATTTAAAGTTATCGAAATTTTATTAATTCGATATTTTGTTTGGTCGATATTCTAAATGATCCACATTTAAAGTGGTCGATATTTTTTATTTGTTCGATATTCTAAATGATAGAAATTTAGAAGCATTGAATTTTATATCCATCGAAATTTAATTTGGTCGATATTTTAAAAGCTCGACATTTTTTTAGCTATACGAGTTTCCTCTCTATGTTGTTATTATTATTTATATCGATAATTTCAAATTTCCCGCAAAATTTCAATGTACTTTACCGACAAACTACATAGAAAGGAAACTCGTACAGCTAAAAAAGTGTCGGAGTTTTTAAAATATCGACCAAATTAAATTTCGATGGATATAAAATTCGATGCTTCTAAATTTCTATCATTTAGAATATCGAACAAATAAAATATCGACCACTTTAAATGTCGTTCATTTAGAATATTTACCAAACAAAATATCTAACTAATAAAATTTCGACCACATTAAATGTCAATCATTTAGAATTTCGACCAAATAAAATATCGTCTAAATAAAATGTCGACCACTTTAAATATCGACCATTTACATTTTCAATCAAATAAAATATCGACTAAATAAAATGTCAACCTTCATAAATGTTGGTTATTTAGAATTTCGACCGAATAAAAAATCGACTGAATAAAATGTCGACCTTCATAAATGTCTATCATTTAGAATTTTGATAAAATAAAATATTGACTAAATAAAATATCGATCATTTAGAATTTCATTCAAATAAAATATCGACTTAATGTAATTCGATCAATTAAATTTTCGACCTTTTTAATTTTTTGGGAAAAATCATGCGCCTCATTTTCTCTAATTTCTGTTTCCATTTAATTTTCATTTAACAGAACTTATTCCAATTAACATTCGTCAGAAACATATGGATTAGAATTAACCAATCAGAAATTAGCCAGAAATTTTTGGTTAATTCTCAAAAATTCGCGCCGAAATGTTTCTGTCGAGGTTTCTGTTTATTCAAAATAAGTTCTTGTTAAATAAAAATAAGATCAAAAAGAAATTTTGTTAAAAATAGATATTGCTCTCTAAATCTGAATTAGTGAAATGTGAACTACTAATTTAAGTTAGTAAGAATTTTCATTAATTTTTAGTCACTTTTTACTAAAACTCTAGTAAAAAAAAACAAATTGAAAACTACTAAATCAAATAGTAATATTTTACTAAAAATAAATTTGACACTACAATTGACTCTATGATTTGACATTGTTTTAATTTTTACTCCCTGAAGAGGAAATCATGTAGATTTCGAAACGTTGGAGTGAACCTTTATTAAATAATAATAGTCCGAATGTTATCGTTTTTATATTCATACGAAACCTTCTAATTAATAAAATTCTTGGACGTTAAACATTTTAATACATTTAAAAAAAAAAAAATTTTTACAAAATACGTTATTTTAGTATACAATGCAGATCTTCTTTAAATCTTTTTTATTTCAATTATTTAACAAATTTTTAACTAAAAATCTTCACTAAATTAATTATTTTTTTTAATAATTTGAATGAAATTCTTCACAAATTCAATTATCTTAAATTCTAAATCTTAAAACTAGGTATATTTTTCAATTAAAATTTTAATGAAAAATTAATAATTGTTCAGAATTTAAAAAAAAAAAATTTCAAATAAAATTACCAAAAATTTTTAATTCAAAATCACTTGAAATTTAATTATTTGCAAAAATTTCAATTATTTTTAATGATTTTTAATAATATTATTCGAAAATTCAATTATCTGAAAGCATTTTTTAATTAAAAACTTTTGGAATTCAATTTTTTTTTATTTGATTTCTAATAAATTCTTCATCAATAGAAATTACTAAAAATTTCTCTTATTATAATTATTGTCTCAAAATTTAACACAATCTTTTGAAATTCAATTATTTTCAAAAATTTTAATTTAAAAGCTTCTAAAATTTAATTATTTCTCAAATTTTTCATTTAAAATTTTTTGAAATTTAATAATTTCAACTTAAATTCAATTATTTTTAATGATTTTTATAATATTCTTTGCGAAAATTCAACTATTTGAAACCATTTTTCATTAAAAAAGTTTTCAAATTATTGTATTTTTGTCTCTACAATTTCTAAAAATTTTTTTAGTAACATAAATCATCAAAAATTTTTAATTAAAAATCACTTGAAGTTCAATTAATTTCAAAAATCTAAATGTTAAATCTTTGAAAATTTAATTACTTTTAAAAAATTTTATCCAAAAATTATGTGATAAATTAGTTTTAGTTCTGTAAAATTTAATTATTGTTTGAAAATTAAAAAAAATCTTTTGAAATTCAATTATTTCTCAAAATTTCAACTTTAAATCTTCCAAAATTATTGTTTAAAAAAAAATTTACTTAAAAATCTGTAAAACCTTATTAAGTATTGCTTGAAATTTTTGTTGAACATTAAAACTAAAAACTATGACATAATTTTTAATTCGAATAAATTGCTTAAATTATAGACTTGTAAAAATTATAAAAATGGAACTTTAAGAATTTTTTTTACAAATTTTTTTGCAACTTAAAATAAAATTTTGAAAATTTGTCTTAACAATTAGTTCGATTCTGAAATATTCGAAATAAATTTTCTTGATAATATACTTACCTATATAGAATTATTCTCATTACTGAATTAATAAAATAAATTTAATATCTAATAACATTAGTTATTTAAAGTAAAATATTTATTAACCAATTAAATTTTGTTAAAATAAAAAAATCAATTTTTTTGGAATATTGCGACTAAAACGACTTTTTTTTGTGCCTCAAAGTCGATCCTAGGCCTGAAATTAGATCAAATAGAAATTTTGTTAAATGAATTTTGGATTAGGTGAAAAATTTGTAATATAAAAAATTTCTTAAATGACTATTCTGTTAATTGAAAATTCGAAAAAATACAAATTTTTGACAAATTCTGTGAAAAAATAATTCAAAAAAATATAAATTCGGCTAGAAGAAAATTCTATCTAGTGAAATTTTATCAATTTACATATTTTTTTTTTGGAAAATATTTATTATAAATATTTTGTAAATATTAATTATTTCAAAAACGTTAAAAATTATTACTACAATAATTTTATTTAAAAAAAAAAAATTCTTACTTTATTGATTCAAGTATCAACTATTTAATATATAGTTAACCCGAGTCGAAATTTAAGCTCTACTTTGAACCTGAATTTAGAGGATCTATTAGGTTTTAGTAGTCGTAAAGTAGGTTGTAACTTTAATACATTTTGAATATTTCATTCAAAAGAAAAAAAAAATATTTCTTTAAAAATCGTTGATCATAAACTTTGTGAACTTCAGCATCATAAATAAATTATTTTTTATAGGACCGCAAAGGATCACCATAGTAAAAAAAAGAGACGCATGAATTAAGCTTCTAAAATTAATTTGCAACAATTTTAATTTGACAGAATTTTATTATTTAAAATTTACTTTTAACCGAATTTTTATTTGTTCAAAATTTCCAATTATTATTTAACAGAAATTTCATGAAAATTCAATGAAATAAAAAGTAAAATAGAAACTTTAAATAAAATTCTGGTTAAAAATCCAATTGAATATAATTATTTGAAAAATCATTGTTTTAAATTATCATTTAAAAAATCCGGTTAAAAGTAAATTTTAAGTAATAAAATTTCTGTCAAATGAAAATTCTAAAGAAATTAATTTTAGAGCTTATTCAAATGCGTCTCATTTGTGAATTATTTTTCAAAAAAAAAAAGAAAAGATTTATGACTATAAATACATTCTTAAATGTATAAATTCCATTGTAGCACTTTTGTTTTATATAAATATTATAGTTCCCCTTATCTAACATCAAGTCAAAGAAAGAAAATGTCTTTTGTTTATTCATTCAAAGTACGTACGTGGTCCAGTCGTGTAAGCATATAGATCAACTTCCTAGAAGTCCTTGGTACATTACAAGCAAACAGTTTCAAATTTTTTTCTCTGCATAATATATTTATATATATATATATATATATATATATATTATTACAGCAGCTGGCCAGTTTGTCGTCTCTTTTTTTATCAACATTACAATCTCACTCTTCTTATCGCAATAAAACTTGAACGTTTAAAAATTATTAAATTTAGTGTAACTTTATTAATCCTTTAACTCTGGATAAAAAAAAAAGATTTAAATTTCAAACACGTTGGAAGCATGAATATTTTCCACATTGAAGTTATATTAGAATTTTTGCAGTGTTGAATTAAAAATTATTGAATTTATATTTAACAGAAATTTTAGAACATAAACTTTTAAATTCAACTGAATTTTTATATCGTAAAATTTTCATTTAGCCGAACTGTAAAGCAGATTGTCTAATTAAACAAATTTTTGTTTAAAAGAATTTATATTTATCAAAAATTTCCACAAAAAAGAAACTTTTAAACTGAATTAATCGGGGCGCATGATTATTCCATAATGTGAATCATTTAGAAATTTTATTTTATAGAATTTTATAAGATAGAATTTTACTTTATTCGAATTTTTATTTTTCGAATTAATGTTTAATAAAATTAAAATTAATCAGAATTTATACTTAACAGAATTTCTATGTAATCAAATTTTTATTTATAACAAAATATTTTTTCAACATAATTTCCATTTAGCACACTTTTTATTCAATAGAATTCTTCTTAACACGAATTTCGCCTGAGTCGAATTTTTAAATGTCAGAATTTTTCATTAAAACAAATCTTCATTTTTCCGAATTCTTATTAACACAAAATGCCATTTAATAGAAATCTTAAAACACAGAATTTTCATTTATCCTACATTGCAAATGGTCGAATAATCAAATGGCAGAAATATTTCGGCGCCAATTTTAAAATTGACCAATCAGAAACTGTCAAGAAAATTGTGATTGGTCAATTTTAAAATTGGCGCCAAAATATTTCTGCCATTTGATTATTCGACCATTTGCAATGTAGGATAATTGAAAATTCTGTGTTTTAAGATTTCTATTAAATGGCATTTTGTGTTAATAAGAATTCGGACAAATGAAGATTTGGTTTAATGAAAATTCTGAAATTTAAAAATTCGACTCAGGCAAAATTCGTGTTAAGAAGAATTCTTTTGAATAAAAAGTGTGCTAAATGGAAATTATGTTGAAAAAATATTTTGTTAAATAAAAATTTGATTACATAGAAATTCTGTTAAGTATAAATTCTGGTTAATTTAAATTCTATTAAACATTAATTCGAAAAATAAAAATTCGAATAAAGTAAAATTCTATCTTATAAAATTCTATAAAATGAAATTACTAAATGATTCACAATATGGAATAATCATGCGCCCCAATTGATCTTTAATCAAATTTCTATTTATTCGAATATTCACTTAGTATTTTATTTAATTGAATTCATTTTAAACAGAATTATTATTAAACAGAACTTTTTATTTAACCGAATTTTCATTTAAGAAAATTTTCATTCAAACAAATTATTATTTAATAGAGTTTCTAATTAGGCCAATTTACAAATTTTATAATTTTCCTTTTCATCGAAACTCCATATGATCGAATTGTCATTTCAAAGAACTTTTAAAATATCCAATTTTCCTTTCATCACCAAAATTGCAAATGAATGAATAAACAATCGATAGAAAGATTTGGGCGCAAATTTTAAAGTTGACCAATAAAATATTAAATTCAATTACATGCTTGTTTAATTATTTTAAAAATTCATTTCGATATTTAGTTTAAGTTTAAGTTCTAACTAATTTCAATCTATTTAAATTTCGAATTAATTAAAAAATTTTCATCAATTATTATTGAATGTCAGATTTACAATGAGAGCGACTTTAAAAAAGTCTTTAAATTTCAGATAAATTTAATTAATCTTTTCAAATTTTCGTGTGTTATTAAAAATATTTTAAAATTATTAAAAATATTAAAAATATTAATTACTGTTCAAAAATATAATAAATATCAAATGTAAGATTATTAATTTTAACTAATAAATTCATTCAATATTATTTTTAAAAATATTTCTTTCATTTTATATACAATATTTTTTTGAAGTTGTATAAAGTATTACCTACACTTTCATTTAATATAATCTACCAAACCCTAAAATATTGATTTGGCATTTTCTTACCTTGACGTCAATTCATGACGTAAACACACCCACGTGGAATATTTTCACCCCTAACAGCACCTTTAATGAGATAATGTATAATGTAGAATAATATGTACAATTTAGAATTTATTGAATAATATAATATAATATAATAATAATTAATATAATTATAATATACAATAATAGATAATATAATGTACATTAATTTTCTGCTAAATTTAAAAAAAAATTACAATTGGTCAATTTTGGTATAATTTTTTATACCAAATAGAGAATAATACCAATAATATACCTAAATAGAGAATTGTTTTAAAATAAATGCTTTACATATTTTAATGTCAGGAAATTTTAATGTAAATTATATTTTTAAATTAATTACATGTGTTACTTTTCAAATAATTGGTACAATTTGATAAAGAATGACCCATATTATATATAATATGGGTCATTCTTTGTCAAATTGTCCCAGTTAAAAAATATCAAATTTTAGAATGAGTTTAAATCATTAGTTCTCTATAAAGAATTAGTAAAATTTTACTAAATCAAAAGCAAAATATGAGTCACCAATTCAAATTAGTTAAAATTTTTTCTTATTCAGAAAGTACAGAAAGCTAAGATTTTTTCCAACAAAACAACAATAAAAATCTTCTATTATATTAAGTTAACAAATTTCGAAAAACGACACCTACCCCGTGACCTCGACACCGTCCTTGAAAAATCTATTTTCAATTATTTTCAAATAAATCAAAATACTTTGCATATATGCTTTTAGAAAATCTTACAAACTATTTTTATGTAACATCTTTTTTCAATTTTAACCCGAAAAAGGGTTATTTTGCAATTTTTTAAGAATTTTTTGATTTTTTCAATTTTTTATTATTATTTTTTATTATTGATTGTTGTTTTTTCAATTTTTAGTTAGTAACCTATAATATTGTGTCTAATTTTAAGTGTCATTAAAATCAAATGTTTTTAACTTAATAATTTTAACATTTCTTAATTTAAAACGAAACATCTTCTATTATATTAACTTAACAAATTTCGAAAAACGACACCGACCCCGTGACCTCGACATCGTCCTTGAAAAATCTATTTTCAATTATTTTCAAATAAATCAAAATACTTTGCATATATGCTTTTAGAAAATCTTACAAACTATTTTTATGTAACATCTTTTTTCAATTTTAACCCGAAAAAGGGTTATTTTGCAATTTTTTAAGAATTTTTTGATTTTTTCAATTTTTTATTATTATTTTTTATTATTTATTGTTGTTTTTTCAATTTTTAGTTAGTAACCTATAATATTGTGTCTAATTTTAAGTGTCATTAAAATCAAATGTTTTTAACTTAATAATTTTAACATTTCTTAATTTAAAACGAAACATCTTCTATTATATTAACTTAACAAATTTTTAATTTATTCGAATTTTTATTTGTCAGAATTTTTTTTTCTTAAATTTTCATTTAACACAATAGGCATTTTAAAGAATTTTCATTGGATAGAATTTCATTGCATATAATTTTCATTTTATTCTTTCAGATGAATTTTAATTTGTTCGAATTATTATTATTTGATATAATATCCATAAAACCGATTTTTCTGCAGAATTTTTACTTAACCGAAAAATCATTTAACATAATTTTGTAATTGATAGAATTTTCATTTGTCCGAAATTGCAAATGCCCGAAAAAAACAATCGATTTTGGCGCGATTTTTAAAATCAACCAATCACAATTTTATGGATGATTTTTGATTGGTTAATTTTAAAAATCGCGCCAAATTTCTAAACAAATTCTAGAATTTTAATAATTTTTTTTATTGAACTGAGACATTGGAGAGAAAAAAATAACATTTTTTGGCGATAAGTACAAAGAAAAACTACTTAAAATTGATTTTTGATCGAAAATAAAAGAAAATATTTATATATTTAATATTTTAATAGTTATAGTCATATATATATATATAGATGCAGTAAGTGCAAGTCACGTTAAAGCAGACAATAGAAACTATGAACGAGAGATACCGAGGCATTGCCAGGGGGGGAAAGCTGTGGGAATTGCAATTTCCGCTGAGAAGTATTGCGGTCAACCAGATTCTTCCTATCTCTAGCTCCTGCAACTTAGACGCGAATACATGATCCTCCAATTTTCCTATTTTCAAATAAATTTCCTTTTCATTGGATTAAAGTAAATTTTTTTTTTTTTTAGATAATGAATTTATCATTAATTTAACCGAATATTAATTCAAAAGAATATTCATTTAACAGAATTGTAAGTGTTTTGATAAAATTTTTAAAACGTCCAATTTGCATTTGTCCGAAATTGCAAATTACCGAAAAAAACAATCAATAGAAAGATTTTGCTGCGAATTTTAAAATTAAACAATTACAATTTTTTTTTTAAATTTCTTAAGGATAATTATAATAATAAAAATAATAATAATAATAATAATAATAATAATAACAATATAATTATGGCCATCTGGAAGTTTTAACTTTTCGTCTAAGAAAAAAATACATTTTTTTTTGAAGCACATTATTATTTAGTCCATCTAAACTTCAAGTACCTCCAGCTTTAAAATTTTACAAGTGGACAGATAAAACGTTTTATTATCAAAAAATTAAGTTAAGTTATTAATAATTTAAAAATGAAAATTATATTTAACTTGTATATATATATATATATATATATATAACAAAAGAAATTCAACAGGTTGTTGATTTTTAGGCTAAAAATACTCAATTCAAAGAAATTAATTGAGGTTATCATATAAGAAACCAATTTACCAAAATTTCAACAAAATTTAATAACATGAATAAATTAATAAATAAATTATTAAATAAATTAATAAAAAATAAATAAAAGTAATAAATTAATTAAACCAAAAAATAATAATAAAATACCGTCAACTGGGAGTTATTATGGTACAAAAATCGCAATTTTTTTTTTTGTTCTATGCTTAATAAAATTCTAATCTTTGTACACTGAAAAAAGGGTTTGGTATTGACAACCAAACGTTTGGTTGGTATATTTAAGCAACCAAAATTGTTTTTGTTAAATCAACAAAATTTTGGTTGTCCCAATTAAATTTTAGTTAGGACAACAAAAATCGTTTTTTTCTAATTTTGGTTGTGTCAAACAAATTTTGGTCGAGACAATTAAAATTTTATTGATTTAACAAAACAATTTTGCTTGCTTAAATACCAACCAAACGTTTGGTTGTCAATACCAAACACTTTTTTCAGTGTAGTACTGCAGAATCTTGAAAATTATAGAAAATATAAATATTAAAGTAAATTATACTTAGAGAATATTTGTCTTTGGATTCTTGTGTAATAAAATTTGTAAAAATATAAAAATTTTCGTGATATTTTTATTTTTTTTTATTAAATATTCAAACAATTTTTAAATTAAGCGCGTTTTGCTCTCAGCTACTTTTGCGTTATATGATTGGCACTAATATAGTTTTGTCAACAACGTCAACAAGATTCCTAACCTAAAAATTCTATTATTTCGTTAATTTGTGTAAATCAACTTTAAGAATTCAAATTTTCTTGGGACGCATGATTATGTTCTAAAAATCATTAGTCAGAATTTACAATTTATCAAATTTCATTTGTCATAATGAGTTTTTAGCTGAATTTCTGTTTCGTTCGAATAGTTATTTTGCATAATTTTCATCAAACCGATTTTCTACATTACAGAATTTTTATATAACCGAAAATTCATTTCACAGAATTTTTATTTGTTCGAATTTTTATTTGTCAGAATTTTTATTTGCTCGAATTTTTATTTAACATAATTGGACATTTTAAAGAATTTTTATTGGGTAGAATTTCATTGCATAGAATTTTCATTTTATTCTTTCAGATGAATTTTCATTTTTTCGAATTATTATTTGATATAATTTCCATAAAACCGATTTTTCTGCATAATTTTTACTTAACCGAAAAATCATTTAACAGAATTTCTCATTGATAGAATTTTCATTTGTCCGAAATTGCAAATGGCCAAACAAACAATCGATTGTTTTTTTCGGGCATTTGCAATTTCGGACAAATGAAAATTCTATCAATTAGAAATTCTATTAAATGATTTTTCGGTTAAGTAAAAATTTTGTAGTATGAAAAATCGGTTATATGGAAATTATATCAAATAATAATTCGAAAAAATGAAAATTCATCTGAAAGAATAAAATGAAAATTTTATGCAATGAAATTCTATCCAATAAAAATTCTTTAAAATGTCCTATTATGTTAAATGAAAATTCGAGCAAATAAAAATTCCGACAAATACTAATTCGAATAAATAAAAATTCGGCTCAAAACTAATTATGACAAATGAAATTCGATAAAATGTAAATTCTGACTAATGATTTTTAGAATATAATCATGCGCCCCATATTTCTTTAGGGCTATTTGTTTATTAAAAACAATTATTTTATTTTAATATTTTTCTAATTATTTGTTTGTCCACGATAATTTAATATTAATCTCGAACTCAAAATGAACCTGACCGAATTCAATTTAAAACATTTCACTAAAAACTCAAAATGAGTCAAATTGTGTAATAAATGAAAAATCGGTTAAATGTTGTTTTTTAAAATAAAAATTCTGCAAAATACAAATTCTGACAAATAAAAATTTGAATAAATATAATTATTTGAAGATTTTGTTAAAAGTAAAATTCAAACAAATTAATTATACTCTCTAAATCTGAATCAGTCATATTTTACTGATTAGCAGTAGAAATCTACTAATTGCCATAGCGAGAATTGAGCAACTTACTATTAGTAGAAATTTATTGATTCAATTAGTAAAATATCAATTACTGATTGAATCAGTAATATAAATATATGGCGGCGGCACTGATTTAATAGTTAATTTTAAAGGTTATGTTATATACAAATTACTGATTTACATAAGTTATTTTCTATTGTTTGCATATTCACTAATTATATTAGTAAATTTCAAAAAATAATTGAAACTTCAGTTAAAATGAAAAGTAGGGTCAACCGGGGTAAATCCGAACGCTTTTGGTAAGTTTCAACAATAACATAAGTTTTTTCTTTAAAAAAAAAAATACTTCCGGTATTCTGATGCATGAAGTTGTTACTTTACTTCCATAGAACAATTTTATGGGGTAGCAAAAATTTTTGATAAATTACAATCGCAGGAAACTTAGCGTTCGTATTTACCTCGATACTTTGCAACTTTCCTAAAATACCGGGGGGGTAAATACGAACGCCACTGTATTTCAGAAAAATCTTAGGGAAAATAAATTTAAAGTATTGCAATTGTTAAACTTATATAAAAACTCAAAAAAATACGATAATAAACCTATTATGTAATAATGCATCATATATAAATACAAAAATCATACAGGTTAAAAATTAAAATGCATTACACAATTAAAACATTCAATAACTTTATCAAATCATAACGGATTTTTGCAAAACTTGGTACAGAAAGTATTTTGGAGTGATTGAATGTAAATACAAAAATAAAAGTCAAATTTTTTAAATTCAAAATGGCGTACTTTCCTAAAACTTATTTTTAAAAATGATCAAATTTGCTAACCCTGAAACCCCCCGAGTAACAATTTTCGAGCGAATCCAATGAATTTTTTAATTCTCGTCCGCCATTTTGAATTTTGAAAAACTGACTTCAAATTGGTAATTAGCGACCCCAAAAACCGTAGAATACCAAATTTTATTAAGATCCTGAAAAACTTTTTTCAACAAACCATTTGGCAAAAAAATTGAAACACTCCTTCGAGAGAACAGAGATTAAGTTTCTGCTTATTAATTACTAACGAGGATACATATAGAAAGAAAAACTTTTTTCTACGTACTTTTATAATGTTAAAATAATAGTGTAATGAAATAAAAACAATTTTGTGTGGCTCTGATGTAAAAAAATATTATTGAAAATACCGTTCGGATTTACCCCGGTTTTCCAATTTTCCTGGGTAAATACGAACGGTCTGATATTATTAATAAAATTTTACAGAAGGCAAAAATGAAAAATAGTTTCTGTTCTAGTATTCATAACAAACAATTATAAATAATAAAATAAATTTTTAGCTTCTTTTTCTTCAAATATGAGACAAAATACTGAAAGAGTGTAATCTTTGATTTTCACTCTTTTTTGCAATACTCGTTATCTTTGTTTATGCTGTTGCTAATTAACAAACGAAAAATGGGATAATACTTAGAATCTCTTGAAGAGGATCTGAGGTAAAAATTCTCATATCGAACTTATTTTTCAAAATTTTAATTAAGCTGAAATAATTAGCGTTCGGATTTACCCCCCGTTCGGATTTACCCCGGCTGACCCTACTAATTGAATTAGTAAAATTTCTACTGATTTAGATTTAGAGAGTAGACATTATTGATGGGTCTTCAATAAAATGAACTGCAGTTTAATGAAATTGAGAACCACTGTTTTGCATTGAACCAATCGAATGGGGAATCTACTATATCGCATATGTTGTGGGCTGCGAATCAATGCATTATATTGGATATACGCGAGCTTTTGCCTGTTCTGTGTTATCCTCATTTCTGTATATAAAATTTATATATATATATATCCCTAGTAGAAATTTGTCCTAGCTATTTTAAAGGAACTGCCTAGTCGCGCTGGAGTCTGTCTAGTTACTTGACTGACCAGCTAGCTAAAAACTCGAATGTCATGTCACGCTTTTTTCATCAAGTTATTATCCAGCCCAACTTGATAATTATTTATCAATAGGACTTTTGAAAAACTAGTCAAATTAATTCTTTTAAATATTTCGAAATTCATTTAATAATAAGATTTAATGTAGTAAACACGTTTATTTTATGTAATTAAAAAAAATATTCCAATTATCAACAAAAATTATTATAAGAAAATATATTGCACTAAATATAGTAATGCGTTATAAAAATGTAATTTTTCATTCACAATTAAACTGGATTTAAAAAAAAAATTTACATAAGTAAAACGATTGAAGCAACATCTTGACCTGAACTGTTAACAACACTGAAACAATTATAATTTTTATATTAATATGAATGTCATAACATAAACCTTAAAACACTTCTCGCAGTTTCAACGAAAAAATCTTGGGGCTACCGGGGAGCGAACACGGGTCCGCTGGGCGGGAACGAAAGAAACGCACGCTTTACGCAACTCGGCCGTTCTGATCAGTGATATTAGAATAAATGCTTGACGTATTTCACTGTACCTAATAATATTATGAATTTGTGCATATTATTTTTATTATTTTCTAGGCAAATAAACATTTTAGATGTTTATTTGATTTTAAATGATTTACTTATAATTTAATTTAAACATTAGACAATTATAAAAAACTAATTACTAATTTTTTTTATTTATTATCCTCAAAAATTATATGTAAAATTTTATAAATAAAATTATTTTAATAAATTAATAATTATTGATATAATATAATATTATTATTATTATTATTATTATTATTATTATTATTATTATTATTATTATTATATTATTATAATATACTCAAACAGAAAAATAATATTCTACTATATTTGTAAAATTTGTCTGAAAATAATAATAATTGTTTAATCATTTTTTTTTAAAAACTAAAAATACTTTTTATTCAAGGTAATATTATTTTCATAATAATTTAATTTATTGCAATTATTTTATTATAATTTAATAAATTTTATTATTTTAAAAAAGCGCGCGCTATTTCGTCTTGGGCCAATCAAGTGATTTCAACTAAATATAGGTTATGTTCGTTTCTGATTCATGACAGCTGGCAAACATTTACAACAAATAATATTTTGCAAGTGTATATTTATTGCAATAAGATAAGTTATGCAAAAAATATATATGTGGAACAATAATTTACAGTGATTTTCATAAAATGAATATTGATTTAGATGCTCTGGAAAGCAAAGTTCATTTTTTCTTAAATTCAATTTTTTCGACCACCGAGATATTTCGATACATTTTCATGTGTTTTGTATGCACTGTCTTTTTTTGAGAAAGGAATATTAATATTATTATTATTAATTTTTATAAACAAGTTGTAATTTTTTTAAATCAAGCAAGCGAAATGTCAATACACAAAATCCTAGCATAGCTGTCCAGTTACTAGACTTATTGAAGCGCCACCGCCATGACAAGGATATGAATTTAATTTCGAGCAGCACTGGACAGTGCCATTAAAAAAACTGGATAGCTTTGAGTCGTGGAATTATCAAGTTCAACTTGAATTTCTTTCAAAAAGCACTGATCAGTAACTTCACAGTTATTTATCAGTTCAGCTAGAATCAGCGTCCGCGAGAAAAACTGTCAAGTAACTTGAGTCAATCTAGTGCATCCACGACAAATTTCTACTAGGGATACATCTTCAATGTAACAAAAAAAAAATTATTTTTTAAGGTTCGACTTGTGTCAACTTGTATATATATATATATATACCTCGCAATATATCCAAGGTGAACAGACCTATTTAGTGGAGGCGCGTCAGTCACGTCCAGTCTCGTCTGGTATATATCGTTTGATGGTCTCGTCTCCTGTCTGTTGGTTGAACCAAAGAATTCGAACATATATTCGTCTCTCGATATTCTCTCACTTCTTTTATCCTCTCCTGCCACACACACATACTTACACACTTTGCGCATCTTCTCGCGCCTTCTTTTTTAAAGCATAATATTACTTAGCGATCATTATTTCTCACAAGTTTCATATATAATATACAAAATAATGTTTTTAAAAAAGTTCATTATATAAAATTAAAGAAAATAAAAAAAAGTAACTCCTGAATATTCTCCATATTCAAAAATAATTTTTGCCTTCTCTTTAAATTTGAATTAGTTAAATGTGAGTTACTTATTTACATTAGTAAAATTTTTTTACTAATTTTTAGTAGAATATTACTATTTAATTTAGTAGTTTTCAATTTTTTTTACTACAATTTTAATAAAAAGTCACTAAAAATTAGTGAAAATTCTTACTAATTTAAATTAGTAGCTCACTTTTTACTAATTCAGATTTAGAGAGTTGTTGAATTGGAAATTATCGAATTTCTAATTAACATGATTTAAAAGAATTTTCTAAAGTAGATTTTATATTCAATTGAATTTTCATGCAAAAACAATTTTTAATTTCTCTCAATTTTTATATGTACGAGAATTTTTATTTAGCCGAATTTTTATATGGCAGACACTCTAGTTGAAAGAATTTTCATTTAATACAATTTTGATTTAACAGAATTCTTCTTTAATTTTACAAATTTAAATTAGTGACTCACTTTTTGCTTTAGAATTAGTTAAATTTTACTAATTTTTAGTAAAAGTTACTAATAATTAGTAAAATTTTACTAATTCAGAAGCAAAAAGTGAGTCACTAATTCAAAATTAGTAAACTTTTTTACTAATTCAGATTTAGAGAGTAGACCCGATCATTTTTTCTAGCTCAAATTAATTGAATGTGTAACTTTTGAATATTTTTTATATTAAAATATATATTAGTTTTGACATATTCTTTAATAATTTTCTAAGTTTTTTTTTTGATACAACTAATTCGATACAAAATAATAAATTAGCTTCAAAACATTAATAAATTATAAGTTTTTAATTTTAATCTAAAAAGTCACATTTTATTCTGCATAATAAATAGAGGAGAGTCAGCATGGTTGGGCCAGTTTTTGACTTGTGCCCATAACTTCCGTTTTAGGGTAAATTTTAAATTTTCTCGTATATAATTGGAAAGATACACTAAAGTGGAATGTTTCTTCTGAACATCAGAAAATGATTGGGTCAAAAGTGTAAAAGTTACAGGCATTTAGAAAAAAAAAAATTTTTTTTGTCGTGTAGGTTGGGCCAGGGCTTGATGCTTGGGCCACTGTAGTAAATCAATATGAAATAAAGGAAATTGACCAAAAAGGACCCGCAAATGGCAGAAAAATACTGAAATTGAGCTGAAAATGATAAAATAAAATCTGAAATTAAAATAAAATTAGCCCCCTGAATCAAAATTTCGATTATTCACGAAATTGGTCTAAAAAGTTAAAAAATAGTACCAAATTTTTTTTTTTTTTAATGGAAATGGCATCGCCTCGTGCTGCAAACGTCACACTCGTATAATCCCTCACTTTACGCACTTGTATCATAAATAACTATTTTATAATTTGTTTATGAATGAAAACTTCAAGAAATATTTTTTAGGCAAAAAATTATAGAATTTTTCATTTTAAAAAATTTTTTCTTTAAAAAACGTTTATCATAAACGTTGCGTACTTCAGCTTCGTCAATTTTTCGTTTTTATTTTTCACAATTCTTTTTAACTAACTTAAAATAAATTAATTCCCTTAAAACTAATGAAATTTTAAAAAACACATCATAAGCTACCTCAGATTAAATTTTTGTGCAAAAATATCCAATACCGGCTCTACAATACACGTTTAAATACGCGTCGGGTCCAGCAGACCCGTTGTGCCATTTACGTTCGAATTGTGTCAGTTAAGGGTTAAAATTCACTTGAAATTCAATTATTTTCAAAAATTTCAATTTAAAATTTTTTAAAATTTATAATTATTTCTAAAATTGTTCATTTAAAACTTTCTGAAATTTAATAATTTTAACTGTAACTCTTTCAAAATTCAATTATCTGAAAGCATTTTTCAATTAAAAACTATTGAAATTCAATTTTTGTCTGCAATTTCTAATAAATCTTTAAAGCAACAGAAATCACCAAAAAAATTTCAATTTAAAATCACTTGAATTCAATTATTTTCAAACAAAATTTTAATTTAAAACCTTCTAAAATGTAAAATTATTTCTAAGAATTTCAACTGTAACCCATCCAAAATTCAATTAGTTTTATTAACTTTAATATTTCTTTGAAAAATTCAATTATTTAAAAAAATTTCAAATAAAAACTCTAAAATTGAATTGTTGTCAGAAATTAAAAAAAAAAAAAAAACTACAGTAATTGAAATTTACAGAAAATTTATTTTAAATTTAAAATCATCTGTAATTCAATTATTTTAAAAAATTTAATTTAAAAATCTGCAAAACTTAATTATTGTCCAAAATTTTTTTTGACCATTAAAACAAAAAAAAAAAAAACTAACAAAATGAAATAAAATAATTAAATGAAATTTTAATCAAATTAACTTTAGTTTAAAATTATTCAAATTTTAATTGATTTAAGTTTAAAATTTTCTGAATTGCAATTTATCTAAATTTTAATTGATTTAAGTTTATAATTAATCTGAATTTCAATTTGTTCCAATTTTTAATTGACTTAAGTTTAAGTTTAAGTTTAAGTTTTTTTTATCTTAATTGAAGTTTTAAATTTTTAGAATTTTAATTTATTTAAATTTTAATTGATTTATGTTTTAAATTAACCGAATTCGACATTTATCCAAATTTTAAAATTGACTTAAATTTAAAATTAAATTTTAATTAATTTAAGTTTTAAACAATCCAAATTTTCTTTTGTTTCAAATTTTAATTGACTTGTAAGTTTCAAATTATCCGAATATTAATTTGTCCAAATTTTGATTGATTTAAGTTGAAACTTATCTAAAATTTAATTTATACCTAAATTTTAAACTACCAATGCTTCAATAATGAAAAAAATTTAATTAATTCCAAATTTAAATCGATTGAAATTAGTTGTTTTAACGAAATATATGGAAGGGTTTCCTTTTTTTTTCAAATCAGAAACAAAAACTTCAAGTTCAATTTCACCCACGATTTGTTATCGTTATAAAATGCCGATCGCCTTGTATTCGATTCACATAATTATATATTCTCAAGGTTTTCTTTTTACTCTTTATATTATTATAAACGTGCACTTCCATGAAAACATTTCAATATATATATATATATGTACGATGATAGTGGTGTTACACTCTTTTTATCAAACGATAATTAATAATGAGATTATAAATCGTAAAAAAACTCTAAACAAGTGAGATGTTTTGGTATATTTTATTTTAGAAATAAGTCAAAAATTATTTGCTGATATAAAAAATTATAAAATATAAATGGTTACAATTTTCATATCGGGGGGAATTTTTATTAGATAAAATTATTATTTTTTGTTTTGACGTAATTTAATTTTTTGAATTTTAAGTGATTCGAATTTTTAAATAACCGAATTTTTATTTATACGAATTTGTTATTTGATAGAATTCTTAAAACACCGAATTTCCCCGAAATTGCAAATATTCGAAAAAAAACTATCGACAGAAAGATTTCGGCGCTAATTTTAAAATTAACCAATCAGAAATTATCGCAAGAAAATTGTGATTGGTTAATTTGAAAATTCGCGCCAAAATTTTTCTGTCGATTGTTTTTTTCCGCCATTTGCAGTTTCGAACAAATAAAGATTCGAGAAAATTTGAAAATATTGACATTTAAAAATTCGAATAACTCAAAAATCTATTCAATAAAAATTCTGCTAATTTAATAATAATAATAATAATAATAATATTAGAATATTTCAAATAGAAAATTAGGTAAAGAGAAATTCTTTTTCTGTGTAATCTATTATTAACTTTGCGTTTAAAAAAAAAAAAAATGGAGGAAATAAATTTTAAACAATAATAAAAGGTAAATTACGTTTACAAAATTGGCAGAGAGGAAATTTGCCAATGCGAAAACAAGCGAGACACACAAGAGAGTCCCATTCACTCTCTATGTTCCTTATAATATTATACACTCTGTCAGCCAACTGTCTGATCTCTCAAGGACGAAATCGGCAGCTATATACTCTTGTAAAGACATGCATATATATGGCAAAACTTTGCTGAATTTTCAAATATATATATATTTATATATAACCTAACATTCATTTTCTTTCATATAATCGATTAATAATACATATATATCTAGATTAGTTCCCCCCCCTCTTAACTCTTCTATACATTAAGAATAAAAAAAATTTAGTGTCTTTAATTATAAAAAATATTTTTCAAAAAAAATAAAGTCAAAAAATAATATTTTACAATCGTTAGCGTGCAACTATTGAAATATGGTTCTGATAGGGCCCTGTCTAGTTTTCCCTAAATTGTTGTAGTTCTTTATAAAGAAACTGGCTAGTCCCCGACATGGCTGTTTTTGATTAATGCTCTAATTAGGGAAAACTAGTCAGAGCCCTATTTTGGATTTAGGCCGGAATTCCCTGGTAAAATCTAGAATAACGTCTATTACAAATATTAATAATTAAATTCGAATTTGTAATAACTTAATTGTAAATTATTTAAAATGAAAAGTATCTCACAAAATAGGGTTATGTATAGAAAAACTGACAGGGCCCTGACTAGGTTTCCCTAAGTAGGGCAGTATTCAGAAACACTGTAACTTGGGGGCTGGTTAGTTTCTTTAAAATCGGTTACGCAAGATAGGAAAAACTAGATAGCGCCCCATCACAATTGTTGTTATGCAGAAATTGAAATGTGGCTCTGATAGGGCCTTGCCCAGTTTTTCCTATCTTTAAGTGTTGTCCTTTTTAGAGAAACTCACTAGCGCCCCACATGGCTGTTACGCAGTTTCAGACTAATATCCAAATTAGGGAAAACTAGTTAGAGCCCTATTTTGGCTTTTGGCCAGAATTCCCAGCTTATACCCATAATAAAGTGTTTACTAGTTATTTGTAAATTATTAAATAATTTTTTAATTTATAGTAATTAAATTGTAAATTGTTTAAAATAAAATTTATCTGAAAATAGGGCTCTGACTAGTTTTCCCTAATTAGGGCATCAATCGAGATTATCAACCACGAGTAAGTTTCCCCAAACAGGGGCCACATCAAAGATAGGGAAAACTAGACAGAGCCCTATCAGAACCACATTTCAATTTCTGCAAGCTAACGATTGTAAAATATAATATTTCGATATTGATAAAATATCGTTTAGTCTGAAAATGATATTTTACAATCGTTAGCGTGCAAAAATTGAAATATGATTCTGATGGGGCCCTGTCTAGTTTTCCTTATCATTAGTGTGGTTCTTTTTAGAGTAAATGGCAAGCGATTGACATGGCTGTTACGCTATTCCTGACTAAATCTTTACTTAGGGAAAACTAGTCAGAGCCTTGTCATGTTTTTTTTCTATAACTTACTCTCTTTTGTGAGATAATTTTTAGTTTAAACAATTTGCTAATTAATTACTACAAATTCAAAAATTATTAAATTTTTAACAAATATTTTTAGTACATAACTTTATTTGCGGTTTTAGTTGGAAATTCCGTCCAAAACCCAAAATAGGGCATTGACTAGTTTTCCCTAATTAGGACATTAGTAAGGAACAGTTTAACAGCAATTTTGGCAACTAGTCAGTTTTTCTAAAATATGTAACAACGAAAATAGGGAAAACTAGACAGGGCCCCATTGGAAACACATTTCAATTTCTGCGCAAACAACGATTGTAAAATATCATTTTTCGACATCGATAGAAACCGTTTAGTTGAAAAATAATATTTTACAATTGTTTTCGCGCAGAAATTGAAATGTGGTTCCGATGGGGCTCTGTCTAGTTTTCCCTGTTTTCGTTATAACCCATTTTAGAGAAACTGACTAGATGCCGACATGGCTGTTAAGCTGTTCCTTACTAATGCCTTAATTAGGGAAAACTAGTCAGTGCCCCATCAGAGCCTCATTTCGATTTCTGAACGGCAACGATTGTAAAATATGATTTTTCGATTCTATTTTTATTTAATTATTTCTTATAATTCAAAATTCTAAATTTTAAATTCTCCATTAGAGAAAAGAGAATAAAAGAGAGAATGAAGTGTTTCATGATATTAGGAATTGTTGCAACTGATACTTTTAATCGCAAAGTTATTCCAGTCGATGCGATAACAAGGTTCGTCGAAGTTTGATAATGCGTTTATCACGATTCAGTGAGACGTCTTTTAAGGCCTCCGGTCAGTGTTCCTTTCTCTAAAAAAAACTATGTGTAATTCCCTTATAGTCAAAGGCCTTTTTTGTCCGCTCAGACGCAGCTAATGCTATGAAGCAAAAAAAAAAAAAATTAATCGTCTAAAAATCCATAAATATTGACTCTATGAGAAAAACAAAACACTATTGAATGTAAACAAAAACTTTTTTTCCTTATAGTTGTGAAAATTCTATTCTCAATAATTCCCCAACTTTGACTAATTTTAACATAAGGTGTCTGACCAGTTCCTTGACAGTTTCTCTATTTTCGAAAAAATGTAAATAGAAGTTTTTGAAATTGTCAATTTCTTCTTGTAGTTTAAAAATTTTTTTGATTTTGTTTGATAATTTTTTATCTTCATTGTTTTCATTACTCCTTCATTTTGATCAGTTCTTGTCTAGTCGGGCTATTTATGTTATTCAAGTCCTTTAAAACGAAAAAATTTTTTTTTTCCTCTAAACTGTGTCACATAACCTTTTTTATTTTAGAGGTTTGATCAGAATTCGTGCCCAAAATGCCAAATAGGGCTCTGCTCAGGACCTGGCTAGTTTTCCTAGTTTGGATAAAAAACATTTAAATAAAATAAGTTTTCAAAAATTATATTTTGTAAGAAAGTTATTAATAATAAAATGATTTGATCAGAATTCGTGTCCAAAACCCCAAATTAGGCTCTGCTTAGGACCTGGCTAGTTTTCCTAGTTTGGATAAAAACATTTAAATAAAATAAATTTCCAAAAATTACATTTTGTAAGAAAGTTATTAATAATAAAATGATTTGATCAGAATTCGTGTCCAAAACCCCAAATTAGGCTCTGCTCAGGACCTGGCTAGTTTTCCTAGTTTAGTTAAAAAACATTTAAATAAAATAAATTTCCAAAAATTACATTTTGTAAGAAAGTTATTAATAATAAAATGATTTGATCAGAATTCGTGTACAAAACCCCAAATAGGGCTCTGCTCAGGACCTGGCTAGTTTTCCTAATTTAGTTAAAAAACATTTAAATAAAATAAATTTCCAAAAATTACATTTTGTAAGAAAGTTATTAATAATACAATGATTTGATCAGAATTCGTGTCCAAAACCCCAAATTAGGCTCTGATCAGGATCTGGTTAGTTTTCCTATTTTGGATAAAAAAAAACCTCTAAATATGTTTTTAAAATTATATTTTATAAGAAAGTTATTAATAATACAATGATTAATTAATTATTGTATACAAGAGTCGAGATACAAATTTGGTTTAAAGAAATAGAGAACTAAGCGATTAAGAGTAAATTACGATCATCGACAATAAAAATGATCAAGAACAAGGCGGAGATTAGCGCAGTTTCGGCGAATTCGAGAATGGAATTTACAGGACCACCCAGAATGTTCGAATCGCTGATTTTATATATATAATCACTGCTACCCACATGATGGACAATAAACCTCTTTATAAAAAACTTTGGAGTCTATATAATTGACAAATACAATTCTTATATATTAAAATTTTTTTCTATTTTATTTTTAAGTTTTCGTGACTTTTTTTTAACTAAAAAATATACTAAAAGTACATGGAATCTAAACAAAAAAAATTTTTCAAAAAAATATAAGACATCAACATAGTACCAAAAAAAAAAAAAATCGAAAAATGATTATTAGTTTTTTTAATTATATTCTTTTTAAAAAAAACATCTTAGACACTTTGTATTGTCATTTAGAAAGATATATACGCCCATAAAATATAAACACATTCACTTTGTTCAACGCCCTAATTATTTTTACGAGCTACACTTCATTCCTTTCTTGCGATGTTATTTCAGGCTTTAACACTTGGAAATGTGTAAAATCAGTTTTTATTTCTAAATTTTATACTATATCCGATTAAAATAGGGACGCGACTAGTTTTCCCTAATTAGGGCGTTAGTAGGGCGCTAGACGGTTTTTCTAAAAAAGAGCCACAATGGAGATAGGGAAAACTGGACAAGGCCCTATCAGAACCACATTTAAATATCTACATGCTAACGATTGTAAAATATCATTTTTCGACTAGACGATATTTTATCGATATCGAAAAATTATATTTTACAATCGTTAATTAGCAGAAATTGAAATGTGGCTCTGATAGGGCTCTGTATAGTTTTCCCTAACTTTGATGTGACCCCTGTTTGGGCAAACTTACTCGTGGTTGTTAGGCTGTTTCCGATTAATGCGCTAATTAGGGAAAACTAGTCAGAGCCCTATTTTGAGATAAATTTTATTTTAAACTATTTACAATTTAATTACTATAAATTAAAAAATTATTTAATAATTTACAAATAACTAGTAAACACTTTATTATGGGTTTCAGCTAGGAATTTTGTCCAAAAGCCAAAATAGGGCTCTAACTAGTTTTCCCTAATTTGGATATTAATCTGAAACTGCGTAACAGCCATGTGGGGCGCTAGTGAGTTTCTCTAAAAAGGGCAACACTTAAAGATAGGAAAAACTGGGTAAGGCCCTATCAGAGCCACATTTCAATTTCTGCATAACAACAATTGTGATGGGGCGCTATCTAGTTTTCCCTATCTTGCGTAATCGATTTTAACGAAACTAACCAGCCCCCAAGTTACGATGTTTCTGAATACCGCCTTACTTGGGGAAAACTAGTCAGAGCCTTGACAGTTTTCCTATAAACTATCCTATTTTGTGTGATATTTTTTATTTTAAATAAATTACAATTTATTTACTACAATTACTAACCTTAAAAACAGTTAAGATATACAATTTTTCAAAGTGGGAAAACTCACCAGAGCCCTATTTTCAATTAAAATTTTATAAAATATGAAAGTTCTGTTAAGAAATAACTTTTTAAATTTTGATTTTTAGAGAATATTCATGCTTCTAAATAACTTTTTTTTCTTTTTTAACAAAAAAAAACCGACATATTTTAAAGAACTCGAGTAATAGACATATATATATTGCTGAAATTCGTATAATATGTTATAAAGTTTTAACAGTCGTCATTTCACCATTTCCGGTGACAAAGTTCAGCTTATGGGTTTTTGAGTCCAAACCATCTAACTAAAACATGATTTGAATTTCAAGTGGTTCACATTATAATCGAAAATTAAATCTCACCTGTTGTCTCCATATTTGAGCTAAGTGTATATATAGCTATATCGGGCCTATTATAAATTGTAGTTAAACTGTATTTAAAATTCATCAAAACACTTAAAAAAAAATTTTACTAAAAAAAAAACATTTTTCACTATTCTTTCATAAACATTTCGAATCAATCCGTTTCTAACTGAAACTAAATTTTTATCCTTAATTAGCACCATGGGTCTAATAGACCCGAGTATTTTTTCTCGCTCAAATTAATTGAATGTGTAGCTTTTGAATATTTTTTTATATTTTAATATATATATATATATATATATATATATATATATTAGTTTGAGATATTCTTAGTAATTTTCTAAGTTTTTTTGATACAACTAATTCGATATAAAATAATAAATTAGCTTCAAACATTAATAATTATAAATTTTTAATTTTAACCTAAATAGTCACATTTCATTCAGCAAAATAAATACCTTTTTTTGCAAGTCCTGCTGTTGTGGTAATTTTTTCCTTAAAGAATAATAACCTTAAATTTTTTAAGGAGGGTGGCGGGTCAACATAACCTCAAAAATCTGTCAAAACTAAAAAATTGTTTTTAACACAAACAAAAATATAATAAATATTAATTTGAAACAATTTTAGAAGATCTAGATTTACTTATTTCGAAAAAAATTATTTTTTTCCAAAATATTTTGTCAATAATTATTTTTTTAACATTTAGTTTTTTTTTTCTTTTAAATCAGACAAAAATTGTAATTTTTAACCAATTTTTATAAACAAAAGCTCAAAATTGGTTAAAAATTACAATTTTTGTCTGATTTAAAAGAAAAAAAAAACTAAATGTTAAAAAAATAATTATTGACAAAATATTTTGGAAAAAAATAATTTTTTTCGAAATAAGTAAATCTAGATCTTCTAAAATTGTTTCAAATTAATATTTATTATATTTTTGTTTGCGTTAAAAACAATTTTTTTGTTTTGATAGGTTTTTGAGGTTATGTTGACGCGCCACCCTCCTTAAGTGATAATATTAAAATTTAAATAACTCATGAATTATCTAAGTAAAAACACGCAATTTTTTGGTTTTTAATTTGCACATTTTTTTTTAACTAACTTACAATAAATTAATCCCTGTAAACTAATGAAATTTTAAAAAAATTTTGTGCAAAAATATCCAATACCGGCTCTACAATACACGTTTAAATACGCGTCGGGTCCAGCAGACCCGTTGTGACATTTACGTTCGAATTATGCCAGTTAGGAGTTAAATTATTAAAAACCTAATTAGATTTTTAAATATTAAAAAATGCATGTTTATAAAAATTAAAAATTCAAAAATGGTGAAAATTATAATTTTTGTTTTCTAATTCCAATGATTGGAATTTTTTTATTTAAAACAACCCTTAATATTATTTTCATATTGTTGAAGAAAATTATATCGACCTTATTTCAAAGTTACATCACACAGTTAACAACGTGAATATATAGTTAGCAAAACAGCATTTAATCAATATATGATTACCTGGTCACCTTGCTTCCTATATAAATTTAAATATTAACTTACATCACATGAAATATATATAGTTTATATAGAGTCCTATATAGTGATCTATTATTCTGAGGTTTACAGAACAGTAAAAACCGAATGATATTTGACAATTAGTTTTTTTTTTTTTATTTTAATAATAAAAACTTTTTTAAAACTTTATAAATTTATTTTTTATTATTTACTGTTTGCTAAATTTATCACATTTTTAAATGTAATTTAGATTCAAATAAAAACTAATTGCTTCGGACACAAATTTTAGAATTTTTTGGATTCCTATATATCAAAATTGAGTGAACAGTAAATTCGAAACTTTCGTAAGGGTATTAGTCAAAATAGTCACATATAGTGAAAAATAGTCAAAAAAATAATCAAAAATAGTCCGAAAAAGTAGAATTATATAGATGAATTAAAATTTTCTTATTAAAAAACATTTCAGTTAACCTTGATTTTAAAAAAAACGCTACTTTGTTATCTTTACATATGATTCAGTGTGATAAAAAAAAAATGTCAAAAGAACTGGTGATCTGTGAAGATTAGATAGCGTTTAAATAAGCATTTTTGTGAAATACGAATTTTTCAAGTGCATAAACATTAATATTATTACGCATTTCGAGTTTTTTTGAAAATAAACCCTCTCTTCTTCTTTTATTTTCAGATATTTGCAAAGTTCAAACATAAAAAAATTTAAGTTTATTATTTCTTATTTTAAGAATTTTTAATATTGTATTTATCTGTACTAAAAAATTTCCATCATATATATATATATATATATCTCATTTGGTAAAAACAAAAAATTATTACCAATTTGTCATTGAAAATTACATGAAAAATTGCTTGAACCTCCATAATCTTTTACAATTTTTCTTTTCTAGTTAAAATTTTATCCTCATATTGGATAACAATTTAGCAAAGTTTCATTTATCCGAAATTGCAAATCGCCGAGCAAAAAATCGATTTTGGCGCGATTTTTAAAATCAACCAATCAAAAATTATTCATTAAATTGTGATTGGTTGATTTTAAAAATCGCGCCAAAATCGATTGTTTGTTCGGGCATTTGCATTTTCGGACAAATGAAAATTCTATCAATTAGAAATTTTGTTAAATAATTTTTCGGTTAAGTAAAAATTCTCTAGTATGAAAAATCGGTTATATGAAAATTATATCAAATAATAATTCGAAAAAATGAAAATTCATATGAAAGAATAAAATGAAAATTCTATGCAATGAAATTCTATCCAATAAAAATTCTTTAAAATGCGCCTATTATGTTAAATGAAAATTCAAGCAAATAAAAATTCGAACAAATAAAAATTCTATGAAGTGAATTTTCAGTTATATAAAAATTTTGTAATATATAAAATCGTTTTTATGAAAATTATGAAAAATAATAATTCCAAACAAATAAAAATTCAGCTCAAAAATAATTATGACAAATTAAATTCCATAAAATGAAAATTGTAACTAATGATTTTTAAAACATAATCATGTGTCCTATTGTTTCTTTATTTTATAAACAAAACACAAATTTTGTACCATAATAGCCCTAAACTGTTAAGCATAGAAGCTGTTAAGCATAGAACAAAAAAAATTGCGATTTTTCTACCTTACACTGAAAAAAAACTAGTAGGTTTTACTACTTTTTAACTACTCTGAGTAGTACAATAGGTCCTCAACTGAATTTAAACGGTTCTATTAACTATATAAAAATAGTTAAACCAATTAAAAATGAAATGGGTAGAATGACATTTTGTGATTGTATTAACTCAATTTCAAAATGTTAAAACAACTCAAGATGTAAGTAGTAGATTTTACTACTTAAAATGGTTCAATAGGCTTTAAGAACATTTTTTTCGTACATTTAATAAATATTTTGCAATTGAAACTACTACTTTAAGTAGTAAACTTTACTACTAAAAGTGATTCAATAGGCTTTAAGAACATTTTTTTAGAGAATTAATAAATCTTTTGCAATTAAAACTACTACTTTAAGTAGTAGATTTTACTACTTAAAATAGGAGAATAAAATTATTTTTTATTTACAATTGTTTATTATCAGTAGAATTGACTTTTTCATCCTCTCTCCTATACTGACGCTTATTTTATGCCCTAACGATTATGTACCTAACAGAGAAAATTTCTAACCGACGGGAATTGAACCCTCGACCCTAACGCTCGCAATCCGATACCTTAATCGACTAACCACGCACGCTACGACAGTCTGCAAACTACTCGAAGACTACTTTCTGCTTGTCCAATTGGTAATTTAACTATTTAAAGTAGTCATTTTTACTACATTTATTAGTTGCTAGAACTATCCGTTTTAAGTATTCACTTGTAAATTTTTCATCTTTTAATTATATTATAAGTTGTTTAAATGCATAGTGCAGTAAAATCTACTACTTAAAGTGATAGTTTTAATTGCAAAGGATTTTTTAATTCAACGACATAAATGTTCTTAAAGCCTATTGAACCACTTTAAGTAGTAAAAGCTACTACTGAAAGTAGTAGTTTTAATTGAAAACGATTTGTATAGTGATGTATATGAGCAAGAGGATCCGAGAAACGAGCAAGAAAATCGGACTTTTTAATTTTGACAACCGAGAATATAGTTTGTTTTGTTTTAATAAAACGATCTTCTCGGCTATCCGAGCGAGCTTCACGAGTATCTCGTTTTGCAAATTCAAACATGTAAAAATTGAACGAAGGTTAGTAGAGAAATGATTTTAACTTTTTTGGTTAATAGATTAATAAATTACTATTAATATATTAATAACTGTTATCGAAAAATACTAATTCTTTTAACAAATTAAAGTTATTTATTATTCTAACCATGTTAATTTTGATAATTCCACATTGTTAAAAAGTATAAATCAAATAAATTTATCGAATTAGTGGTAATTTTTTTTATAAATTAAAATTAGTTAGGTATAATTCTAATCATGTAAATTTTAAAAATTACACATTGTTACAAACTATAAATTAAATAAATTGAAATAATTAAGGAATAAATCGTTAATTTTTATTTAATGTATAATTTGGTTTAATTTAATGTCAATTTTTGCTAAGTATTATTTATTAAATAATACATTTAACCTACAATTTATTTATTTATTAACCTTTAAAAACTATATTTATATAAAACTTTCAAACTAATAATCTTAACTATATATTAGATAAAATTAAACTTTTGAAAATGCTAATATACCTCTCTAAAGATCTTTTAAGATTTTGAGTTTCTTTTAATAATTCTCCCATTATCTTTGACGTTTTCGAGATACTCCGAGAACTCGATCGTTTTTGTGTTAGTTTTCGAAAAGGAGACAATTTGATAAAAACAAATAAAAACTCGAGTTGTTATTTAAAAAATGACAGTTAAAAACGAGAAATTTCGCGCGAGATAATCGATCTTCTCGTATCGTTGTGCATCACTAGATTTGTAAATTTTACATCAAAAACGTTTTTCAAGCTTATTGAATTAATTAAAATAGTAAAAAATTACTACTTAAAGTAGTAGTTTTAATCACAAAGGATTTGTTAATTCTACAACAAAAATGTTCTTAAAGCCTATTGTACCACTTTGACTAGTAAAATCTACTACTTAAAGTAGTAGTTTTAACTGGAAACGATTTCTAAATTCTACATCAAAAATCTGCTTTAAGTTTATCGAATTAATTAAAATAGTAAAAATCTACTACTTAAAGTAGTAGTTTTAATTACAGACGACTTGTTAATATTCTACAACAAGAATTTTATTGAAGCCTATAAAATCATAGAAATTAATAAAAAATTGACTACTCAAAAAGCAGTTATATTAATTAAAGAAAATAATTCCTTTTACTACATTTCATATAACTGGTGAATAGTAGTTGGATTTACTACTCTTGAAATTTTGAGTTGACTACAATTCCACTTGTTTTTACTACCTTAAGAAAGTTAATTTTACTACCGACCTGTAGTTGTACTTTAACTATACATATTTACGTAAAATCAACTATTACTTATTAACTTCTTAAAAATAGTTACATTAACTACATCAACATGATTAGATTAACTAAAAAAGTAGTTATTTTAACTACTTTCTAGTCAACTACCTAATGGTAGTTAAATTTCTCGGCAACATTTTTTAAATTTTTCTCTGAATCTGAATCAGTGAAATTTTCACTGATTCAGATTTAGAGTGTAGTAGCCCCCGGTTGACGGTAATAAAAATCGATTTAAATGGCAACTATGTTAAATAAAAATTCGAACAAATACAAAATCTGTAAAATAAATTTTCGGTCATCTCAAAATTCGATAATATAAAAAATCAGTTCAATGGAAATTCTATCAAATAAAAATTTAAACAAATTAATTTTAGGCCGAAAATGCGTCTCAAAAATGTAAGATTATTTTTCATATATATATTTATATATATATATATATATATATATATAGAAGACCAAGAATGGGAAATAAAAGGTTTAGGTTGGGAACCACCGTTTGCAAAAGGCAGCTGAGCGGACAAAGAGCGAACGGTTATTGCAGTTGGGTAGAAGGAACGACGCGACACACACAGTGCGTTCTAGGGCTTTCGGTAGAATGTTATGCTGCCAATCGTTTCAGTACACTGTGGACTGTGGTTTCTGGAAGATCGTAAACTTAAGTTATGAGGGGGTCCAGAACGAGAAATATTCCTATATGCAGGATATACATATCTGAAGAAGTCCCCTCGCGTAACCAATAACACACTGCAAAAAAAGGGGGGGGACACTTTGAACATACAACTATCTACGTGTATCATAAAAAATTTTTTTTTTTTTTGCTTAATTTATTCAAAACTTATACATGAAATTTGGATAATTTAAAAAATAAATCATTTAAAATTTGTATAATTTTATACTGAAAGTCAATTAAAATTTAGGCAAATTAATATTCGGATAGTTTAAAAACTTCAAGTCAATTAAAATTTGAATAAATTGAAATTCAGATAAATTGAAACTTAAATTTGAAGCTTAAATAAATTAAAATTTGGATAAATAAAAATTCAGAAAATTTAAAAATTATATCAATTAAAATTTGAATAATTGAAATTCAAGTGATTTTTAAATGAAATTTTTGATAATATTTCTGTTGATGAATTTATTAGAAAATTAGAGAGAAAAAATTGAATTTCAAAAGTTTTTAATTTAAAAATGCTGACAGATAATTGAATTTTTGAAGAATATATTATATAAAAATTATTAAAAATAATTGAATTTCGGCCAGAGTTAAACATTTGAAATTATTAAATTTCAATAAGTTTTAAGTGGAAAATTTTAGAAGGTTTTAAATTGATATTCTTGAAAATAATTATTTTTAATAAACAAACGTATAGCCTTATAAATTTTAATTCTCAAAGTTGATTTACACAAATTAACGAAATTAAATAATAGTATTTTCAGGTTAGGAAGCTTGTAGACGTCACTGACGCCCCTATTAAAAAAATTCGAGATTAATTAAAAGTAATTTATAAATACAATCACTTTGTAATGTTTCCCTGTTCCCTCATATATTTTCCCCAATTATTCATGATCTAGTATGAAACACTTGCTTTTAGCCACTACATCCAATACGATTAATCACAATTAAAGAAATTTTTTACAGTTTTTCTATACAGATTAATTTTGAGTAACGTGAAGTTGTCTGTTAACTTATTTTGATGCAGATCTCATAATGAGATGCAGCAAAAATGAGTTCAGTTTTTTTCTGTGTATGTAATTTTAATAATTTAAAATTATACTAAACTCGAATTAATAAATTTCTCAGGCCATAATTCACATATCTGCCTATATATAGATTTTTCACCTACAATTCTATAGAGTAAAATTTAATTTCCCTAACAAATGAATCAATATACATTAGAAAAAAATTTAATTAACCTAAAAACTTGAAACTTTGATAAATATATATGGCTTTAATGTAAAATTTAAATTTAATCGTCATAATGAATTGTTTTTTTTTCTTCTCTACTACTTTATAACTATACCGGAACCAAAAACGACTTTCAAAGTTTTAATTAATTTAAGTTCTTCACTCATTATTATGTGCATGTTTAGTGAGTAATGAAGTACGTAATAGACTCTTTGCTTTGTATATATATATTGATGTTGTAACCTTGCGCCAGGATCAACAACAATAATTATTCTTCGAGTGCAATTGTTATATATATAGAGGTGGAAAAAAAGAAAAGAAAAAGTATACGACAGTTGAAAATTTGTGAGAGGTGGGGAATCATGGATTAAGTGTGATGTACCTATAAAGCATGACACGGCGCACTGCACCAATATGCTATATAGAAAGTAACACAACATCCAAGTAACTTACAAATTACGTAAGTTGCTTATTCTATTGGTAGCAATAGAGTGCTATGTACAGAATAATATATATTAATTCACTTCTTGAGAAATATCACAAAATAATTTCCAAACTACCGTCAACTGGGGCTATTATGGTAGAAAAATCGCAATTTTTTTTTTTGTTCTATAACCAAAATTCTAATCTTTGGAGAAAAATGTTTTAATTTAGTCGTGTTGTTGACATCCTTCTAAAGATTATCTCTAAATTTTATTAGAAAAAAATTTTTTTTATCTGAGTTATATAAAGTCGTAAGTTTAGGGACGCATGAATATTCCCTTTATTAGACTTGACGGAATTTTTGTAGTGTCAAATTAAAAATTATCGAATTTATATTGAATAAAATTTTAAAAAAGAGATTTTATAATGAGCCCAATTTTAATAATGAATAATTTCTATTTAACAAAATTCTGATTTTGTAGGATTTCTATATTTAACTGAACTTATAGATAAAGCAGATTTTCTAATATATTGAATTTTCAAATAACATAATTTCCATTTAACAAAATTGTTATCTAGAAAAATGTTCATAAAAAAGAATTTTTATTTATCAGAATTGTTCTCTTGTCGAATTTCTATTTATCCGAATATTAACTTAAAAGTATTTTAATTAATAGAAGTTTTATTCAAAAAAATTTCTATACAATCTAATTTTTATTTAATAGTATTGTCATTTAACAGAAATTATTCTTAGCTAAATTTTTAAGACAGAGAATTTCTAATTCACCGATACTTTATTTGACCAAAGTTTCACTTATCCGAATTTTCATTAGATAAAAATGTTAAAATGTCGAATTTCCATTTGATCGAACTTTCATATATATCAGATTATCCACTTGGTATACAAATTTCAGCTGGAGTTTTAAAATCAACCAATCATAATTATATAATAATAAAATGCTTGGTCTGTCCTTCTGTCCTAACTTGAAGTTGGCCTTTTCTGATTTCACGTGTTTTTTTAAATAGTAATCTTATGACGTGTCAAATTTTGACAATTCTTTTTCTCATTTTTGCCAAAGTTGTATAATTGTGTTTCCAAATTTCGGAATAAGTTTCTTTAAAATTCCAAATTCGAAAATTCAATTCACGAAGCTGAAGTACATAACGTTTACCAATGAAATTTTTTTTAAAGTTGTATATTGATTCAAAAATTGTTTACAAATACAAAAAATTTATGATGAGAAAAAAGATGCGCCAGGAAATTTCGTACAAGATAGTAATTTGAAAAAAATTTATTTTTAAAAATTAATTTTTAAGGTACCAGGGGCCAACGAATACCTATTAAATATTAATTATAAAAACACAGGCCTTGAATCAACTTAAAGACACAAAAAGTCGTTTTAGTCGATTTATATTCCAAAAAAAGTGGATTTGTTTTTTATTTTAACAAAAATATTTTACAGATTTCTAAATAAAAAAATTTTTTTTTAATAATAATCCTTTTCGAAGGGTTAAAGTTGAAATTTTTAGAAATAATTAAATTTCAAAAGATATTGTTAATTTTCAAACAATTATTAAATTTTACAGAACTAAAAATAATTTATCAAACAATTTTTGGAAAACATTTTTTAAATTTAATTGAATTTTCAAAGATTTAAAATTGAGATTTTTGAAATTAATTGAAACTTTAAGTGTTCTGTAATTAAAATTTTAGATGATTTCACTAAAAATTTATTAGAAAATGCGGACAAAATACAATAATTTGAAAATCATTTTTAATTGAAAAATGGTTTCAGATAGTTGAATTTTCAAAGAATATTATTAAAATAGTTAAAAATAATTCAATTTCCTTAGAGTTATAATTGAAATTATTAAATTTCAAAAAAAAAAAAATTTTCGATGGAAAATTTTAAGAAATAATTAAATTTTAGATGCTTTTAAATTCAAATTATTGAAAATTCAATTAATTTTGAAATCAAATTTTTGAGAATAATGAAATTTTATTTTAAATTTGGAAAATAATTGAATTTCAGTTCATTTTGAATTGAAAATTTTGGGAAATAATTGAATTTGAATTGAAATTTTATATAATAATTTAATTTAAGTTCATTTTTGATTGATAATTTGGATAATTAATTTTGAATAGAAATTTTAGAAAATAATTACATTTTATTTCATTTTAAATTGAAAACTTGGTAAATAATTAAATTTTAAATTGAAAATTTTGGATAATTATTGGATTTTTAATTGATTTTGAATTAAAAAATTTCGGGTAATAATTGAATTTCAGTTTATTTTGAATTGAAAATTTTGAAAATAATTGAATTTCAATTTAAATTTTTAAAAATAATTGAATTTTATTTTATTTTAAATTGAAAACTTGGTAAATAATTAAATTTTAAATTGAAAATTTTTGAAAATTATTGAATTTTAATTGATTTTGAATTAAAATTTCGGGTAATAATTGAATTTTAGTTTATTTTGAATTGAAATTTTTAACAAATAATTCAATTTTATTGTGAAATTTTTTTTTTAATTATAAACAATTGTTAAATTTCATAAAAATTTTATTGGAAAAATAATTTTGATATAATTGAATTTGTGATGTATTTAATTAAAATTATTAAAAATAATTAATTTAGTGAAGAATCATTTTAGTTCAAAATTTGTTAAATAATTGAATTGAAGAAGATCTGAAGAAGATCTATATTTTATACAAAAAAAATGTATTTTATTTACATTTTTTTTTCAAATGTAAAAAATAATGTCGCATTTTATTAAAATAAGTCGATAAAAGTCGTATTTTTGAAAAAAGTCGGAAAAAGTATAATCCGAGGCTTGTAAACATAATTTTCATTATTATCATTTAATATGTAATAATATTCTAATAAATTAAATTATTATTAATAATATTAATCTTTAATTTCTTTATAACAAATAATTAATCACCCAATTTGGCGCGCTTGCGCGCGTTTAATTTTGCTAGTTTTCTTAATAATTTTTGTTTGGTTGATTTTAAAACTCCCGCTGAAATTTGTATTCTAAGTGGATAATCTGATATATGAAAGTTCGATCGAATTTTATTATAATAACTAAATTTTTTTTAGGTTAGAAATGATAATTTAAACAAATTTCAAATTAACCAATTTTAGGCTAATTAAATAAAATTTAAATTAAATTAACTTGTAAACCATGTAAAATTATTTACTTTTTTGAGGTTATGTTGTACCCTTTGTAAAATTATAATTGACTTATTTTCAATTTTCTGATACAAAAATAAGTAATTTGTGTATAAAATCGAAGCACAGGAGTTTTTTTTTTTACTTATTAGAAAATGAATTTTCGTATAATAATTATTTTGAATACCGGTTATACCAGAATGGCCCTTGCAAATGCTTGATTTTCAGTTTTAGACACTTTTCTTCTAAAATACTTAATAAAAAGTTATCCCATCGAGTATACATTGTCATAATTAAATTTTGAATATGTATCTTAAATATTTTTGACACTAACTATCGTGAATTTTATTATTAGTATAGATTTTCACAGAACTTCACAATTTGTAACAAAAATTTTTCGTCTTTATTGATTTGTTTTTCTGATTTCTAAAACCGAATTTACTAATAACATTACAGTTACTTTATTGTTAAAATGTCACAGTACTATTATATATTTTCTATTTAGCTTAATTTTTCAATAGCAGAATTTTCATTTTAACCGAAATTTCATTTCATTTCATCGAATTGTCAAGGCGCTCTCACACCTTTTTGGCTGCCTGCAGGTTACCATGGCAACGCATGAGAGTGAGTGCGACAGAAAATTTAAAAATTTGAATATTCAAATTTTCTGTCTCACTCACACTCGTGCGTTGCCATGGTAACTTGCAGGCAGGCAGGCAGCCAAAAAAGGTGTGAGTGCGCCATCATTTATAGAAGTTTTAAAACGTTCAATTTTTCAAAGTCTAAGGAAGAGGGCGCCCTCTGGTGATAAGGAAACGAAACAATTCAAATTTGATATCAGAATTTAATTGAACATTATTTGACAATTTATAAATTAAAAATTGAAACAATAAATTGAATAAAGTACATAATAATTAAATTGAAAAATTATAATAATTGAAGACTATAAACATTATGTTATTAATTTATTTTAGAAAATATTATTTATTATTTGATAAATTTAAGATGAAAATATAAATTTCAAAATTAAATGAAGTGGTTTGTCAAACAATTAGTGATAATATTTATTAATTAATTTATTTAGTAAATTAAAAAAAAACAAAAATAATTAAATAAAAATTTAAATTAAATAATTAATTATATATATATTTTATTTATATTTTTTTTTAAATAAATATTTATTACAATTTTACTTTAACAAATAATTTTTTGGAATAAGTTTGTTTTTCTACTTTTATAGAATATTTTTAATCATTTTCATAAAATATTGTTTAATTTTCATATCTTTTGAATTTCACGCCATTATCATTGGTTTTTAGACAGTAGCGCCGTTAATTTTTTTTATTTTATATGTATTACGTGTGAACGTTGTCACTCATGCCTGTCAATTCACAGTTCCTAACCTAAAAATCGTGTTTTTCTTATTTTGGGGCTATCTGTTTATTGAGTTACTTAATCATTATTATACATAGAAATTAATTTAAATTTATAATTTCAATAAAAGATTAAATTTATTCCGATTAAAATAATTATTGAAAGATTTTTTTTTTAGAATTTGTATAATATATAAATGTATATATGAAAGTAATCGACAATTGCTACTGAAGGAATGAAAGTTTTTAAGCAAATGAAGCGATTTCTTTGTACACTTTCCTTTCCTTTTCCCGCGACACCGGTGATTCTTATATATATATATATAGTTGTCCTGATTCGTCGTACAGCCCCGCCATTGGGTGAAAGTGTGCTGACCCGAACAGGGACGAGTCGTCAATTTCACCAAAGAATCGTGAGACGCAGGTCACTTTCGTATATATATATATGTAATCTCAGGATTAATATCCCCGTCTAGCGCCTATTGTCGTTACACTTTTCGAACTATATGTATATATAAGACATTTATGTCTCCATTTGAAATTAAATATAAAACATATTTGTTTAATCTACCATAATATGTGACGCTCCACGACAAAAAGTATCTAAGTTCCTAAAATTTTTAGTTTATATTTAGTGATAGTTTTACGTCAATATTTTGGAAAAAAGGAATTGCCTCAGTTTTCTTGAGGGTATTGATTATCGACAACATAATCAATCACAAAATAATTATGTAATTAAAATAACAATGGTTTGTAGAAATAATAAATATTAAACTGGTTGGTTGACATTGTCCTCACTCGCCATTTGTCATAATTCTCGTCAACTACCGCATCCTGCTCTAGTAAAAATTTAGTAACTTTTAATTTTAACAATAAAGTCACTAAATTTTTACTAGAGCAGGGTGCGGTAGTTGACGAGAATTATGACAAATGGCGAGTGGGGATTTTGACTAATGGGGAGAATGGAAACCAACCAAATGCAGACGACACATAAGCAGAGTTGGGAATGTAAATTTCTATTCGCAATTTACAGTGGAAAGTCCAAAATGTCACATCTTTGTCGGGTGAGTTTTTTTTAAAGGTGTTTACACACCTCACTATATATAGTTTTCGATATATCGAAAAAAATAAATAATAATAAAATTTCGGTATATCGAAAACTGTAGTACTGTAAATTGCATATAGTAATTTACATTGTCCCCACTTGTCATTTGTCATAATTCTCGTCAACTACCGCACCCTGTTCTAGTAATAATTTAGTAACTTTATAGTAAATTTTAATTTTAACAATAAAGTCACTAAATTTTCAGTGGAGCAGGGTGCGGTAGTTGACAAGAATTATGTTCAAATAGCGAATGGGAGCAATGGAAATCAACCGTCACATTTTGGACTTTTTAGTGTAAATTGCATTTACATTTCCAACTTTGCTTATGTGTCGTCTGCATTTTGATATTTATTATCTCTACATGTTGTTTCAATTATATAATTATTTTGTGATTAATTCTGGTTTCTAATATAATAATTTTTATTTTAATTCAATGATTTTTTTCATGGAATATCAAAATAAAAAATGAAAATAGTAAAAATTTCCGTTAAATTAGTTATATAAATAAATTTCAAAAAATTGCCTTTGTTTCCGGTGATTTGTACATGTGTTTTGTCAAACTGTAAAGTGTTTTTAGCCAAAGTGCATAGGCATTAGTCGAAGGGTGGTTAGTTCAATGGGTGGAGAGTGAATGGACAAGTGTTGTGTGAATAGAAATAGTGGAGGATGAGAACGTATGAATAGGTTCTAAAATTTATTAGTTAAAAATTTCATTTAATAGAATTTCATTGGGTCGAATTTTCTTTTATCCGAATTTTTATTTCTTTAAATTAGAAAATAATAATAATAATAAATAATTATTTGAATCAATTAGGAAAATTATTCCATTCAAATAAAAAATTTACTAGACATAAGTATTTTATTTTATCGTATCAAATAAATAGTTATTTGAATCAAATACAAAATATTCAAATCAAATAAATGGAATATTCAAAGCTAATAAATAATTATTTGAATCAATTATGAAAATTATTTCATTCAATACTGCATATTTTTTTGATTCAAATAAATATTTATTTGCATTAATAAAATATTTTTCTTGAAACAAGTAAAAATTTTCTTGAATCAAATATTCGATTATTTGTCATTAAGTAATTGTTTTAATTGAAACTAAAACCTCTTTAATTGCGGCAATTATTATTTTATTTGATCCAAATACATAATTTATTTGCATAAAATGTAAGAATTTTTTGATTCAAATAAATCAAAATTTAAATTGAATAAATAACATATTTATTTACTAATTCTTCCATTTCTAAATTAAATTCTTACTCAAATAAATAAATTAAAAAATATGTAATTTCTACATACTATAATCGGATATTTTCATTTTTCAACTAATTCATTCATAGAATTAATGATTAAACGCAAACCTGAGAAATAAATAAATCTAACGCATGGGGGGAATCGAACCTACGACCTACGGATTATGAGTCTAACGCTTTACCAACTACGCTACGTGAAAACGAATATTAACTTCTTGATGTCATTTAAACTTGCAAAAGACCTAACTCAGAAAAGTGCTTAACGTCATTTAGTTAAAAATTAAGATATTAAATTATATTTTCCAATTAAATGCAATTAATAAAATATAATTAATTATAAGCTTCATGATTATTATCATGAATCATCCCAGGTGAATTTTCAAAAAAAGTGTAAATATATTTTTATTAAAAACGCGTTTTTCGTTGTTCTGAATCATTGTAATAACATTAATTTTTTGTTGATGAAAAAAAATTTGACTTTTGGACTTAGAATATTAAATAATATATATAAAAAAATGAATAGTATCAAATAACTCATTATTTTCATTACACTTAAATATTTAATTGATCAAAATAATTTATTTTCCTTTAATAAAATAGTGTATTAACATTAAATAACGCATTATTTATATATTAAATAATTTAATTAATTAGAATTAATAAATTTATTGTATCAAATACTTTTTATTTGTATCAAAAAAATGAAATATTTGAGTGAAATAAATAAAATAATAGTTGCAAGTAACTCATTAATTTCGTTTCAAATAAACATTTAATTGATTAAAATATTTTTTTTATTTGTATTGATAAAATAGTGTATTAGTATTAAATAATTTAGTTGACTTGAATCCATTAAATATAAAGTTATTGTATCAAATACTTTTTATTTGTTTCAATAAAACGAAATATTTGAGTGAAATAAATAAATTAATTGTTTTAAGTAAATCATTATTATTGTTTCAAATAAATATTTAATTAATTGAAATATTTTTTTATTTGTCTTGATAAAATAGTGTATTAGGATTAAATAACGAATTATTTGTATTAAATAATTCAGTTTATTTGAATCAATTACATAAATTTATTGTGTCAAATACTTTTTATTTGTATCAAATAAACGAAATATTTAAGTGAAATAAATGAATGAATTGTTTCAAGTAACTCATTATTTGTATTAAATAAATTCATTTATTCAATTTAATTAATTATTTAATTGAACCAAATACAATTTATTTGGTTCAAATAAATGCAATTCAAATAATTCAAGTTATTTGAATCAAATACATTTTTTTTTTGATCCAAATAAAAAGTATTTGAACCAATTAAATATTTTTCAAATAATTTGAAGTATTTGAATCAAATTTTTTTTTCAGTGTATTATTATTATTATTATTATTATTATTATTATTATTATTATTATTCTGGAATTAAGTTGCAAAAAAACGAATGTGCACCCAGAAAAATGGTATATTTATCTCACAGCCTAATAAATATTTATTTGATTCAAATAAATATTTATTTATTTAATATTTCTTCAAATAAATTTTTATTTGATTTAAATAAAAAATTTTATTTACGCCAAATAAATGGACTAGTAGGCTGTGTGACAAATATACGTTTATTTAATTCAAATATATTATATTTGCAGTCTAAACAAAACATTTCTCTGCAGGTGTGGAATTTTAATCATGATGGGAGAATAAAGTTTTTGAGTAAAATTCTATACATTATAATAGTTAAGTATAATTAACATTTGAAAAATGATAAAATTATTTAATTAATATAATAGAGGATTATTATAATTATTATTATCATCTGGCAGAGGAAAAGTTTCTCCTATATATATTATATTATATTAAGAAAACTCAGAAATTGATTCCTTTTAGTAAACAGGTTTAGAAGTTTATTTTGCAAGCAAGTTTAATGTTGTATGTACCAGCTTCCGGAAGTTGAGAGAGGCTATCATGAGCAGGTGTTCGTTTGACCCCGAGAGAATCTGGTAAATCCGGCCTCGAGGGGAATGTCCACATGTTTCTTGAATACTTGTATAACAGCCGTGTGGCAGTCATCACGATGACAATTATCATCTTTTTTTTTATGATTTTTTTAAATCCTCAAAATATTATAATTGTTAAAGAACTTTTTTCTTTCTATTTTATTTCTATATAAGTTTATGGAAAAGAATGAAATACATATAATATAAATATAAAATTTTTATTTTTTCTTATTAAAAATAATTTTTCTTTTTTTGGTAATTGATTGAAAAAAGTATAATAACATATAATTATTTCGCGTTTTGAAGAAACATACCTAAGTAGAAAATAATTTTAGGTTATGTTTTGGAATTTTTAAGTGCAAATACATAAAGTGATTCAAGTCTCAAATTATTATTAATGTTTAAGTCTTCGTTACATTCAAAATATTCAATAAAAACTTATTTCCATTTCATATAATAATCATATATAAATAAAAAAGGAACTTTTAATCAAATTAAAACAGTAATGTAAACATAACCTATAATTCTTTTGCTTCTTAGGTATCTTTCTTCGGAACGCGATATAATTAATAATTATAATAATAATAAAAATAATAATATTAATAACAATAAATAATAATAATAATAATACGAAATAACAGATATGAGTGAAGTAAATTTTTTTCATCTATAAATATATTGAATTTTTTTTTTTTTTAAATCTATTGTAAGGAATACTTTCACAATAATTATTTCAGATAACTTAGTCAACAAGGTCAGTGTTTTGCATGAGATGCTGGACCTCTTTGACGACTCTGACAACTGAATATATGTGGCCTGGTCAGTACACGCCCCTGGTTACTAATCGCACAGCAGACATTGCTTTTACCGACCAGTGTCTCTCAATTTGACCGCACATTCAAATGTTGTCTTATCAACAAACCAATATCTTTCACCTCTTGAATTTTTTTTTTTATTTAATTAATAATTAATTATTGCTGTTATTAACAATAATAATGATAACAACAATTATTATTATTAAAATTATTTTTAATATTATTATTACTATTATTATTATTATTATTATTATTATTATTATTATTATTATTGTTATTATTATTAATATTATTGTTATTATTATTGTTATTAATTAATGATAATTATAATAATAATAATCTAATGGCAATAATTTTGAAATTAATTTTATGTAATTTATTTTAAATATAATGTTAATAATTTTATATTTATTTATGTTTCAGGTAAGTTTCCGTTAAAATATTTTAGAAGGATTCGAAACACAACGTGTACTACACAACGCATGTAAGTTACACACACAGATATAAATAATAAGAAAATTATACGAAAAAAGAAATATAGTTTTTTCTCCTTTAAAATATTTAATTAAAATTATATTTATTTAAACGGGGTTAAATTAATTTATCAATGATTCGTATATGATTATTGCAATCTAAAATAGAAAAAAATTGAATTTACGAAGAATCGAATCGAGCTTCTTGCTTCTGAAAGTTCAATAAGAAAGCCACTGAGCTATATACCGTAAAACGAAAAAAATATTTAAGCTGACTATTATATATCTTTACCTAAACAATTTTTTAAACTAAATTTATAAATTTCTTCAATATTACTATCAACCGGGGCTATAATAGTACAATATTTGGGTTTTGTTCATAAAATAAAGAAACAATTTTTTTCATCGAATAATTATAAACTATATGGAAACTTCACTACATATTCTGTGAATAATTTTTAAAAAGTTGCTGAAAAATTAGTATTAGGGGAGACCGGGGTTACTTGGCGCACTTTTTACTCTTTGTTGTGTAACTCACTCATTTTTGCTTTTTTTAAAAAAAAGTTAATGTATAGAAAACTTGTTGTAACATATCAGCTTTAATTAAAAAAAAGAAAGTTGAAATATATTTAATACTTTTATTTTTCTAACACTTTATTTGAAGCTGTGCAAAGCGCGCCAAGCAACCCAGGCACGGGGTTGCGTGGCGCAGGAGTGAAATTAAAATTAAATTATACGATTTAAAGTTTAAATAATATAAGACTTAACAAAATAAGTCTAGTACTGTAATTTTACAACAAAAAATTATTTTAAATTTAAAAATTAGAAAATTTCATTTAAATTAAATGAAATCGTAAAATTACCAAAAAATATTTTTTTTTTTTTGATAATAACGCTGTAAATATTTAAAAACCATTATTCGGTTAAATTTTTTGAATAGGATTGTTATTGGTGCTTATTAATGTGTAAATTTCATATAATCAACTTCATTTTATTAATATTTAACGAAATTTTCAGATAACCGCGCCACCAAACTCCGAATGTACTTTTGAAATATTTATTAATTTTTTATAAAAACTGTTAATATAAATCAAAAATTTTTTTTTGTTTCTTAATAAAAAATGTATAGAGCTCAAAACATAATATTTGAGCTCTTCTAAAATTAATTTTTTAAAGAGATATCACAAAAAAATGAAGAGGTTAAAAAATTACTTTGCAGTGCCAAAATCAGTTATTTTAATCTATACTCCACAATAATTAATGAATATTAATGAAATTTTGTACAAACTTACAGTTCATCAAGTACTTTAAGCAGAATAAAGAGAAAAATTAATGTAACTTAATACTTTTGAATAAACTCAAGTGCGCCAAGCAACCCCTGCGCCAAACAGGCCCGGTCTCCCCTAATTATTGTGTTTCTTTACTGTTCTGCTGCTCAAGTCTTCATTTTCCTCAGTCGCAACATATCAAATCAATTTTGTACTTATTTTCTCACGTTAAGTTGGCGTAATGGTTAGCGTGTTAGATTACGGAGCGTTAGGTTAGGGGGGTTCGATTCCAGCGAGCGTTAAATATTTTTCAAAATTTATGTAAGCGATTGCGTTAAATAATAATAGGTAGGGGTAAATATAAGGTCTCCAGTAATAAATAATGTGTTAATTGTATAATTAATTCCATATTTAATTTTTCTGTTTAGTGTTGGTGTTACTACACATATTTGAAGTTGGGTCGACTTTGGGATTATTATTTGTCAGGCTAGAATTGTGCATTCTTCGGTTTTTGTTTTGTTACAAGTTTTTGTTGCTTACTGATTCAATCAATTACTCATTACAACTGATTATAAGCCAGTAGTACATTTTTCACTGATTGTTATTTTTGTCACAAAATATAGGGTAATTCCCAGAAAAACTCTCATGGCCCTGGCAAGTTCATCCCTAAGTAGGGCAAATCCTTGCAAAACCGTCTCAAGCCATTACTAGAGCCTTGCCAGTTTGCCATGTCAGGCCCTTGCCAGAATCCAGGCGTACTGGGAAGTGCCTTGAGAGGCCCAGGCGATAATTTCTGCACGGGGCGTGCAAAATTGTGTCGAACAGTGTTATAGCTATAAGTGTGAAATCTTAATATTTCGAAATGAATATTTTACAAATTAAAAACTATAGCTTGTACCATAATAGCCCCTGATGTATAAGAATAGCTCCAGTCGACGGTAAATTAAAAGTTCATTTGTAAATAAATCTAAACCAAATTTAAATACTAAATGCATAGTCAAAAATTCAATGTAAATTGTTAAAAAGTTTGTATATGTTATATTCTAAAATCAATTTCCCATGGGATATAATTTAAAATTACTATTTTGAAAAAATTATGCATAATATCAGTGACAATTCTCTTGATTTTACTGGTGGATAGTTGTAACATGCCGGCTATATTGCTAGGAGTGCCTTTAGGTTGTTGATCCTTTTGGTCTTCTTCCATTTCTTGTTCCTCTTCTTCTACTTCTTCTCTTGTTCACCTCCACATTCTCCCTTGCGGAGCTTCCTTATCGTCTTTGTGCTTCGCCAGCTCTTGTATTCCATGCTTCTCACCTGTAACTGATCATGAACCACCTTGCATTGAGTGTTTTGACCTTCTAAACAGGTTAGTCGCAGAAAAATTTTTCCAAGGTATCTATAATAAGCTTCCAGAGGAAAATTTTAATTATTTGCATCAGACATTACTAAAGTACTATATATATATATATATATATATATATATATTCTCCATATTGAACTTATAAGGATTTTTTACAGTGTTGAATTTAAAAATTATCCAATTTCTAAATTTAAGAGAATTTTAGAAAGTAGATTTCAATATATAACCGAATTTTCATACAAAACAATTTTTTGTTATTTAATTAAATTTTATTCAAATTAACTTAAATGTAAAATTATTTAAATTTTAATTATTTTAAAACCAAATTTTTATTTTATCACAATTTTAATACAGTCCTACAAAATAAAAAAAAAGTGTTAGTGTACCACTAAATACTGAGTTTCATAAAAAAATATCAATTTTTAGAAAAATTGTCCGACATATTGGAACCACTTTTTTGAATTTTTTAAATCTTGTTTAAAATTCGTAATTAGCGACCCTGAAAACCCGCAGAGTTACAAGTTTCAAAAAATTTCGAACAATTTTTAAAAAGTAACCTGATATTGGATTCACCATTTTAAATTTTGGGAAACTGACATCAAAATTTCTTAATCAGCGATGCCAAAAACCCCCGAGTAACAAGTTTCAAAGCATTTCGAACGATTTTTAAAAATAACCGCCATATTGGATCTGCCATTTTGAATTTTAGAAAACTAACCTCATATTCGTATTCAATGATCAAATGTGTCGGGTTTTTTTTTTAAAAAGTCGTTCGAAATGCTTTGAAACTTGTTACTCGGAGATTTTTGGGGTCGCTGATTACGAATTTGAGGTCAGTTTTTCAAAACTGAAAATATCGGATTCAAAATGACGGTTTTTTTTTTAAATTTATCTAATTTACTTGAAACTCGTTACTTAAGGGTTTTTGGATGATTACAAATATGATAATAAGATTTTAAATAGTGACCTTAAAAACCCCTGAGTAACACATTTCTAAATATTTCAACCGGTTTTTTAAAAATAACCGCCATATTGGATCCGCCATTTTGAATTTTGAAAAACTAACATCGGATTCATTATCATTGACCCTAAAAACCCCCGGCATACCGAATTCAAATTAACTGAATTTTAATTTGTTTAAATTCTAAATGACTTAATTTTAAAATTATCTAAAGTTTAATTCATTTAACCTTTAACTGGCACAATTCGAACGCAAATTGCACAACGGGTCTGCTGGACCCGACGCGTATTTAAACGTGTATTGTACAGCCGGTATTGAATATTTTTGCATAAAAATTTAATCTGAGGTAGCTTATGATGTCTTTTTTAAAATTTTCATTAGTTTTACAAGGATTAATTTATTGTAAGTTAGTTGAAAAAGAAAATTGTGAAAAATAAAAACCAAAAAATTGCGTATTTTTACTTAGAAAATTCATGAATTATTTAAAATTTGAATATTATAACTTAAAAAATTTAAAATTATTATTCTTTAATGAAAAAATTACCACAACAGCATGACTTGTAAGAAAAGGTATTTATTTTGCAGAATAAAATATGAATTTTTAGGTTAAAATGGAAAAATTTATAATTAATTATGTTTGAAGCTATAATTTATTCTTTTGTATCGAATTAGTTGTATCAAAAAAACTTAGAAAATTACTAAGAATATTGTTAAACTAATATATATGAAAATGTAAAAAAAAATATTCAATTTGAGCTCGAAAAAATGCTCGGGTCTAGTGGACCCTTGGTGCTAGTTAAGGGTTAATTTTCAAATTTTCCAGATTTTAATTTATCTAATAATTGATTTATGTTTCAAATTATCTAAATTTTTTTTTTAGATGATTGGTTACGCTTCAATTGTATTCATGTGAACTATAATATAGAAGGGTTTTAAACGAAGTAGAATAATAGAAATGATTTATAAAAATATTTAAAAGGAATATAGATATAATGTAGTATGTATATATATAGGAGTGGATGTAAATAACAGTTGTGAAACTTATGTTTAAAATTGCGAATCGTAATAGGTTTGAAAGGAACAATCGAAGCGTGACGAGAGCGATGGAAGTGGTGCGGCGCGCGGCATGCCGCCGCCCGGTTTAGTTGTCGTTTCAGTCTTCTCCACTCTCCAGCGTGCTCCAATTAACTTTATTAATCCTTCCGCCTTCGCGGCACTGCCTGCCTTGCGTCAATCTCATTGCTACCAAGAATTTCTTTCTCATTACTATTATATATATATATATATATATATATATATATATATATATAATAATTTTAATTTCCTAATAATAATAATAATTTTTATAATTTTTCACCTTTCGTTTTTTCTTAGGAATTATTATTGACTTTTTCAAAATTTTCCAAAAATTCTAAATGTAGCAAAAAAAAAGAAAAAAAAAAACTTTAAAACACCTGGCAATGATAAAAAACGCGTTTAAAAACTTTAAATAATTTCTAATTGAAATTGAAATTTTAGGTTATGTTTAGTGTTTTTCAGATTAATATTACACAAAGAGAATTGACTTCTTAACATAAACGTTTTCTTCATGAAAATATTCAATAAAAACTGATTTTGATTTCATTTAATTAAAAAATGAATGTTTTATTAAAATTGTCACTAAACATAACCTGAAATGTTTTTTTCTCTGAGATACACCTTTTCTCATCGCGCGTCAAATATTTAAAAAGCCAAAAACTAAAAATTTTCCCCAAAAAAATAAAAGTAGAAGAATTATTTGAAAATCACAAAAAAAAAAAATACAACAATTTTTTTTCAACAAAATGTTTATCTTTAAGGTATACGATATATTTTTTTTGCAACTGAATTTTTTTTTCAATCTTTAACAAAAATATATTATTTATTATATAAATTCTCTTTATATACCCAGAAAAAAGAAATTTCCAATTAATTAATAAGTAATATTTCATCATCTATTCTTGTGCGAGGGGCTTTATTTTATTTTTGCAAGAAAATATACACGTGAGTTTATTAACTAGTCAGCGAGGTCAAGTTCACGCATGCGTGTAAAGACAACGATTTAAAATAGTCATGCGCTCATAATTGAAAAATTTAAAAAAAAAGAACACATTAACTAATAAATAATAAGAAAAATACATTTATTATTCCATGGGAAATTTTGCATTGCAAACAAAAATTTTTAAATATAAATTAATAATATATTTAATAAAAATATAATTAGAAAATATTATATAAAAATAAAGTGATATAATATAATAATTATATAATAACAATATAATAATTGTATAATAATAATATTAATAATAATAATAATAAACTTATAGTTAGAACACTGAAAAAATTTTAATGCAGAGCAGCTGTATTAGTCGAAAAATTTCTATATATTCAGTTAACTTCAGTTATATAAAAACTCATGGCAATTATTAAGTTTGAAGTTAATTGCAAATATAGTAATTTTTCGTTTAGAGCAGCTGCTGCACCAAAATATTTTCAGTGTATTAATATAGTAATTATTATTTATAATATCCCGTGCAGAAATTTTACCAGGGCCCAGATTAGGCTCCACTATTAGGAAATGAAACGCCTCGCCTGATTAGGAAATCCACATTTTCTGGTCGTCCTGATTTGGTCCCGATTAGGTGTTTCATTCCCTACTAGGGCCCTGGTAGGGCAATTTCTACACGGGATATTATTATTATTATTAGTAATTATATAATAATAATAATAATTTATAATAATATATAAAGAAATATAAACAAAAAAATAAATGAGAAACGAAAGAGACAACGGTTGCGGATTTATGTGTGCAAAACATAATGTCCAGTTTGATGTTTTGCTTGACAAGTAGTTAATAATGATAATGGTAATCCGTGTATGTATATATATATATTGAAGAAGTGCGGCAACCTCGTCAGGCTGGCGCGTCGTGCGTCGTCCCCTCTTGCGCCGATAATGTTGACGTCCCCCCCTCTTTGGAGTGTCACCCCTCCACCATCATCCCCCTCCCCTCTCTCTTTCTCTCTCTGTGGTGAATAAATAGATGACTGCTTCCCTACCAGACTTGGGTCAGCACACGATGCCTCGCGTGCGAGTCAACCTGTTTTACCCCCGCCGTGCTTTCTCTCTCTCTCTCTCTCTCTCTCTGCGCATTACAACTCCTTGGCTAGTCATTGCTGCGCATGCGTTCCCTATCTGCATTTGTGTGTGAATGCGCACGCGCCCTTATGGTGCGCCTATGTTTGTACCGCATTCGTGTAATAATAATAAGAAGAAAGCAACTCTATGAGGAACCAACGGCCTCCGACCCGTTCACCCTATGCTAGGTGGAGCCAGTCTGATACTGTGCCCTCAGTGTCTCTCATCTCAAGGCTCCTTCTATATATATATATATCTAGTTTCCAGGAATTTTTAAAAATGAAAACATTTTTTTTTTAATACAATTATATAGAAAATTTAAAAAATCTTCCAAGAGGAGCTTACTGAGAATTAATTATTTTTTTTATTAACTAATGATAAATAACACAGCCCCACAAAAAAAAAAGTGCCATGTACTTTTGACCGGAATACCCTAACCCTATGTATTTTGACGCGCTGAACACGAATCCGAAGTCCGTTTTGCTCCATCACGTCAGGATTTTTTTCTAACCTCAAAAAACATGTCGGATTTTGTGAAGTAGGCGATTTTTTTAAAAATTGATGTATTAACTTCAAACTTGGTATCTGGGGGTTTTTTGTGTCGCTGATTACGAATCTGAAGTTAGATTTTCAAAATCCAAAATGGCGGATCCAATATGGCGGACGAATTTTGAAAAAATTTTAAGATTTACTTCAAACTTGGTATCTAGGGGTTTTTTGGGTCGCTGATTACGAATCTGATGTCAGATTTCCGAAATTCGACATGTCTGATTCAATATTAAGGAATTATTTTTAAAAAATTGTCAGATTATTATGAAATTTGGTATCTATACAGGTTTTCTAAGTTGCTGACAAGTAACACTAGGGAAGTGCCATACGACGATTTTTCTGAAACTTGGCAGTTTTGTAGTTTTTTAAAAACAATTTGACATGTATGTTTTGTTTTTCCCCAAAAGCTGATTTATGGGGGGAACTACCCCTTGAATTTTTTTTTGGTAGGGGGACATTATTTTACAAAATTTTTTAAAAATTAATGTGCAATAGTGTATCTGGGGGTTTTTTGAGTCGCTGATTACGAATATGATGTCAGTTTTCAAAAATTGATAATGGCGTATCTAGTATGGCCGATAGAAGTCCATGTTGGATATGCCATTTTGAATTTTTGAAAACTGACATCATATTCGTAATCAGCGACCCAAAAAACCCCCAGATACAGATAATGGCGTATCTAATATGTCCGATAGAAGTCCATGTTGGATATGCCATTTTGAATTTTTTAAATCTGACATCATATTCGTAATCAGCGACCCAAAAAACCCCCAAATACCAAGTTTGAAGTAAATCTTAAAATTTTTTCAAAATTCGTCCGCCATATTGGATCCGCCATTTTGAATTTTGAAAATCTAACTTCAGATTCGTAATCAGCGACACAAAAAACCCCTAGATACCAAGTTTGAAGTTAATAAATCAATTTTTAAAAAAATCGCCTACTTCTCAAAATCCGACATGTTTTTTGAGGTTACAAAACATCCTGACGTGATGGAGCAAAACGGACTTCGGATTCGTGTTCAGCGCTTCAAAATACATAGGGTTAGGGTATTCCGGTCAAAAGTACATGACACTTTTTTTTTGTGGGGCTGTGTAATTATATGGTCAATGTAATTAATTAATAGTCTGAAAAAGTGCAAATTTTTTGTACTATTTTTCAAATTGCCATTATATTATTAAAATTTATATATCAACTAAAAAATGTGTGACAATTATACAAAAAAAAAAAAAATATATGTTAACCATAGAAATGTGTCAAGTCATAAAAATAGTGTTAACCCATAACTGGTACCATGGGTCCACTAGACCCGAGCATTTTTTCGAGCTCAAATTGAATATTTTTTTTACATTTTCATATATATTAGTTTGACAATATTCTTAGTAATTTTCTAAGTTTTTTTGATACAACTAATTCGATACAAAAGAATAAATTATAACTTCAAACATTAATAATTATAAATTTTTTTAATTTTAACCTAAAAATTCACATTTTATTCAGCAAAAATAAATACCTTTTCTTACAAGTCATGCTGTTGTGGTAATTTTTTCATTAAAGAATAATAATTTAAAATTTTTTAAGTCATAATATTCAAATTTTAAATAACTCATGAATTTTCTAAGTAAAAATACGCAATTTTTTGGTTCTTATTTTTCACAATTTTTTTTTTCAACTAACTTACAATAAATTAATCCCTGTAAAACTAATGAAATTTTAAAAAACACATTATAAGCTACCTCAGATTAAATTTTTATGCAAAAATATTCAATACCGGCTGTACAATACACGTTTAAATACGCGTCGGGTCCAGCAGACCCGTTGTGCAATTTGCGTTCGAATTGTGCCAGTTAAAGGTTAAATGAATTAAACTTTAGATAATTTTAAAATTAAGTCAATTAGAATTTAAACAAATTAAAATTCAGTTAATTTGAATTCGGTATGCCGGGGGTTTTTAGGGTCAATGATAATGAATCCGATGTTAGTTTTTCAAAATTCAAAATGGCGGATCCAATATGGCGGTTATTTTTAAAAAACCGGTTGAAATATTTAGAAATGTGTTACTCAGGGGTTTTTAAGGTCATTATTTAAAATTTTGTTATCATATTTGTAATCATTTAAAAACCCTTAAGTATACGAGTTTCAAGTAAATTAGATAAATTTTTTAAAAAAACCGTCATAATCCGCTATTTTCTGTTTTGAAAAACTGACCTCAAATTCGTAATCAGCGACCCCAAAAATCTCCGAGTAACAAGTTTCAAAGCATTTCGAATGACTTTTTTTAAAAAAAAACCCGACACATTCGATCATTGAATACGAATATGAGGTTAGGTTTCTAAAATTCAAAATGGCGGAGCCAATATGGAGGTTATTTTCAAAAATCGTTCGAAATGCTTTGAAACTTGTTACTCGGGGATTTTCGGGGTCGCTGATTACGAATTTTAAGCCAAATAGGATATAGCATAGCAATAGTTGTATCAGGCATAAAATTTATATCAACCAAAGAAATTTATGTGTATAGTATAGAAATACTTGTAACAATTATAAAAAAAAGTATGTCGACCATAGAAATGTATGTGAAAACCATTGAAATAATAGTGTTACCTTAGAAAAAATGTATACGTTAAACATACAAATTTATATATCAATAACCATATAGAAGTAGTTGTATCAAGCACAGAAATAACTGTGTCAACCATACAAAACGATGACAACCATAGTAACGTGTCACTCATAAATATAATTGTGTTAACCATAAAACTGTATTTAATTGTTAACCATAAAAATAGTTGTGTCAGTCATAAAAATTTATATGTTAGCTATAGATGTTTTTTTTATGGTTGACACAACTATTTCTATGATTGATATATAAATTCACATAATTGACTTAGATTTCTATGGTTTTATTTTTATGGTTGATATATAAATTTTTATAGTTATAGCATACATTTTTATGGTTAATACAATTATTTATTATTGGCACAACTATTTCTATGGTTGATACAACTATACTTCTATGGTTGATATATAAATTTCTATGGCTAACATAAATTTTCAACGATTTAAACAATTATGTTTCTATGGTCGACAATTATATAAATTTTTATAATTAACACAAATATTTTTACAAGTGACAAATTTCTATGTTTGACATAAATTTATATGGTTGACACAATTATTTCTAAAGTTAATATAGACATTTTTTATGTGTTGACACAGATTTTTATAAAATGACGCACAATTATTTATATGGTTGACATGCATTTTTTATGTTTGATACAAGTATTTTGATGGTTGGTATACACATTTCTATGGTTGACATACTTTTGTATGGTTGTAACAATTATTTCTATAGTTGATACATTTATTATTATGGTTGATATATAAATTCTTGACTACCATAGATTTTTATGGTTGAAACAATTATTTTTTATACTTGATTTATAAATTTACAGGGCTGATATAAATTTATATGATTGGCAAACCATTTTTTATGGTTGATTTCTAAATTTATAGGGCTGATATAGGTTTTTATAGTTGACACATCGATTTTTATGGTTGTTATATTTTTTATAGTAGACATACATTTTTTTATGGTAAATACAATTTTTCTATGGTTGACAAAGTGACTTTTTAGGCTTGGCAGAATTATTTCTATGGTTGACACATACATTTCTATCGTTGATGTAGAAATTTTTATGTTTTTATATGGATATTTATGGTTGAATCATAAATTTCTATGGTTTACACAATGGTTTTTATGGTTGGTATTTATATTTCCCAAACATAGTTGCGTCAACCATAGGTTACAATTTTTTTAATGTAGGATTACTCGTATTTTAATTCTTGATAGGCATGTGGTCTATATAGCTAATTTATATATATATATAGGAAGAGATGAGGTTGAGCGCCGCCGCTTCGCGGGTGAGACCGTGAACGAAGAGTATAGAGGCAGGAGAGCAAGACAGTGTGTTGTGGAGCATTATCTCCGTCCTCAGCCCCCCCCCCCCCTCCTTTCCATTGGCAGCCTCTTCACCTTCCAGCCGCCCTTCCTCCGCCCGCACTGGCTGGTCGAGTCGAGTACCGCGGCACCAAGTGGACACCCGTTCAAGTGAAACAAGAACGAGCCAACCAGCTTGAGAGATCTGTGTGACGAGAAAAGAATGGTATTTGCGGGGGTCAGGAGCAGAAAGCGAGAGAGAGAGACAGACGATTTTTGAAATCATCCTGCGCTCCTTTAGTTGTCAAATGGAACTTTGTGCGCGAAACAACAGGATATGACAAAAATAACTGTACCCATTAATAATAATAATAATAATAATAAAACTAATTATTAATTTCGCAAATACAATTATTTTCAAAATTAATTTATTTGGTCAAAATCACGTTTTTCAATTATAACAGTTTTTTTTTTAAATTTCCATTTATGCAAAAATTTTTATTTTTAATCAAATAAAATTTATTTTGAATATAAATTTTTTCTTTGAATCAAATAAAATTTATTTTGAATATAAATTTTTTCTTTGAATCAAATAAAATTTATTTCAAAGTAAATAAATTTTTTTTTTTTTTTGAGATAAATAGAAATTTATTTCGAAGCAAATAAATTTTATTTTGATTCAAATAAATTTACTGAACCAAATAAATTTTTGAACGAACGAAAGGTCTATTGATTTATTTAATAGACATATATAATTTATTTGAATTTTCCAAATTATTTACCAAGAAAATAATATATATGTATAAGACGAATGCGATATAGAAATTATTTTTTTTATATTAAATTTTTAGGTCACATTGTAGAATCCGCTTTAGTTATTGTCGACTTGCTTAAGTGAGTTGGATTGAACTGTTTTTATATGTGGGAAGGATAAGAGGATATGTATTAGTGCTTTGGGAGAGTAAGGGAGAGCAGACTCTAGAGACCACCGAGAGATGACACCACCAAACTGCGCCCACCCGCTCTATAATATGACGACGTGACGACACTCTCACAGGTGTACCAACCTACGACGATGCAGTATCAGAAGGTCTGAGAGTATCAGTATCTCCCCCCACCTCTCACTCTCTCTCTCTCTCTCTCTCTCTCTCTCTCTCTCTCCCTCGGCGAAACGTCACTAACCCTACTCTCCACATACATCAATGCTTCCTCCCACTCACTATAAATGAGCCTCCTCCCTTCCTACGGTATTTTTCGCGTCGAAAATATTCTGGACTTTCCCCTCGTTTCTCGCTCTCTCTCTTCGCTTCTGTTGCTGATGTTGTGTATATGCGGCGGCCGGCCTCTCCACCAGCACTGCTCCCGTGTGTATATGCTGATTAGAGATCCTGTGGCGTGTTTATTCTATGAACAAAATACGCATACAATTGTGTGTGCGCGCTACTTCATTCCGTGGCAACGTCGCAATCTCGAAAAACATTCTGATGCGTCTGATGCTGCTGCTGTCTTGTCGAATCTTGAATCATATACATATATATATATATATGTATTAGAATTAACACTGAAAAAAACCTGGACTCATTTTTGTCGCAACTCATTTTGAGATCGGTATCAAATTTTGAGTAAATGACAATCTTTACCTCCCTGAAGTTGGTGTCGAAAATTATTTTTTATGGGACCAAAAAAATATCAAATTATTTTTAAAAACCTTTTCGGTCCACATAATACATACCTTGAAAAGTATTTCTCAAGGTATTATATGGACCGAAAGTATTATTAAAAAAATAATTTGACATTTTTGGAACTGTAAAAATAATTTTCGGCGCTGAGCGTCGACGCCAACTTCATGGAGATCAAACTTTCAGTTACTCAATTTGAGAGTGCCTTAATTTCACATTTTTAGGTTATGGTATCATTTTTTAACTGATTTACAATTTAAATAATTTTTTCTAATATTTGAATAATATTAAATAGCGTAAAAGTATACCAATTACGGCGCTTTTATAAAAAATAACTATTACACGGAGAGAAATATAGAGGGTAAGATTTTATGATCTTAACCCGTGCAGAAATTATGGTCTGGGCCTCTCAAGGCCCTTCCCAGTACGCCTGGATTCTGGCAAGGGCCTGACATGGCAAACTGGCAAGGCTCTAGTAATGGCTTGAGACGGTTTTGCAAGGATTTGCCCTACTTAGGGATGAACTTGCCAGGGCCATGAGAGTTTTCCTGGGAATTACCCTATATTTTGTGACAAAAACAACAATCAGTGAAAAATGTACTACTGGCCTATAATCAGTTGTAATGAGTAATTGATTGAATCAGTAAGCAACAAAAACAGAAGAATGCACAATTCTAGCCTGACAAATAATAATCCCAAAGTCGACCCAACTTCAAATACGTAGTAACACCAACACTAAACAAAAAAATTAAATATGGAATGTATTATACAATTAACACATTATTTATTACTGGAGACCTTACATTTACCCCTACCTATTATTAATATTCGACATTAAAAACTTATCTTTCTTTTCTTTTAATAAGTCATAATTTTATTTTAGTCATTGCAAATATATATACACTTACAACGACGTCAGATAAACGTTTCGACATCACACGTATGTAATTTTCAATATCACTGTAATAATTATATTTTCATAGGTAATTAGTAATTTACTATATCTCGCGATCACATTAGTTTAACCGTTGTTTTCTAACCTATACTTACATGGATACTTCAAAGAAAAATTTTTTTTAACTTAGTTAACCTCAAACCTGGATTCTCTGTTGCATTTTTTTAATCGCAGTTTAGGCAGAAATTTTCATCATGGAACACATGACAATCATGTCCATGATGTTTTTTTTTATTTAAAATAACTGACGATTTTATACTTTATCTCTCATTTAATTAATGTCCATGTTTAATATTCTCCTCATGGTTACAAGGACATGAGGTACTTTTAGGTTATATTCTAAAGTTTTTGGGACGAAGATTTCACATATTTCGTTAAGCGACGTAATCAAGTTATCGTGTGGTATTCATTCTAACGTGAAATACGCAATATTACATTATTTGAAATAGTTTTCGAATTTCTTATAATTTATGTTCTACTAACAAGACATTTTCAGTCATTTATATTTTCTAAAATTTAAAATAAAGTTTATATATTTATGGTTTAGATTATTCGTATCTTTCCTAAAATTAACTGTATTTTTTTCATTAATAATATGATAAATTTCTAAAAAATTAAGTTTATAAAAATTTTTTTCAATACTTAAAATTTGCGTATTATCAAAATCGAAGGCATGATCATTATCACGAGAATGATAAACAAGAGCAGATGTTTTTTCGTCTAGTAACAATGAATATTCATGCTGATAAATTCGACTTTTTAACTTTTGAATAGTTCTGCCCACGTATACAGAATTACAGTCTTTACATGGAACCTTATAAATTAGGTCTGACTTTAGTAGTTAATTACCTATTATTATTTAATGCAATCGCTTACATAAATTTTGAAAAATATTTAACGCTCGCTGGAATCGAACCCCCTAACCTAACGCTCCGTAATCTAACACGCTAACCATTACGCCAACTTAACGTGAGAAAATAAATACAAAATTCATTTGATAAGTTGCGACTGAGGAAAATGAAGACTTGAGCAGCAGAACAGTAAAGAAACACAATAATTAGGGGAGACTGGGGCTGTTTGGCGCAGGGGTTGCTTGGCGCACTTGAGTTTATTCAAAAGTATTAAGTTACATTAATTTTTCTCTTTATTCTGCTTAAAGTACTTGATGAACTGTAAGTTTGTACAAAATTTCATTAATATTCATTAATTATTGTGGAGTATAGATTAAAATAACTGATTTTGGCACTGCAAAGTAATTTTTTAACCTCTTCATTTTTTTGTGATATCTCTAAAAAAATTAATTTTAGAAGAGCTCAAATATTAAGTTTTGAGCTCTATACATTTGTTATTAAGAAAAAAAAAAAATTTTTCATTTATATTAACAGTTTTTATAAAAAATTAATAAATATTTCAAAAGTACATTCGGGGTTAGGTGGCGCGGTTATCTGAAAATTTCGTTAAATATTAATAAAATGAAGTTGATTATATATGAAATTTACACATTAATAAGCACCAATAACAATCCCATTCGAAAAATTTAACCGAATAATGATTTTTAAATATTCACAGCGTTATTATAAAAAAAAAATATATTTTTTGGTAATTTTACGATTTCATTTAATTTAAATGAAATTTTCTATACTTTTTAAAAAAAGCAAAAATGAGTGAGTTACACAACAAAGAGTAAAAAGTGCGCCAAATAACCCCGGTCTCCCCTATTGGATCCGCCATTTTGAATTTTTGAAATCTGACATCAAATTCGTAATCAGCGACTTCAAAAATCCACGTGTAACAATTTTCAAGCAAACACTGTAAAAAGAAGGAACTAAAATAGTACCGATTTTAGGTATTAAAATAGAATCAAAAGGCAATTTAGAACCTAAAGTTGGTACTAAATTAATACCTTTCGTTTTACAGTGAATACAATCAATTTCTAAAATTTTACATCGACATTTTGAATTTGCCATTTTGAAATTTGAAAATTTGGCATTAAATTTAGATTCAGCGATATTTTGAAAAAATAAATAATAAATATGTGTTTTTGTGAATGAAATATAATTATATTTTATTTATAGTATATATATATATATATATATATAATTATACATGATGGATCAGTAAAGCAAGAGTTCTATTTTGCGTTATATTCATGCGCACACTTACAAATTAGTATAAGCATTGAAAATATCTTGAGTCAAGTCAAGTACGTCAGTTCAATATATATATATATATATATAGGTATATATGTAAACATATACATATATAGCGATATATATATGTATAGTTACTGGACAGAGTGCATTGTTTGCTAATCGTTCAACGTTGAGCAAACCTGACGTAATTTACGCGATGACTGATTATATTAACGCAGCATTAATGTTTTGTAAGTATAGTATTAAACCGCATATGTACAACTTTTAACTTATGTACCAATGAAGAATATATATTTTGTAATCCAAATTACATTCGGTGAAAAAATATAAATTTATTATTAAAACGCTTTTTAAATATTATTTGTTAGTCAAAAATAAAAAAAAAAATTTATTTCCTACAAATGAAAATTTTATTTGCTATAAATAAATCTTCTTCGGGATCTCTAATTTATGAATAAAATGTCTGTTTTTCAAAATACAAAATGGCGGTTCCAATATGGCGGTCGAAAAAATTTTAAAATAGTTTGAATTTAAATAATTTCAAGGTCATAGATCAAACATAACCTCAAAATTCAAGGTCATAGGTCAAACATAAGTTTAAAATTCAAGGACATAGGTCAAGGGACAGTTGGATTTGAGACTATGTCCGACAAAAATAAACTTAAATTTCTTTAACCAAGAAACGAACATAACCTCAAAGTTGACTATTTCCGGAATATTTTTAGTATTTCTGGAGTAAATAATTGAGAGAAATTTTATATTTTAGGTATAGTATATTTATCATGCGTCATTAATGATTAATTTTAGCAGAGTTTATATCGAAAATATATATTATATATATAGAGAGAGAATTAATAAAATATTTTGTATATCAACTATTTGCTGATGGTCTTATAATCCATAAGTTTATATAATGAATCAACCCATGTGCAATATAATTTACGACTATATCGATCAGGGGTTACAACTGAAATTTACTAATTTCGCAATAATTATACTGCCTACACATTAGAGCCTATCTCGAATGGTATTACTACCCCTCCGGGGAATATGTAGACACGTCACGATTGGCGCTTCCTAGTTTCTCGGCTGCCAATAGAAAATCGACATTGCAGGTTGTCAATAGTTCATAGACATAAACAAGTTGAATATCTATTGACCGTTTACTCAAGTGCAATTCTGATGCTTGCCAGTATAATCAAATGGTCAATTACTCTACTGCTTAAACAGAGAGATCCTGGGAGCTGAGATCTTAGTATTCTACAAGGTGCATACGAACGTTATATATATATATATATATATATATATATATATATATATATATGTACTAGGGGAGCAATGCCCCCCTCCATGATTTTCCTCTTTAAGGATTAATTTTTTAAAGGCTTGCAAATATTAAAAATTATTAAAATATTACCTAAACTTTGAGGTTATGTTCGTTTCTTGGTCTAAGGGAATGTAAGGTTATGTTTGTCGGACATAGCCTCAAACCCAACGGTTTCCTGAATTTTGAGGTTATGTTTGAACTAAGGCCTTGAATCTTGGAAACCTACGCCCTTGAATTTCGAGGTTATGTTTGACCTTGAATAATGGGGTTATGTTTAAACTAAGGCCTTGAATCCTGGAGACCTAGAACCTTGAATTTTGTGGTTATGTTCGTCTTGATACTATAATATAGGTAGATAGATATATAAATCGTTCCACGTCAATTCGCCGCTGGGTTTGAGGTTAAAATCAGAACTAAAATACTATAATATAGGTATATAAATAAAATTTATTTGATTCAAATAAATATATATTTATTTGATAATTAGCCGTAAGTAATGAATTATTTGAATCAAATAATTTTTTAGTTTTCCATTTTGTTATAATAAATTATGTTAATGCCCATGTTAATATTCATTGATTACACAAATTTAGGATTCTAAAATACATGCATATACACTTGAATCTGATATATATACATATATATTTAGTGCCAAGCTTGAAGCTTTGCGCACTAAATCGATAGTACGATTTTAGATGTAAGTAGTCAGGTGTAGAGTTGAAGAGCATGAGCATTTGTTGCTTTAACTAAATATATATAAATGAATTTGCGTTATTATATGAAAAGTTAGAATTTCCGTTTTCTAAAATTTTACATTTCAGATCCTATCATTATACATATTACGGATTCTACATATACCATGTCCAACATTACGATTTTCCAAATTCTGAATTTAAAATTACGGATCCAACATTCGAAATCCTACACTATATACGTATACTATAAGAATCCAACATTTCAGAACCCCATTTCGTATTTTCCGTTCTGGATTCCATGTGGGATCTGAAATGTTGAATTTAAAATGTAGAATTCAAAATGTGGAATCCTGTATAACAATTCCAGAATATTGGACTCAAATGTGGGATTCTAAATCTGCAAATCCGGAAAAAATTATATGTATAATCGATTCCAAGGATCAAAGTGATCCAACGAATCAATTTTTTTTCAATTTACAAATTTCGATTACTTTAATTTCCTTATGACTTTGATATAAAAAAAATTCTTCATCCTATTTATATTTCAAATTCGAGGCATATAAAAAAATTCATCTTATTTAAAATCAATTCTTTATAAACGTAATTTACATAAACTTTTTTTGACCACGTAAAAGTTACTACTGTTCTATATAATATATATTGAAACCTATAAGAGCTATCTATATATTGGTTATTTTATGCTATTTCACTTTATTATATGAAAAAGTAAATATAAAGGATATATGAATAAAAGAAAAGTCGAAAAGAAATTAAAGTGGGATTGGGGTCAGCTTGGTGCTTAGGATATGGTTTGGTTTGAAAATGGGGTTATAAATGAGAGACGCGCTTTCACCCTCGGCTTACCATGTAAGCCAAGGGTGTACCATGTTTTCGTAAAATATCGACGATGCGCAGGGTTGGATAGTTATATACTGCATATATAGATACGATCTTGTGACCTAGATGTCCTAGATGCTTTTACACTATATAAGGACGCTCTAATCATCCCATCATCCTTTTCAACAAGAAAAATGTCTTTTGAACAAAAAGAAACTTAAAATTGTAATCTAAACTTATAATTAACAACCTAAGAAGAATAAAATCGTGGACAATTATTTAACAAAAATAAATACCATGTAGAATTTAATTTTTTTTAATTCCAACAAAAACATTTTCGATGGATAAAGTTACGCCAAGCAAAAATTATCTTAACCATCGAAACAATTTGTGACCAAAACTATTCTTTTTTTCTACATTGCAAGCATATTTTAAAATTATAATTTGTATAATTTCCCATTTTTAAATTTAATTATTTATATTAAAAAAAATTAATTAAAACTTAACATAATCCATAATCATAATTTACTTGGCTAACTTTCATTTCACAAATTGTTTCGATGGTTAAGATAATTTTTGCTTGGCTTAATTTTTTGCATCGAAGATGTTTTTTTGTTGGGATTTCAAAACTTTTTGTAAGTATTTAATGTCATGATTCAGTGATGAATCAGCTAAGAAGCATCTAGAGGATCTAATCGTGTCTCTATCAGATCTATATTTTTATGAGTTTCAGATTTAAACAGTCGGATCAGGTCCCGCTTATAACATTTTAATATAAGTTAATATAAAGAAAACAAAAAAAATTTAAAAATAACTTTTTAAACAAACATAATAGTATCAAAGAAAATAAAAATTTACTAGCAAAAGTTACAAATAAAATTACCATGAAAAATTAACAATTTCAAAAGTTTTTTAATGTATTTAAATATCCACAATTATGTATTGAGGTTTCAACATAATTAATATTAGTGATAAGTTTCATTCGAATCGGTCAAGAATTATAGAGGCACCAGGTGTGTTTAATTATCAAGAAATCGATTTTTTATCATAAAAAAAATGAAAATTAAAAAATTTTTTGAGTCTATTTAAATAAATAATAAAATTACAGCTATATAAACGAAATAATTTTAATCACTATTTTAATTAATTTATCAACAAATAATTAATAGCGCGAAATTTGAAATTATAAGTGTCTTATTGAAATTTTGTTAACATTTTTTATAATACTATTTATAACAGTCATTTAGAAAAAAATAAGTGAATATTTTTTTAAATAAAAAAAAAAAAACAGATAATATTGCAAATATCTTTATTTTAATTTTGGTAGTTTAATGGTGTTTTGCAATGGCAAACAGTGGTTGTCTTTCAAAAATTGTCTCCTCAAAAGTGCATTTAATTTAAAAAAGAATTTTTCTCTCAACTCGGATAGAAATGGAAAAATCGAAAAAAATACCAGTTATCCTGAAATGTTGTACTTTCATTTACGCACAAGAAATTGAAAATTCATTACGATAAACGACGTCATAAAGTAAAATAAGAAATTTTTCTTTTTGAAGCCGTCAGGTGCTGCCTCAGACGGTAAATTTCAGTACTACGCAAATGTTTATACTCTTTCTTTTTTTACTTCCTGTCGTTTTATATGTGAATAAATTTTTAATTTCTTGCAGGCAAATGAAAGTACAGAAACTTAGGATAAGTGGTATTTTTTCCGATTTTGCCATTTTTGTCCGAATTGGAAGAATAATATTTTTGAAATTAAATATACCTCATTTTTAAAAGACAACCACTGCTTGCCATTACGGAACACCGTTAAATCTTTGAAGCGTAACATTACACTACTTTATATTAACAACATAAACACTTCAAACAATAGTCATAATTGAGTTTAAATAATTTAAAAAATTGTCATGTTTCTGTAAACTTTGGTATAAAAGTTAAAATCTTTGAAAAGTGTATAAATTGCGAGCAATTAAATAAGAAAAAATTTATTTCGAAATAAAATGAAATACACTAACCTTTATTTATATTTATCACATAAGATTTAAGTTAAGTTCACAATTACAACACTTGAAAATTTTTAATTATTTTTGTGGTTCAAATAATTATCAATAATTTATTTATTATAAATGAACAAAATTTAAGCAATGCACGCTTGATAAATATTTCTAATGCGTTGTCAATTAATGCAAATAATAATTTCCTATTACACAATAACATAATCGACATATATGACATTTGTAAACAAACAGGGTTGGGAAACAAGAGCTCAAAATATATTCGTCCAATGCGAATTTCAATCCTACCCAACTCTGCTTTGGACGAACATATTTTGGGGTCTTGTTTCCCAACCCTGTGTGTTTACAAATGTTATATATGTCGATTATGATATTGTGTAATAGGAAATTATTAATTGCATTAATTGACAACGCATTAGAAATATTTATCAAGCGTGCATTGCTTAAATTTTGTTCAATTATAATAAATAAATTATTGATAATTATTTGAACCATAAAAATAATTAAAAATTTTCAAGTATTGTGATTGTGAACTTAACTTAAATCTTATGTGATAAACATAAATAAAGGTTAGTGTATTTCATTTTATTTCGAAATACAGTTTTTTCTTATTTAATTGCTCGTAATTTATAAGTTTTCGCTTCTCTCTTTCTTAAAATTCATAATAAAAGTATTTTTAATATCTGAATATTCAGTGCAGTGAATAAATTAATTAATAAACTTGTCAATAAGAGCATGCCAGCCATGACAGTTATTCTTTGATACCAATTCAGGTATCAAAAAATGATCCCATAATCCGGGTCATTTCTTGAAAATGATTCAAATATTTGGATCAATTTGATACCTTATATCGAATCAAAACGTTGCATTCCAAAATGATACCATCAAGTTTACAATGTTTTACATCCTCGTGGATTATTTTATGTGACACATTATCAGGTATTGTCTTCACATTCTTCTCTGCAATAATGTATTTTTCATTAATAGCAGCATCTGCGATTTCTTGACTTACAAAACTTACAAAACATCAAATATTTATTTGATATTGGCTTTTTTTTGAAAAACATTCATGGATCACAGAAGCAGTGTTGGATTTTAGAATTTTTTTTTTCGATAATCCAATGGCATTTAATTTTTTGCTTCCTTCACGTTGTCCTCTAGGTTTAAATGTTGGCGGGAATTTTTTTTCTCAAAAAATTACAATGAAATTGTTAATTTGAGAGTCGAAACAAAAGTGAAGACTATATGCGCATTCTCCACGGGAGGCAGCCGGAAAAATGCTCTAACCTAAAGGCGCTCTCACACCTTTTTGGCTGCCTGCAGGTTACCATGGCAACGCATGAGAGTGAGTGCGACAGAAAATTTAAAAATTTGAATATTCAAATTTTCTGTCTGACTCACACTCGTGCGTTGCCATGGTAACCTGCAGGCTGGCAGGCAGCCAAAAAAGGTGTGAGTGCGCCATAACCCGTAGCATGCGCGCCATCTATCGTCGATTGGCGCAACAAAGCGCGAAAACGATTCAAAATTCAAATTTTACGCAAAATTAAAATTAATAATAAATATTTGTCGCTAAAAGTAAATTTTATTAGTATTTTATTAGTATTTAACAAATCTGTATTTGCAATCCAATTGTATTTTTTATTCTTTCTCGTTAAAATGATTTTAACAATCTTTTTTTTTGTTTTAATTTTTTTGGACAACTGAAAACAGTTTATAATAATTAAAATGACAAAATGCAGATAGTAATTTGTATGCATATATATATATATATATATAATTTATTCCATTGTTTTCTGCTAATCAGGAACGAGGTCTGGCGCACTGAGGTGTGCTATACTTGTGCATATATAGAAAGTATATAGTGAAGGACGGATGATATTTGCATCATTTGGTGCAACATAAAATTATACTATTCTCTTGCAACTATAAATGAAAGTTTCTTGAAATTGTCAATTATTTTTAAATGCGTTTTGTTTGCGCTTTAAGAAAAATTATCATCATCATTATCATCATTGTCAAAAGTAGTACACACATTAATTTCAATATTTAGAAAGATAAACTACATATATACTCATACATATTTATAAATATATATACATATATAATAGTATATTTTCATTCTTTGAATATTTTAATATATTTTCGTGTTTTTAGTTAAGTGTTCATAAAAGTTAATAAATAGTTTTCGAAATAAAACAATATTTTAAAAAAATTTTAATTATTTTTTTTTTTACTAAACGCGATTATTTCTAATTATTAGTATAAATAAAATCATACTTTTTTCTCTATATACATATTTTTTTTTAAATTGGACATTTTTCATGTAATTTTTCGATTTTGAATAATTTACGAAGCCAAAAATATACAAAAACATGTCCGTCTGTCCGTCCGTTACAATTTAGTAAAGTTTGCCATGAAATTTAAAATTTTGAAAAACTGACATTGCATTTGTAATCAACGACCCCAAAAAACCCCCAAGTAACAAGTTTCACACACTAATTTAAAAGTATCAAATTGATACCAAAAATATCAAATTGATATAAAAATTTGTATCAATTTGATATTTTTGGTATCAATTAGATACATTCAAATTTGTGTGCAAGCAAATTCAATCGATTAAAAATTTTTTTTTTCAACCGCCATATTGGATCCGCCATTTTGAATTTATGAACACGGAGAAAAATGGAAAAACGAACGAAACTTTAAAAGTCAAACCGGAACTGTACGCAGTTTCTGCGCATTTCTGTTAATTTTAACTCCAGAAATAGTAAAATTTACTTCTGAAATAGTAAAAATTATTGCGAAAATAGTAAATTTTACTATATTTCTGAAGTAAAAATTATCAAAAATGTACAGAAACTGCGGACAGTTCTGGTTTTACTTTTAAAGTAGTGTAAAAGTTATTCGTTTTTCCATTTTTCTCCGTGAACAAAATACAAATTTTCTAAAACAATAGCCCTGGTTATCTACTAAGATTATCGCAGTTTTCATGTAATATGGTAAATTTTTTTTTTTTTATTATTATTAAAAGTAGAAATGAAATTTCTTTTTAATCGAGTTCAGAGACGATCGTGTTTGGAATATATTGGTAATATATGTAAAATTGAAGCGTGTTTTTGAAACGATCATATATACTGAGAGTAGAGTGTATATCCAATAAGGTATCAATATTCAAGTAATGATGTGCGTTACACACAGGAAGTTGACTCATTGGTTGAGAGTACATGCACTTATGGGCTCGTGCACATTGACAATCTCTTTCTCTCTTTACTTACACGAAAGCATACACTGTTGCAATGCATTTATATATATATATATATATTTACACACATTTTCACATCCTCTTGATTCCTCTTTTATGGTGATACGATGTGATGTTCTCTGCGCCTCGCCCTCACTTTATAATCCCCACTGTTAGTGATTTTCATGTTATTAGAGAATCAAAGACTATATATCCAATGCATTTGCAATAAAGAACGCAGTGTGGCAGCGTTGCGTGTCGTCATCTTCATTCCATTCCTTTTCCAACGCCATAATTTTCAAATTGGGTCCAGGCCCAATGTAAGGCGCCAACAATAAAAAAAAAAAAATCTTATTCAAATAAGATTACTAATTTTCAGTATCAAATTTTTAATAATCTCGCTAAAATTCCACGTTTAGGCATGTGATGCACATGACCAATATAAGGTAAATGTACACAATTACGGCATGTTAAGGCCCTTCCTGAGAATTTTATTTTTCTTATTTTATCAAGTAACTTAAAATTTAAGAAAACAATTGTATTGTAAAAATTAATCAATCATTTTCAATTTTTCATTTTATATATCTGTTCAAAAATTAAATTTATATTATTTTTTAATATATTTTAAATCCTTTCAATTGTATGTAATTCCGTTCTAAAAATTTTGTCATGTAACTAATTCCGTTCCAACTTGTCCATAATTGCGGCATATTCCAGGTTTTCACACATACTTATATATAAAATATCAATTTGTTTGATAATAATAATTATTCTTATAAGAATATTAATAACATAATCTTAAAATTAGTTTAAGATTGTGTTTAAAAGGGAATTTTTTACACAGATGTCAAATAAAATAATGTTTATTCAAATGATAATTTTTGTAATATTCAGTCATTATTTTTCTTCTTTGGTTACTCGCTTTGTTCATTAACTTGTTTTGAAATAATATTATAAATCATTAAACATATATACTTTACGGTCATCAAATAATACTAGAGGATTCAGTTTTTTTAAAACATCTTGAGCATCGTAGATGAGGATATCGTCTCTATCAAGCCAGCGCCAGTTTGTCCCACTCATTTGATTAATTTTTAATTGATATTTTTTCACATTTTGCTTGAATTATTTTCGTGACAATACCTAATAATTTTTATAAAAAACGATACTTTTAAAAATTTGCCTCTTGAAATGATAATTAATAAGTTTAAAATTAAAGAATTGTGAACAAACTCTTTTTCCATTTTACTTAAACTTAAATACGGCGTATAGCACGGAATAATGAATGTATGTATAAAATGTTTTGAACCTAATTCCGTTCATATAATTTCTAATAAAATATTTCAAATATGGTTAATAAAATACTAGTACGCAATTACCTCATTTGTTTATTTATAATTTCATTTTTTGTTAAAAAATGTAAACACATTTAATATTCTTATTAGATTCATTAAAATAAGTATAATATAAAACAATGTAATTCCCTATTTACGTGTTTCAAACGGAATAATGTACTTCGTGTGAGAAGAGCGAACATAATTCCGTCTACTTAAAAAAGTATTTTTATATAAAGAAAACTTTTAAAAATAATTCAGCAATAGAAAATATAATTTAAATAGATCATAATTAATCAACAAATTAAAAAATAAATTAAAAAATAAACACACTTCACTTTTAATATCCTTACGAAGATCACCTTCAGTCCTAGCTGTCACTTACAGTATATTGTATTGCACAAAGCTCAGTCGTCGACTGACTGACAAAAACTTTTATTTTCAATACATAAACAAAATAGATGTAATTAAAACACAGAATATTGATCTAATAAATAGCAAAGTTTGTATTGCAATTTTTCACTTGTTGAAACATTTTATTAATTTCTTATTTCAATTAGTATAAAGAAATAGCACGTAATAACGTACTAGGCCGTAATTGTGTACGTTTACCTTATTCACAGAAAATTAAAAGGCATTTAAATAAGCTGTAACGCTTACACTGTAAACTTGATGGTATCATTTTGGAATGCAACGTTTTGATTCGATAGAAGGTATCAAATTGATCCAAATATTTGAATCATTTTCAAGAAATGATCCAGAATATGGGATCATTTTTTGATTCCTGAATTGGTATCAAAGTATAACTGTCATGGCTGGCATGCTCTTATTGACAAGTTTATTAATTAATTTATTCACTGCACTGAATATTAAGATATTAAAAATACTTTTATTATGAATTTTAAGAAAGAGAGAAGCGAAAACTTATAAATTACGAGCAATTAAATAAGAAAAAATTTATTTCAAAATAAAATGAAATACACTAACCTTTATTTATGTCTATCACATAAGATTTAAGTTAAGTTCACAATCACAACACTTGAAAATTTTTAATTATTTTTATGGTTTAAATAATTATCAATAATTTATTTATTATAAATGAACAAAATTTAAGCAATGCACGCTTGATAAATATTTCTAATGCGTTGTCAATTAATGCAATTAATAATTTCCTATTACACAATATTATAATCGACATATATGACATTTGTAAACAAACAGGGTTGGGAAACAAAAACCCAAAATATGTTCGTCCAAAGCAGAGTTGGGTAGGATTGAAATTCGCATTGGACGAATATATTTTGAGCTCTTGTTTCCCAACCCTGTTTGTTTACAAATGTCATATATGTCGATTATGATATTGTGCAATAGGAAATTATTAATTTCATTAATTGACAACGCATTAGAAATATTTATCAAGTGTGCTTTGCTTAAATTTTGTTCATTTATAATAAATAAATTATTGATAATTATTTGAACCATAAAAATAATTAAAAATTTTCAAGTATTGTGATTGTGAACTTAACTTAAATCTTATGTGATAAACATAAATAAAGGTTAGTGTATTTCATTTTATTTCGAAATACAGTTTTTTCTTAATTAATTGCTCGTAATTTATAAGTTTTCGCTTCTCTCTTTCTTAAAATTCATAATAAAAGTATTTTCAATATCTGAATATTCAGTGCAGTGAATAAATTAATTAATAAACTTGTCAATAAGATCATGCCAGCCATGACAGTTATACTTTGATACCAATTCAGGTATCAAAAAATGATCCCATATTCTGGATCATTTCTTGAAAATGATCCAAATGTTTGGATCAATTTGATACCTTATATTGATTCAAAACGTTGCATGAGTTGATCTTAATTCTTGTATCAATTTGATACACACAAGAAAACTGCACGGAAAAAAAGAAAAAGTAATTTTTACTACTTTCATAGTAAAATTGGACCTGTCCGAAGTTTCTGCGCATCTCTGGCAACTTTTACTCAAAAAATAGTCAAATTTACTATTTTTGTAATAATTTTTACTATTTCTGGAGTAAATTTTACTATTTCTGGAGCAAATTTTACTATTTTTGGAGTAAAAGTTGCCATAGATGCGCAGAAACTTCGGACAGATCCCATTTTACTATGAAAGTAGTAAAAATTACTTTTTCTTTTTTTCCGTGTGTGTATTATTTTAATCCAATTTTGCTTATTTTAATACCAACATGGATTAAAATAAGCAAAATTGGATTAAAATAATAAGCGTTACAGCTTATTTTAATGCCTTTTAATTTTCTGTGTTATGCCTTATATACTTGAATATTGGTCCCTAACTTATTCTACACCATTTACTAAATTCGTGAATATCACTAATTTAGAGGTTTTTATAGGTCACAAATTAAGATTTTCAAATTGGGCCCTAAGACCCCACATGCTTAGCGAAAATCACTATTTTGACGGTTTTTCAAAGTTTTAGTTTACCTTTTTCAATATCAATTTTGAAATTGGGCCCAGGCCCAATATAAGGCCCTAGAGTAATATAGATATATATATGTATGTATATATAGTATTTCTTAAAATGAGACCACTTATTTTCAATATCAAAAATGTAAATCTTTAGGAAACTGTAAATGAGATTTTTTGTTTAAAATATAATAAAATTCAATGTTATGAAATATTTATATGATATAACGCAAAGAAATGAAAATAACCTTGGAGAATTGCACATATTTGAAAATTCGCATTATTGAAATTATATCGAGGAGAGAATTGAATCGTTTTAGATTTCTAAAATACATCGATATATACATGTGTGTACGTAACGTGTACACTATAAAAGTTTAAACCAGAATTAAGGTAGAATAGGAGAGAGAAGGTGGGTGGTTACTAGTTATGGACTATGGGAGAAGGTCGATTCAACGTTATATTACCGCAGACACCGTTACGCAACGGATCTTGGAGTTGTATGTACTCTTCCTCCCCCCCCCCCCTCTCTCTCTCTCTCTCTCTCTCTCTCTCTCTCTCTCTCTCTCTCTCTCTCTCTCTCTCTCTATTATATATATATATATATATATATATAATAAGTAAACTACTTTGTATCTGCAAATTTTCTTTCATATTTATCAAAAATCATTTATTACTCTTTGAAAAATTTTAATTTTCATTATTATCAAGATTCGAGGTAGAGAATCGACACCAAGTATCAAAAAAATCCGCGAATACCCGTGTGGAAATTAATCGTGGAAGTCTAACTATAGCTAGCGCCACCACTGGATTCGTGATGGCAGTCTAGACTAGCGATTTCACCTAGCCCCGTCAATGGCGCGAGTTCATTCTGCAACATAATGCAACATAAACTAATCCAATAGAATACAAATCTTTGTACATAGTGTTATAATAATAATACAAACAAAATTCAAGATTTTAAAAAATAAACTATAATACAGGAAATTTATTTGGTAATTTATGGAAATTTATGAAATTTTGAGGTAATTTATAATTATAATACAAACAAAATTCAAGATTTAAAAACTATTGCAGAAAATTTACGTGGTAATTTATGAAAATTTATGCGTTAATTTATAAAATTTTTGAGGTAATTTATAATTGTAATATAAACAAAATTTAAGATTTTTAAAATTATTGCTGGAAATTTATGCGGTAATTTATGAAATTTATACGGTAATTTATAATATATAAAAGAAAATTTTAGAAATTTATAGGGTAATTTATGAAATTTTATGTGGTAATTTAAGAAAATTTAATGGAAATATATGTTGTAATGTTGTAAATTATTTTTAAATATTTTATCGTAATTTTTAAACATCACCTATAGCTAGGCTAGAATACAAAATTGTGACAAATGGGCGTAGCGCCATTACAGTGTCACGGAAAGCTAGGATATTTTTTTACACGGGTAAATTTTCTCAAAATATTGGCATTTTTCGACCAAAATTGGATATCTCGATTTTGTTCAAATCTTTTTTGCCGCGGGTAAAGAATGTAAAAAAAGTAATTTCTGTGGTAAAAATGGAAGAAATTTTCAAAGAATTATAAAAATTAGGCCTAAAAAACTGAAAAATTGATGATTTTTTTATTTTTAGCCCCAATAATAAGACGGAATTGGCCTAAAATTTGTTACACGGGGGGTTTTTGGGGTCGCTACTTCCGAATTTGATGTCAGATTTACAAAATTCAAAATGGCGCATCCAATATGGCGACCAAAAATTTTGAATATTGACCATATTCGCTTGAAACTCGTTACTCGGGGGGTTTTTCGGGTCGCTGATTCTGAATTTGATGTCAGAATTACAAAATTTCAAAATTCAAAATTGATACAATAATAATCACACCCATACTATGCTATTTTGAATTTTCAAAATCTGACTTGAATATCGTAAACAGCGACGTTTAAAACCCCTGAGTAGCAGATTTTAAGTAATTTTAATTAATTTTTAAATTTTTAGAAAATTATCTGCCGCATTGGTAACGCCATTTTGAATTTTTGAAATCTGACTATAGATTCGTAATCAGCGATCCTCAAAACCCCTGAGTAATAATTTTTAAGTATTTTAAAATCATTTTTGCCATTTTTAAAAAAAAATTGTCCGCCATATTGGCTCGGACATTTTGAATTTTTGAAATCTGACTTTAGATTCGTAATCAGCGACCCTCAAAACCCCTGAGTAATAATTTTTAAGTATTTTAAAATCATTTTTGCCATTTTTTAAAAAAAATTGTCCGCCATATTGGCTCCGCCATTTTGAATTTTTGAAATCTGACTTTAGATTCGTAATCAGCGACCCCAAAAACCCCCGATTAACAATTTTTAAATCATTTTTGCCATTTTTTGAAAAAATCGTCCACCATATTGGCTCCGCCATTTTGAATTTTTAAAATCTGACTTTGGAATAGTAATCAGCGACCTTAAATACCATAGTAGCACATTTGCACAAATTTTAGTCATTCAAAAATTTACTGACATTTTGTTCTCACTTATGAGATATTGGCCTCGACTGCGAAGGAGTTAAAAACTCAAAATGAGTCAAAAACAGATAATTTTTTTTTCCTGTGTAGTAAAAAAATAATTTGTTTGTTCCGCAAATATTAAATTTGTACAATAATAATAATTTGAAAATAAGCGATAAAATGGTAATATATATATATATATAACATATATATTAAATCGGATTTCATAGAGAATTAAATACCATTTGACTGACTGAGTAGGCAAGTACAGTGGTAGGAGGGGGGGGGGGAGGGTTGAGTTCGCCGCACCCTCTCTATTTTGAATTTAAGCGTGAACGTGACAGTTGGTTTATCCGATCCACAGAATTGATGGGTTGGTCGTCCGCGCTCAGTGCCAGGAAATTAGGAAAATAATTATTATCCGCGCTTGGCACTCATGGGTACGTTCATATGCGCATGTATCGTACTCCACTTCCACCCCCTTAGCTAACCCCCCTCCCCACTTTATATCCAGCCTCCTCTCTCTCTCTTTCTCCCTCCTTCATTGAATCTCGTTCTTTCTGTCTATTATATATATATATATATATATATATATATGATTACCTTTTGCTTTTGGCTTTCTCTATATCTCTATATATATATGAAAATCTCCCCCGCCTCCGCTCTCTCTGTCCTTTCGCAGGATGTCGGACTTTCGATCGTTGATATTAACTGAGCGCGGAATTTTCGCGCTTTCATCCCGGCTTCACTCGTTTTGACAAAACCACTGTCACAAATGGACTTCCCTACCCCTTCCTCTTTACCCCTCCATCTCTTTTCAACTGCAATGCACTGGTATGTATATATATATATATATTCAGTCGCAAGTTGAGGGACATTGAACCGGCAAAATCGTTTAAAAACGTCGAGGTGCATGCAGACTAAAAGCATTGAAAATGCAAGAGAATCATTGCAATGTTCACTCGGTGGAATGAAACTTGGGATTTTTTTTTATTTACCCCCCCCCTCTCTCGTGGCCACAAAAACAAAAAAATTATTCGAATGTTCTAGATTTCAATACGTATATATATATATATATATATATATATATATATATATATATATATATATATATAGTGACGTTCACAATACTGTGAGAATGCGCATATTAAAGTTGATAAGACAAAATTCAAAGTGTCATGCGATCATGTGAAATAATTCTCTTTTATTTTTATTTGCATATGATAGTCAAGAATATATATATATATATATATATATATATATATATATATATATATTTAAAACAAATTTTGCTTTTTTCACGGTCAACAAAAAAACAAGGGATATTTAAAAAAATGAAAGCTGCAGTTTATTGTCATGGTTTTTAGACTGATTACGAATTTGGCATTAGATGTTTAAAAATTCAAAATGGCGGTTCCAATATGGCGGAGAAATTTTCTGAAATTGATTGAATTCTCTTGAAACTTGCTACTCAGGGGTTTTTTGGTTTCGCTGATTACAAATTTGATACTAAATTCGCACCAAAAACCACCGAGTAACAAGTTTCAAGAGTAAATCCAATTAATTTTTAGAAAAGTTTTTCGCCATTTTGAATCCGCCGTTTTGAATTTTAGAAAACTAACATTGTTTTCGTAATCAGCGAACCCAGAAAGTCTAAAAATTTCGATCGATTTTTAAAAATAACGTCCGCCATTTTGGATCCGCCATTTTGAATTTTTAATATATTTCATCCGATTCGTACACTGAGAAAAAAGGTTTGAGCTGACAACCAAATATTTCATTTAATATATGTGCAACTAAAATTTTTTGGTTGACACAACTAAACTTTAGTTGACATCAACCATAGTTTGGTTGAGACTACCAAATTCTTTTTCATTTTCTTATTTAGTCGTCTGAAACAAACTTTGGTTGTTGTCAACTAAAATTTAGTTGTGTCAATCAAAAAATTTTAGTTGCACATATATTGAATGAAATATTTGGTTGTCAGCTCAAACCTTTTTTCTCAGTGTAATTAGCGACCCCAAAAACCCCCGAGTAACAAGTTTCAACCAAATTCAAACCATTTTCAAATTTTTATTGTCCGACATTTTAGATCCGCCATTTTGAATTTTAAAATATTAACCAACTAAACTAAGTAAATCTTTAACAGGTATATTTATAAATTACAAATATCTTTTTATAACCTTAGGGTTATTAGGATACGAAACAATAAAATATGTATCGCCACCCCAAAGAAAAAATTTCTTTGATTCAAAGAAACCAATTTCTTTGACTCGTTTTCTTTCATTTAGGTAAAATAAAATTTTTTTTGTAACAAAAAAAAAACTTCTTAGTTACAAAGAAAATTTCTCTGACTAAAAGAAATCTTCTATTATATTAAGTTAACAAATTTCGAAAAACGACACCGACCCCGTGACCTCGACACCGTCCTTGAAAAATCTATTTTCAATTATTTTCAAATAAATCAAAATACTTTGCATATATGCTTTTAGAAAATCTTACAAACTATTTTTATGTAACATCTTTTTTCAATTTTAACCCGAAAAAGGGTTATTTTGCAATTTTTTAAGAATTTTTTGATTTTTTCAATTTTTTATTATTTTTTTTTATTATTTATTGTTGTTTTTTCAATTTTTAGTTAGTAACCTATAATATTGTGTCTAATTTTAAGTGTCATTAAAATCAAATGTTTTTAACTTAATAATTTTAACTTAATAATAGAAGATTGTTGTCATCATTATAATAAAAATAACATCTAATATTTAACAATTTTCATTTCTTTCTTCAATGATACTGATCAAAATTAAGATAAATTTTATACAATATTAATAAGATATTAATTTAAAACATAAATTATATATATAATATTCATAAACTATATTAAGTAAACAAAAATAAGTACAACTATAACCGAGCAAGCGTTAGCGAGCGAGGAATACATCGCTAGTTTATGCATTAAATCAAAGAAATTCTAACATTGATATTGGATCAAAGAAACATTTATTATTTGAATTAAATAAAAAATTTCTTTGAAACGAAGAAAATTTTTTTTTTTAATAAAAAATAATTTGTTTTAAAACTCAGTGCGATTCCAGGTGAGATTTTGACTTTTTCGGAGTAGGTTAACCGATTGCAATGAAACTTTGAAATTTTATTATTAGTAAGACTAATCTTTAATGTAAATTGCAGCTTAAAATATTTTTTTTTACTTTACGAGATTTGCAATAATAACAAAAAAATTTAAACTTAATCTTCCGTTCTAATAATCGGATTGAGGTCTACTTTTTTTTTTTTAAATTTCAAGGAAAATGAGAGGAATAAATCTCTTTAAGAACAATTTTTTGTAATTTTACAACTAAAAAATTATTATTAGTAAACTAACAAATATGTTAAGCTGCAATTTACGTTAAAGATTAGTCTTACTATATATAACAAAATTCCAAAGTTTCATTGCAATCGGTCAACCTACTTCGAAAAAGTCAAAATCTCATCTGGAATCGCACAGAAATAAATTTTTTTGTATCAAAGAATTCATCAATTAAATTGATTTCTTTGAATCAAATAAAATTGTTCAAAATTCTTAGAAATATATTATTTTGACATTTTTGAGGACGCTAATTACAAATCCAATGTTAGTTTTACAAAATTCAAAATGGCGGACGTTTTTTTTAAAAATTGTTCAAAATTCTTGGAAGTTTATTTCTGGATACTAGATCCAGAATATGTGCCAAAATAGGATTGGGGATATCTTTAGAAGAAAATTAAAAGAGATTTTAATTACAATAAAAATTTAACGAATGGTTCTCAAAATGTGAATATTTTTTTATTAATATTAATGCGAAACGTTTTTTTTTTTTTTTTTTTAATGAGAAATAATAAATATTATCTTTATTTTAATGAATATTATCGTTACCTTTTATATTGAATCTTGTATTAAATCGTCCGATCATTCTTGGAGAGGCATCACTGTATATATACGCAATAGTGACATGGACATTGGATACATAATCGAGCAATACAACTTATTGCTACTCTTGATTTAGATTGTGCGTGCAGTTTGCACACCTCTCACTATTGTGAAATCTAACATATACACGGCTACATACTTAAATGTAGATCGAGTTAAGTGTTCTTGATTAAATAGAAATAAAAATACAATGTGACAAAAAAAAAGAAAAGTAAAACTCAATATTGAATTATAATACTTATATATAGAAATTCAATCTTTTTATCATTCGAGCAAAATGCAATTATATGTTAATTTAAAAATAATTTTGAATTCAAGAAGCTAAATGGAATTGAGAAGAAAAATTTGACAATTTTCAAAATTTAAGGCATATATACTTTGGTTGCTTATTACGAATCTGATTTCAGATTTAAAAAAAATTCAAAATGGCGGATGCAATATTTTTGTTTAAATTCTCATCCATATTGCATCCGCCATTTTGAATTTTTAAAATTTGACATTGGATTCGTAATCAGCGATCCAAATACCCCTAGAACCGAAGGTAATAAAAATTTTGAGTTACTTGTTTCATTAGACATGTTTTTTTGAGGTTAGAAAAAAATCCTGACGTGATGGAACAAATCGGACCTCAGATTTGTATTCAGCACATCAAAATACGTGAGAAAATCATATTCTGGTTTCCCATTTCAAATATATTTTATGTTTTAACAAACATACACTATGTTATCAGTGATAAAAACTTGTTCGTTGACTTCATCTTTTTACAGAACAACATTTTACTTTCTCCTTTTTTAAAGACAAACTTGATTTATAACTATACGCAGATTGTTATATACTGATGACCTAAAAAAAATTAATTTTCTAAGTGAAAATTTTTTTTTTGAATTTATTTTATTTAATTAATAATTACTTCTTATTTTTAGAATATAATATTCTAACTGTATATAAGTTTAGAATACTGTATATAAAAAAAAAATATGACAAAAATATAAATTTTCTAATTTTTGTTTCCGTTTGTTGTAGGTAAGTCACCAACATTTCCGCATGATTCTCGTTGTATATAGTGAGTATATTAATCTTGATCTTATTTTCAAAAAAAAGCTATTTCCAAAAAAATACTATTATAATTATTTAAAAATCGTAACAAAAAATAATTCAGTGGGATAATGCTTTTTCGAAATAATTTTATCTAAAAATAAGAAAAAATATGTAAAACTTCTTTTATTGCTGAAATAATTAATCAAAAGAGATTAATTCGTTTATGAATCAATCCATATTAATGAATAATTAATTATTGAGATGAAATGTTTTAAAGTTTTAAATAATAGTAACTGCTTTTAAAAAAAAAAATGTGGAATTTTAAAATTGTAAAATTATAATTTGTTGCATTTAGATTCCACTTAATTTTTCAAATCGAAAAAAAAAATTTACGTGAAAATTCAAAAACAAAATTTAGATTTTATATTCTGACGAAGAGAATTGACTTTATATAACACACACTAACCACATGTCTACCGAAAGTCTTTGTTGCAATTTGAAATCCAACAATTCTAGAATGAGAAAATAAAAGAAAAAATTGGATAAGCTGTTGTTTCGAAAACCACAATTCCAGAAATTCAATCCAAAATCTAATTGAAATTCAACCTCATTTAAATTTAAGTCTAATTTACATAATTTCACTTTGTTTCTATTTGAAGAAATAGATTTCTCTCAATAAAATGTTTGGAGGGGGCGGGAAAGAGCCTCGGCAAAAAGTGCCCCTTTTTTGTACCTCGAATTTTGAAACTTTTTTTATGCCAAATGGTTACATATGATGACCCAATAATCCCTGCAAAAATTTCAAGATGAGCATGTGCCCCCTTTCCGAAATACAGGGGGTCAAAGGGGGCCATGTCCAAAATTAGAATATGCAATATAATCGAATAATAATGTTAAAAAAAATCAGACCAAATGGTTCCCTTAAGATTTTCGTCTGCTGATTACGAATCTAAAGTCCGTTTTTAAAAATTTAAAATGGCGGATCCAATATGGCGGACGACATTTTTAAAAATCGATCCAATTGACGTGAAAATCGTTACTTGGGGGTTTTTGGGGTCGCTGATTACGAATATGATGTCCGTTTTTAAAAATCCAATTTTGAAATTTTAAAAACGGACATCATATTCGTAATCAGCGACCCCAAAAACCCCCGAGTAACGATTTTCAAGTCAATTGGATCGATTTTTAAAAATGTCGTCCGCCATATTGGATCCGCCATTTTGAATTTTTAAAAACGGACATCATATTCGTAATCAGAGACCACAAAAACCCCCGAGTAACAAGTTTTAAGTCAATTGGATCGATTTTCAAAAATGTCGTCCGCCATATTGGATCCGCCATTTTGAATTTTTAAAAACGGACATCATATTCGTAATCAGAGACCCCAAAAACCCCCGAGTAACGATTTTCACGTCAATTGGATCGATTTTTAAAAATGTCGTCCGCCATTTTGAATTTTTAAAAACGGACATCATATTTGTAATCAGAGACCCCAAAAATATCTTACAAAAAGAAAAAGACATAAACTAATTTCAAAATTAAAAATTTTTTTTTTACTTTAATCGTAATAATCACTTTTTTTAATTATTATTAATTTTTATAAAATTTTGAAAATAATTGAGTTTTACAAAGAGTCACAATTGAAGTTATATTTACAAATAAACAAATATTACATTTTTTCTGTGTTATCTTCTTAATTTTAGCTTGAATCGAAATATTAAATTAATTAAAATGTAATAATAGTAGTAATTGACAAACCAGTTCACTTAATTTTTAAACTTAAATTTTCATCGGAATAAATATCTTTAATAATAACATAATGTATATTGACTTTCATTATTATATACACTTTATTTTTTATTGTTTCAATTTTCATTTATAAATAAATTGTCAATGCTGTTAAATTAAATTCTGATATTAAATTTTGAATTTCTTTGTTTCTTAATCACCAGATGGCGCCCTATTACTTAGACCAACTTAATAATCATAATCTTGACGAGGATCATTTTGATTCACTTGAAGTTTGCCAATGAATCATTTTGATCCGGAACTCAGAATGATACGCAGCAAAACTGAATCCAGGTTTTTTACTGTGATATGCTCTTACTAATGCATTTGTACTAGTTTTTAAACCAAAAGGTACTACATTGAATAAATAACATTTTCCTTCAATAATAAATCTCGTGTATTGTTTACTATTTTCTGCTAACGGAATTTGCCCAAAAGTACTGACTAAATCTAATGAAGACTTTTTTTTAACGCAGTACAAATTTGACTTATAAATCTAGTACTCATTCTTTTTATAATAATTAATTTTAATAAGTTTTCTAACTCTTTATTTATTCTATCTTCTAATTTGATTGGTATTGGATATGTTTTTTTTTAAAATGGTTCACTTCTATAATAATTCTTGATTTCCTTTCATTACTACAATAATATAATTTCTAAAATCAATTTTAGTTTTTAATATTTTTAACATATCTGAACCGATAATACAATTACAATTTAATTTAGGTACAATATAATAAAAACAAATTTTTCTAACCAATTAATCCTTTTGTGAATTTGGCTAAAATTTGAAGTTTTAGTTTTACAGGTCGCGTGTTCCGTTTGCACCTACTATTGATAGAACAATTTTCAAATGTTTTAATATTTTCTTCTTTAAAATTTTCTGAAATACAAGTTACTTGACTACCAATTACTAGTTACTACTACTACTATTCCATTAATGCTTATATTTTCTACTGGGAATTGAATTATACAATCCTTTTTTATCACTTCTATCTTCCTTGATTTGTCAATTTTTTCTACTTATTCCAGAATAGTTACAATTTTAGAATTACAAAGTACGTTCCCATAAACGTAAATCGAGTAAAATGTCACCAAAACAAATTTTCTAATTAAGGTAGCAACTTCCCGTCACCAAAATCAATATAGAGAAGTGGTGGTAAATTATCTTGGGATTAGATCAAGTCTTTGAGAATTTTGGTCCACCAAGTTGAGGAAGAGTAGTATATATATACATATATATGGGGGGATATTCTCGTTTTCTATTGCGCTTGGGTTGCCATCCGCCCGCGGTCAAAACTCATTCTGTGCTTTGCTATATCATCCTTCCCCTTAAATCCCGTCTCTTTCGTAGTCGTCTCCCTTTCCGTATATCTTGCTCCATATCCGAGTTTGTTGGACCCCCCACTGTATGGCAATCCTCCCCCCAGCCCCCCTTTTTCTATATACTAACAGTGTCTCTCACCTCTATCTCCCTCTCTCACCCTTTTGGTGGTTCTGCTTAAGGTTCTTACGCTGCGCCACCACTGGGATCGATATCCCAGGAGGCCAAACAGTAAACAGCCGGTTGGTCAGGATGGAGCCTTGACGGTGCGATGGCATGGCATGGCGGTAGTGTCAGTGTCGGTGCGTCAAGACCCCTCACCTTCACCCCTACCTCTCCCTCTTTCTCTCCCTCACCCCCCTACCTTTCCTACTCTCTCTCTCTCTCTCTCTCTCTCTCTCTCTCTCTCTCTCTCTCTCTCTCTCTCTCTCTCTCTCTCTCTCTCTCTCTCTCTCTCTCTCTCTCTCTCTCTCTCTCTCTCTCTCTCTCTCTCTCTCATTCTCTGTAATGGTGCGCGCTGCTCTGCTCGCGCTTAAGGGATAGGAGTTCAATGTGCGAATTGCTGCATGGATTCCATGGCTTGGAATCACCCACGTTTGGCTCGTTCTACATTAAACGTTTTGTCTTGTTTACTTCCTCCCCTTTCTCATTCTTCTCAATTCCCTAAACTCTCTTTCGTATAAGATATAAGAGAAAATTTACACTGAAAAAAATTTTTTCGAGAAATTCAACTACCTTTGGGTAGTTGACTAGAAAGTAGTTAAAATAACTACTTTTTTAGTTAATCTAATCATGTTCATGTAGTTAATGTAACTATTTTTAAGAAGTTAATAAGTAATAGTTGATTTTACGTAAATATGTATAGTTAAAGTACAACTACAGGTCGGTAGTAAAATTAACTTTCTTAAGGTAGTAAAAACAAGTGGAATTGTAGTCAATTCAAAATTTCAAGAGTAGTAAATCCAACTACTATTCACCAGTTATATGAAATGTAGTAAAAGGAATTATTTTCTTTAATTAATATAACTGCTTTTTGAGTAGTAATTTTTTTTATTAATTTCTATGATTTTATAGGCTTCAATAAAATTCTTGTTGTAGAATTAACAACTCGTCTGTAATTAAAACTACTACTTTAAGTAGTAGATTTTTACTATTTTAATTAATTTGATAAACTTAAAGAAGATTTTTGATGTGGAATTTACAAATCGTTTTCAGTTAAAACTACTACTTTAAGTAGTAGATTTTACTACTCAAAGTGGTACAATAGGCTTTAAGAACATTTTTGTTGTAGAATTAACAAATCCTTTGTGATTAAAACTACTACTTTAAGTAGTAATTTTTTACTATTTTAATTAATTCAATAAGCTTGAAAAACGTTTTTGATGTAAAATTTACAAATCTAGTGATGCACAACGATACGAGAAGATCGATTATCTCGCGCGAAATTTCTCGTTTTTAACTGTCATTTTTTAAATAACAACTCGAGTTTTTATTTGTTTTTATCAAATCGTCTCGTCCCGAAAACTAACACAAAAACGATCGAGTTCTCGGAGTATCTCGGAAACGTCAAAGATAATAATGGGAGAATTATTAAAAGAAACTCAAAATCTTAAAAGATCTTTAGAGAGGTATATTAGCATTTTCAAAAGTTTAATTTTATCTAATATATAGTTAAGATTATTAGTTTGAAAGTTTTATATAAATATAGTTTTTAAAGGTTAATAAATAAATAAATTGTAGGTTAAATGTATTATTTAATAAATAATACTTAGCAAAAATTGACATTAAATTAAACCAAATTATACATTAAATAAAAATTAACGATTTATTCCTTAATTATTTCAATTTATTTAATTTATAGTTTGTAACAATGTGTAATTTTTAAAATTTACATGATTAGAATTATACCTAACTAATTTTAATTTATAAAAAAAATTACCACTAATTCGATAAATTTATTTGATTTATACTTTTTAACAATGTGGAATTATCAAAATTAACATGGTTAGAATAATAAATAACTTTAATTTGTTAAAAGAATTAGTATTTTTCGATAACAGTTATTAATATATTAATAGTAATTTATTAATCTTTTAACCAAAAAAGTTAAAATCATTTCTCTACTAACCTTCGTTCAATTTTTACATGTTTGAATTTGCAAAACGAGATACTCGTGAAGCTCGCTCGGATAGCCGAGAAGATCGTTTTATTAAAACAAAACAAACTATATTCTCGGTTGTCAAAATTAAAAAGTCCGATTTTCTTGCTCGTTTCTCGGATCGTCTTGCTCATATGCATCACGATTTGTAACAAATCGTTTTCAATTAAAACTACTACTTTCAGTAGTAGCTTTTACTACTTAAATTGGTTCAATAGGCTTTAAGAACATTTATGTCGTAGAATTAAAAAATCCTTTGCAATTAAAACTATCACTTTAAGTAGTAGATTTTACTGCACTATGCAATTAATCAACTTATAATATAATTAAAAGATGAAAAATTTACAAGTAAAAACTTAAAAAGGATAGTTATCGCAACTAATAAAAGTAGTAAAAATGACTACTTTAAATAGTTAAATTACCAATTGGACAAGCAGAAAGTAATCTTCGAGTAGTTTGCAGACTGTCGTAGCGTGCGTGGTTAGTCGATTAAGGTATCGGATTGCGAGCGTTAGGGTCGAGGGTTCAATTCCCGTCGGTTAGAAATTTCCTCTGTTAGGTACATAATCGTTAGGGCATAAAATAAGCGTCAGTATGGAGAGAGGATGAAAAAGTCAATAATACTGATAATAAACAATTATAAATAAAAAATAATTTTATTTTCCTATTTTAAGTAGTAAAATCTACTACTTAAAGTAGTAGTTTTAATTGCAAAATATTTATTAATTCTACAAAAAAATGTTCTTAAAGCCTACTGAACCATTTTAAGTAGTAAAATCTACTACTTACATCTTGAGTTGTTTTAACATTTAGAAATTGAGTTAATACAATCACAAAATGTCATTCTATCAATTACATTTTTAATTGGTTTAACTATTTTTATATAGTTAATAGAACCGTTTAAATTCAGTTGAGGACCTATTATACTACTCAGAGTAGTTAAAAAGTAGTAAAACCTACTAGTTTTTTTTCAGTGTATAATTTAATCGATCGTTAATACAAATATTCATAATTGTTTTGAAATCAATTTTTTTGCGCCAAATTACACAGGATTATTGATATTTATTATTTAAAATTTTTATATTTTGCGTCTAGGTATTTTTTTACAATTAATTTATAAGGTGTCTAATAGGCAAAAGTCAAAGAATTTCCTTAAATTTCTGAAATTTTAAAACAAATTATAAAAATTAGAGCACAAAACAGCACCATTTTAATTTCTGCTCTAGTTTTTTGTAAAGAAAAGAGCAAAAATTAAAATGGCGCCATTTTTGTTTTATTTTCTATTAAAAATACAGCAAAAACGGCGCCATTTTAATTTGCTGAATTAGGGCAGAAATTAAAATGGCGCCAAATTACAAACGGCATGATTTTAATTTTTGCTCTAATATTTTGTAGAAGTAGAGCAAAAACAGCGTTATTTGAATTTCTGCTCAAGGTTTTTTTTTGTATAATTAATTAGAATAAAAGCGGCGCCAATTTAAATTCTGCTCTACTTTTTCCTAAAAATAAGACAGAAATAAAAAATGACGCCATTTTTTGCTCAGTTTCTACAAAAAAAACTAGAGCAGAAATTAAAATTATATTGTTTTTGCTCTATTTTACCGTAAAACAATAGAGCAGAAATTAAAATGGCACCATTGTAATTTGGCGCCATTTAATTTCTGCTGTAGTTTTTCGTATAACTACGACAGAAATTAAACTGGCGACATTTTTGCTCTATCAAAAATTATAGAGAAGAAATTAAAATTGCGCCAAATTATAAAGGTGCCATATTAATTTCTGCTTTAGGTTTTTGTAGAAATAGAGTAAAACAGCGCCATTTTAATTTCTACTCTAAGTTTTTGTATAAATAGAACAGCTCTATTTCTACAAGTATCAAAAGTAGAAATTAAAAAAGGACATTTTAAATTCTGCTCTATTTCTTTGTAAAAATAGGACAGAAATTAAAATATCGTTGTTTTAGCTCTATTTTTTTAGTAAAACTAGAGCAGAAATTAAAATGGCGCCAAATTACAATGATCGAATTGAATTTTACAACAATCATCATTCCCTTGCAGAATTGTATACAATCAGTAGGTAGATGAAAAACTTTGGGATTTAACCTTTTTTTTTAAAAAAAAAATCACATGTACCGAAAGAAACTAATTGGATTCTCTTAATTTTCGTCACGATATGTATTACCTCAAAGTGGCTCTGACTGAATACTTTAGAAAGGGTCTAGATGAACCCTTTAAAAATCGCATTACGTTAAATAGGCTTACAGGTCCCTTCTAATTCTAAACATTTTAAAAGTAAAATTTCCAAAATTTTTTGCTCAATTATCTAGGTTTTTCGGTTGATTTTAGTAAAAATTTTTGAGAAAACTGCTTTAAAAACACTTATAGTTTTATTTGAAACTTTAAAAGATTTTTGACGCACTAAATCCAAATCTAATCTCCGAATAGCTATATCTGAAATAACTATTGAGTGAAAAATTTAAAGTCCATTCTATCAGCTTTTCAAAAGTTCGCAATTATATATTAAATCTACGATTTGGAATTTTTAAAATTTTGTGATTAATTCGCAATTAGCGATCCGCAATACTCCTGGGTGACAAGTTTAAGGCAAATCTGATGGAATGCAAAACAATTCCATCAAATTAGATCCGATAATTTTAATTTTGCGATTATGAGTGGTAATTACTAATCAGTAACTCTAAATCGAAAATCTGAAAAACCGTTTGAAATTTAAAGGTTTCGTAATACTTTTTTGTATTTTCGAAGCTGTATTCAATATTGTATTTATCAGTCCTGCACTTCTTCTATGGTAAGGCAATCCATGTCACGGATCTTCAGTGTAATTTTTTGGTCCGCTGTCTGCATTTTTCCCAGGTCTCTAAAGTCTCCGAATTATCTAAAGTCTTCGATATCTTTAAAGTCTCCGAAGTATCTAAAGTCTCCGATATCTTTAAAGTCTCCGAAGTAACTAACGTCTCCGATGTCTCCAAAGTCTTTCCAGCTCTCCTTGTTGAACGTCTCATTGTCTGATGAGCCAAAAATTCGAATGTTTACTTTCTTGATGGGCCTTGCCTCTACTATCCTGGCGTATTACTAGTAAATTAGCTTCCTTTTTGGAGATCATCCAGAACGTCAGCGTAATTTTTACCATCGGCTATCTTGATGATCATCGTTTGTCCTTTCTCACTTCACTGGCTTCATCTGACTTCATCTTCTCCGTTACCCTTCTTCCAGTCCTCTTTTGAGACATTTTCTCCTTTTTCAGTTCCTTCGTCTGGAATAGCTTAGCTCTAGAATAACGGTACTTCTGCATCTCTTCTGGAACTCCAGGAGAATCCTAATTGAGAAATCCGAGAACTCTTGCGAGGAACCTGACCCTCCTAACTCTTCGGTCCTGACTGTTAAGCTTCTTCTATATCCAAACTAATTCCTCATCGTTTTTCTCAACAATCCAATTTGATGAATTTATTTAGATCATATTTTGTCCGCATCTACCGTATGATTAAATTCATGATTTAGAAAATAAAACTTGTAACATAGTTACAATTTCTCCTAACTTACATGTCAGCTAAAACAATAAATAATCGGAAACATTATTCAATGATATAAAATCAATTTTACTTTGATTTTTATATTTTCCTTAATATTTATTTGCGAATATATTTTTTAAATTTATTTACATAATATTTTGACAGTACAATTAAATTATATTCATTTAATTAAAAGAGAAATAAAAGAAAAAATATTTTCTAACCTACAAAAATTTCTAATGCATATGCTTTAAGATGCATGAATTTACCAAAATTTTCGAATTATAAAATTGCTACTTACTGACGATTATTATCAATTTTGTCACTTTTTGATTTTAAGTATACTTATATTCCTTTACTATTTGAACTTCGCCGATGTTGTCAACTACTGCTGGAGTCATAAAGCGATCATTAAAATTTAGAAAATAGTAGAAAATAGTAGAAAATAGTAGATTTCTGGAGTAGAACTCCAGAAATTTTGAGTGGCAGTTGGTTTCAACCCTGTGCTTTGATTAATATTAATGGTCCAGATTCCGGGGTAATTATTATAAACTAAATTAATTTTTCATTCAATTTCGAATTATTATTAATAAAGTCGAATGTTAATTCCAAAAGTCGATACCGGATTAAGGATGCTTAGATGCTTCGACCAAGTTAAAGATTAATTATTTTCTTCCTCACCAACCGCATTCGAAATACTTTTCGATTTTAGGAAGGAAACCTAATTTTTAGACAGGAGATATAAAAAAAAATTCTATCATCAAAAATAGAAATAACAAATTTTTAATTGAAATTACAAATTAGTTTTGTGCATAAGTAAGGTGAGAGGACACACGAAAGTTTTGTTAGACAAAGGAATTCGGTAGCGCAAAACGAAGGTGGGAGAAAGTGTATATAGTGGGAGAAAGGGTAAAGGGGATGGAAATTGAGGTTGTCGAGGGTGAAGGTAAGCTAAGCAGCTTGAGTGCTCCAGTATTTGAGTCACACCAACGTTCTCCTCTCTCTCCCTCTCTTTAAGATATTCCGAATGAAAGACGGGCCAGACGGTTATTAAACCATGAACAAAGGGAAAAAAAAATGAGGGATCCAGCTTTTGACAATTTTACCCAAAATAATAATTTCTAATTGACCTTAATTGATGACAATTATAATAATTTACTAATGTAGGGTTTTTGAATTAAAATTACACATTCAAAGATTATGCGAAATCGATTAGTTGTCACTTCGGTTGTTATATTGAAATTATTCAAATAATTTTGAAATTTATTCAAAAATTTGAAATATTTTCACAAAAAGCCATACTGAGCCTTCCTTTAAACAGTGACTGAAAGGAAAAGTTGACGAAGAATGGAACAAATTAATGGACTTTGCGTTGGCGTTGCTTTGGTGTAGATATATATATATATATATATATATATATATATATATGTATTTATATTACTCCTTTAGAGTCTAAGCTAAAACTTACTTAGTCTCGTTTCTTTTCTGCGCTGATCTCACTTGAGTTCCTCTCGATCCCGTGAGAGTACACATTGCTACGCCATTGACTGCACAAAGGGAATGCGGCTCAAACAGTGGCACTCAACCATCCACCATGCATAAGAATAGCTTATTGGAAATATCCAAAAAAAAATTGTCCTAAGCAATCTGTTTTTTTTCTTGTTAAGAAGATTGATTGATAGAACGTAATTTTATAAATGCATTCATTGGGATTATTTTTTTTTGTTTTGTGAATTTTTGGTAACAAACTTCTTCTGATCTGCATCAGGAATTATTGAGAAATATTATTTTAATTTTGTTAAATTTTCCTAATTACTGCCTCTTTGTTTTAGGCGAAATGGATTAGAAGTGTTTGGCTTTTTCTGAATTCTCCTATATTTCAAGATTCTCAATATTTAGAATCTCCTCGTGCAATTTTACTTTGTCTAAATTCTGTTTAGGATTAGGAGTCTTTGGCATTTTCTAAATCCTCAAATCTTTTATAATTTCAAAAATCTCTTCCTTGTGTAATTTTAATTTGTCTGTTATGTTCAGAATTAGGAGTTTTTTTGCTTTTCCTTACTCCTAAAATTAGAGAAATCCAATTTCCAATCTTTCAAAATTACAAATATTTGTAATTTCCTCCTTCTGTAGTTTTAGTTTGTCTAATTCTGACAATTTAATCTTATCGTTTTGAGTTAATGCGAAAACTTTGCGGTAGATCATATAATGATTAATTAACGATTTCAGAGAATTTTTGAGTGATGGCGTCGTGGAGCAAATTTTCTATTTTAAATGTATTTTACAAAATTTCAAATATTAGCAATCTACATCATCTGTAGTTTTAGTTTCTCCAAGTTATGTTTAGGATTGGGAGTGTTTTGCTTTTTCTAAATCCTCGAATCATTTGTAATTCCAAAAATTTGCAAACTCCTCCTTCTGTAATTATAGTTTGTCTAACTGTTACGTTCAGGTTTAGAAGTGTTTTGGGTTTCCTAAATCCTAGAATTAGGGAAATCCAATTTCCAATCTTTCAAAATTACATAAATATTTGCAATCTCCTCCCTCTGTAGTTTTAGTTTGTCTAATTCTGACGTTTCGGATTACAAGTATTTGGCTTTTCCAAAATTCTCAGGTCTTTCAATCTCCATCATCTGCAATTTTTGTTTCTCTTAAATCCTCGAATTTTTCAGAATTTCAAAAATTTGCCATCTCCTCCTTCTGCAGTTTTAGTTTGTCTTAATTCCGTTCAGGATTAGAAGTGTTTTGCGTTTTCTAAAACCAATTTGCAATCTCCTCCTTCTGTAATTTTAGTTTGTTTAACTGTTACGTTCAGGTTTAGGAGTATTTTTCTTCTCCCAAATCCTAGAATTAGGGAAATCCAATTTCCAATCTTTCAAAATTCTAAATATTTGTAATTTTCTTCTTCTGTAATTTTAGTTTGTTTAACTGTTATGTTCAGGTTTAGAAGTATTTTTCGTCTAAATTCTAGAATTAGGTAAATCCAATTTGCAATCTTTAAAAATTCTAAATATTTGCAATTTTCTTCTTCTGTATAGTTTTAGTTATAGTTTAATAACTGTTACGTTTCGTATTAGGAGTGTTTGGATTTTCCTAAATTCTCGATTCTTTCAAGATTCCAAATATTCGTAATCTCCATCATCCGTAATTTTAGTTTTTCTAGTGGTTTGCTTCTTCTAAATCCTCGAATTTTTCAGAATTCCAAAAATTTGCCATCTCCTCCTTCTGCAGTTTTAGTTTGTCTTAATTCCGTTCAGGATTAGAAGTGTTTTGCGTTTTCTAAAGCCAATTTGCAATCTCCTCCTACTGTAATTTTAGTTTGTTTAACTGTTACGTTCAGGTTTAGGAGTATTTTTCTTCTCCCAAATCCTAGAATTAGGGAAATCCAATTTCCAATCTTTAAAAATTCTAAATATTTGCAATTTTCTTCTTCTGTATATAGTTTTAGTTATATAGTCTAATAACTGTTATGTTCCGTATTAGGAGTGTTTGGCTTTTCCTAAATTCTCGATTCTTTCAAGATTCCAAATATTCGTAATCTCCATCATCTGTAATTTTAGTTTCTCTAGTGTTTTGCTTCGTCTAAATCCTCGAATTTTACAGAATTACAAAAATTTGCCATCTCCTTCTTCTGTAGTTTCAGTTTGTCTTAATTCCGTTCAGGATTAGAAGTGTTTTGTGTTTTCTAAATCCTCGAATCTTCCATAATTCCAAAAATCTCCTCCTCCTGTAATTTTAGTTTCTCCATTCTTTTAAATTCAGAAAATTCCATTAGAACTGGTTTCATTGTACATCTTCCTCTTTTTTTGGTCATCTCCTCTTTGAATTGGGGGAAAAAATTGAATGCAAATGAAAAATTGACGCAATTAGAAAAAGGAAATTAGAACAAAATTGAAGAGTCAAAAATGAATGCTATATAGAGATGATTCTGCTTAAATCGTATATATACATATATATATGCCACACGGATGAGCACTCCATTTTTGCTGCAAGTTAAGCTAGTGCTGACCCCATAAAAGTTTTTATGCTCTGCTTGTGTTCACCAAGCTTCAGACGAAACGACAGTCACTTTCGGTTAATATCTGCACTCTTCGCTCTTCTCGATGTTTCACAGTTTCTTCATCCTTTCGCGTCTTTTGCCTCTTGCACTACCTTGTTGCTGGCTTCCTTTTCCCTTCAGGGGGAAATGTACGTCCTCTTGTGTTCCTCGCACGGTTTTTTTTACGGCTGTTCCATATTTTCTGTATCTTCTCTCTCTCAATTCTTGTCCTTATCATGTCTCTCTCTCTCTTGCTCTCTCTCTCTCTCTCTTACCTCATCTCCCCCCCCCCCACATCCTCACTCTCTCTTTGGTTTCTTTTCTCAACTATAGAGTAGATGAACCTCTCTCCTTTCACTCCCACTCCTCTGCATGCCGCACCCTACACTGCCCTCTCCGTTTCCACACCTCCGCTTAATAATACACACCAGCCAGCCACCCGCTCTTCTACAACGAGAACGGCATATATACCAGAAGCACCAACACCGCACACTGGTGCCAGTGAGGTATGCCATACCACTTTATTGATCTTCTTTCCCCACTTTTACGGGTTTCTATCCGAATTTTCTGCCTTTTTTTTTTAAATGTAACATCATTTCAGCGCCTTATGACAAAAAAAAAGTTTTTGGCTCACCAATCATAATCCAAGTCTAGGGTTTTTTTTTTTTGGAAACAATATATGACAAGTGAACCTCTGTTACAGATAGAAAAAAATTGAAGTGCAGCAAAAATAATCTAGTTTGACTAATTTTGAATTCTTAGTGAAATGTTTTAAATTGTACCTGGTCAGGTTTATTTTGAGTTCCAGATTAATGTTAAATTATCGTGGACAAACAAACAATTACTTAGAAAAATAGTAAATAAAATAATTTTTTTTAATAAACAATTAATCCTAAAAAAAAAATTTTATTTCTTAAAGTTGATTTACACAAATTAACGAAATTAAATAAAATTTTTAGGTTAGGAATCTGATTGAAGTTGTTCACATCATTGCCAACTGTTTTAGTGCCAATCATATAACGCAAAAGTAGCTAAGCGCAAAAGGCGCTTAATTTAAAATTTCTTTGAATATGTAATGAAAAAAATGTTTATAAATTAAAAATGTCGGATTCAAAATGGCGTAGGGAAAAATTTAAAAATTGATTTAATTCACATGAAACTTGTTACTGGGGGATGGAGGGGTTAGAATCGCTAATAACGAATCCGATGTCAATTTTTTCAAAATTCAAAATGGCGAATACAATGTGGCGTCAATTTTTAAAAATCGTTTAAAATAATTTGAAGTTACTCTTCGATTTATCTTGGTTGCTAAATACGAACTTAAAGTCAGTTTTCTTAAATTCAAAATGGAGAATCTAATATGGCGGCCATTTTTTAAAAATCTTTCGAAATTCTTAGAAATTTATTACTTAAGGGTTTTTGGAATCGCTAATTACGATGTTAGTTTTTCCAAATTCAAAATGGCGAATCCAAAATGGCAACTTAAAATTTTTAAATTGTTCAGATTTGCTTGAATACTACTACTCGGGGGTTTTAGGAATCGCTGATTACGAATCCGATGTTGGTTTTTCAAAATTCAAAATGGCGAATTCAATATGGCGACTTGAAATTTTTAAATTGATCAGATTTACTTAAATACTGCTACTCGGGGGGTTTTTAAGGTCGCTGATAACAAAAACGTTGTTGGTTTTACAAAATTCAAAATGGCGGATGCAATATGGCGATCTGAAATTTTTAAATTGATCGGATTTACTTGAAACTTGTTAATTACTTTGAGGTTTTTGGGAGTCGCTAATTACGAATCCTATATATGTCAGTTTTCAAAAATTAGAAATGAATTCAATATGTCGGATAATTTTTTTTTTCTTATCAAATTCTTCTAAAACTTGTTACTAGGGGGTTTTTAGGGTCGCTGATTACGAATTCGATGTCAGTAATTGAAAATTCAAAATAGCGGATCTAACATGGCGGACATATTTTTAAAATTTTGCCGAATTCACTTGAAACTTGTTACTCGAGAGTTTTTGGGGTCGCTGATTACGAATCTGAAGTCATATTTTAAAAATTCAAAATGGCGGATCCAATATGGCAAACTAATTTTCAAAATTTCACCGGTTTACCTTAAAACTTATCTCTCGGGGGTTTTTGGGGTCGCTGATTACGAATCTGGCATCAGATTTTCAAAATTCAAAATGGCGGATCTAACATGGCGGACATATTTTTAAAATTTTGCCGAATTCACTTGAAACTTGTTACTCGATAGTTTTTGGGGTCGCTGATTACGAATCTGAAGTCATATTTTAAAAATTCAAAATGGCGGATCCAATATGGCAAACTAATTTTCAAAATTTCACCGGTTTACCTTAAAACTTATCTCTCGGGGGTTTTTGGGGTCGCTGATTACGAATCTGAAGTCAGATTTTAAAAATTCAAAATGGCGGATCCAATATGGCAACCTAATTTTCAAAATTTCACCGGTTTACCTTATAACTTATCACTCGGGGGTTTTTGGGGTCGCTGATTACCAATCTGAAGTCAGATTTTAAAAATTCAAAATGGCGGATCCAATATGGCAACCTAATTTTCAAAATTTCTCCGGTTTACCTTAAAACTTATCACTCGGGGGTTTTTGGGGTCGCTGATTACGAATCTGAAGTCAGTTTTAAAAAATTCAAAATGGCGGATCCAATATGGCAACCTAATTTTCAAAATTTCACCGGTTTACCTTAAAACTTATCACTCGGGGGTTTTTGGGGTCGCTGATTACGAATTTGAAGTCATATTTTAAAAATTCAAAATGGCGGATCCAATTTGGCGATCTGAAATTTTTAAATTGATCAAATACGCTTGAAAAATTGTTACTTGTGAGGTTTTTGTTGTAGCTGATTACGAATCTTAAGTCAGATTTTCAAAACTCAAAATCCAATTGTTTTTAGGGTCGTTGGTTAGGAATTTGAAGTCAAATTTTAAAACTGTAAATGACAAATTCAATGTGGGAAAAATTTTTAAAAAATTAATAGATTTTAAACAAATTTGATATTTTTTTTACTATTTGTTAAAGTTGCTGATATAACAGTTATGTAGTACAAAACAGATTTTTATTTCAACAGCACTATTACATTTACACTGAAAAATTTTTTTTATTTAATTCAAATATTAAATTACTTGATTATTATCAAATAGATATTTGCGAGATTTGTATTAAATTATTATTATCATTAATATTACTATTATTGTTATTATTAATTTATACATTAATTACATATTATATTATATTTTATTATATATATATATATATTATTTATTATTACTTGAGTCAATTAAAATATATATTTGTTTAAAAAATACAAAAATTATTTTGTTAAATTACGGTCAAATATTAATTATTTGCTTCAATATTTATTTAACAACAGTCAAGTAAGGGATTATTCGAATAAAATAAATTTTTTTACTCTAGATTGTAGAATGACCCTAAAGCTGATTCCGAAAGTAGTACTGCCTTAGTTTGGTCAGACGCGCGCGTTGAATCATTCTTTTCTTATACACACACACACACACACAGACACAAATAATAAAAATTATAGTAACTATATTTTTCACAATTATTTCTTTTTTTCTCAACTTTTTTAAGATTCTTTTTTAAGATTTTAAGGTTTTTTTTTCCCATCTCAATAATTTCCCTAACCTCGATAATCTGCAAAAAAATAGAAATAGAAAAAAAAATCCAAATTATGTAAAAAAAAGGATTATATCAAAAAAAAAAGAGACTGATTTTGATATTCAAATTTTCAAAGAGTTTGATTAAATTTCTGATCGAAGTTGTGAGGAAGGACGCTGGCGCAGGTCGTCGTCGTCGTCGTCGTTGCAGGCAATACCGAGTAGTACTATCGGCAACACACACACACACAGAGTCGATATGACACGACACAAGGCGACTTTACCCGAAGCGAGTCCAGTACAGAGTGACTGCTGAACTCTGTCAGTGGCTGGCGATTCGTCGAGGCGTCAGGTTTACTTTTAAATTCATTTTGATAATGTGTACGTGTATTTATCACTGTGTTGAGTGCCGTAGTCACTTGGGAGCCACTCAAACCACGTGCGTCGTTTGACATTTGACGATGAAAATTTCATAATGACATACTAACTCCACAATAAATTCCAAAAAAATCTTAATTTTCTAATTATTGGAAAAAAAGAAATTTTTCAAAAAAAAAAAAAATCCACAAAAATTTATTGTGATATTTTTGTCGGACATGATGACAATATCAGTGAAAAGTGTCACATTCCAAACAAGGCAACAACATCAAATAAAATTTCAAAAATTGTTGAGAAAAAAAAAGAATGGGTGTCGAAAATTAAAATTGGAATGGAAAAATATTGAAAATAGAAATCAAATTGACCTTGAGGATTAAAAAAAAAAAAAAAAAAAAAGAAAAAAAATATTCTTGGAGAAAAAGTAACGGTATTTTGGCGAACGGAAGTTGTGGCGGGGAGACAACGCAACGACAACAACAACAACAACGAAGAAGAAGAAGACGACGACAACGACGACGACGACGGAAAAGAGTGAGAAAAAGAAGTGGGGGGTGTAAAAGAGAGAGAGAGAGAGAGAATAAAGTAGAGATTCTGGGCACGCGCAGTCCACCTGCTGGCGTGTAGTGGCACGCGCCGTCTACCTCTCCCTCTTCTTGGCTCCTCGCCGGTTGAGGGTACCCCTCTCACTCTCTTTCGCTTGGTGTATACTGGACCCCTCCTCCTCCTCCACCCTTCACGCGTGCCACACGACAGCCGCGAGCCAGGACGCGCGGGAGTCAATTGCCCGCGGACTTGGACAGGGCGAACACTGGCAAAAAAAAAAAAATTCTTTTTCGTCTTCTCTATTTCTCTCCCAATTCTCCTTTAACTTCAATTTTTATCTTTCTTCACTGCTCCTCGACTCCTTTTTCTTCACCATATTTATTTATTTTTTTACCCTCCTTTCTTCACTGTTTTCTTTCCTCCTTTTTTCCAAAAAAAAATGAGGGGGAGGGGTTTTTTTTCAATGCATCACATGACTTGCACCAAAAGAGGTGGGGAAAAAAAAATGGTGCATAGTAAATAGAGTGTAAGAACATCCAAACGTAAATGTGATTTTAGTTACATATTTGGAACTAATTAAATGATAAAATGAATCGAAGAAATGTGCGGGAGAATTACTGTTGCCGCGTGTGGGACCGTCGGGAGACCACCTGTTGATGTTGTTCAGACGGAGTTATTATTTTTGTTATTATTATCATCATCATCATCATCAAGAAGAACTGAATCTTGGGAATTTTTGTGGAAAATGAAATTATCTAATTTTATAATTGGAACTTGAAAGGGCCTAGGGTGGGGAGAATTATTAGTTTTTTTCATGGGGGGGGAATTGATTTAACAATCGAAAAAAAAAAGTGGTGGTGGGCAAAAATAGAGAGTGCGAGGTGTGATTTAAACATGCGAAGAAAAAGTTATTGGTCCCTATTGTGGACCATGGCCTAGGGCTGAAAAATTATCTTCATTTTAGGAAATCGAAAAAAAATTTTTTTTTTTTTTTTTTTTTTTTTTTGATACTCGCCAGGGCAACTGTACGTCGCCTGGAATGATGGTACGTTCTTGTTCTTTGGCTAAGTTAAGAATTAGTGTTTATGTGTGTTTGTGTGTGTACTATCCAAAAATAAATATAACTAGTTAACGAAAGTTTCGCGTACTAATTATATATATATATATATATATATATATATATATATATATTAGATTGGAATTATTTTGAGATTGAAATATTTGAGAAAAAAAGAAAGAGAGAGGGGATTATTGTTGTATTATATTAATTAACGTGCTCCTTTTGAAGTTCTTAGATTATACGATTTTTTCTGACTTTTTTTTCGAAACTACAACTTTTTTCGATTTATTTAAATAGCATCTTATTTAAATTTCGACTTTTTCGATTTTTTTTTAAATTTTAAAACAAAATAGGGGAGACCGGGGTTACTTGGCGCACTTTTTAATCTTTGTTGTGTAACTCACTCATTTTTCTTTTTTTTTTTAAATTTAATGTATAGAAAACTTGTTGTAACATATCAGCTTTAATTAAAAAAAAAAGAAAGTTGAAATAGGGTCAACCGGGGTAAATCCGAACGCTTTTAGTAAGTTTCAACAATAACATAAGTTTTTTCTTTAAAAAAAAAAAATACTTCCGGTATTCTGGTGCATGAAGTTGTTACTTTACTTCCATAGAACAATTTTATGGGGTAGCAAAAATTTTTGATAAATTACAATCGCAGGAAACTTAGCGTTCGTATTTACCTCGATACTTTGCAACTTTCCTAAAATACCGGGGTAAATACGAACGCCACTGTATTTCAGAAAAATCTTAGGGAAAATAAATTTTAAGTATTGCAATTGTTAAATTTATATAAAAACTCAAAAAAAATACGATAATAAACCTATTATGTAATAATGCATCATATATAAATACAAAAATCAAACAGGTTAAAAATTAAAATGCATTACACAATTAAAACCTTCAATAACTTTATCAAATCATAACGGATTTTTGCAAAACTTGGTACAGAAAGTATTTTGGAGTGATTGAATGTAAATACAAAAATAAAAGTCAAATTTTTTAAATTCAAAATGGCGTACTTTCCTAAAACTTATTTTTAAAAATGATCAAATTTGCTAACCCTGAAACCCCCCGAGTAACAATTTTCGAGCGAATCCAATGAATTTTTTAATTCTCGTCCGCCATTTTGAATTTTGAAAAACTGACTTCAAATTGGTAATTAGCGACCCCAAAAACCGTAGAATACCAAATTTTATTAAGATCCTGAAAAACTTTTTTCAACAAACCATTTGGCAAAAAAATTGAAACACTCCTTCGAGAGAACAGAGATTAAGTTTCTGCTTATTAATTACTAACGAGGATACGTATAGAAAGAAAAACTTTTTTCTATGTACTTTTATAATGTTAAAATAATAGTGTAATGAAATAAAAACAATTTTCTGTGGCTCTGATGTAAAAAAAAATTATTGAAAATACCGTTCGGATTTACCCCGGTTTTCCAATTTTCCTGGGTAAATACGAACGGTCTGATATTATTAATAAAATTTGACAGAAGGCAAAAATGAAAAATAGTTTCTGTTCTAGTATTCATAACAAACAATTATAAATAATAAAATAAATTTTTAGCTTCTTTTTCTTGAAATACGAGACAAAATACTGAAAGAGTGTCATCTTTGATTTTCAATCTTTTTTGCAATACTTGTTATCTTTGTTTCTGCTGTTGCTAATTAACAAACGAAAAATGGGATAATACTTAGAATCTCTTGAAGAGGATCTGAGGTAAAAATTCTCATATCGAACTTATTTTTAAAAATTTTAATTAAGCTGAAATAATTAGCGTTCGGATTTACCCCCCGTTCGGATTTACCCCGGCTGACCCTATATTTAATACTTTTATTTTTATACCACTTTATTTGAAGCTGTGCAAAGCGCGCCAAGCAACCCAGGCACGGGGTTGCGTGGCGCAGGAGTGAAATTAAAATTAAATTATACGATTTAAAGTTTAAATAATATAAGACTTAACAAAAATAAGTCTTGTACTGTAATTTTACAATAAAATTATTTTAAATTTAAAAATCAGAAAATTTTATTTAAATTAAATGAAATTTGATTCAAATGAAATCGTAAAATTACCAAAAAATATATTTTTCTTATAATAACGCTGTGAATATTTAAAAACCATTATTCGGTTAAATTTTTTGAATAGGATTGTTATTGGTGCTTATTAATGTGTAAATTTCATATATAATCAACTTCATTTTATTAATATTTAACGAAATTTTCAGATAACCGCGCCACCTAACCCCGAATGTACTTTTGAAATATTTATTAATTTTTTATAAAAACTGTTAATATAAATGAAAATTTTTGTTTGTTTCTTAATAACAAATGTATAGAGCTGAAAACTTAATATTTGAGCTCTTCTAAAATTAATTTTTTAAAGAGATATCACAAACAAATGAAGAGGTTAAAAAATTACTTTGGAGTGCCAAAATCAGTTATTTTAATCTATACTCCACAATAATTAATGAATATTAATGAAATTTTGTACAAACTTACAGTTCATCAAGTACTTTAAACAGAATAAAGAGAAAAATTAATGTAACTTAACACTTTTGAATAAACTCAAGTGCGCCAAGCAACCCCTGCGCCAAATAGCCCCGGTCTCCCCTACATCTTCTTTTTTTAGTATACAATGCAGATCTTCTTCCAGTACTTCATTATTTCAATTATTTAACAAATTTTTAAAATTTTTCTCTAAATTACCGTCAACTGGGGCTATTCTGATCAGGGGCTATTATGCTAAAAGTTAGTTTTTATTTTCTAAAATATTAATTTCGAAATATTAAAATTTGACACAGCTCTGTAATTGTAGTTGTGTCAATTTGGAAACAAAGTAACTGTAATGTTATTAGTAAATTCAGTTTTAGAAATCAGAAATAAAAATTAATAAAGACGAAAAAATTTTGGTTGCAATTTGAAAAGTTCTGTGAAAATCTTTACCAATAATAATAAAATTCACGAAAGTTAGTGTCAAAAATAATTAAGATATACATATTCAAAATTTAGATATGACAAAATATACTCGATGCGCTAACTTTTTATTAACTATTTTAGAAGAAAAGTGTCTAAAACTGAAAATCCATCATTTGCATGGGCTATTCTGGTATAAAACCGGTATAATATATTCAAAATAATTATTATACGAAAATTAATTTCCTAATAACTAAAAAGACTCCTGTGTGTCGATTTTATAAATTACTTATTTTTGTATCAGAAAATTGTAAATAAGTCAACTATAATTTTACAAAGGGTACAACATAACCTCAAAAAGTAAATAATTTTACATGGTTTACAAGTTAATTTAAAAACTGTTTAATTTAAAATATCTTATAAAACAATAATGGACCTTATTAAGTTATTTAATTAGCATAAAATTTGTTAATTTGAAATTTGTTTAAATTATCATTCCTAACCTAAAAAAAATTCAGTAATTATAATTAAATTCCTCTAATAATAATTTTTCAGCAACTTTTTAAAAATTATTCACAAAATATGTATAGTGAAGTTTCCATATATAGTTTAATTCGATGAAAAAAATTGTTTCTTCATTTTATGAATAAAACACAAATTTTGATACCATAATAGCCCCAAACGCAAAGCTTTTATGATACAAATTTTGAGTTTATATAACTCAGATAAAAAAATATTTTTTCAAAACAAAAAAAAACTTAGAGAAAATCTTTAGAATGTCCACAACACGACTAAATAGTTTAAAACATTTTTCTACAAAGATTAAAATTTTGATTAAGAATAAAAAATTTGCGATTTTTGTACCATAATAGCCTCCAGTTAATGATAATTATTTTTTAAAATTTTAATGAAATTCTTTACAAATTCAATTATATTTTATTATTTTTCAATTAAAAATTTTATGAAATTCAAGTATTGTTTATAATAATAAAAAAAAAATTGTTATCTAAAATTATTTTAAAAATTATTTTAAATTCTGTAAAATATTTCATTATTGTCTAAAAATTTCATCAAATCTTTTGAAATTTAATTATTTCTAAAAATTTCAACTATGACTCTTTCAAAGTTTAATTATTTTTAATAATTTTAATAAGAGTTTTTTTTTTAAATTCAATTATTTAAAAAAATTACAAATAAAAACTCTAAAATTGAATTGTAATAAATTTTTTTTTTTAATTTGTCTAACTTCAAAAGTTAATTAATAGAAATTTTTACTAATTTTTAAAAAATATTACTATTTGATTTAGTATTTTTGTTTACTAATATTTAAGTTGTAGTGAAAAATGACTTAAAAATTAGTAGAAATTTTTAGTAATATTTTGAAAATATTACTATTTCATTTAGTAATTTTTTGTCTTCTTTTTTTTCTTAAAGTTTTAATTTTTTTAGTGAAAAATGATTAAAAATTATTCGAAGTTTTTACTAATTTCTAGTAACATATTAATGTTTGATTTAGTAATTTTTATTTGCTAAAGTTTCAGTGAAAAATTACTAAAAAATTATTAGCAGAAATTTTTTCTAATTTTGTCAACTTTTGGCCTGTTTTTTTTAAAAAAAAACATATTTTTAAAATTTTTTAGCTATCATTTTATATATTTAAACATTTACAAATATATTAAAAAATTGATCGCAATCGCCATAATAAACTGAGATATATTTTTATTTTTAGGTTAAAAAAATGTGTTTTGACAGCAGAAACGGTACTGCCAACCTAAAAAAAATAGCGCCAAATTTCAAAACTTATAAAATTAATTATTATCTAAATAATTAATTTTTCTTTTTCGTTAAAAATTACTAAATATTCGTTCTGGTAATGTAAATATTTCTGAAATATTACAAAAAATTATAATTTTAATTCAAAATGAATCTGTAAATTTTACCAACTTAGAAATCTGCGACATTCCAACTACGATCATTTTGAATAACTTGAAGTTAGTCGCCTATACTCAATACAATACCCAATTCAAAAATAAGTTGCAACAAAAAATGAGTACATTTTTTTCAGTTACAATTAGAAAAAAACATAAACGGTAAATTCTGGAAATTTTTTTTTTTACCGTAAAAAATACAACAATGACTATATATATATATATAAATTTAATTAAAGTAATTAAATTCTTTTTGTTTTTATTTGTAATTTAATATTGCACGCATTATTTGTACATTGGTATATATATAAAGTGTGCGTGGGGCGCAATAGTTCAGTTGTTTGTTGTTGGGCGTAACGGAATTCTAGCGGTTCGGTCGTTCATTCGCTGGATATTACAAGAGCATGCACACTGCCATTTCTTCTTGTAAAACCGCATCTTCTTTCTTCTTAACTGTTCCACACTAAGATTGTTCCGTTGCACTGAATATATAAAGCTATATATACTTACAACAAACTTAGAATTTTGTGCGATTTGAAAGTAAGAAATTTTTACAATACAAAAAAAAAATTTTGCAAAATTTTAGCGAAATCAAAAAAAAATTAAGTTTTTTAAATTGCAAGTATTAAAATTATTTATATTTTATCTAAATTTTGAGGTTATGTTCGTTTCTTGGTCTAAGGGAATGTAAGGTTATGTTTGTCGGACATGGCCTCAAATCCAACGGTTTCCTGAATTTTGAGGTTATGTTTGAACTAAGGCCTTGAATCTTGGAAACCTATGCCCTTGAAGTTTAAGGTTATTATTGACCTAAGACCTTGAATTTTGAAGTTATGTTTCAACTAAGGCCTTGAATCTTGGAAACCTACGCCCTTGAATTTCGAGGTTATGTTTGACGTATGACCTTGAATAATGGGGTTATGTTTGAACTAAGGCCTTGAATCCTGAAAACCTATGCCTTTGAATTTTAAGGTTAAATTTGATCTGAGACCTAGGACCTTGAATTTTGAGGTTATGTTCGTTTTAATACTAATATAGGTAGATATATGGGTCGTTCCACGTCAATTCGCATGTGGATTTGAGGTTAAAATCAGAACTAAAATACTAATATAGGTAATTCCATGTCAAGAGTAACCAACCTAACCTATCCTAACATAACATAACCTAACATAACTGAAACATAACCTAACCTTGTCAAAAACATGGGTTGGGTACACTTGACCTGGAATGACCCATTCTAGAGACAACGGCGAAATCTTTTTACAATATAGAGATAGATATATATGTATATAATTTTGAGGCAGTTAACTGTAACTTCAACAGAGTAACAACAACACACAATCAAACACAGTAACGTGCCAAGTAATTATTCCACACGATGGAACAGTTTCATTCAGAAAGAGAGTGAGAGAGAGAGAGAAAGAGAGAGATTATAGTTTTACCCCTTGATAATGCATCTCCGCGCAACCTCGACTGTTTTATCTCTAGAGTCCCATAGTCCATTTCTCCCTCCAACCCATATCGTCTAACTCTCACCTCCTCCCTGCGCGTTTGCTTTCATACTGCACCGCGACCTAGTTTAACGACCTAACGAGACGCCAAAATGCAATTTTCACAAAACCACAAAGTCGGTGACCCCACAAGAGAGAAATTCACTATTCGTAATTAAATGGAAATCCTAAAATGTTTATTTTCTGCAACTAAAATGTGTGTATTAGATTATAAATTAGTTTTTTTTTTAATGGACAAAAAAGAATAAATATTATGCTATACGAATGCTAATTAACAAAATAACACATTTCACACAAAAAATAGAGACTAATTTCTAAAATAATGAAAAACTTGTTTTAAAATTTATGGTGAAACCGTATATATACCCAAGTAGAAATGTGCCACTGGCATAGTACTGACCCAACACTGCCAGTCAGTATAACGGTACTGACTGCCGTACTGGGCCAGTAGTGGACCAACCCTGGCTGGTAACGCTGTCCAGTACTGATTTTGTCCCGCTCACCAGTACTAACGTAGTACTAGAATAATACTGGCATAATACTGGCAAAGTACTCATCCGGACTTAAAATCTCACTTTTTTACAAAATGCTAAAACACGCTTTCCAATGCAAATTTCATCCTTATTAGCTTATTACTCCCATTTTTACCACGAACAGGTAATGTGAAGCCAATAATAGTTAACGTTATTTAGAATATATAAAATATTATAAACAATAAATAATTAAAATAATAATTATCATTTATATTAATTAAATTATTTTATTTTTAATAAATTATTTTACAAAAAATAATTTGTGTTGTAAATTTTTTTATTTTTTTAAATTCATAATATTTAATTTTTTTTACTTTGCACTTATACTTAATTTAATAATTATTTAATAATTGATATTACACATGAACAAATATTGTACTTATAACACTTAAAACTAAGAACGAAAAATCTCGCACGCATGGGGGATCGAACCCTAAACCCTTAGAACGCAAGTCAGATACGCATACCGCACAGCCGCGCTGGCTTGAAGTGCTGACTTGAAGTAGTTCACCTAATACAAAAGTTTTGATTTCAAAGTTTGTATTATCTATTGATCACGAAAATAAAATGAATTTATTCTTAAATTTTTTAAACTCACAAAATTTTTTCAATTTTTACAAAGATTTAATGAAATAAAACTGGATATCAATTTCAGTTAAATATTTTTAATAAATTATTTTTACCGTAAATAATATTAAAACAGACAAAAATGATTGATGAATTACATAATTAAAAATAAGTTAATAAAAGACGACTGTAAAATATGAATGGTGAAAAATTTTTTAAATTTAATATTTAATTATTAATAATATTTAAAAATTACAGTGAAAAAATTACATTTGCTTTATTTTTAAAACTATTAGAAAAAAATTCTCAACTTATTGTTATTGTATGCATGATAAATAACTTAATGCACATATTTCAATGAGTACTAAAATAACTAAAAAAACATAAATATATTTTATATAGGTATATAATAATACATTACAATTACATCCAAAATTTTGAGGGAAAGTATTCGAAAGAAATTAATATACATTTTTTAAAATAAAAATCGGACAAGTGCGAGTTACACTCGCACTGAAATCGAGGGTTCCGTACTCGAAGCGAACTTATTTGGTATAAAAACAAATGTTTAAAAAATATGTGTTGTATGACAACTAATATAAGTGATACAAAAAGGAACAATTTTGTAAAATTCAAGAAAATTGTTCCTCTTCGTATCACTTATATTAGTTGTCATACAACACATATTTTTTAAACATTTGTTTTTATACCAAATAAGTTCGCTTCGAGTACGGAACCCTCGATTTCAGTGCGAGTGTAACTCGCACTTGTCCGATTTTATTTTTTAAAAAATATTTTACTAAAAAAATATAAGAAACATAATTTTATTTCAACTCGCAATATTTTTATTGTATTTACATTTTAAAAATATATTGAATATTAAATTTTATCTTTCTAAGTCAAAAAGAGATAAAACTTAAGATATTGATATAAGGCTAGTAGCTGTTTGTCAAGGAAAAATCGAAAGTTATCTAAAAAATAAAATTTGTTTATTAATTCCAGAAAAATCAACTCCAATCATCCTCGCTATATTTTTTTTGTAATCTACACGTAAAAATACGTCAAAATATATAAATTTGAATCACTGTAGAAAAACTTTTTTCGTTTTTTGCGGAAAAATACATTTTTTTCTGAAATTTATCATTTTTCTTCAAAAATTTGATAAAAATTGATCATCAACTCCAATCGCGCTTACATTTTTTCCCTGTATTTTTCACGCAAAAATTGAGTTTTACAGCAAGTATGAACAGTCTGGATTGAATATTGTGTGCGCTAGGGAGAATAAATCATTTTTTTCGAAATTTTTGATTTTTCCTTGACAACGCTATGTAAATTAATCCGAATCAAGTTCGCTATAATTTTCCTGTAATTTTCACGTAAAAATACGTAAGTGTGTCAAATTTGAGCTCTTTATGTCAAAAGATGTGGCCGCTAGGGGGGGGGGTACATAGTCATTTTTAGGCATTTTTCGTAAAAATTCATGGTTTTTCCTTGACAACGCTATGTTAATCAATTCCAATCAAGTTCGCTATAATTTTCCTGTAATCTACACGCGAAAATACATATGTGTACTAATTTTCAGCCCTCCAGATAAATTTATGTGGCCGCTAGGGGGGGGGGGTACACGATTTCAAAAAAACCGATATTAATAGGGTTCCGAACCGAGTACGGAACCCTAAAAATCATCGTTTTCTACCTATTGAAATAATTTAAAGACTTTTTCATTTAATGTTTTTTATCACCGACATAGTACTGATTCGGTGTGAATGACAGTGTACTGCCAGTACTGGTTTTAATATTTTTTTACCTCCGACATAGTACTGATTCGGTGTATTAGTCAGTACACTGCCAGTACTGAAAGTCAATACTGACAGCCAGTATTGGATCAGTACCATGCCGGTGTTTAATTACGGCGAGCTACGGATATTTCTACTTGGGATATATATATGAATATTCACCTGGAATAAGAATTTTTCCGGTGGTGTTGAATTAAAAATTATCCGCGCTCAACTTCTATTTCTATATTTTTATAAAGTAGACTTTATATTTAATTAAATTTTCATACAAATTCTATTTATCTGAATTTTTATGTAATAGAATTTTTGTATTTAGCCCAAGTTCTACATATAGCAGACATTCTATATAGTTCACTGAATTTTCATTTAACAGAATTCTTTTTTAACCCTTAACTGGCACCATGGGTCCAGTAGACCCGAGCATTTTTTCGATCTCAAATTAATTGAATATGTAAATATTGAATATTTTTTTGTATTTTAATATATTAGTTTTGATAATATATTAGTAATTTTCTAAGTTTTTTTTTGATACAACTAATTCGATACAAAAGAATAAATTAGCTTCGAACATTAATAATTATAAATTTTTTAATTTTAACCTAAAAATTCATATTTTATTCTGCAAAATAAATACCTTTTTATGCAAGTTTTGCGTTGTTGTGGTAATTTTTTTCCTTAAAGAATAATACATCATAAACCTTACGATTTTTAAGTCATAATATTCAAATTTAAATAACTTATAAATTTTCTAAGTAAAAACACGCAATTTTTTTTTGGTTTTTATTTTTCACATTTTTTTTTTTAACTAACATACAATAAATTAATCCCTGTAAAACTAATGGCAATTTAAAAAAACACATCATAAGCTACCTTAGATTAAGTTTTTTGTACAAAAATATTCAATACCGACTGTACAATACTCGTTTGAATACACGTCGGGTCTAGCAGACCCGTTGTGCCATTTACGTTCAAATTGTGTTAGTTAAAAATTAACTTAAAAATTTTTACAAATCAAATAGAAATTCTCTGAAGCAAATGTTCGGTTATATAAAAATTTTGTAACATAAAAAATCGATTGAATGGAAATTCTGTAGAAAAAAAACATTCGAAAAAAATAAAAATTCTATTGACATTAACAAAATATATTAATTTGAAAACGAGTGTATATATATATATATATATAGTGAGCATAAAAAACTTTAGCCATACCAACCCTGCAAAGAATTTTACTATATATATATATATATCATAACGGTGTGATGTGGCTTGGTGACGCGACAGAAGAATAAGCCCTGTCTCGACTGAGTGCTATTGAAGATCATGGCTCTTCTCAACGCGGAATTATTTATACGTCTTGATTACAGGCGCCTGCACGAGTGCGCAAACGAACGTCAACGGAAATAGCCGAGCTTCTCTCCCTCCCTACCCCCCCCCTTTTTCTTGCCACAGTACAAAGATGATACCACTTTGCACTGTATATGTATTTGTGTAAACATTTTCTGCACTATAACGGGAACTTGTTTTTTTTTTTTCTTCACTTTTTTGTGACGAACAATTCTTATTTATTTCGATATCAGATTTTATTGTCAATGAGAATATAATATAAATATTTCTCTTTAGGTTTTTTAAAATTAGCTTTAAAATCAAAATTGCTATAGGGAAAAATGGACAATAGTATTCTCTCTAAATTTAAATTAGTGAAAAGTAAACTACTAATTTAGATTAGTAAGAATTTTTACTAATTTTTAGTCACTTTTTACTAAAACTTTAGTTTTAAAAAAAAATACTAAATACTAAAAATACTACTTAAAAATACTAAATCAAATAGTAATATTTTACTTAAAATTAGTAAAAATTCTTACTAATGTGAATTAATAGCTTACTTTTCCCACATTGAGAAAAAAAATTTAGTGTTTGCAACAAAATTGTTTGATTCGGCAATTTTGGTTCTTGTAATCAAATTTTGGTTGGCTGAAACAAAGTCGTAGAGTTATCTCAACCAAACATTTGATTAGGCCAACAAAATTATTTGGTTGAACATTTTTAAATTCCAACCAAAATTCGGTTATGACAACAAAATAATTTGGTTAATACAACAAAATAGTTTGGTCTAAAAAAAACCAAATGATGGTTTGTTGTCCTAACCAAAATTTGGTTGCGACAACCAAATAATTTGATTCGCTCTCAGCTCAAAGCTTAAGAGAACAGTTAGTTTAAATCTCTCACAAGGATGGGTATAGTCTAGTGGTCAGAGCTCCCGATCTTCAGTTTTAAAACAGAGGTTCGATCCCAAGCGGAAATGAGATTTTTCAAAGTCCACAAATATTTCAATTGGATAAATATAAATTCAATGTTAAATTGATAATAAATAAATAATTAAATAAATAAAAGAGATAAGGTAGAATAAAATTTTTAATTTTACAAAAAAAAATCCATTTCAAAACGTACAGGCCGACCACCTTCAGGTTGTAGATTTTTCTGTCGATGAGAAATATGTTATTCTAAATGAAAAATAAAGAGACACGTATTTTTTTATTTTTCATAAAAATTATGTTTAACGAAGTTATGGTCATTTGAAGTTTGAGTGGTAAAACTCGAAAGAACAATGAAAAAAAAATTGTTTCGCCTGTAATTTTTTTTCTAATGAATGCAATCAAATTATTTTTCTTGGATCTTGTAGAGGGTATATTCCTCTTTAAAATCCCATTTGAAATTTGAAAAAAGATTCAAAATTAATAAAACAGGAGATGATTTTCTAAAAATCATTAAAGTTAATTTTCTCAAAAACCTCACTTTTTTTCTCTCAAATTTTTACCATAAATTCTTACCAATATGAAGAACCAATCCTGGTAGTAAGGAGAAATTTTTTTCGAAATATTTTTTTTTTTACGAAATTTGAAATGGCTGACGTGCAGTTTCAAGAACAAATGAACTAACTGAAGTGAGTCATTTTATAACCAACAATAATATATGTATTCCAATATTCAGTTACTTTAAATGTGTTTTAATGTGCAATAAAAATATTTAATTATTTATATGTGAAAATAATTCATAATAATTTGAAAAAATATTTTTTTAATATCTTCTATTATATTAAGGGTGTTTTCGGCATTCACTCAGAGTTAACTCTAGAGTTAGCAGTGGTGCTCAAATGTAAATTTTGATTTTCAGTTCGTCTGTTGGTTGTGAACGTTGTTGATTGGCAATTTGGCATAGACGATTCATTTTGATTGGCGCAGGGTTTGCAATTGTAACAACATGTGAAACGGGCCTTTTATTCTAGTAATGTAATGTTAAAATAAAATTTTTTGTTTCTAGATTTCATAAAAGTCCCCAAAAATTTATTACTAGATGACCCAGAGTTAACTCTGTTTTCTTGCGAGAGTAAAGAAAAAGGGTCAGTCCTAACCTTTAATGGCCGACAAAATTTGTGAACGGATTGTTTGTTTTGAAAAGTGTAAATTGAAACATAATAATTTATTTTTATTAAAAATTATTTTAACTTTTTATTTATAAAAAACAACTTTAATTAAAATAAATAATCTAGTTTCTAAAACAAATCAGATTAATTAAAGTTAGGGAAATAATGAAAAATTTGAAAATTATAAACTTTAAAAAAATAACACGTTTATGGGTAGCAAAAATATGTTCCATTTTTAAATGAAAAACAAAAAATACGTATAAATTAAAAAAAAGTAAGCAAACAAGGACAACTAACTTCAAACTCAGGGTGATGAAAATAGAAAATCAATTATTTTATTTAGGTAAATAAATTTTCAAAGATAATATCATTGAGCACCACTGTTAACTCTAGAGTTAACTCTGAGTGAATGCCGAAAACACCCAAAGTTAACAAATTTCGAAAAACGACACCGACCCCGTGACCTCGACACCGTCCTTGAAAAATCTATTTTCAATTATTTTCAAATAAATCAAAATACTTTGCATATATGCTTTTAGAAAATCTTACAAACTATTTTTATGTAACATCTTTTTTCAATTTTAACCCGAAAAAGGGTTATTTTTCAATTTTAACCCCAAAATGGGTTATTTTGCAATTTTTTAAGAATTTTTTGATTTTTTCAATTTTTTATTATTATTTTTTATTATTTATTGTTGTTTTTTCAATTTTTAGTTAGTAACCTATAATATTGTGTCTAATTTTAAGTGTCATTAAAATCAAATGTTTTTAACTTAATAATTTTAACATTTCTTAATTTAAAACGAAACATCTTCTATTATATTAAGTTAACAAATTTCGAAAAACGATACCGACCCCGTGACCTCGTCACCGTTCTTGAAAAATCTATTTTCAATTATTTTCAAATAAATCAAAATACTTTGCACATTAACTTAATATAATAGAAGATTGTTGTCATAATTATAATAAAAATAACATCTAATATTTAACAATTTTCATTTCTTTCTTCAATGATACTGATCAAAATTAAGATAAATTTTATACAATATTAATAAGATATTAATTTAAAACATAAATTATATATATAATATTCATAAACTACATTAAGTAAACAAAAATAAGTACAACTATAACCGAGCAAGCGTTAGCGAGCGAGGAATACATCGCTAGTTTGAATTATTATAAAATAAACTATCTTGAATTTTTACTTAATCAATTTATTTTAAAATGAAATTTGCAAATATTAATTTCCAAATTGAAAATTAAAATTTTAAGTTTTTTACAAAATTTTTCAATGATAATTTGAATTGAAAAATATTTCAAGAGTATATTACTGAAAGAATCACAATATTTATAAAAAAAATATTTTTTCTTTTTTCACCTTTTTATTAATTATATATTTGTTATCATTGGTCTTAACGATACGTACAATAGACACATTCTATTAAGATTATATTGTGATTAAATATAGAAAAATTCAGTTTTTGGAACATGCACGGAAAGAAATTTAGTAGCAATATTTGATAAATCTGATAGGAAATTTTAGTATTCTCTTTTTCAAACGCGGAACATTTGGGTTTGATAACGAAAATCGGTATATTTTTACCAATAGTCTTTTTAGTAAATATATTCCAGAAATTGAAATTATTATTTCGTAAATTGATAAATTTATATGAAAATTTGGAAAGATTATTTCGAAATTTGTTAAAACTATACTAAAAATTCGAAGTGGTTCAGTCGTGACAGATGACAACAGAAACACCAACAGATTCTACGCCAAAGTTTTATCTCTTTCTCATCTCGAGGATAGACGAGGATATGAACTTTTAAATGCACACACACACATACACCGCAATGTTTTACATCGATTGGCTTATTTTTATTCCTAACCTATACTAACGATAATACGTATAACATTCGCAGAATAACGCTTCATATACAAATTTACGCACATGTGAAAAACTGATGTGACCATTCTTATATACTAACCAGACATATTTTTCACCGCTTATGAGAAAGGTGAAATTATATCAAAACATGTTTAAAAATATAAATAAAAATCATTATTTATTGGGAAATAATTAAATATTTTATTATTTTTTTAAGAACAATTTTTTTTACTGATTTATTGTAAAATATTCAAAATTAATTATATAAAAGAAATTCAGGTCTGTATCAAGATAATGGTAAAAAGGGGCTTGTCTAAAGAGCTTCGTCAGTCTTCGTTACCACTCGGTGAGGATCGGGCAATTCCGAACGTTCAACTTCGGCAAATTTCGTCGAATCTCGTTAACTTTGATATTTCTTTTTCAATTTTCATATCAAATATATCAAAATCTGAAATAATTATATCATTTTATACAATTCTAATAACGAAATTTGAAATATTTGGTTAGAAAAATTGATAAAGAGCTTATTAAAATTTGACATTTTTGTGTTTCAATAAAAAGATTTCAGATTTCGTAAATATTATATCAAATTTTCTTTCCAACTATATTAAATATTCTTATTTTAATCTCAATCATTCTTAAAAATAGTATCGAAAATCGTTATCATGCCAAAATGTTCCGCAATTGTAACCAAATATACTAAAAAGTAACACCATAATATCAAATATTGCTACAAACTTTCTTTCCGTGTGATACATTTTTCTTGTTTTGAAGGTTCGTTTTCTACAATGGGACACTTATCATTAAATACCGAATAATTATTTCAATAATAATATTCTGCTTCATACTTTGTAAATATATATTTTTTTGCATTAAATAACGTTAAAAAATGTTGCAAAACACTTATAATTTAATAATATTTTACATTTTTATAATACAAATTACGAAGCTGAAACGCAACGTTTATGATAAACGATTTTTTAAGAAATAATTTTTTAAAATAAAAATTCTATAATTTTTTGCCTAAAAAATATTTTTTTATAATTTGTTGATGAATGAAAACTTCAAGAAATATTTTTTAGGCAAAAAATTATAGAATTTTTTATTTTAAAAAATTTTTTCTTTAAAAATCGTTTATCATAAACGTTGCGTACTTCAGCTTCGTATTTCATTTATGAAATATACCAAACTAGGATCAAGCTATTTTTAAAGTTGGTTCTAGTTAGTTTAAAACTCGGTTCAAAATACGTTTAAGGTGTTATTAAATTAGGTTCAAAATAAGTTTAAATAAATTTAAACTAGTTTTAGGTTTAAAATAGGTTTAAGCTAGGATCAAAATAGTTTCAAGGTTGGTTCAAGCTATAGTTTAAAACTAAGTTCAAAATGAGTTCAAGGTCGTATCAAATTAAAAGCAAAATAGGTTAAAACTGGTATTAGGTTTAGAATAGGTTTAAAATAGGTTTAAAATAGGTTTAAAATAGGTTCAAACTAGGTTTAATCTAGGACTAAGCTAGCTTAAAAGTAGGTTTAAAATACGTTCAAGCTAATATCAAATTAGGTTTAAAGTAAGTTCAAACTAGTTTTAAAGTAGGTTCAAGCTAAGATCAAGCTAAAATCATATTAGGTTCAAGATAGGTTCAAACTAGTATTCGGTTTAGAATAGATTTTTAAGTAGTTCAAACTAGTTTTAAAATATAGGATCATGCTAGGATCAAGCTAGTATCATATTAGGTTCAAAATAAATTAAAAATAGTATTTAAAAAAATATAAAAAAAATTAGGTTCAAAATAAGTTAAAAATAGTATTTAGTTTAGAATAGGTTTAAAATAGGTTCAAACTTGTTTTGAAATAGGATCAAGCTAGAATTAAGCTAGTTTAAAAGTAAGTTCAAAATACGTTTAAGCTAATATCGAAATGGGTTCAAAATAGGTTTAAACTAGTATTAGGTTTAGAATAGATTAAAAATGGATTTAAATTAGGATTAAACTAGGTACATACTAGTTTTAAAGTAGGTTTAAGTTAGGATCAAGCTAATTTAAAAGTAGGTTTAAAATATGTTCAAAGTAGTATCAAATTAGTTTCAAAATAGGTTTTAACTGACATTAGATTTAAAATAGATTCAAACCAGTTTAAAACTAGGTTCAAGCTAGCATCAAATTAGGTACAAAATAGGTTCTAACTAGCTTTAAACTAGGTTTAGACTATGTTCAAAATAGGTACAAGTTAGTTTCAAAATTAATTCAAACTAGGTTTAAACTAGATTCAAAAAAGGGGTTGAAAATTTTTATCATTGAAAATTTCAAGTTAGTTCAGCATAATTTTCAAGTACTGTCAAAATAGATTTAACCAATAGATTCAATGTAAAAAAGCAAAATTATGTTATCAAAAAAAAAAAAGTTTATTTTGAAAAAAAAATGGAAAATCTCCAACATATTTTGAGACAGTGAACTCTATAATAGATAAGTATTCGAGCGGTGAGAACGCAATGCAGCATTGCTGTGAGATGAGCCTGAGAGAATATTTGTAAGAGACCAGAATTTGACGCTAGTTCACTTTCCATGTAAATACGACTTACATTCTTACTGCAATGGTATTCGTGGGCGACGTACTTAGCACGAGCAGTTTTATGTTATTCTCTCTCCAGGCGACCGAACTGATGGTGTTGGCGGCTGGAGGAGAAAGAGAGAGCGAGAGAGAGAGAGAGAGAAAGAGCGTCGAAGGGTTAAGCGCGCGGGGCACGGCCTGACTTCCGCGACATGGAGCTACGAAGGTATCGATTCTCTACCTCTGCGTCCGCGTCCTCTTCTGCCCTCCAAACAGACCAACCTTCTCTCGCGGCGACGACGACTACTACTACAAGCTGAATGTGTGCCTATGGCTGGCCATCCATGACATATATATATATATATATGGTTTAAAAATAAATTTTATATTTGATTCAATTAAAAATTGTTTTGTTTTGTTAAATAAACTCTTTGTTTGTTATAAACGAATTGTATATTTTTTTGAATTTCTGTCAAATGAAAATTCCAACAGTTAAAAAATCGGACATGTAAAAAATTTAAACAAATACAAATTTAGACAAATAAAAATCCGAACAAATACAATTTCGGACAAACGAAAATTCAAGTAGGTACAAATTCGGACAAATACAAATCCGAACAAATACAATTTTGGACAAACAAAAATTAAAGTAGATAAAAATTCGGACAAATTCAGATTCGAACAGATACAAATTCAGAAAAATGAAAATTTTAACAAATACTATTTTGGACAAACAAAAAATTCAAACAGGTACAAATTTGGATAAATAAAAAATTGAAAAAATAAAATTTTGGACGGATCAAAAATTTGGACATATAAAATGTGGAATAAATATACTATTTCGGACAAACGAAAATTCCAACAGGTTCAAATTCGAATAAAGAAAAATTTGAACAGATACAAATTCGAATAAATGAAAATTCGAACAAATAAAAATTCGAACAGGTACAAATTCGGATAAATAAAAATTTGAACAGATACAAATTCGAATAAATGAAAATTCGAGCAAATAAAAATTCGGACAAACGAAAATTCGAAAAGGTACAAATAAAAATTTGAACAAATGAAAATTTGAATAGATACAAACTCAGAGAAATACAACTTTAAACAGATACATATTTGGATAAATGAAAATTCGAACAATTAAAAATTCGGACATGTAAAAAAGTTTAAACAAACACAAATTCGGACAAATAAAAATCCGAACAAATACAATTTCGGACAAACGAAAATTTAAGTAGGTATAAATTCGGACAAATAAAAATTTGAACAAATACTATTTCGGACTGTTAAAAATTCGGACAAATAAAAATTTGAACAAATACTATTTTGGACAATTAAAAATCCGAACAAATACAATTTCGGGCAAACGAAAATTGAAGTAGGTACAAATTCGAACAAATTAGAACAGATACAAGTTAGGAAAAATAAAAATTTGAAAAAATAAAATTTCCGACTGATAAAAATTCGGACAAATAAAAATTTGAACAAATACTATTTTGGACAATTAAAAATTCGAACTGGTACAAATTCGGAGAAATAAAAATTCGGCTAAAAGAAAATTCTATATTAAATAAAAATTCAAACAAATTAGTTTTAGGCATTATTAATGCTTGATCATTGTGATTGAATGAAATTTTTTTTTTTAATTTTCAATATAGGTGGTTTTTTTTGTTTGATTAAAAAAAAAAAATTTTTAAATTTGGTTGTAAATCAAATTTGGTAAAAAACATTGTGTTTATTGCCTTTGAATATATATTTGTGTTTTCTTTCTTAAACACACGGTTGCACTAACAATATGCCGGGAGAGAAGGACCTGCACTTTGCGGCATAGGGTGACGACTGCAACGCGCAATGGCGTAGTAGTAGTAATAGTAGTTGTGGTGGTGGTGGCTCGACGCGACGTGCCGAGTTATCGGCGAATGGAGGGTGCACAAAATTTCCACTGTGTGTTCCGCTTCGTTCCGGCCACAGGATCGATAGGAAGGTCGGAGGTGTGTCGGGTCTTTTAAAGCTTTACCTTTGCTCCGAATCTTCGACTTTCTCTCTCTCTCTCTCCCTCTCTCTTTCTACACAGAGAGAAAGGCAGGCGCGCATATGTCATTTCGTATATAATTAAAAAAAAAAAAAAATAATAATTTTACTTAATTCTAGTCAAAATTTTTTTAAATTTTATTAAAATTAACTAATTATTGAAATTAATTTATTAATTAAAATAAGCAAAAATGCCTTTAATCCACCTTTTATTTTATTATTTGCTTAAAAAAAGTAAAATTATTATTATTATTATTATTCTAATTATTCTATTCATGAAAAAAATATTTTACCTAAAACAGCAAAATGTTTCACTGAAGCAGCGATATATTTTACTAAAACAACGAAAATTTTAATTATTCTAGAGAAACATATCGCTGTTCCAGGTAAATATTTTTTTTTCCGTGTTCAACTGGATGTTTAGTTTAAGTTTCAATTATTTTGAATCTTTTTTAAATTTGGATTAATTAGAATTTTTTCATCAATGAGTGCGAAGTTATTATAATTATATTAGTTCGAAATTTGGGTAAAAATTGAGTCTTTGATAAATTAAAATTTAAACAAATCAAAATTTTCGTGGTAAATTGAAATTCGGATAATTTGAAACATATAAATCTAAAGTTCAATTTGCTCCATCACGTCAGGATTCTTTTCTAACCTCAAAAAACATATATCTATAATCACATAAGTAACTCATCAAAATTTTTGTGTCGTCATTGGTTATAGGGGTTTTTGGGGTCGCTGATCACGAATTCGATGTCAAATTTTCAAAATTCAAAATGGCGAATGCAATATGGAGGACAATTTTTTAAAAAAAATTTTGCATCCGCCATTTTGAATTTTGAAAATCGGACATCGAATTCGTTATCAGCGACCCCAAAAACTGAGTTCAGATTCTTAATCAGCAAAATATATTTTTTTTAATTCGTCGTCAATGATAGATAAAGAAATTTTTAGTTTATTTACTTTTTTTTAGCGATAATTTAATAATAATAATAATAATAAAATTATTATATAACCTATATATATATATATATATATATATATCGAAAGTATAATAAATAATAATAAAATAATGTTTGCCATTGGATATTTTGAATTCAGTGTTTGTTAGAAGACAGAGCAAGTTTTCTGGAACGTGATACGACGTTATCGATCACGCATTATAAGGAAGCCGTACTAATAAGTGCATCCTTAAATGAAAACGACATGACACTCGGTTCAAGTACCACAATAGCTTATTTTTTTCACAATTTTTTTTTTTTATATTTTTATATAATTATGAGTAATTTTTTAAGTTGAATTCAACACATATTGAGGAATGAACAGAAAAATCTGGAAAAAAAAATTTTTAGGTTATGTTACTGACTTTTGGAGTAAAATTACACAAAAATCATCAGTTCTAAATATAAAACAGCTGATGTTTAAGTCTTCATTAGATCCAAAAATATTTTATAAAAACTGATTTTAATTTTATATAATTAAAAATGAACATTTAATCAAGGTAAAACTATCACTAAACATAACCTAAAAATTTTTACAGCTAAGTCCCTTTCATCGTGGAGTGTCATATATATATATACTCAATTTCAGTATGCGTTTCCTCATTGTTAGATTATTATTATTATTACAATCTCTATAAATGGGAAAAATGACTACCGTCAACTGGGGCTATTCTGATCAGGGGCTATTATGCTACAATCTAGTTTTTATTTTGTAAAATATTAATTTCGAAATTTTAAAACTTTGACACAGCTGTAATTTTAGTGTGACAATTTGGTTGTATTCTGGTATACAATCGGTACAACATTCAAAATAATTATTATACGAAAATTAATTTTCTAATCAGTAAAAAAAAAAACTCCTGGTGCTTCATATTTTATTATACACAAATAACGTATATATTTTTGTATCAGAAAATTGAAAATAAGTCAATTATAATTTTACAAATTGTACAACATAACCTCAAAAAGTAAATAATTTTAAATAATTTACAAATTAATTTAAAAACTGTTCGATTTAAAATATCTTATAAAACAATAATGGACATTATTAAATTATTTAATTAGCCTAAAATTTGTTTAAATTATCATTCCTAACCTGAAAAAAAGCAGTAATTATAATAAAATTCTTCTAATAATAATTTTTCATCAACTTTTTAAAAATTATTCACAGAATATGTAATAAAGTTTCGATATAGTTTAATAGGAAGAAAAAAAATTGTTTCTTTATTTTATGAACATTTTTCTACAAAGATTAAAATTTTTGTTAAGAACAAAAAAATTTTTGTACCATATAATATAGCCCCGGTTGACGGTATACTTTGTATATACAAATTTTTAACAATTAAAATCAAAACGAAAAAAATTTTTATACTTTTTTTTTAAAAAAAAAAAGAAAATAATTTTTTTTTTTTGGTTTTAGATTATTTTACGTGATTCTTGGTTATAACACGTTATATATCGGAAATAAAAAACGATGTTAGCAAGTGTAGATGCACGTGACAACCCAATGTAAAGCGTGTTCACGTGATTCTAGTGTGTCTGTTCCTACATTGATTTGTTAGTATAATCGTGAAAATCTGCATGTTAAGGGACGAAAGTCCAAAGTTCGAAAATAGCTTTATCGTATATCCGAGGAAGCAAAGGTTTCAGAAACAGTTTCGTGTTTGATTTCCAATGTGTTTTATATATACATATAAATTCAAATCGCAACAAATTTTTTTTGCTAATTCACAGAAATTGTTTCTCTTATAACAGGAAAATTATAATGCACATATTATATAGTTGTACAAGCAAAAAAATTGTATTCAAATTCAAAGTTCTGGAAAAATATCCGTTAAATTATTTTATCCATTGATAATAATTTTATATATTAATTATAATCGTTAAAAAATTTATTTTATCGACAACAATATTTTTTCAAGGGAAATTACAATTTTGTGTGTATGATTTAATTAATTTGCAGAAAATTATTAAAAAAATTTTATAATTATCAGAATTTTATAAAGTGAATTTTAAAATTTAACAGAATATTTTGTGACATGACATTTTTAACGTTAAAATTTTAGGAAAATTAAGTTCTTTTTTTTTTAATTTACTTTTAGTGACAAATATTTATTAATTTTAATTTTGCGTAAAATTTGAATTTGAATCGATTTCGCGCCTTTTTGCGCTAGTCGATCACGATAGGTGGCGCGCATGTTATGGCGCACTCACACCTTTTTTGGCTGCCTGCCTGCCTGCAGGTTACCATGGCAACCCACGAGTGTGAGTGAGACAGAAAATTTGAATATTCAAATTTTTAAATTTTCTGTCGCACTCACTCTCATGCGTTGCCATGGTAACCTGCAGGCAGCCAAAAAGGTGTGAGAGCGCCTTTACAGGTTAGATTATAGAGCATTTTTCCGGCTGGATTTTTGATTGGTTGATTTTAAAAATCGCGCCAAAATCGATTGTTTGTTTTTACATTTGCAATTTCGGACAAATGAAAATTCCATCAATTTAGAAATTCTGTTAAATGATTTTGTCGGTTAAGTAAAAAATTCTGTAATATGAAAAATCGGTTATATGTTATTATTATATTAAATGAAAATTCGAGCAAATAAAAATTCGAATAAATAAAAATTATGTGAAGTGAATTTTCGGTTATACAAAAATTCTCTAATACAGAAAATCGTTTTAATGAAAATTCTGTAAAATACTAAGTTCGAACAAATATAAAATTCGGCTCAAAAATAATTATGACAAATGAAATTTTTATAAAATGAAAATTCTATAACTAATAATTTTTAGAACATAATCATGCATCCCTGTTGATGTAATTTTAAAATTAATTTTTTTTATGATAAAACCGATTATTACTGAATTATAATTATTTCTTTAAAATTGTATATACATATACCGAAAGTATATATAATCTGTATTCTTCGAATGAAGAGAATTTGAAAATGAATGCGTATATTGTATACATATATATAGGGGTGGTTTGTCATATAGCAATGGCAGTAAAGGGCGAGCTTTTGCGCGTTAGGGATAGAATATTAAGCTCCACAGCTTTTGTAATGAAGTTATGTCAATAATTGAGGTGTAATAACTTCGGTGTACCAGGGTTTCAAGAGCAAGGGCTGTCACGCTCAATTATCGCCGATGTTTCCATTTAGTTGTTATATATATATATATATATATAACTTTTATATCCCTGCACTCAATTATTTACCAATCAGTAAAATTTCAAAAATGCATATTAATGCCCAAAAAATTAATTTTTATTTAACAATAATTTCATTCCATAAATTTTTCCGAATTTTTAAATATGTGTTTGAATTATTTTTTTTTTGACAGAATTTCCAATCGATTTTTTTATATCTAAATCCACTTTAAAGAATTTTGTATTTGTTAAATTTTTTAAAAATTTGAGTAAAGAAAGAAAATAGAAATTGTATTTTAAAAAAATATCCCTATTAGTGAATCGCTTATTTCGAGGATTGAATTCAGAAGAAAGAGAGAGAGAGAGAGAGGGGGGGGGTGAAACTAAGTAGTTTGTTAGAATATCGTATTACATTTCAAAAGAGAAGCGCAAAGTTATTCGATTGCCTTCGTAGAAAGAATATACTTATATATATATATAAGCATAAAGTTTGTGTTGGTGATGAGAGCGAAAATGTTGTCTGCAAAGTGAGAGGCAGAGGGATATGGTGAAAATGGGAGGGATGAGAGAGAGAGAAGGAAGGGGAGATTCGCGATTGAACGTGCGGGAGCCACCGTTCGATTCGCTATTAGAGGGTAATAGGTATTATCGATTTTGGAACCAAGCGAGAGGTTATCTCGGTTCAAATCATGACAAATATAGTTTTCTACCCAGCTTCTACGAAAGCTGCGCGCCATTATTATTATATATATATATGTTATCCCTCAAAAAAACATTTTTCAAATTACAAAAATAATCCAAAAATAATTTCCCGATTAAAACAATTATTTATTTCTCAACACTATTTATAATTGCCTTCTATTCCAGTCAAAATAGATATTGAGTAATCGACTCCAGCAACGGTTGCCAGGGTCTTGTTATATTCTTAGAAACTTGCAACATTGTTTATGTTTCGAATATCTCAAATGTTAAATTGGAATCTAAAATTAATGCCGAAATAATTGGATAAAGATAATTAATAAAATAGTACGATATTAATTATATATATATATATATATATATATATAAAAAAATGACTAATGATTGGATGACTATTAATTTAGGGAGGGAAACTAAGAGAGAGGGGAGACGAATTTCCCTCTAGTTTTGATCCAATAATAAAAAAATAATTTCCTTAAATTAAAGAGACGAAAGAACGGAAGGAGAAAATAACAAGAATTCACATATTTTTTATTTTTTGTTTCAGCAGCAAAAATTCTTAAAGAGGACGACAGAAGATTTGGAGCCATCGGGGGGTGGTGGTGGCGATGGAACATTTGGTGAGCCACCAGTTAAATTGCAATGTACACAGGGACAGCATCAACATCAGCAGGCACCAGGTGGTGGTTCACATTTGGGTCATGGTCCACATTTAACTGGAAATGGTACCAATCCCACGGGGCAACAACAAGCCAGCAGTGGTGGTGGTGGTGGAGGAGGTGGAAATGGAGGTACAGCCGGTAATGAGGGTCTTACGAAATTTTCAGTGGAAATTGTCCAACAATTGGAATTCACCACATCGGCTGCTAATTCACAGGCACAACAAATTTCAACAAACGTAACGGTTAAAGCATTAACAAATGCCTCAGTGAAAAGTGATTTAGTGAATTCATCATCATCACCAAAACCCGGTCCCGATTCTCAATCGACAAATGCACCAAGGCCACAAAATCCATCTGGTGGAGGTGGAGGTGCTGGCAGTATTGGTTGCGTTGATATTGGTAATTTAGTTGAATGTAAACAAGAACCGGACAATGAATTTGTTGATCTTGAACAATGTGCCGCTGCATTAGAAAAAGATGCCGCTGCAAATGGCGCTGGTTTTCCTGGTTTTTCTGATTTTATTGGCGATGATACTGGTGATGAAATAATTACCTCCGATGCATTTAAAGATCTTATTTCTGAAATATCCGATTTTCATCCTGAATTCATGAAGGACTTTGATTTTGAGGACAAGAGTGTTGATGCACTTGCAAATAGTGCAATTAACGATGTACCAAATAATGGACAAATAAAAATTGAAGACGATAAAGATTCAATTCATCATCATCCAAGTAATGGTAATGCAAATAATGTTGTATCAAATTCTAGTCCTGGAAATCTTGGCTCATCGCAATATTCACCGGCAAGACTTCCATATTCAGGTTTATCAGAAATGAGTCCAGCGGCTCAAACACTTAAACAAATGGCTGAACAACATCAACATAAAAGTCAACAAATGGGACTCGGTGGTTTTAATCCAAATTCAACGGCATCAAGAGGACCAACATCAAGATCGCCATACGCTGAATTCACACAATTTGGTGGTCCCACTGATTATCTTGGTAGTCCAAGCAACAATGTCACACAGTCTTCACAAAATCAAAATACACCAAACAGTGGGAATTATCATAAAAATAATGGTAATCAAGGATTTCAAAATCAGCAGACAAATGATATATTTGCTCAACAACAATTTGCAAGTTTAGCTGATATGAAAAGGCCACAGCCAGGTGGTGGTAAACCAAATATGCTTGCACCAACCGGTGGTTATAAGCAACAGTATTCGCCTTATGGAAGTCCTGGTTCAATGCCAAATCATGGAAGTCCTGGTTATCCTCTACCACCAAGAGGGACACCAGGTGCTGGTCCCAATCAACCTGGTTCACAAGGACCATTCACTAGTTCCACACCACCTAGACCACCTTCCGGTTCGGGGACTTCCACATTGCAAATCAATCAAGCGCAACAATTGCACATCACAAATCCTGGTCATCAAATTCAGGTGAGTTATTTTTTACATTTTTCAAAAAATAAATGCTGCCGCTAATTTTGAATTGATTTTCAAGGGGGGTTGAATAAATTTGGAATTTTAAATATATGAAAAATGTTTGTAAGGGATGGGTGATATCTGTTGCGTCGCGACAATGCGTCTATTTTTGTCAACGGCGACGACGATCGAGCGGACAGTGTCGATGTCGGTTTGGGGGAAGGAGGGGAGACTGAGTGACGACGACGACGCCGACGATGACGACAACGATAGAGAGAAGAGCAAGTTTGTTATAGAAGAGAAAGAGCGTCACGGGAAAGAGAGAGCCGTGAAACGCAACAAGTAGTTTAACCCTCTTTCTCTTCACCCTTCTCCTCCATGCGATGGATTCTCCCTCTCACTCTTATTTTATATATATATATATATATATATATATATATTGTAAATTCTCATCCCCTTTTTGGTCATGCCTCATCCCTTGTTTCTTTCCCTTTCCTTCCCTTATACCACGTTACACCACCCGCGTCGTTCCTCCTCGCGCCAGTGGGACTTCTTTCCCGACGCGCACACCCGGCGACGCCACTGTCTGCCCAACATAAGTGTGGTTGCTCCTCGCGTCAATACGCTTTGCAATAGGCGCCGCAATGCTCTCCGCGCATATAGCCACTTTCAGTGAGACTAATTTTACAATTCTACATGGAGATAAAAAAAAAAAAATTTAACTAAAATAATATTGACGCAACTCTTGACAATATTTTTTTTTTGTTTACTTTTTGCAATTGGTTTGGAAAAAATAATTATATATACACTCTAGTTTTTGTAGATAAAAATATAAATTTTAAAATAGGAAAAATTCACAATAGAATGCGTGGGAAATATTATCTAATAGTGTTTTTTTTTTTTTGAAAATTTGAATTTTTCTTGGGAAATTGTTTAATTTTTTTTAACAAAGAACTTAGTTTTTAGAATTAGACAAAATGATGAAGAATTTTTGAAAATTATTTATCTGTTTTGAATGTTCCACGTACAAAAGTCTTAATCCTAGACAGCACACAACATAGCTGGCTCATACGTAGAAATAAAATCTGGGGTAGAAAACCACCTCAAAAATGTTTTGTTACTAGAATGTTCATATTTAATGCAAAATAACTTTATTATGAATAATTTTATTCCCTTTATTTACTAGGCAGAAGATAGCGTTTTTTGTTTTTTGATATGATTAAAAATATGGCCAAAAAAATTACAAAAAACCAAAATAAAAAAAATCTAGAAAAAATGCCATGGTTTAAATTTTTCCTGGGATACTTTTCTACCCCAGATTTGCTTTCTAGAGTTAATGACTATAAAATAAAATTTTTTTTAGTCAAATTTTGACACATTTAAGTTAGGGGTTAAGTATCTGATGCTAGTTTTTACAAAATTCAAAATGGCGAATCCAAAATGTTGGGCAAAAATTCAAAAATCGATTGAATTTAGTTGAAACTTGTTAATGGAGGTTTTCGTAATCGCTGATTACAAATCCGATGTTAGATTTTCCATATTCAAAATGGCCAATCCAAAATGGCGTCGATTTTTAAAAAAATCATTTTAAATACTTTGAATTTTGTTACTATGGAAGTTTTCAAGATCGCTGATTACTGTTAATTTTGCAAAATTCAAAATGGCGTATACAATATGGCGATGATTACAAATCGGACGTTATTTTTGCAAAATTTAAAATGGCGGATCTATTATGGCGGTCAAAAAATTTTTTTTAAATCTATTGAATTTGGTTGAAACTTGTTACTTTGGACATATTTGTGATCGCTGATTACGAATCAGAGGTCAATTTTCCAAAATTCAAAATGGCGGATCCAAATGGTGGCAATGTTTTAAAAAATCGTTTTAAATACTTTGAATCTCGTTACTAGGGGAGTTTACGAGGTCGCTTATTACGAATATGATGTTAATTTCGCAAAATTCAAAATGGCGTATTCAATATGGCGGTAAAAAAAATTTTGAAAATCAGTTGAATTTAATTGACACTTGTTACTTTGGGCATTTTTGTGGTCGTTAATTACGAATCAGAAGTCAGTTTTCCAAATTCAAAATGGCCAATCCAAAATGGCGGCGATTTTTAAAAAATCATTTTAAATACTTTGAATCATGTTACTATGGAAGTTTTCAAGATCGCTGATTACTGTTAATTTTGCAAAATTCAAAATGGCGTATACAATATGTCGATGATTACAAATCGGACGATATTTTTGCAAAATTTAAAATGGCGGATCTAATATGGCGGTCAAAAAAATTTTAAATCTATTAAATTTGGTCGAAACTTGTTACTTTGGGGATTTTTGTGATCGCTGATTACGAATCAGAGGTCAATTTTCCAAAATTCAAAATGGCGGATCCAAATGGTGGCAATTTTTTAAAAAATCGTTTTAAATACTTTGAATCTTGTTACTAGGGGAGTTTTGGAGGTCGCTTATTACGAATTGGATGTTAATTTTGCAAAATTCAAAATGGCGTATTCAATATGGCGGTAAAAAAAATTTCTGAAAATCAGTTGAATTTAATTGACACTTGTTACTTTAGGCATTTTTGTGGTCGTTAATTACGAATCAGAAGTTAGTTTTTCCAAAATTCAAAATGGCGGATCCAATATGTCGGTCACTTTTTTAAAAATCGTTTGAAATCCTTCGAATTTTGTTAATGTGGGGGTTTTCGGTTGCGCTTTGAAACTTATTAGTTGCAAGTTTTTCGTGTCGCTGATTAACAAATTGGAGGATGAATCCCATCTCAGTTTTGCAAATTTCAAAATGGCGGATCCAAAATGGCGTCGATTTTTTAGAATCATTTAAAATACTTCGAATCTTGTTACTCGCGGGGGTTTTTGGGGTCGCTGATTACAAATCTGAACTTCGTTTTTAAAAATTCAAATGGTGCACCCTTTTTTTAAATTTTTTATCTAATTCACTCTAAATTCGTTATTTAAATATTTTCAGAGTCACTGAGTAAAAAATTTTAATGATAACTGTATAATATTTTATTTTGAAAACGATTGAATTTTATTTTTTAGCATTTGGTTTATATATAATTTAGAATTAAATAGTCGATATGACAGAATATAAATTATTTTTTTTTTTTGCTGATTTAAATTTTAGTGAGTACCCATATATACATATATATACAGGAAATAATGAAGACCAGATTTAAGTTTATTTAGCGATACACTATTCGTGGTTTTTATTTGTTTCGTCTTTAGTTGCGATATGTATAGTATACTTGTAAATTTAGGCCATCAAGGCTGGCGCGGAAATGGTAATCTTAACAGTTTATCGAACAGGAAGTCACCAGTGGAAACAAGAAGGTGACGTGACTGTGTGTATATGTGTATATATGTATATTTCGAAGGTGAGACGATACGAAAATAGTCTTATTGCTCGTTAAAAAAAAAAAAAGTAGGCCCACCTTTTATTGTCTTTTGTCGATGCAAATTTTCAACAACGACAGAGAAAGAAAGAAAGAAAACTTTCTCTTCTATTCGCAATGTTCGTAATTTCCTATACAAGGCCAAATGACGCTTCTTCTTCTGTATATATATATATATATGAACAAAAACATTTTTACAATATAAATGTATATCGAATAAATATTTTCAATGACGTTAAGAATCCGAGAAAGTTGGGGTGACGAATTTCATTTTACGTTCCTAAATTTAAATTTGCAATTAATTTTCATTCTGATAAAATTTTCATTGAAGTAAATTTTTTTTTTTTAAAAAAAAACTAAAAATAAAATTCTTTTCTTTTATTTTTAATCATTACGTTTATGTATCAATATTAATTAATTTAATTAATTATAAAAACTAATTATAATATATTTTTATTTATATGTTTATTACGATTAATAATTATTATATAATAATAGTAGTAATAGAAGGAGTGTACAGGTGCGATTACCGATCGATGTCGGTATAGTAGATTTCTACTACATCTACAGTTGATAATATAGGAATCTACTTTACCGACACTTATTCAGTAGGATTTGTGTCGAGTGCTCTACTTTATCTACGGTAGGTACAGCGGGAATCTACCATATCGGTCTGTAATTGAGCTTGTACCCATATCTTATATTGATACTAATAATAATATCACAGAAAATTATAAGGTAATAAAATAAGCTACAATGCTTATTATTTTAATCCAATTTCGCTTATTTTAATATTAAAATCGATTAAAATAAGCAAAAATGGATTAAAATAATAAGTGTTGCAGCTTATTTTAATACCTTTTAATTTTCTGTGATTATATTTATTATATTAATTTATTAATTATTTTAATTATATTAGTTATTTTAATTATATTAATTTATGAAGCACTTTGAAGTATATAAGGGGACCTAAAAAGCAAAAAAAAAAAAAAAAAATTATAGATTATGTTTTAAAATTTAGAAGCGAAAATATAGAAAGAAAATCAACTCTCAATACAAATTATTATTGATATATAAGTATTCATTAGATGCAAATTATTCAATAAAAGCTGCTTTTGTATTTACATAAGTTAAATGGAATTTTTAATCAAGGTAAAACTATTGTAAACACAACCTATAATTCGTTTGTTTCTTAGGGCCCTTTCTTAAAAGCGCGTCAAAATTATTAATTAATTAAATTAATTGTATTAATTATATTATTTATTTTAGTTATATTAATCATATTCCTATTTCTCAAATTTTAACATTTTTTTTTTTTTTTTAAATTCACCTTCGCAAAGAATCGAACCCGTGTTTTCTATTTGTATTTCGTCGAAAACTCCAACCACTAGACTAATAATAATGTACAATTTCTATTTCGGTGAATGTTTGTTTTATTTTTCATTATAGTATAATATGTACAAATTATTATAATTTATACAAATAAATAATAATTCAGCCGAGGTTTAAAAAAATCTATCACAATATTTTCTAAATTAAATTTTTTACTATTTTTTTTTAATTCCGATTGTAAATGTTTATATTAAATTTTGTTTTTGGGAAATAAAAATCTTGTAAAATAAAAAATTCCTGGGTGAATTATATATAAAAAAATATATATATACCACATACGTTAATATCTTGTTTGGACACTCTCTTCTCACCGGAAGTCCTTGGTCTCTCTCATGGCCCGTCTACTCGACCGCTTCCGGTTCAAAGGGTTACCTCTCCGATTCTATCTTGTATTTATAATATAAATTCTTCGTCTTCTATATATATATATATATATATAATCAATTCAATAAGACGTAAATTTTATTATATACCTACTAACTATTATCTGTTTAATTATTATTATTATTATTCTTTCGCTTTTATGGATTATTTAAATATTCTGTTTCGAATGAAAAAGAACAACACTTATAATCAGATCTTTGAAAATATATAATTTTTATCCTTTATACGAAAAGAGAGATATTATCAACGCATGTATATATATATATGGAAGATTTTTGTTTTGGAAAGAAGAAGGTATATATATTATATATGCATACACTTGGTGAAGAGTGTCAACGAGAAGTGAATGTCTTCAATTGTTAACCCTGACTCACCTATGTTAAGCTGCTGTAGACTAATTGAAGAATTATTTAAATCGTTTTGATTAAATCGATCATGGGACGAGAAATACAATGGACACATTAGCATGCCATAAAGATCACTATACTGTGATTCAAGAATATTTTTTTTCATTTAAATATGGTTTTTTTTTTATTTCTTTTCAAAATAGTATATATATGAGATATATATCTATTGATTTTGGTTTTTTTTTTTCAAATTCGTTTCTATTTGGTAAGCCAATGAATTATTTGGAAAAAAAAACATTTTGATTTAATAATATACCCCTACATATTTTTTTGTTTTGTTGTTTGTCCAAATATGAGAGTGACCAACAATGGGATACTTTATACAATGGGACACTTTAATTTTCTGTAAAACTACTTAAAGACACTTGACTAAAATTTTAATATAAACCGCATATGTTTATGACAACATACCATCTCCAAAAAATTTAGGCCTAATTGATTCATATTTACAAAAAAAAGAATTGAAAAAAAACTGTTACATATCAGAGGGGTGCAGTTCCGAATAGCACATACCTCTGATTTCGATAAAACTTGGTATCCCTACGTAATTTGGTGCGCTGATTACGAAAATCATAGTGAAAATTGGCGGAAATTTAATTATCATGGTAAAAAGCATAAAAAACACCATAAAATCATGGTTTTTTTCGATTATCTCGTAAAAAACAAAAAACTTCGAAAAAAGTTTTAGACGAAAGTTGTAGATCTCTAAAAAACACACATTTCATGTTTTATGCATTTTTTACCAAAAGTCATTATTTTTCGAGAAAAACGCAAAATAGTAAACACGGCCTTCGGCCGCGTAAGGTACTGCTCGCTTCTCTTTTTAAGAAATCTTGGCGAGAGGGGGTGGATGTGTCCGAAAGTAATTTGCAGAAATTATCATATTCACCATTACTCAGGATCCAACGAATTCCGCAAAATACTTTCGGCCATATCCACCCCCTCTCGCCAAGGTTTTTTTAAAAAGAAAAGCGAGCAGTACCTTACGCGGCCGAAGGCCGTGTTTACTATTTTGCGTTTACCGCTGCTGTAGACTCCACCCCACAATTTCTGCAAATTACTTTCGGACACATCCACCCCCTCTCGCCAAGATTTCTTAAAAAGAGAAGCGAGCAGTACCTTACTATTTTGCGTTTTTCTCGAAAAATAATGACTTTTGGTAAAAAATGCATAAAACATGAAATGTGTGTTTTTTAGAGATCTACAACTTTCGTCTAAAACTTTTTTCGAAGTTTTTTGTTTTTTACGAGATAATCGAAAAAAACCATGATTTTATGGTGTTTTTTATGGTTTTTACCATGATAATTAAATTTCCGCCAATTTTCACTATGATTTTCGTAATCAGCGCACCAAATTACGTAGGGATACTAAGTTTTATTGAAATCGGAGGTATGTGCTATTCGGAACTATATCCTATCAGAGTCTAATTTTTTCTTGAAATACAATGATGATTTTTATATATATTTTTAAACATTTTTATGTTCTCAATTGGTCACTCTGTCCTACGGTAAGTGTATCAATTACTGCTGATGTCCCAATTACTGCGATATCTATAAGTTTTACTAATTTTATAGATATCGCAGTAATTGGGGCATCAGCAGTAATTGACACACTTGCCCTAGGAGAGAGTGACAATGATAATTTTTATATAGATAGGACAGTTTTTAAAAAAAAGTTTACTTGCTACCTCGTTTACTTTTGTTTTTAAGTATAATATCTAGTAATTTCAGAATTTTTTCAAATTCCATAAACAATTTTTATTTAAATAATTTCTTGTAATTGCTTGTGTTTAACAATGGGACAGGCAAAAGTTTAAGTTTATATGAAACGTGAATATTGGCAACACTGATTATAAGTTGTGTCAGCTATATACACATGCGCGTTTATACTTACACAGCGACTAAACATGTGACATAAAAGTTTTCTTTATACTTAAAAAACAATCAAAAATTCAAAATTTATAATTAATAATTATTACAATTATTGTTCGATAAAATTTTAAAAAGTAACACTTGATAAGAGAACGACTATTCAAATTTCGCGCCAAATTGTTTTTAGGTTATGACCAATTTCAGCAGTACTGTAAACGTGAAAAAAAATAATAGCCATTTTTCATATGAAACTTGACATTGTATTATAAAAATGTAAAATATTATTAAAATATAAGTGTTTTGCAACATTTTTTAACGTTATTTAATGCAAAAAAATATTTATTTACAAAGTATGAAGCAGAATATTATTATTGAAATAATTATTCGGTATTTAATAATAGGTGTCCCATTGTAGAACACGAACCTTCAAAACAAGAAAAATGTATCAAGTTCCTAAAACTGAATTTTTCTATATTTAATCACAATATAAAATTAATAAAAATGAGTGTATTGTGTAGAAAAGAGTTCAAACTTTATGGTAATAGCAAAAAGTGTTCAAAAATTTGTAAAATTGACATATTAATATGTTGTTGAGAAAAAAGGTGTCCCATTGTTGGTCATTCTCGCCCAATATCCTCTCAAAATAAGAGTTATATTTCACTTCAAAGTAAAATATTTAAGAATATTTAAGAATATGAATTGTACTCTCAAAATTAGAATAAAATACCCATACTCTGAAAATAAGAAAGAATTCTTAAATTAACAACCATTTCTTACTTTAGACCGCTTTAGATATAAATACTTTTTTAATTAAAGAGTATTTTATTCTAATTTTAAGAATAAAATGTGTTGTAAATATTTTTAAATAGGAGCCAAGAAGATATTTTCTTTTAGAATTACTTTTTTTTTTGGTGTATGTCATAAAAGAAGTATACTTTACTATTTTCCTCTTCATATAAGAGTAAAAAGTAAAAGAAAAGAAAACACCAAGGTAAACGAAATATGAAGAAAAGAGTACCTTAATAATTTCCCCCTTACTTAAGAGTAAATATATAGTAAAAGTAGAGAAATCCTCTAAGAAGAAAAGAAAATATGCCGCGAAATTTCAAAATGTCGACAAAAAATTAAAAGTTGAATAATTCTGTTGAAAATTGTTACTCGGGAGTTTTTAGGGATGTTAGATTTACAAAAATTTAAAATGGCGGATTCAATATGGCGGTCAAAATTTTAAAAAGTTATTAAAATTTTTTTTAAACCTTGGTATCTAGGGGTTTTTTGGGTCGTTGATGACGAATCTGATGTTAAATTGACAAAATTCAAAATGGCGGATATAAAATAAAAAATTAATAACTTTTTAATATTTTGACCGCCATATTGAATCCGCCATTTTGAATTTTGAAAATCTGACATCAAATTAATAATCAGTGACCCCGAAAACCCCCAGATACCAAGTTTTATAAAATATTAATAATTTTTAAAAGATATCTTGTCACTTTTCATTTAGGGGTTGTTTTCACCCCTAAAAACCACAAACGACTTGATCTAGCAAAACAGCCAGATACGGGTATTTTTTTTGGGTCCAAGTTTCCGAAAATGTTAAATTTTTTTGTTTGTCAAAAATTGTGTCGGACGGTGTTATGAATCCGCTGTCTGTTTTCCAAAATTTAAAATGGCGGATCCAACATGGCAGGAATTTTGTTAAAAACTTGTTCGAAATGCTTTGAAACTCATTAGTTGAAGGTTTTTCGGGTCCCTGATTATACGAATCCGTTGTTATTTTTACAAAATTCAAAATGGCGAATCCAGTGTGGCGGTAAAAAAAATTTTTAAATCGATTGAAACTTGTTATTTTGGGAATTTTCGTGGTCGCTGATTACGAATCAGAGGTCAGTTTTTCAAAATTCAAAATAGCGAACGGATTTTTGGATATTTAACAGATTCACCTGATGAATGATTCTTGTTTTGAGAGGAAAATTCATCTTCTAAAATCCTCTTAAATTTTTTAACTTGATTATATATTTTTGACATTTAGAATAAATATTCTGACGAAAATGTATATTTTAATTTTAAGAATCGTAAATACTAGATTTAAATATAAAATATTCTCAAATTGAGAATATCTTCTTGGCGCCTATTAAATAATATTCTCCATACATATTATGCTTACTGTTAGAATATAATAAATTTAAAATAAAAATTATTTATTCTAATTTTAAGAATAAAATACATGATAACTTAAATGGTTACTCAAAAAGATATTCTTAAATTTAGAGTTTTTCTTTTTTTCCTTGTATATTACATATATAAGATACGAATTAGGTAATTGCAATTTTATTGTTAAAAAAGTTCATTTTTAGACGTTATTAATTTCATCTTAATTTAAGAGTATCCTCTTAAATTTAATAGTATCCTCTTAAAATGAGAGGAATAATCACATAAACAAAACATTCCTCTCAAATTAAGAGGACATTATATCGAGAAATGTGTATTATAAATTTCCTCTATATTCTAGAGGAAAATGTGTATAAAAAAAATAAGAGAAATCCTCTCAAAATAAGAATTTTTTTTTTTTTGGTGTGGGGAGAAAAAAAATATTGTTTTTTTTTGTTAAATGGAAAATGTATACATTCTCTCGGTCAATATACGTGTGTGTATGTATACATCATTAAAAGTATCGAGTAGTCATGACTATGAGCGTGGCGCGGTAAGTTACAACGTTTATCGGTGCTTAGAGTGTGCAAACGGTGTGGTGTATCCCCTACCATGATGACGCGTGATCCGGAATAGTGGAAGGGGGAGGCGGAGGTCGGAGGCCCATGTTGGCGCACACACACACACACATATGTATATATCCAGCCATATGTATTCGACTGTGTGTGTGTGTGTGTATGTGTGTTGGTACGCAATCTACATATATATGTGTATAAGGCACATTCCACAGTGCTTGTGCATACCGCGCTGAAATCGATATCCATGCCCTCTGTTTGTAACCTACATCGTATCAGCGCGACGCGACGCTCTGTACAGTCGCAAGTAAAATGGACATTGCATTTATTGTAAACGTATATATATATATAAACATTGTTAAAATATTTTACAAACAATGAAAAACGTTTAATAAAAATTTAAAGTTTAATTTGTTTTTATTTTATTTTTTGTTCACTAAACAAAAATCTCTATTTAAAAAAAAAAACCAAAAATATAAATTGTACATAATTTGTATTTTTAAAAATGTAAATATAAAATAAATTCGATTACAATTTAAAAGATGATTAAATAATATTCGAATGCGAGACTGTGAAAATTATGTAATGCTTTCTTTTACAGTTTATTCTCAAATTAAGAGGAAAATAGTAAACTATTATACTTTTGTTCATATTTCCATTACCTTAGAAGAATTTTCTATTTTTAGTTATTACTCTCAAATGAAGAGGAAAATTATTGTCATTTTTAACTTAGAGAATTCCTCTATTTATACTGTTTACTCTCAAATGAAGAGGAAATATATAAAGTAGTTTTGTTTTTTTTTCTTACAGGATTCCTCTATTTTTACTGTTTATTCTCAAATGAAGTGGAAAATAATAAAATACCTACTACTTTTTTAACTTACAGGATTATTTTTATTTATTTATTTATTTATTTTTAACTCTCAAATAAAGAGGAAAATATAGCAATGTAATTTTGTTCAAATACCGAAAAAATTGTATCCTCTCAAAATAAGAGTTATATTTCACTTTAAAATAGAATGTATTTTTTTTGTAAATAATAAATAATAGAAAAGGAATCGTTTAAATATAAAAGGAAAATACAACGAAAAAACAGAACTCTACATTTAAGAATATTTTCAAAATATATTTTATTCTTAAATTTACAATAGAATACTCTAAAAATAGGAAAGAATTCTTTAAATTAACAATTATTTTTTAATGTAAAAATTCTTTCTTATTTTAAGAGTATATTTTATTCTAACTTTAAGAATAAAATACATGGGACATATTCTTAAATAGTCGACAAGTAGTTATTAGCTTAAATTTAGAGTTTTGTTCTTTTCAATGTATTCTCCTTTTTTTTATATAGAGGATTCCTCTTCGTTTACTATTTACTCTTAAATGAAGAGGAAAATATAAAAATACTTCATTTTTTCATACACTAAAGACGTAATTATAAAAGAATAAATCTTCTTAGCGCCTATTTAACAACATTTACTAGGAATTTTATTCTTAAAATTAGAATAAAATATTCTTGAAATAAAAAAAAAATTTCCTAATTTAAGAAATGTTTGTTAATTTTAGAATTTCTTATCTTCAAAATATTCTAACTTTAAGAATAAAATTCTTGAAAAATATTGTTAAATCTATATACTAAAAAGATATTCTTAAATTAAGAGTTTCTTTTTTTGCAGCATATTTTCTTTTCTTCTTAGAGGATTTCTCTACTTTTACTATATATTTACTCTTAAATAAAGAGTAAATTATTAAAGTACTCATTTCTTTATATTTCCTTTTTCTTGGAGTATTCGTTTTCTTTTACTTTTTACTCTTATATGAAGAGGAAAATAGTAAAGTATACTTCTTTTATAACATAAACCAAAAAAACGTAATTCTAAAAGAAAATATCTTCTTGGCTCCTATTTAAAAATATTTACAACACATTTTATTCTTAAAATTAGAATAAAATACTCTTTAATTAAAAAAGTATATATATCTAAAGCGATCTAAAGTAAGAAATGGTTGTTAATTTAAGAATTCTTTCTTATTTTCAGAGTATGGGTATTTTATTTTAATTTTGAGAGTACAATTCATATGGGAAATATTCTTAAATATTATACCTTGAAGTAAAATATAACTCTTATTTTGAGAGGATATAGGGGAGAATGACCAACAATGGGACACCTTTTTTCTCAAAAACATATTAATATGTCAATTTTACAAATTTTTTTACACTTTTTGATATTACCATAAAGTTTGAACTCTTTTCTACACAATACACACACATTTTATTAAGATTATATTGTGATTAAATATAGAAAAATTCAGTTTTTGGATCTTGATACATTTTTCTTGTTTTGAAGGTTCGTGTTCTACAATGGGACACTTATCATTAAATACCGAATAATTATTTAAATAATAATATTCTGCTTTATATTTTGTAAATAAATATTTTTTTTGCATTAAATAACGTTAAAAAATGTTGCAAAATACTTATAATTTAATAATATTTTACATTTTTATAATACAAAGGTCAAGTTTCATATGAAAAATGGCTATTATTTTTTTTCACGTTTACAGAACTGCTGAACTTGGTCATAACCTAAAAACAATTTGGCGCGAAATTTTGAATAGTCGTTCTCTTATCAAGTGTTACTTTTCAAAATTTTATCGAACAGTAATTGTAATAATTATTAATTATAAATTTTGAATTTTTTATTGTTTTTTAAGTATAAAGAAAACTTTTATGTCACATGTTTAGTCGCTGTGTATAAGTATAAACGCGCATGTGTATACAGCTGACACAACTTATAATCAGTGTTGCCAATATCCACGTTTCATAAACTTAAACTTTTGCCTGTCCCATTGTTGAGTGTCCCATTGTTAAACACAAGCAATTACAAGAAATTATTTAAATAAAAATTGTTTATGGAATTTTAAAAAATTTTAAATTACTAGATATTATACTTAAAAACAAAAGTAAACGAAGTAGTAAGTAAACTTTTTTTTTAAAACTGTTCTATCTATATAAAAATCATCATTGTCACTCTCTCCTAGGGCAAGTGTGTCAATTACTGCTGATGCCCCAATTACTGCGATATCTATAAAATTAGTAAAACTTTTAGATATCGCACTAATTGGGGCATCAGCAGTAATTGATACACTTACCGTAGGACAGAGTGACCAATTAATTATTAAAAGTATTAACTTTTTTAAAAATGGAATATGCTGGTATATTACTGCAAGTTTGCATGAATTACTGCGCATCGTGTGTACCAATTACTGCAACGCCAAAAGCGTTGATTTAGAGGTTATGTTGACTGTATAGACCGCACAGTAATAGCAGCATGCGTAAAATATACGCATGTTCCAATTACTGTAATAGGTTCAATTGAAACTTGAATAACTAATTTGATAATAGTCGAAATATGCATCTTTAGTGGATATAATATCAAATATCGCATTTGACATAAGTTTTAAAGTCATTTTAAAACAGTTTTATGTTCTCAATTGGTCACTCTCTCCTAGGGCAAGTGTATCAATTACTGCTGATGTCCCAATTACTGCGATATCTATGTTTTACTAATTTTATAGATATCGCAGTAATTGGAGCATCAGCAGTAATTGATACACTTACCGTAGGACAGAGTGACCAATTGAGAACATATAACTGTTTCAAAATGACTTTAAAACTTATGTCAAATGCGATATTTGATATTATATCCACTAAAGATGCATATTTCGACTATTATTAAATTAGTTATTCAAGTTTCAATTGAACCTATTACAGTAATTGGAACATGCGTATATTTTACGCATGCTGCTATTACTGTACGATCTATCCAGTCAACATAACCTCTAAATCAACGCTTTTGGTGTTGCAGTAATTGGTACACACGATGCGCAGTAATTCATGCAAACATGCAGTAATACCAGCATATTCCATTTTTAAAAAAGTTAATACTTTTAATAAAATATTTTGTTTTTATTCAAGTTTAAAGTATCGTTTCTATTTCAATAGACACTAATAGTGATTTAACAAAAAGATAATTAAATCATTATTTCATTTACACTTCTATTATTTTATCATTAAAATCGATCTTAGGTTGTACATCACATTAATTGGGACATTTACCCTACATTATTAGAAAATATTGAAGATAAAAAATTTTTCTTTGAAAATATAAAAAATTACTTTGCAATGATACACATAACTTTGTAATAGGATAATTTACATAGTAGGATAATTTTTATAATTTACGACTTTAGGACTTTCAATTCAATATCAATAATTTTATAAAAAAAAAAATGCAAAAATACATATTGAAAAATATTAGAGTTATGTATATATATATATATATATATATTTATATATTTGCGATGAGAATTATTTCGCTGAAGCAGTGATATGGTTGTAAGAGAGTTTCTTTAGACTGGTTATTTGTTCGAAGAAACACCTGTGCAACTGTGCAAGACAATCATATGATCTGGGAGCTGCTCCTCGCGTCGTCGCTGGTGTCACGGTCGAGCTAAAATTAGCAAGTCAACCGGATTCGTATTACGTTGAGAACTTGCAACCGCAAAAACTAAATGCATCCAAACAATCGAATGTTTAAGTTTGCGACATGCCACATGCGCACTTAAACATCGACATTACAATACCTCTGATGGACATTCTTTTATATATACAATCTTTATAACTGTCCAAACTATCATATTGAATAATTTAACAAAAATATTGATATTCAATACTTTTTATAAAAATATTTTTATCACATAGAGAAACAATTTCTTTGTTTTAAAGAAACCAAAATTTCTTTAACTTGTTTTCTTTCATTTAAAATAAAATTCTTTTTTTTGAAACAAAAAAAAGCTTAAAAAAATTTCTTTGATTTAAAGAAAATTTTCTTTAAATTGAAAGAAATTTGTGCATTAAATCAAAGAAATTCTAACATTGATATAGGATCAAAGAAACATTTACTTCAATTAAATAAAGAAATTTTTTGAAATGAAGATAATTTTTTTTTTAAATGAAAGATAATTTCTTTAAAAATTCGCCTGTTAGTTTATTACATTCGTTAGGATTTGCTTTAAATTTGTTACTTGGGGGGGGGGGGGGGTTTATGGGGTCGCAGATTACGAATTTGTGGTCAATTTTTCAAAATATCGGATCCAATATGGCGGTAATTTTTAAAAATCGTTTGAAATATTTTGAAATTTGTTACTTGTATAGGTTTTTGGGGTCGGAAATTACGAATTTGTGGTGAGTTTTTCAAAAATCAAAATGGCGGATCCAATATGATTGTCGAAGTAGTTTTAAAGCTCTACTTTTGTATTTCCCTTCGAATTTTTGGCCTACTTTAAAAATAATACACGCTAAAAAATCTTTACCTAGATCAGCGATATGTGTTTTACTAAAACAGCAAAAGTTTTCGCTATTCTAGAGAAATATATCGCTGTCTCAGAGATAAACTTATCGATGTTTCAGATTTTTGCTTTATAACAGAATATACTTACTTTAAGAGGACAACGTAAGATGCTTTTAAATATAGCAATTCTCGTATCAAAACATGCGAAATTACTTTTTTCTATGTAGATATCAAACGCATATACAGTAGACATATACATATACGTACATATATATATATATATATACAAGAGAAGAAATATTATTTGAAATGAAACATTGACTCTTATGAATCGGGACATAAGGATGCGTATACATATAGTATAAAAGAAAACTATTTTCGAACTCTGTTTATCTGGCCTGAATCGAATATATAGTTATGAGTTCCAGAAGGCGTCTAATAGTTCCTTGAAGGAGTTATACTATTAGCTGGCGTTTCGCCGAACTCCCCGACAGAAATAATCAACAGACTTTGAGAAGTCAAATTTTGATAGTAAGGATACATGAATAATACTTGAATAGGCAGTTTGTGTCAAAAAGTAGATATTTTAAAAAATACAATTTTTTATATACATGCATCAGCTTTACAAAAAATAAGCTCTAAAATATTGTTGACTTTTTTTTTAACTTTTTTTTTCGTATTTTATTTAACCCTTAACTGGCACCATGGGTCCAGTAGACCCGAGCATTTTTTCGAGCACAATTTAATTGAATGTGTAGCTTTTGAATATTTTTTTTATATTTTAATATATTGGTTTCACATATATTCTTAGTAATTTTCTAAGTTTTTTGATACAACTAATTCGATACAGAAAAAAAAAATTAGCTTCAAACATTAATAATTATAAATTTTTCATTTTAACCTAAAAATTCACATTTTATTCTGCAAAATAAATACCTTTTCTTACAAGTACTGCAACTGTGGTAATTTTTTTATTGAAGAATAATAACCTTAAATTTTTTAAGTCATAATATTCAAATTTTAAATAACTCCTGAATTTTCTAAGTAAAAACACGCAATTTTTTTTTGTTTTTATTTTTCACAATTTTTTTTTTTTTTAACTAACTTAAAATAAATTAATCCCTGTAAAACTAATGAAATTTTAAAAAACACATCATAAGCTACCTCAGATTAAATTTTTATGCAAAAATATTCAATACCGGTTGTACAATACATGTTAGAATACGCGTCGGGTCCAGCAGACCCGTTGTGCCATTTACGTTAGAATTCTGCCAATTAAGGGTTAAATTAAATAATCATTGTTTTATTTAATTACAAAGCTAACAAAAAAGTTAATATGCCCATAAATATAAATAAATATAAATGATTTTTAAATGTATAGTACAAAAAGAAGGATATAATTTAGAAATATGAAATAAAAATAGTTTCCAATAATAAAATAAAGATTAGATTTTTTAAAAATAAAATTGCATTATTTTACAATCATTTTGTAAAAAAAATTTTTTAAAAAATGTAAATCCAATAATATTAGTTAATAATTATATAGTAGTGCCTTAAATTTTTTTTTGCCCGCAAGTTTCTTTAAATTTTTTGAACAAAATATGTTTAAATATAAGTTAACTGTTTTACGGTCAATGTCCGAAAAATAATTCAATTCAATTGTAATTTTACATCTAAATAAGACGAATTTGACTTTTAAAACAAACGTGTAGAATTAAAAATAGTTTTAAACACTTTTTTTTTAATTAAACTTGCGTTTAACAATTTCTTGTATATATGTAATGAAATTGTATTATATCATCAAACTCATAGCAAACTCAAAAATCTCAGTGGTACAAGTATAAAGCAAATAAAAATGGTTTCAAAAAAAAATTTGTCCACCGCCATATTAGATACGCCATTTTGAATTATGAAAAACTTTTTTCAAAAATCAACTCAAGTCTCTTTCAAATAAAAAGTGGCGAATTTAAAAATTCAAAATGTCATCCCTACTGAGACAATTTTTTCAAATTTTATTTTTTACTGATTCAGCAAATAAAATGTATTAATTATCTTGAGAAAATAATTGCAATTAGTTTGATAATTGGTGACTTTTTTTGTTTTTGGTGTCGCTGATAATAATGAATCTGAAGTTGGATTTTACAAATATATGAAAATTCAAAATGGCGGATTCAATATGGCGGATATATTTTTAAAAATTCAATGTATTCGCTTGAAACTTGTTACGTGGGGATTATTTTTTGATCGCTGATTACGAATCTGAAGTTAAATTTCCAAAATTCAAAATGGCGGATCCAATATGGCGGACATATTTTTAAAAATTTAATGTATTCACTTAAAACTTGTTACTTGGGGGGTTTTTGAGGTCGCTGATAACGAATTTAAAGTTAGATTTTAAAAATCTTAAATAGCGAATCCAATATAACGACCAAATAAATAAATTGTAGTAGAAAATATTCAATTATTCCTAATAGCAAAGTTTTAAACAAATCAGATCAATTTTAGAATAATTTTGTCGTAACATATTGGATTCGCTATTTAAGATTTTTAAAATCTAACTTCAGATTCGTAATCAGCGACCACAAAAACACCCCCAAATAACAAGTTTCAAGCGAATACATTGAATTTTTAATAATATGTCCGCCATATTGGATCCGCCATTTTGAATTTTGAAAATCCAATTTCTGATTCATTATCAACAACCCCAAAAACATATATAAGAGTGATCAATTATTCAACTAATTGCAACTATTTTCTCAAAATAATTAATATATTTTGTTTACTGAGTCAGTAAAGAAAATTTGAAAAAATTTATCACAGTAGGGACGCCATTTAAAATTTTTTAATTCGCTACTTTTTATTTGTTTAAATTATTTTTGAGCCATATTAAGTTGATTTTTGGAAAAAGCTATTGGCCAATTGACTTAAAACGTCCGATATGTAAATAAATTGAAGAGAAATTAATTTAATTTTCTCTTATACGTGTAAATTTTAGATTTAATGAAAATTTTTTTTTCCTTAAATCGCATTCACAAAGCATTGCATTTATATATATATATACATATTAGATTTGGCTAAAAGTGAAGGAAACACAGTTATGAAATAATTGCTGATTAGCTTCTTAGTAAATGTAATGGTACTATTTCTGAGTCGTAGTTTTGTCACTGTTTTGCATCTAAAGAGCGATGGCGAAGAGCGCGGTGCGGCGACGTGTTATTAACAAAACGAAGGAGAAGTAATGATGACTGTTTGCGCAACTCTGCGGCAGTAAAATTCGTTTACGAGAATTCAAGCACCGCTTAGAAGAGAGAGAGAGAGAGAGTGAGAGAGAGGGGGGGAGAACAGGCAGGGGTCATGAAGATAGTCACTTCCGTTCCAATTACCAATTGACGATTCTGGTTCTCTTATTTTACACTGTTGACACTTGGGCATTAATCGCAGAAAATTTAAAAAAAAAAAAAAAAATTTTAATTTTACATTTAAACATTATATCGTTAAGACAATATAAAGATTTTTATTTTTTATTTTATTATATTGTTTTTTACAGGTAATAATAAAGAACAAAATTTTTTCTATACATAATATTAATTGTCCGCAGAAAATACATAAAAAGTATACATTAAAATTGTTTGAAGGATTAATTTTTGAAAATTTTAGGGCTAGTTTTACCAACTCCGGGGTTAAAAGTTAATCAGCGATTAAATCTCTAACCAATCAATTATGAACGCAGTTAAATTGGCTTTAACCGCTGATTAATTTTTAACAAAAGTTGGTAAAACTAGCCCTTACTCTATTTTCGATTTATTGTTTTGAATTTCGGAAATCTGACTTTATATTCGTAATCAGCGACCTCGAAAACTTCTAAGTACCTAGTTTCAAGTAAATTCGTAGATGTTTCGTAAATTTGTCCGCCATATTGGATCCGCCATTTTGAATTTTGGAAAACTAATGTCATATTCGTAATCAGTGAGTCCAAAAACCCGCGAGTACTAAGTTTCAAGTAAATTTGTTAAATTTTCAAAAAAATTTCCGCCATATTGGATCCGCCATTTTGAATTTTGGAAAACTAATGTCATATTCGTAATCAGCGAGTTCAAAAACCCCCGACTACCAACTTTCAAGTAAATTTGTTAAATTTTCAAAAAAATTTCCGCCATATTGGATCCGCCATTTTTAATTTTAAAAATCTGATGCCATATTCGTAATAAGCATCAACATGTTGATTTTTTTCATTTTCAATAATAGCAGTTTATAAATATTATCAAATTTTAATAGATATTAAGTTATTTTTTATTTTTTAATTAAATTTTATCAGGTTACCAATACTATCTAATTCTTAAATAATTTACTGTTTTTTTAAAAAAATAAAATCAGCTTATTAATACTGTCTAATTCGTGAACAATTTAGGTTTCAATATACCTAATTCCTCTTTAATAAAATAAGTTTATTAATACTTTCTAATTCGTAAAAGATTCAGGTATTATTCTCATTTTTAAAACAAATTTATTTTTATTTTTCAAAATTATAATTAGTAAAAAATTAGGGATTTCTTTTTTTAATTTTTACTAAAATTAGGTTAATTATACCATCTAATTCGTAATGAAAATTAGATTTCATTAAATCTTACTTTTTAATCAAATTATTTTGTTAATAATTTATAATTTGTAAAAAATTAGGGATGTATTTTAATATTTTTAATGAAATCAGATTATTAATACTATCTAATTCGTAAAAAAATTTAGGTTTAATTCATTTTTTTTATAATGAAATTGAAGAAAATTTTAATACTATATCTAATTCGCGAAAAAATAAAGAATTTTTAAAAATATTTTTTTAATAAAATCACATTATTAATACTACCTAATTCGTAAAAAATTTAGATCTTTTTAAATTTACTTTTTTAATAAAATCAAATTGTCAATACTGTATAATTTGTAAAAATTGAATTTTACTTTTTTGCTTTTTTATATAAAATCAGCTGCTTAATATTGTCTAATTCGTGAAAAAATTAGAGATTTTTTAAAATATTTTTAATAAAATTAAATTATTACCTAATTCTACTATGTTACTATACTTTATTCCGTAAAAAAATTGGGTTTTAAAAATTTTTTTTATATCAGCAAGTTAATACTATCTAATTTGTAATGTATACTGGGCTACTGGACCCATTGTGCCAGTTAAGGGATAATATTTTTAATCAAATCGGGTTTTAATACTATCTAATTCGTTAAAAAAAATTAAGGTTTCAAATCTTTTTTTGAAATCAGCTTATTAATTCTGTCTAATTCGTAAAAAATTAAATAATAAAAATTAAATTATTCAAATTTTTCTTTTAATGAAATTAGGTTAGTAATTCTATTTAATTCGTGAAAAAATTTAGTATTTTAATATTTTTTAATGAAAATTATATTATTAATACTATCTAATTCGCGAATTTCAATTTTTCAATTTCTTTTTAAATTAAATCAGGTATATTATCTAATTTGTAAAAAAATTACGATTTTTTTTTTACTGACATCAAGGGTACATCTAAAAATAGAATCAACGATATATATATATATATATATGAATATACATTTGTAAATATGTTAATTATAAAGCATACAGAGAAAGTACAAGGAAAATAAAATAAATCACATACAATTACAATGTAGCTGTAAGTGACGTTGTTTTACTTTTCAGTAAATAATGTGTCGATTTCGCTGCTGCGCGACGTTTCTGCGTGTGTGACGTAAACACAGTCTCGCATACTAATCTCTCATTTTGCAAATAACATTCTGTAAATCCAATGTTTTTAAATGCGCGCGCATATTTTTTTTTATTTTTAATTATAATATAATATCTTATATTATTTAGAAAATTGGATAAATTAAAACAAAATTAATTTCTCCAACATTGTAGCAATTTAATAATTTTAAAAAATGTTTCTCATTATTTCAATAATAAAAATAATAATAATAATAATTTTTTACGTATTGCTTTGTTGACCTCAATTATTATAAAAGTTAGAAATTTTTCTACTGTTTTATAAAAAATAAATTAAAAGTATATATAAATTTTTGATGTAAAAATTTTTCTTTTGGATTTTTTTTTTTTTTTTTTTAATTAGATTTTAATAAATCACATTTATTTCCTGAAAATTGTTTTTTTTTTTGCAACCAAGCCTGAAAAGGAGAATATTATCATCGTATATATGTTCTACTTGGATTTTCAATGACGTTGACGCCGATAAGACATATATTCATTCAAAAGCGAAGCTATCGCTCAGCTCGAACGTTTAACCGCGATGTTATTATACTTAAACTCACATTTCAATGTGTAATATTCTTTTAAACCGGTATTTATTTAAAAAAAAAAAAAACAGTATTTCTTTCAATTTTTCTTCTTGTAAAATATAAACAACCTGTTATTATACTTGTATTTTATGAATGTGTAATTATATATGTTTAACAGTAATTTTTCTTTATCAACAATTATAAACAATTCATCAGAAAAATTTTCTTAATTAAATTTACAAAATTCAATTTCTGTTCAGTTTTTCTTTTTAAGATTTAAAAAATAAAAATAAATTACAAGTAAAAAAAAAAGAAAAAAAAAATCGTTTTTTAATTTTGTGTATTTTATATGCAATATAAAGAGAACGAATGAAAGAAAAAGGTGTTAATAATACAAAACAAAATAAATAAATAAATAAAGACAAAAATTTACGATGTGTGCAAAATAATTATACGGACTTATATTAATATATATTGTATTTTTGAATTTAAAATAATTTTTACTCATATACTGTTTTTTTCTTGCAATTTATAAAAATAGGAAAAAAAAGAAGCAATAAATCGAAAATAGTAGAATCCTGGTTTAAACAATTTTCTAATTACAGTTTATTAATATAAAAATCAAAAATAGTAGAATCCTGGTTTAAACAATTTTTAGGGTTTCGCGGCCCAGGGCCGAAAACTTTAAAGTTTCGCTTTGGCGTCTGTCCTTCCGTCCGTCGTACACATGTATGGTTACCATAGCAACTGTTTCCATAGCAACCGTTTCCATGACAACAATTACAATAGAAACTGTTACCATGTTAGTAAACGTTACCTTAGCAGGTCACGAAGCCCTATGCAATGGAAGCGCCATGCTCCTGCTTCTTTTCCTGTTTTTTTTTAATTACAGTTTAATAATATAAAAATCAAAGATAGTAGAATCCTGGTTTAAATAATTTTTTAATTACACTTTAACAAATATAAAAATCGAAAATAGTAGAATCCTAGTTTGAATTACTTTTTATTTTGATTTGTTCTCTTATAACTGAAGAGAATACGTACACTTTTACTCTGAGGCAAGTAAGAGACGTTTGCCTTGTGGTAGGACAGACATAATTCGCTGCAAGTTACACTCAAGCATTTCTGTGGCTGCAAACTTGACTCTTTTAAAGGCATACACTGCCTTGGGTGTGGAAAGTCGTATAGGATAGATTCCCATTCTTATAAATACGCATAATATGAGTTTATAGTCTTACGCTATTACCACAGCATTCCAAATACACATATATGTATGCTGCGTGTCTTTCTCCTCTCATATATTTGCATGTGAGTGTGTTTGTCACCCTTCACCTTTCTCAAAAAATTATTACAAATCATTTTGTAATAATCATAAAATTTTTATTTATCTCAATTTTTATTTAGCATAACTAACCAAACGAAAAAAAAATTCTAACAAATTAATTTTTTTTTATACAATTCAAATTATAAAAAAAATAATTTCAAAAATCATGTTTTTGTAGAAGGAAAAAAGAAAACACATGCGCTCATTGAAATTGAACGGAAAACCGATTATTGGCCTCAGGAAATTAAAAGACATTGGTAAAAGAAGATAATAAATAGAATTGACCAAGAAATGGTTCATCGAGAACTTGAAAAACTTCGAATGAGAAATAAGGGTTTGGGAAAAGATTGCTTGGGATATATAAGGGGAATGGGAGAAAGAAGTAGGAGAAGGAAAGAAAGTGAAGGGAGAAAAACAGAGAAAGAAGAAAAGTGAGTGAGAGAGAGAGAGAGAGTTGTTAGGGGTTGAGGAAATAAGAGACAGAAAAACGTAGGAAATGAAAGAATCTCCCTGAGGTAGTTGAGCTGCTCGACACCTACCTAATACAATGTGACGTGATAGCTCGACAAACGACTATCATTCCTACGAAAAAAAAAATCCTCTGTTGCCTAGGAGCTAAAAAAAAAGTAAAAAACAAAAGTTTCCAAGAAACCGTAGTGTTAGGGAAATAGTTTTCAAAGAAATTAATTTCAGTTTTTTTTTATTTTGATCCTCTATTTTGAGGTGGAAATATTCTTCGATTGACTTTTAGGTGAAGGTATACAAAAAGGTTCTCTCTTGCTTGCATATTACGATGATGAAATCTCAAGGGTACGCTGACTGTCTACTTTTGTAAATGGTTTTATCCAAACGTGTCATATATCCATAAATGCTGATCTAGACAAAACTGCAAAAATTCCTACATGATTTGAATTCGTTATTTTGAAAAGAATAAATTCCCTAAAATCATCTTAATTATTAGAAAATGTTTGGCTCTGAAAATTGTACCAAGGATTCAATCAATGAAAATTTAAACATTTATTTGTAATAATTAACAAATTTTCAAATTGCTATTAGAAATTCTTGCCATATAACTGCTACTAAAATTGGATAATTAAAAATTTTAACTGAAAATTTTTTTTCACCAATACTTTTTCTCGCACTTGCAGTGGAATTCCTTCTTTAGGCGCCGCGCCCTCTGTATACAGTAGTCCCATAGCATTAAATCGCGTCTCATCCGCTGCCCGATCGATATACAACCCCCAACTGTTCCCTGAGGAAGCACACAAATACGAAACTTCATAAGGATAACGCATCCTGTAATTGAAAACTTAGATTTTCCTGAATATACATTTTTATGTATTCTCATTTTTATATATAGAGGAGATGCGACTGTAAAAAGAGTTTTTAATTTAAAGCGCTGTATACTAGAATTGGTTCTATAAATTTTAAAATAGTTTTTGTTTTTATATTAAAATTTTTTTTATATAATTCGAAATATAAATTAAATCGAAAATTTCGGGAATTACCGATATGTATAATTATTAGGATAACATCAAAGGAAACTTTTCATCGAGGAAATTCTCTTCAACCAGAAATATCGATTTTAAAGATTTATTTCCATAATGTTAGGAAATTAATTATATTCCCCAAATAATATTCAAGGAATCAATTTTCTATATCCCAATGATCAGTTCCCTTGATCATCTAATTCCATTGACGATTGGTAGAAGTTTCCTTCAATTAATTTATTTGGGATCTTTTGACAATTGATAAGAATTAAATAATTAATTATATCATTAATTTAAAATCATTAATTATATAATTAATTCCAATTCAATTTGAATCATTAATTATATCATTAATTTAAAATCATTAATTATATAATTAATTAAAATTAAATAATTAATTATATCATTAATTTAAAATCATTAATTATATCATTAATTCAATTTAAATAATTAATTATATCATTAATTTAAAATCATTAATTATATAATTAATTCAAATTCAATTTGAATCATTAATTATATCATTAATTTAAAATCATTAATTATATAATTAATTCAAATTCAATTTAAATCATTAATTATATCATTAATTTAAAATCATTAATTATATAATTAATTCAAATTCAATTTGAATCATTAATTATATCATTAATTTAAAATCATTAATTATATAATTAATTCAAATTTCTATTTAAATCATTAATTATATCATTAATTTAAAATCATTAATTATATAATTAATTCAAATTAAATAATTAATTATATCATTAATTTAAAATCATTAATTATATAAGTATATAATTAATTCAAATTCAATTTAAATCATTAATTTAAAATCATTAATTATATAATTAATTCAAAATCATGTATTTCATTCAAATTAAGATAATTTTCACAACCGATTTTTAATTCTTTGAGCCAATTTAATTATTATTAATTGCCATTGTTGTAATGTGGGACATGTTTTAAATTTTCGAATGGTAACAATCGATTCAAGGAATCGCGTAAGTGAATGAGAAATTGATTGCTGCATTGTTTGACGAAGCAGCGCGGTTTTACTAATTGATGCTATAGCATTGATTATCCAAGCCCCCACACCAAATTTTCCGAGAACACACGAATCTCATGTCTGTTAATTTGCACTTGAAATACCACTGAAATCAATCTCCAACAATTTTGAGAACAATTCTTCATTTATAGTTTTTGAATTTTTTATGTGCAATAATATCTTTTGCTCTATCTTTATTTAAATCTATAATCTAATCTGTGATTTAATCTATAATCTAATCTGTAATTCAATCTGTAATCTGTAATCTAATCCGTAATCTGTAAACTAATCTGTAATCCAATCTGTAATCAGTAATCCAAACCGTTATTTGCAATCCGTAATCTTTTATGATAAAAATTACATTCCCACCATATATTAGAATTCGAAATTATTTTCTAGGATCAAAGAACATTTTTCCACTCTTAGTGAACATTATACTAATTTTAGAAGACATTAATCAGTATTTTGATGTTGGATCACAAATGTCAATATACAGCAAACATAAATAACCAAATATATGTATATTTGGAACCAAGTTTTTGTATGTTGAACGCTCTCTGTGCTTCACTGTACGATTTGCAATGAATCTTTCTCCTTTTTCCTCAACGTCTGGTTCTCCTTCAACCGACCCATTTGCTGCATCCTATATATCAAGGATATGTATATATACGTTCACGTATTGGACATGTATGGGAGTAGACAGAATATATAGTGCTCTAAATGCCACTATCGAAAATCGATATCGAAGAGCTAGCAGCCTCTGCCCTCCTCACAACATTTACCCTTTCCCCTTCTCCCAACACCTATTACCCTTAAAATTATTATTCAAGTAAATAACAATTGCATTAATAAAAAAATTCCATTACTACCTACAATTAATTAATAATTTAATCCAAAATAAGTATTGAAATTTCGATTATCCGTTTTAATTCAATAATTCCTCTGTCGATATCCTCTTATATCAAAATCATCAGTGGATAAGATAGTATTCTGTATTATCAACAATTTAAATCTAAATAATGAAAGTTCCCTAACGCTACTGAAAATTATTACAGATTTTCTCTAATCTACAATTTTCCAACAAATTCGGAGTCAAAAATTCACTTATGAAAATTTCCAATTTTATTTAATCCTTTAACTGCCTGCAAATATTTTGGCCATCAAATCTTCGTCATGGCAGTTAAGGGGTTAATTATAAGGTTTTATTGAAATTTCCTTCCTCAGGAAGGAAGTATTTTTTTTTTCACTGCCATCATACATGAGAAATAGTAAATTAAATTAAAATTGCTAACTATTTTTAATAATACCTAATTTTAATTTGAATATCTTAGTTATATTTAATTTGTCTTAGGCAAAGTTTGCAGTAACTAAAGCATTATCTTGCATGAAAATGTTCCATCGTAGAGTCTGATGTTCTAGGCAAGCCGGTGTGTAGTTCAATGGGCTCAACGACCCTGTGTCACACACTTGCATACACACACGTTTGCATGGATTGCATGAACGATCACTGCAAACACTATGCAGTTGACAACATATATATATATATATATATTGGTCAACATTTATGCAGGCATCCATTATTTTCACATGAGCATAATCGTAAATAAAGGAGAGGATTATAAAAATGAGACGTGATAAGAATTTTTCTATCCTTAATTATTTTGTATTTGGTACTGGTGTGCAATTTTTTATTTTTTAATTATGTACACTATGCTGTACTTTTAGTACAGTATTTTGACACCAGTCACTGTAGATGGTTGTTAAAAAAATTTTCCTCTAAACAATTATGTGAGTTAGAAACAAAAGTCATCAATATTAGAATTTAATTGTTGTAATAAAAATTTTGGTTGAAGAAGTAAAATTACAATTGAAGCAAAAGATAGATGACAGCCAGTATTATTTATAACAACGGCTTACAAATATACTTTTAACCCTCAACTAAAAACCATATGACCGAACTATACTTGATGATGTCCAAAAATCTAACTCCGTAGGGTAAAATCGATTTTGTCCAAAAATTAAGAATGATATCTGAACGATACTAAGTTTGGCGTCTTTGTAAAAGATCTCCCAATGCTGCAAATAATTATTTAGTTGAACATATTTGTGTTGGTAATAAAAAATTTTACAACTGATAAATAATTCTTCTGATTTCATAATCAATGGAATTATTTGTCAGTTGTAATAAAATTATTTGTCAGTTGTACCAATCTCTTCTAATTCTCCGATCCTAGGGAGACTACAGTTTGATGAGCTTATCCTCTTTCGTTTCTGCTTCTCTGCCTATTCTGTATGAACGACATTAGGTTCTTTAGTTCGTTCTTAATCGTTACATTGACGTTCTTCTAAAACTCACAAGAGTTGAGCATCTTGCGCACCTGTTCTTGAATCTTGACGATGCAAATTACCTCTTCTTCCCGCATTTGTTCCCGTTTTCATTACAGCTAGCGTTGTCCTTTTGCAGAAACATCGTCGAAAACTAATTTACAATTCTACTTAAAGACTTAAAATTCCTTTTCTAAATCTTTCTATTCGTCTTTTGGTGCATCACTTATGCAGAATTTATTTTTAGTAGTTTGCCAATAAATTTTCGAGATTTTTGATTTCTGATGATCGATTTGCTTTGAAATTAGTTATTAGAGTAATTTTTTCCCTAAAAATTAGATTACTAATTCATTTAGCAACCGAATTAACGCTTTGTTGAAAGTAACCTAATTTACAGTATAGAACTTCTCCGAATGAAACTATTTTGTTCACAGTAGATGATAGGTTACAATAGCTAGGAAAAATTGTTTCCTATACCTAGTTATTAATTATTTAATATTACCTATTAATTATTGCGACATGATTTTCAAATTTTAATTGTTACACAAATTTAATTTGCAATCAGTGTTAAAATCTCAAATACAAATAATTAATACAGAAGGATTTTCCCGAAGTTCGCACCTCCTCAAGTGGACATATTCCTTACGTGGACGGTTTTTGGAAACTCTCAATTTTCTTCAAATTCATTATGATTTTAATTTCCCCGAAACAATTTGGTGAAATCTATTTTCACTATACCTCTGTAAGAGCAGAAAAAGGGAAACCTACAGATTTCTGAACGTACATTTCGGGATTTACTAATTATAGTAGATTTGTGCGTATATATTTAAGACAGAATTCCTTATTTCCTTTATGGAAAAGGAATCTATGACATAAGTAGAAACTGAAAATAATTACGTAATGATATATACATTTACAATATCATAAACGAATATAGAAAATATTAACCAGATGAATTGTAATAAAGTATACTTTTGTTATGAATCGCAGTGTACGTAATAAATTAATTCTACTAAAAATAAACTGAGGAGTTGTTCACTCTATAGTGATTGCTGAGTAACTCTGTTTGACTCTTAAGTATACATATATATAACTTCTACAAGAATCATCTTTATGCATCAGAAGTCATTATAAAGTACTTAGTAGTCAGAACGAGTCACTTAGAAATCATTGCAAATTGCAATAGTAAACAGCCACTCGAAATATAAACTAAATTTAATAATGATTCAACGCGAATTAAATAAAGATTTTATAAACATTGAACAATGTTATGGAAAGATATGATTTTGATCTCGACTAATTATAAGCAGAAAACTAATATTTTTTTACATTTTTTTATTTCCTTTTTACTATAATTTCTTATCTATTCTTCATCCATTCCCCTCCTACTACTCTCTTCCCTTTTTATCATTTATAATTAATGAGTAAATTGAAAAAATGTAGGTATAAAATAATACTAACAGTCAATCGCTAATATAATTTATAATTTCTTTTTAATGTTACCTTTTAACCCTCACAGTAACGGATATTTCACGATATTCTATTGACGTCTTAGGGATATTATTTGATCGGGGGAAATTAGTATAGAGGAGAGTGAGCTTTAGATGTGTATTTATCGATTTTTAATGAAATAATTTTTTAAATTGAAAAATTCTGTAATTTTTTGCCTAAAAAAATATTTTTTTATAATCTGTTGATTAATGAAAACTACAAGAATTATTTTTTAGGTAAAAAATTATAGAATTTTTTAATTTAAAAGATTATTTCTTTAAAAAATCGTTTATCATAAACGTTGCGTACTTTAGCTTCGTTTTATCCGCGGAAATTAATTTTTGGACCACTGTGCGCTACTCTAATCGTAAGAACGTGTAAAAACGTATCCTTTTGCAGCAATTATTTTTGTTTTCTATAATATTTCTCTTTACATGCCGTTGATTTGAAAGGAATTATACCTGAAAATAATGAAACTAAATAAAATATTAATAATAATAATTATCAATAACATATCTTAAATATTGAGGCGCATGATTTTTCTCAAAAATTAAAAAGGTTAAAAATTTAATTGATCGAATAACATTAAGTCGATATTTTATTTGAACAAAATTCTAAATGATCGATATTTAAAATGGTCAATATTTTATTTGGTCGATATTTTATTTATTCGAAATTCTAAATGATCGATATTTAAAGAGGCCGATATTTTATTTAGTCAATATTTTATTTTATCGAAATTCTAAATGATAGACATTTATGAAGGTCGACATTTTATTCAGTAGATTTTTTATTCGGTCAGAAATTCTAAATAACCGACATTTATGAAGGTCGACATTTTATTTAGTCGATATTTTATTTGATCGAAAATCTAAATAATCGATATTTAAAGTGGTCGACATTTTATTTAGAGGATATTTTATTTGCTCGAAATTCTAAATGATCGACATTTAAAGTGGTCGAAATTTTATTAATTAGATATTTTGTTTGGTAAATATTCTAAATGAACGACATTTAAAGTGGTCGATATTTTATTTGTTCGATATTCTAAATGATAGAAATTTAGAAGCATCGAATTTTATATCGATCGAAATTTAATTTGGTCGATATTTTAAAAACTCCGACACTTTTTTAGCTATACGAGTTTCCTTTCTATGTAGCTTGTCGGTAAAGTACATTGAAATTTTGCAGGAAATTTGAAATTATTGATTTGTAAATAATAATAACAACATAGAGAGGAAACTCGTATAGCTAAAAAAATGTGTCGAGCTTTTAAAATATCGACCAAATTAAATTTCGATGGATATAAAATTCAATGCTTCTAAATTTCTATCATTTAGAATATCGAACAAATAAAATATCGACCACTTTAAATATCGATCATTTAGAATTTCGATAAAATAAAATATCGACTAAATAAAATGTCGACTTTCATAACTCGTTTTTTTTAGAATTTCGACCAAATAAAATATCGACTTAAAGTAATTCGATCAATTAAAATTTCGAACTTTTTAATTTTTGGGAAAAATCATGCGCCTCTAAATATTGTTATACAATGAGTATTTTTATATTGATTATTTGGTATAAGTTGTTAACGACTAAAATCTCAGTCTCTACACAATCAAGCCTAATAATTTTACTGTTTTTAATTGTGTGGCTTCTAGGAATAAATAAAGTTTACAACAATTCACTAACTATTCACATTTATTTATTCTAAGATTGTTATTCACTTTATTATAATTTATGATTAAAAAAAAAAGAACTTTTAAATAATTTACAAATAATCACTCCACATGATTTTATTTATACTAGCGATGTATTTCTCGCTCGCTAACGCTCGCTCGGTTAAAATTGTACTTATTGTTGTTTACTTATTGTAGTTTATGTATATTATATTTATAATTTATGTTTTAAATTAATATCTTATTAATATTGTATAAAATTTATCTTAAAATTGAAAAAAGATGTTACATAAAAGTAGTTTGTAAGATTTTCTAAAAGCATATATGCAAAGTATTTTGATTTATTTGAAAATAATTGAAAATAGATTTTTCAAGGACGGTGTCGAGGTCACGGGGTCGGTGTCGTTTTTCCAAATTTGTTAACTTAATATAATAGAAGATGTTTCGTTTTAAATTAAGAAATGTTAAAATTATTAAGTTAAAAATATTTGATTTTAATGACACTTAAAATTAGACACAATATTATAGGTTACTAACTAAAAATTGAAAAAACAACAATAAATAATAAAAAATAATAATAAAAAATTGAAAAAATCAAAAAATTCTTAAAAAATTGCAAAATAACCCTTTTTCGGGATAAAATTGCAAAATAACCCTTTTTCGGGATAAAATTGCAAAATAACCCTTTTTCGGGTTAAAATTGAAAAATAACCCTTTTTCGGGTTAAAATTGAAAAAAGATGTTACATAAAAATAGTTTGTAAGATTTTCTAAAAGCATATATGCAATGTATTTTGATTTATTTGAAAATAATTGAAAATAGATTTTTTAAGGACGGTGTCGAGGTCACGGGGTCGGTGTCGTTTTTCGAAATTTGTTAACTTAATATAATAGAAGATTTAACATAATTTAATAATGTATCGTCGTCTATATAGTCTTTATTATTCGCCCTCGTGTCGAGTACTGATGATGTTCGTTTTTTTTCATATATAAATTTAATTCAAATCTTCGCGTTTAAAGGCACGTCAAGGACAATTTTCGGTTGTCATGTTAGTCATTCTTAACAAATTTAGTTAATTATTATGTCAGTGATCATTGTCACATTATGTCATTTGATAAAAAGTCAAGAATACAAACACGACACTAATAGAGGTTATGCTGACACTTAAAGGGAAGGAGTACATTATAATGACGACTGTAATGAAGATCTGTTGTAGATGGCGTAACTTGATAATAGATGATAAACTATATAGACTGATATTTTATATTATTTAGTACATTTTAACATTATATTGATTGATATACCTTCAATAAAATTACAACAATTTGTCCTAATTTTATTTCGACTGTTAAAAGTCAAAAATTTTTTTCAAGTCGATTCTTCTTCAACCTATTTCTTACAAAATAAATAATCGTCAAATATTCATTGTCTATTATTTATTAAATTTTTTTTGTAGAAAAAAAAAGATTCTAGAGACTAAATAGAATTGGCAAATATCAAAATATGTCGCGAGAAGGTAACAGTGTCTCTGCGTGTGTGTATCGGTGAGTGACCTTGAGCGCCACGCTTCATCGGGGTGAGGGGAGAGTGGTTATATACCAAAGAAGGTTATATACGAAATGGGTTGTAGGGGTGTGAAGAAAAAGGGTGAAACAAAGTGAAACGGCTCGTGAAGAGAATGGAAGAATCTGCACAAGGGCGGACAAAAGAGGAAGGGGAATGAAGATTGAGCGCGTGCGCAATTATGCGTGCGTGTAACGGGTGTAACGTGACTAGTATAGCGAAAGATAGAGAGAAAGAGAAAAGAGGTATGCGCACACTGTTAAAACCATAAAGGCTTTTACTTGACTCACGCAGTGTACTTGTGCGTATACATATATATACAATACAGGTACAATCATCTACAGGAGCCGGGATTGGAATAATATGGAGGGCTGAGCGCTGCTGCTGAGCCAGTGGAATGCCACAGAAAAGGTACAAACAGCACGGAAAAGGACTTCGCCAAGTCTCGCGAGACTCCTCGGACGCTGACCTCCACCCCCACCTTCTGACGTTCATCCTCTCTTATAGGGGACAATGAAACTCGCTTTTTTACATATATACAAGATTCTTTAGTATTTTTATTTACTTTTTAATAGTTTTTTTTTTTTTTACAATTTTCTTTTTCACTAACATTTATGGTTATTGGAAAGGAAAAGATTTAAGATCTAAGGAAAAAAGCTAAGATGAAATCTTGAGAGGGATTTTTAGGAAGTTATTTTTTGAATCGCAAGTTAAAGTAAACAGGGGAGTTTATCTGTCATGGATCATTTTGAATTCAAGTGCCGTTAGTTGAGCGTTGACTCTTTCAGCTCAGATCGATAGATACGTTCCTTGGAAAGAGCTCGTTTGAAGAAGCCGATAGTGTCCGATAGTGCCCGATAGTAGCCGATATGGCAACGTTAACGGGAGAGGCACATTATTAGCATGATTTAATTGCACACAGAACCGGCATGAGTCATTGACACCTCTTCGATACTTGAAAACTAAAAAGAACTTATTCTTATCATACAATTATAGAATTATCATTTTTTTTCTAAATCCAAATACTTTATGGGAGAGCAATTGTTTTTCCGTATCTCTGTTATTTAAAATCAGTTCCAAAAATATTTTCATCAGGAAATTAAAATCAAAATCAGAATTACCAAACCACCTACTTCTCTTTGGATTGATATATAATTTTATTCAATTATTTTGTGCAAGATTTTGAAATCATCAAAACAATGGATATATATACATATATGCTGGAGAGAAGCAGGGCACTTTGCGAGAGAGTAAAGTGCTGCTAATAGGACACATGCTATGCAAATGCCACGCCCTAGAATCTAGAATAACCCCAGGGATGGCAAGCGTGATTTAAGCTAAGCTAATTATGCGACTGGTCGGGTCAACGTTTCTCATTACATCTATAATTACATAAATACATGTATGTTTAATGCAAGATACGACCTCTCCTTCTACATTAACTGGAATTATCTCTCTCTCTCTCTCTCTCTCTGACAAAAACATGAACATAAATTGACAAAGATTTTTCATACTTAATTTTAGATAGAAAGATTTCGATTTTCTACCAAAAAAAAAATTATTGTGCAATAATCTTTTGTTCTCGTAAAGATAAACGCATTTAATTACCTTATGAGTACTATTAAAGGATGATGATATGAACTTTGAAAAAGAAATACTGATTCTGAATAATAAAATCCATAGAATAATGTCATCCATTGGACGATATAAAATCCCACGTGACTCCAGAAAGCTTGACCTAATTGCAAGAAATCCTTGATGCTCCGCAAGAGGAACCTTGTGACACTTTGTTGCGCTCTTAAATCGCTTATAATAATAACTCGACATCCTAAAGTTATTTCATTTTCTCTTCTTGCTGTCAATTTTAATAAGAAATTATCTATATTTTCTTAATCCGAACTTAGAAGAATATATAATTACATCGATTTCCTCTGAATGGGAAAAAATTTTCTAATTTGTTTTCTTTTTTGCGGAATATATTTCATATGATTTCAGAATCGATGCCTTTTGAATGATGTAGAGAATTTTTTTTTTAAATATGATTTTACAATGCGTGTACATGATATAGTAATATTGAATGTTTTCAACGTCCGGTGGAATAATAAGACTGTTTTATAAATTAATTGCTGTGAAATAAACTGCAATTTGCGTTCACAGATTTTGGAATATATAAAAGGCTTTTGTTACTATGTTTTTTTTTTTAAAAAAATGTTTTCTATATGAATTTTTTTAATTTTTGTAAATTTTTCGTTGGATTGACAATCCATTTTAAATACATTTATAATTAAATTCCAATTCTGAATGTATAGGTTCATTTTAAAAGTTATTTAGACTTTTAAAATTATTTATTGTCAACTTTTGAAAATTGATTTATAAACTGGTACACTGGAAAACAAAAATTTATTTGATTCTAATAATCGGTTACTTGACTATTATCAAAAATAAATATTTATTTGAATTAAATAAACTTTTTTTGAATCAATAAAGGTTGGTTTCCATTGTCCCCGCACTCGCCATTTGTCATAATTCTCGTCAACTACCGCACCTTGCTCTAGTAAAAATTTTAGTGACTTTATTGTTAAAATTAAAAAGTTACTAAATTTTTACTAGAGCAGGGTGCGGTAGTTGATGAGAATTATGACAAATGGCAAGTGGGGACAATGAAAACCAACCTAAATTCTGAATTTGAAAGAAATACCATTTAATTGAGTCAAATAAATATTTATTTGACAAAATATTTATTTGACACAAATACATATTTAATACAAATAAATATTTATTTGATAATAGTCAAGTAACAGAATATTTGAATCAAATAAATTTTTTTTTCAGTGTAGGTTTTTGGAAATTCTTTAACAAATTCAAAAATTCTAATGATTAATTTAATTGCTTAAATAAAGAAATTGATAATATTTCATCTGTAAAATAAATTGTCTATTCGAAACTATTATTAAAAGTATTGAATTATTGAAACTAATGAAATTATTGGAAATTGTAAATAATTATCAGAAACTTGATCAAATGTCAGTATATTAATCTATTTTGACCTTGATCTTCGGCTTAACCTAACATATTCTAATACAACTTCATAAATATACCTTATACCGAATGGAAAGAAAAAACTTCAAGTGATTTTTGTTTAGAATTTATTTTTCAATACATCGTTTTGTTATATTTTTTTAATCATATGATAATTAATTTTAATTGCAAAACACAATGTAAATTAAAAAATTTATTTCTGTCAATACTTATGTAGTTTGAGGTTAGGTTAATAACCAAACGAAACGATTTGTCATAATTTTCTGTCAACTACCGCACCCTGTTCTAGTGAAAATTTAGTGACATTCGGTTTGTTTACAATTGTCCCCATTGACAATTTGCCTTTACTGCAGCTTGCTCTAGTGAAAATTTAGTGACTTTATTGTTAAAATTAAAAAGTTACTAAATTTTCACTAGAGCAGGGTGCAGTAGTTGACGAGAATTATGACAAATGGCGAGTGCGGACAATGTCAACCAACCATTCTAGATAAAATTAAAAGTTACTAGAAAGTCACTAGGGTTGGTTTGCATTGTCTCCACTCGCTAAAGTCTCCATTCGCTATTTGTCATAATTCTCTTCAACTACCGCACCCTGCTCTAGTTGACGAGAATTATGACAAATAGCGAGTGGAGACAATGGAAATCAATCATTTAAACACAAATTCCAGATTAAAATAACATTTTGCTTTTCTTGTAAACATAACCTAAAATTTAATTTCATAAATCTAAACTTTTGTCTTCTTGAAATAACGGCAGTGATATTTTTTTTTTTTTTGCTATTATTAAGTGATAATATGAAAAAATTTGAAAAATTTTTTTTTTTTTTTAATTAACAAAATAATTAATATATTTTCGAATGTTGATAGGTGTCTGCGGGACAACATATGCAGTTAACGGGTGATTTGAAGCCTGGCGTGTCTGTTGCTGCTCAGCAAGGAATGTACTTCAGTCAACAGCAGGCGCAAAATCAGACGGGTCCAGGTGGACAGGCCGATTCCTATTGTACAGTGTCGCAATCGCAAACGATAAACTTCACGCAGCAAAGTATTAGACAAAGGGCGGCGGCAGCTGCAGCGGCCGCAGCAGCCGCTGGTGGTGTTCCACAATCGGCTGGTGCACCAGGAGGACCTGGAGCACCAGGGGCACCGGGGGCGCGGAATCATCCTCAACAGGTGCCTCAAGGTCAAGTTGTTGATCAACATCAGCATGCAAAACTTCTTCAACAACAACAAATGATGCGCGCTCAACAGGTTTGTTGATAAAAATAATTAAATCTGCAATTTTTTTTTTTTTTTTTTTTTGGTTCACTTTGTCACTAGTTTTGTATTGCTTTTTTTTAAAGGTTGGTTTCCATTGTTCCGACTCGAAAAAATCCCTCTACTTGCAATTTTCATAATTCTCGTCAACTAACGCACCCTGCCCTAGTAAAAATTAAGAAACTTTATTGTTAAAATTAAAAGTTACTATAAAGTTACTAAATTTTTTAGCTCTAGTAAAATATAGTGACTTTATTGTTAAAATTAAATTTTACTATAAAGTTACTAGATTTTTATTAGGAGCAGGGAGCGGTAGTTGACCGAGAATTATGACAAATGGCGAGGGGAGACAATGGAAAGCAACCTTTATCCTAAAGACGGTAATTTACGTCAGACGGTCAGAAAGAGAAAGAAGATTGCGGTAATTTACCAACTTGTTTTTTTCTTTGAGAATTGATGAGAATTTATGAAAATTCTTTAAATAACTGATATTTCAATAGACAGTGACCAAAGTTGTTTAAAAAAAGCAAAAAACGTATACTGCACAAACGCATCTTAACCTTGCTTTTTCAATGACTTTGGTCAGTTTTATTATTTTGGTTGGTTTTCATTGTTCCTACTCGCCAAAATCACCACTCGACATTTATCATAATTCTCCTCAACTACCGCACCCTGCTCTAGTGAAAATTTAATAACTTTATAGTAAATTTTAATTTTAACAATAAAGTTACTAAATTTTTACTAGACCAGGATGCGGTAGTTGACGAGAATTATGACAAATGGCGAGTGGGAAGAATGGCAACCAATTTCTGTATAAAAAATGTTCAAATTTGTAGAAAATTTTTTTTTAAAATATTTTAAACACAAAAGCATTAAGGAAAAATGGTACACATTATCATAACCTCAAAATTGAGAAATTTTATTTTTTAACAATTTAACGAAAACAAAATTATGATTAAAATTAATTGCAACCAATTTTCGAAGACCTTATTGTTAATTGCAGAAAAACGCTGTTGATTCAAAATCTTTTTTTAAATAATTATTATTTTTTAACATTACAATTTATTGTTTTTTCTTCTAAAATTGATTGCAATTAATTTTAATTATAATTTTATTTACTCTAAATCGTTAAAAAATAATTTCTCACTTTTGAGGTTATGTTACCATGTTACATTTTTCTTCAATTCAACAATCGATTGTTATTTTTTTTCGAATACTCGCATATTATATTTTCGGTCAATTTGTTAAATTGAAAACTTGATTCATTTTCAAAAATTTTAACTTTCAACAATTATGATGGCATTTGATAAAAAAAAATTTTTTTTTAATCAAACTAATGGATTTAATAAAGTTAAATTCTATACTTGTATAATAATTCCGGAATATATTGATATAAAAAAATTGTATTCCCTGAATAGTGGGAAATATATATATGTACTTTATTTAAAGCGTTTTAATTTTTAAATATTGTTTAAATCAATAAGCGATAAAATTTATTAATTATTAATTTAAGGGAAGTGAATGAAAGGGAATTTTTTTTTTTTTATTAATTTTTTTTATAAAATTAAATAATACTTGGTATTTTGTTTGAGTAATTGTAGTTAGTTAGCGCGATTGAACGGCAGAAGGGTAAAGCAGTTGATAGGATGACGTGCGCTTTGTGCTCGCGCTATTATCGGACAGATTAAATTATCCGTAAATGGTCGTCGAGACGCGTATATGCAACAGGTACTTCCCGTGCTTTGCGATTTTTATTCGCTTATGATGAAAAAAATTCAGAACATATCAGCATATATATATATATATATATATATATATATATATATATCTATATTATAAAAAGATTTCGCCGCTGTCTTCAGTATGGGTCATTCCATGTCAAGTGTACCCAACCCATGTTTTTGACAAGGTTAGGTTAGATTTTGTTAGGTTAGATTAAGTTAGATTAAGTTAGGTTAGGAATGGGTCATTCCATATCAAGTGTAACCAACCATTGTACTGACCATTTCAAAAACATGGGTTGGTTACACTTGATATAGAATGACCCATATATATATACCTATATTAGTATTTTAGTACTGATTTTAACCTCAAACCCACAAGCGAATTAACGTGGAATGACCCATCGTTGTCTCCAGGATTGTACTAACCATGTCAAAAACATATAGGTTAAAAATTAATATAACATCAATACTCAAAGCCAAACGACAAAAATAACCTCAAAAAATCAAAGTCCTAGGTTCCCAGTATTTAAAGTCATACATCAAACATAACCTTAAAATTCTAAGGCATAGATTTCTAGGATTCAAGGCCTTAGTTCAAACATATACCCAATGGGCAAAAAACCATGTTTGTTCTAATAAACGTTTTAAGGACGTTTTTAGAATGTTTCATGTCCGCTAAATAATGTTCTTGAACATTTTAAGAACATGGATATTCGAATAATGTTCCAGAACATTATTTGGCAGACATGAAACGTTCTAAAAATGTTCTTAAAACTTTTTTAGAACGAACATGGTTTTTTGCCCACTGGATAACCTCAAAATTCAAGGTCATAGGTCAAACATAACCTAAAAATTTGTCAAGAGACCGATGGGTTTAAGGTTATACCCGACAAATTCCCCTATAACCAAGAAACGAACATAACCTCAAAATTTAGATAAAATTTTAATAATTTTAATTTTTAATGTTTACAAGCCAGATTTTTTTTAAATGTTTACCATTTTTAGTGGATATATAACTAAAGAAACAATTTTTGAAATTTTCTTTTGAATATCGTTTTTTTTCAAGAATAACAATCGTAAAAAATGGTTTTTTAAATTTCTTCACGTGGTTTGAACGTGCGAATCACATTTTTACAGTATGGGTGATTCATTTTAATCATTAATAATCAATTTATGAAGACAATGTTTTCAGTTCCGTATACTTTTTTTTGTGATCCAGTTATTGAATGTTTTGCCTTTTTGTATATATATATACAAGAGCATAATTCTCGAAAGCATATGTATTGTTTCTTTAACGTTCATTATTTACTTCCTCTAACCTTCACTCTTTCATACTTTATTAGTTGCGAATGTTTGAATTAAAATCACTTTTCTTATACCTTTACAGCGCAATAGGATTTGTCAATATTTTTTTTTCTAAACCTCCATTTCCTTTCAAAACCTTCACTTTTATATATATATAAATATTCACTCATAAAAAGTTTTATTTAAACCAAATACTATACAATTTTTTTATAATTAACACAATTTTTTGATTATTTCAAACAAAATTTCTTTGATTCATATAAATATTTATTTAATCTAATTAAACATTTGGTTTATTTTAATAAATTTTTCAAAGAAAGAATTTGATTGAACCAAATAAAATTTTGATTGATTCAAACAAAATTTTGATTGACTTTATATAGCAATTGCATTTATTTGGTTGATTTAATTAAAATTTCGTTGTTTCTAAAAAAAATTTTTTTCTGTGTGTTTACAAATTTCAAAAATTATGCATTACAATTATATTGTGTAAATTATTTTTTATCTCTTCAAGTTTGAAAAAATGAAGAAAAAAAACCGTGTGCAATGTCATCGTTACTTTATCGCTGGAACGTGTTGAATGACAATGATAACATAAAAAAAGTGCATGATCTGAAAATAAGCATTCTTACGTAAAATTTAAATATTATTATATTTTTAGGAAATTAAATTTGTTGTACTTTTATCATATATATATCTCTGAGGGTTTATAGTTGTTATAGGCAAAAAAAAAACAGATTGATATTCGATATTTTTTTCATTTTATAAATTTTTACTTTGCGTTTGCTAAGATTTAAAAATTTTTAAAGCTAGGTCTAAGGTTTAAGGTTATGTTTGCCTTTAATCTTTTCTCAAAATTTTAAGGTTATGTTTTACCTTCTATCTTGCTTGAAAGATAGAGGCACGAAGTATATAGTATAAGGAGACATATCACCTATGGCCGGCTCTAACGGAATGTAGCCCTGTTTTCGGTATTCACGCAGTTCTCAAGTTTTCATTAATCTATTTACACTTGCGCCTCTAGAGGGAAACCTCGGTATTAAAATCACGTTTTTACAGAATACAGAGTTTAATACCACAATTTCCCGCGGTTGGCGCAAGTGTAATTAGATTGGTGAAAACATGAGAACCGTGCGAATACCGAGAACGGGGCCATCTTTTATATACAGCGATATGTCTCTTTATATTATTACTTCGTGGATAGAGGTTATGTTGAAAATTTTGAGGTTATGTTCGCATTGAATTTTAAGGTTATGTTCGCCATTGTACCTATTACATTGTAATTTAATTTTCAATTTTGAGGTTATGTTCGCCCTTGTTCCTATCACATTGTCATTTAACCTTCGATTTTGAGGTTATGTTTGTCCTAGTACTTATCATATTGTCATTTGACATTCAATTTTGAGGTTTTATTTGTCCTAGTTATCATTTAATTTTCAATTTTGAGGTTATGTTCGCCCTTGTCCCTATCACATTTTCATTTAGCTTTCAATGTTGAGGTTATGTTTGTCCTAGTATCTATAACATTGGCTGTTTTCGGTGTTCACCCTGGGTTAACACAGAGTTAACGATGGTCCAATCATCATTAACATTCTGTTAGATCTACCAATCACAATTAACTCAGAGTTAATCCAGGGCGAACGCCGAAAACAGCTATTGTCATTTGACCTTCAATTTTTGAGGCTATGTTCTTCCCTGTACCTATCTTCCTTGTCCTTGTAATTTGAGGTTATTTTCATCTTTTCACCTAGATTTGAATTTTTGAGGTTATGTTTACCGATTTTAATTTTAAACCAACCTAGATATCTTAATCCAAATTCTTCACTTAATTTTGAGGCTATGTTCGTCTTTTCACCTAGATTTGAATTTTTGAGGTTATGTTTACCGATTTTAATTTTAAACCAACCTAGATATCTTAATCCAAATTTTTCACTTAATTTTGAGGTTATGTTCGTCTTTTCACCTAGATTTGAATTTTTGAGGTTATGTTTACCGATTTTAATTTTAAACCAATCTAGATATCTTAATTCAAATTTTTCACTTAATTTTGAGGTTATATTTAGCAAATTTTAACCACAAAACTAGTGGCCATTTGATGTATGCGATTTTTTTATACTGTAAAAAATAGTTTGATAGTTGAAAAAAAAATTTTTTTTAATTCTATATATAGAAGAAATGCAAAATATGAAAATTGATTGTAAATAAAGCTAATGACATTATTATTATTATTATTATTATTTTAAGGTGATGCAGCAACAACAGCAGCAGCACATGGCAGGAAGTATGGGAGGTGTAAGGCCACCGCCTCCGGAGTATAAAGCAGCGGCTCAAGCGCAAATGATGCATGCAGGAATGGGAATTGGTCAACAGGCCAGGTTTCCCAATGCTGGTACAATGCGTAGAGTTACGCAGCAACCTATGCCACCTTCGGGTAAGTGCAATCCTAATAAATAAAAATAATATTATTATTATTATTATTATTATTTATTATCATATTTTATTATATTATATAATATAAATATTAGATCTATTTGAATTCATTATATCGAGAAAAAAAATATTCTTCGTTTAAGAGGATTTCTGCAAAGCACTTCTTTTGCAATGTGGTATTACAAGGACGTCCTCTTAATTTGAGAGGAATATTTTTTTATTTTTGAAACAAATGCAAATTATCTTTAGTAAATCCTCTTAAATGGAGAGGTATATTCTTCAATCTACGATATATTATTATTAATTTGATTTGACAAGATTCTCAATGTGAGAGGAAACCCTGGCGGATCTCGAAATCGGAATGTACGCTGAATTCGTTGTACATTCGTTACACATTGGTTAAATATTTAGTTGGAGTGAATATTGTGTAGAAACTGCGTGGAAACTGTGGAAAAGTGTAATTGAATTGAATAATAAAAGTATTTAGTGATAGATTTGTGCTGTATTTGTGATAAATTAACGTGTTATTATTAAATAAATAAAATTTAAAGTGTAAAATGTTCGCGTAAGTGAGTTTGACAGGCTAGGGAATTTTCTAGTGACATCCGAATTGATAGTCGATAAGGAAGTTAAGCCGCCGACTTTGCACGGTAGGTGGCAGCATTCATACTTTCTCCTTTTTAAAAATTCTCTTTTTCAATTGTAAATAGAAAAATTAATTAATTAATAAGTTATATAGTTTCTAGGTTGTCATTTTTTTTAACAATTGAATTTTTGAAGATTGTTTAATGAGATAAATTAAACTTGTATAAACGATGCAAATTGTTGTTTTTTAATTAAATTCAATTAAATTAATTTAATCATAATTTTAATAAAGAAAACTTTTTTTATCTTTCTTTATTTTATTATTATTTATTTTTAATATAAATGTAATTAAAAGAAAAGATTTATTTAAAAGTATTTTAAAAACAACAATTTGCATCGATTATACAAGTTTAATTTATCTCATTAAACAATCTTCAAAAATTCAATTGTTAAAAAAAATGACAACCTAGAAACTATATAACTTATTAATTAATTAATTTTTCTATTTACAATTGAAAAAGAGAATTTTTAAAAAGGAGAAAGTATGAATGCTGCCACCTACCGTGCAAAGTCGGCGGCTTAACTTCCTTATCGACTATCAATTCGGATGTCACTAGAAAATTCCCTAGCCTGTCAAACTCACTTACGCGAACATTTTACACTTTAAATTTTATTTATTTAATAATAACACGTTAATTTATCACAAATACAGCACAAATCTATCACTAAATACTTTTATTATTCAATTCAATTACACTTTTCCACAGTTTCCACGCAGTTTCTACACAATATTCACTCCAACTAAATATTTAACCAATGTGTAACGAATGTACAACGAATTCAGCGTACATTCCGATTTCGAGATCCGCCAGGGAAGTGCTAGATTCCCGTGTATTTTTATCCTCTTAAAAAAAGAGGAAAATTATATCAGCTGATGAGTAATACTCTGATTTCAAGTAGAGGATTTTAGAAATAGAAACTTCTTAAACAGAGAATATCATTTTTCCGCTTTAGATATAGAGAACGACTTTTAGGTTAAGTAATGTTAGATGAGAGAAATTATATTAAAAAAGTTAAAATAAAAATTTCAAGAACTTTTACAGATCATAAATAGTAATTCTTTATTTACTAAAAATATTCTAATTTAAATTATTAGTTTTTAATTTTTTAAAAAAAAATTTTTTTTAAATTCTAATTTTCGAAAAAAAAAATCCTTAACAGATAATATTTTCTGTGGTAGATATATTTTATTGCAGCGAGTCTGTTTCCTTCGATTTCTCCTCTCACTTGTGCGCTTGTAATATAGTCTCCAGCAAATGTTAGTTCCATGTATATTGGCTTGTAGCCAGACTTAAGGAGCACTCAAAATAATGAAAATGCGTCATTATTGATTTCTCCATGTATATATATATATATATATACTTGTTGTAATTTTTCTGTTTCTCTTTTCAATATTATATTTAGATTTCAAAAAAAAAAAATCATTGGTTAAAATTTTTATTTTTAAAGAATTTTGTAAAATATATAAAAATTGGTTTTTAGACGAATTTTTATGTTTTTAATTAACATTTGAGAGAATTTGTTTTTTTTTAACGAATTTTTAATTAAGAGAAATTTTTAGGTTATTTTTGTTTTACAGAATTTCTCTTTATCAAACTTTTTATTTAGCAAACTTCTCATTTAACCGAATATTAATTTAGCAAAATTCTCATTTAAACGAATATTAATTTAGCAAAATTCTAATTTAAACGAATATTAATTTAGCAGAATTTTCATTCAATAGAATTTGAAGTGATTCGAATTTTTAAATGCCCTAATTTTCAATATATTTAATCTTCATTTATACGAATATTTATTTACACGAATTTCTAATTGATAGAATTTTCATTTGTCCGTAATTGCAAATGGCCGAACAATTAATCGATTTTGGCGGGATTTTTTTTTAAAATCAACCAATCACAATTTTATGGATAAATTTTGATTGGTTGATTTTAAAAATAGCGCCGAAATCGATTGTTTGTTCGGACATTTGCAATTTCGGACAAATGAAAATTTTATCAATTAGAAATTCTGTTAAATGATTTTTCGGTTAAGTAAAAATTCTGCAGAAAAATCGGTTTTATGGAAATTATATAAAATAATAAATTCGAACAAATGAAAATTCATCTAAAAGAATAAAATAAAAATTCTTTAAAATGCCCTGATTATAAAAATTCGAGCAAACAAAAATTCTAACAAATAAAAATTCTGTGAACTGAATTTTTGGTTATACAGGGTGTCTAACGGTCAGGGAAAAGTCAGGGAATTTCTTTAATTTTGTGGAATTTTTTATAAGTAAATTAAAGTTACTATTAGTTTCAAAATTTTTTTTTACTTTTTTTCCAAAGCAAATGCAACTTAAAAAATTGGCCTTCACACTCAATTATTAAGCATGTGATATATATCTTATTTTTATTAAGTAAATAATTATTTACTACTATTTATTGAATCTAATAAATGATTTTTAAAACTTGGATAACAATTAATTAATTTTTTCCAGTGAAATATTTGCTTTTTTAATATAGATATAAAAATTATTTGATACAATTTTATTTTATCGGTTCAACTTGAAATAAAGTAAATTATTCATTATAATACGAATAATTTATTATTTAATTGCTAATACACACATTTAACTTATAAAAATTTTTACGACGTCATATATTAAATAATCGAATTTCTATTTAGCAAAATTGTATAAAGTAGATTTTATATTATGCAAAATTTTCAATTTACATTTAACTAAAATTCGATTTAAAAGAATTTCTATTTAGCAGAACTCTTATAAAGCATTTTTTCTAATAATTTTTTTAAAAATTTTAAATTAATATAATTTCAATTTAACGAAATTTATGTCTATAAAAATTGACAAAAAAAAAGAACTAAGTAGAATTTTTCTTAAATGAGAATTCTGTTAAATAAGAATTAGTTCGAATTAAAATTTTCTTTAATAAAAATTTTGTTAATTAAGAATTTTGTTAAATAGAAATTCTGTTAATTGTGGATTTATTCAATGACAATTCTGTTAAGTAAATATTATGATAAATCAAAATTTACTAAAATAACAATATTCTGTTAAAAAAAATTTTTCTTTATGCAATTTTTCTTGACATAAATTCCGTTAAATTGAAATTGTATTAATTTGAAATTCGATGTACTAGAAAATCTGCTTTATATAATTTTACTAAATAAAAATTTGATTAAGATTTGGCGCCGTAAAAATTCTTTTAAATTAAATGTTGAGAATATTTATACTTCTCTAATTAAGTTTATTTATTTCACTTAAATATTTTATTTATTATGAAATATTATTTATTTGGTTCAAATACATATGAAATTAGTGGATAATAGACAGGTAAATGATTTAATTGTATTAAAAAAAATTTTATTTGATCAAAATACAAATTTTTTACTATAATTTAGGTGAAGGAAAAAATCAGTAAAAAGTCAGGGAATTTTTTTCCTAGCAGTTATTAGACACCCTGTTATATAAAAATTGTGTAATATGGAAAATCATTTTGATGAAGATTCTGTAAAATACTAATTCTAAACAAATAAAAATTCGGCTCAAAAATAATTATGACAAATGAAATTTCATAAAATGAAAATTCTAACTAATGATTTTTAGAACATAATCATGCGTCCCAACAGTAATATGTTTTTGCAAAGAACATTAATACTGTCTGATTTGGAACATGCTGCAATCCAAGTACTTTTATAGTATTCTTCGTACAATTTCTTTCATTGTATAAATTATTAACCCTAGATGATCAGCAAGATTTAAGAGCTGTAAAATTTGTCAAAATTAGTTACTTTGCAAATGAAAACTTGATGTTGTGGAATTTACAGGTCCAATGATGAGGCCCCAAATGGCACAACAACAACAACAGCAACCACAACAGCAGCAGCAGCAGCAGCAAACGTTACATGCAGCTGGTGGCAATATGTATATGGGAGGTGGTGGAATGGCCGCAATTGGAGGTATGCATCAAATGCATCAGAGGCTAGGATATCCGAGAACCAATAATCAACGGCCGCCGAATGTCAGTGTAGGACCAACAGATAATATAGGCAATAGTATCGCTGGCCGTGGAGCTCAGCAGGAATGGCGGCATCTTTTAATGCAGCAGCAAAATTTCCAAGCTCAAATGCGACCACAATTCAATCAACAGGGACATCAAGGTATTTATTTTGGAATTTTATCATTTTTTTTTAATGAAATCAAAAAATATTTCTCAAAAGCACAAATTGAACAAAATAAAATTGGACCATTTAGAATTAAATTACCTGCAATTTGAAAATTGATTAAAAAATCGTTTTCATCTAATTAGGTGGCTTTGGTATGGGAAATACGGGAGGAATGCAGATGAATGCAGCACAAATGCAACATCAACAACAACTTCAAAGATCTCAAAGTGGCGGTATGGGTGGAACTGGTATGCCCAACAATTCACAAATGCAACAATTGTTGACGCAACAACATCAACAGCAGACCCTTGTGATGCAACAAAACAATAATCAGATGTCCATGCAGATGCAAATGTCGCAATCGAGTTCTGTAACTAGCACGGGAACTGGTATGTAAATTCAATTTTTTCTTTTCACTATCTAAATTCAGCCAAATTAAGTATTTAATTGTTTATTATAAAGAAATTAAAGATTAATATTATCAATAATAATTTAATTTATTAGAATATTATTACATATTAAATAATAACAATAAAAATTATATGTTTACAGGCCTCGGATTATACGACTTTTTCCGACTTTTTTTTCAAAAATATGACTTTTATCGACTTATTTTAATAAAATGCGACATTTTTTTTTTACATTTGAAAATAAAATGTAAATAAAATACCATTGTTTTTGTATAAAATGTAGATCTTCTTCAGATCTTGTTCAATTCAATTATTTAACAAATTTTGAACTAAAATGATTTTTCACTAAATTAATTATTTTTAATAATTTTAATTAAATACATCACAAATTCAATTATATCAAAATTATTTTTTCAATTAAAATTTTAATGAAATTTAATAATTGTTTATAATTTAAAAAAAATATCACAATAAAATTGAATTATTTTTTGAAAATTTCAATTCAAAATAAACTAAAATTCAATTATTACCTAAAATTTTAATTCAAAATCAATTAAAAATCCAATAATTATCCAATATTTTCAATTTAAAATTTAATTATCCAAAATTTTCAATTTAAAATTTAATTGTTTACCAAGTTTTCAATTTAAAATGAAATAAAATTCAATTATTTTCTATCTATTCATAATTAATTATCCAAATTTTCAATCAAGGCCAGGTTTAAGTGAGGCAGTGCCATCTACATTGAAACTAAAATTTTGGAAAATTTTCAACAGCCTTTTCTTGAAAACAAAAAGGTAAAATGCTTTTTCCTTTATGGATAATTGATTATTGGCAAGATATACACTAGCTAAAACTTTTTTTGAGTTAAAATAATAAAAAAAATTTCATGTCAATAAATTAAATATGAGCACTTTTTTCACAAAAACTGTAACAGTACTTTCTCAGAAATTACAATCAAAAATGCAATTTCCATTTGGAAAATTAATAAACGCTAAAAAATACACGACCTAAGATTTACCAATCACGAAAATAACAAAAAAAAATTTTATTAAATATTTAACATATTGATACTGCTTTACTGATTGTGACAGCCCTTTGGTAGATTATGTATTTCAGGTGGTTAGCAACAGCGCCAATCTCCTCCTTTCGGCAAAACTGCGAAACATCTGGTGACATATATAACCTGCCAAAAGGCTGTCATAATGAGTAAAATATGTTATGTTAAAATACTTTTTTTTGTTATTTTCGTGATTGGTAAATCTTAGGTCGTGTATTTTTTAGCGTTTATTAATTTTCCAAATGGAAATTGCATTTTTGATTGTAATTTCTGAGAAAGTACTGTTACAGTTTTTGTGAAAAAAGTGCTCATATTTAATTTATTGACATGAAATTTTTTTTATTATTTTAACTCAAAAAAAGTTTTAGCTGGTGTATATCTTGCCAATAATCAATTATCCATAAAGGAAAAAGCATTTTACCTTCTTGTTTTCAAGAAAAGGCTGTTGAAAATTTTCCAAAATTTTAGTATCAATGTAGATGGCGCTGCCTCACTTGGACCTGGCCTTAAATTAAATTATTATCCAAAAATTCAATTAAAATTCAATTATTTCCCAAAAATTTGAATTCAAAATTAATTGAATTTTCAATAATTTGAATTTATAAGCATCTTAAATTTAATTATTTCTAAAATTTTCCATCGAAAATTTTTTTTTTTTGAAATTTAATAATTTCAATTATAACTCTAAGGAAATTCAATTATTTTTAACTATTTTAAGAATATTCTTTGAAATTTCAACTATCTGAAACCATTTTTCAATTCATAATTTTTTTTTGTATTTGTATACAATTTTTGAATGAATATACAAGTTTAAAAAAAATTTCGTTGGTAAACGTTGTGTACTTCAGCTTCATGAATTGAATTTTCGACTTTGGAATTTTAAAGAAACTTATTCCGAAATTTGGAAACACAATTATACAACTTTGGCAAAAATGAGAAAAAGAATTGTCAAAATTTGACACGTCATAAGATTACTATTCAAAAAAAACACGTGAAATCAGAAAAGGCCAACTTCAAGTTAGGACAGAAGGACAGACCAAGCATTTTATTATTATATAATTGGAAATGAGGCAAACATTTTTGAACTGAGCCACTTGAAACAGGCTTTTTTGAAATAATTTTATTACATTCAAATAGTTTAAAAAGACTCCTGGAATTTTCTAAAATTTTCATTTTTCAAATTAGCTATAAAATAGATTTTTTTTTTGCAAATTCATAGTAGTGTGTACGAAATCCTGAGAACAAAAAAAATTATCAATTTGGCTTGAAATTTGTTACTCGGGGGTTTTTAGAGTTGCTGATTACGATTCTGAGGTCAGACTTTCAAAATTCAAAATGTCGGATCTAATATGGCGGACGAATTTTGAAAGTCTCACCTCAGATTTATAATCAGCAATCCCAAAAAACCACCGAGTAACAAGTTCGAAGACAAATTGATAATTTTTGCACGACTCGTCTGCCATATTGGATCCGACATTTTGAATTTTGAAAATCTGACTCTTTTTGTCATGTCATATGTATCAATAAAAAATAATCCTTTAAGTTAAAGTGCCCAAAAGAATTCATAAATCAAAAATAAACTAAAAAAATCGTGTTTTTTATTAAAAAAAAAATTGCCTGCAATTTGATTCAGTACTAATTTTCAAAAATAATTTAAAGTTACATAAAAAAAAATAAAATTTTTCAAGTCTGATTAATGCACATTATTCGAATTCAAAAATTCGGAAAATGTTTTAAATAATTAAATTTTCCAACAATTTGATTAAAATATTATTGAAAAAAAAAATTAATTTTAAATGAAAATTTTTCGAAATAATTGAATTTCATAAGATTTTTAATTAAATTTTTTTAAAATAGTTGAATTAGAAAGAATTTGATACAAAATTTTTTAGAAATAATTGAATTTCAATTTTAAAATTGAAATTCATAAATTTTAATTGAAATTTTTTTTTGTTTACAAACATTAAAGAATAATAGAATTTTACAGTATTTTCAATTTAAAAACTTTTTATTTCCTTGAATTGTTAAAAAACTGTATTAAAGTAAATAAGAAGATTAATTAAGCGGAGAATTTTTTAAGAATTTTCAATTTAATTTGTTTTAAAAAAATGAATTTCAGAAGATTTTTAATTAAAATTTTCGTAAATTGGAATTTTTGTAAATATTTTATATGCTTTAAACAATAATTAAACTTTAAAGAATTTTAAATTGGAAAATGTTTTAAATAATTGAATTTTCGAAAATCTTGATTAAAATTCTTAAAATTAAATTATTCAACAATTTGAATTTTAAATAAAAAAAAAATTTAGAAATAATTGTATTTTAGAAGAGTTTGAGTTAAAATTTTTAGAAATAATATTTGAATTTCAGGAGATTATTAATTGAAACATTTTGATTTGGTGAAATTTTTTTTAAAAACTTTAGATAATAATTGAATTAGACAATAATTTCAATTGAAAATTGTTTTAAATCATGTAGAATTTGTTTTTAATTTTTGAAAATAATTGATTTTGCAAAAAATTCAAGTTAATATATTTTTTTTAATAATTGAATTTTAAAAAATAAAAAACAGTACAATCCGAGGTCTATTATTGAAAACCTCTTGAAATATTTTTAATTAGGGTCTGAGAAAATATTTTAATTTTTTGATAGAAAATCAGGGAAAAACAAAATAATATTTTTGTGTCAACCCTGCACAGTTTAGAAGTAAAAATTAATGTTTGATTTTATTTTTTTTTTAAATAAAAATAAATTTCTATTTCTCAGGTTCACCGATGCATCCACATCAGCAATACGGTGGTGGAAGTCCAGGTGTTCGAGGTCTACCTCAACAACAACAACAACAACAGCAACAACATTCTCAGCCCTCACAACCAGATCCATCGATAGGAACAGCGGACTTTAATTTTGATCTTTTGGACAATTTGCCTACTGGTGATGCAGCCAATTTTAGTGCCCAGGAACTTCTTAATTCGCTAGATCAAACTGCTGGTTTTAATCTCGACATTCTGTAAAAAAAAAAGAAAGAGAAAAGAACGTGTGAAGGGAATCCAAAACTTGAATATTCTTCTGAGATTTCCCAAGAATTTACCCTTCCGAAAAAAAAAAAACAATTGCCATTGGTTCTCTTTGTGACAATGAGTGTTTTCACTCCAACATAGAGAGAATTCATAAATTCTCTTCACTGCTGTTTAAGCAGCAATATTCTCAATCTTGATATTTTTTTTTTTTTTAAGATTGAGACGCAACTTGTTATGTGATTAAATGCGATTTTTATCGAAAGAGAGAGAAATAGAGGAAAAAATATTGTATATGGTACTTGCGATACACTCGATTTTGTCAAGTGTTTCTTCTTCTTCTTCTTCTTAGATAATCGCGATTTTAGTAAAATTTATCTTGCCGCGATATTTACGCGTTAGCAATTTTGTGCGTAATCACGGATGATATGTAATAATAACCCGTTAAAAAAAAAAAAAAAAATGAATTCTCATTTTCTTCGCACGGGTGCGATGATGTAGGTAAAAAAAAAAAGTTGTCCGAACCCAGAAGGTTGCGGTGTCGAATTTTATTTCAGTTTTTTATTTTTTTTTTTTTTTACAAATTTTCCCTTTTTTTTCTAACGCATGAATATTCCCTACATTGAAGTTATTAGAATTTTTTGTGAATTCAAAATTATCGAATTTATATTTAACAGAAGTTTAGGAAATTTCACTAAGGAGAATTTTAATTTAAACTTTTTCGTCTGCTAAACGCAAAACGCATGCGCCGAATTACGCGGTCTTTTTTTTGAATTTTATGTTTTTGTATTACGAGTTGATTAAGTATATTCACATTGAAAATCACAAACTTAACCTAAAATATTTATTAATCTAAAGTCCCTTCTTTCGTGGAGTGTCACTCATTTAAAAAAATATTCAATCAAAAATCTATTTTATAAAATTCTCTTAAATTCGATAATTTTTAATTCAACATCGCAAAAAAAAAAAAAATTCTTATCAATGTAGGGAATAATTTTGCTTTTTCATTTAGAATACTTCATTGCGGTGATAACGAACAATATAATTACAATATTCCAGTAAATTATTTCCTATTTTTTTTTTTTTTTAGTGAAAAAGACAATTTTTTGAAAACAAAACAATAATTTTTTCACGCACTTAAAATCGATGATCAAAAAATTTAAAAAATGAAAAATTATTTATTGAAAATTTAATTTCAATTTAAGTTAGAAATTTTTTTAATAAAATGTGATTGATAGAAAATTTGTAAATAAAAATGTTATTTTATTAAATTTCTTATTCAATTTTTCCCCGTTTTTTAATTTTTAAAAATTTGACTTATTTTCTTGTCTTAAATTACAAATTTTATTTTAAAAAAAAAACAATTTTCGATTTTAAAAAAAAATTTTGTTAAGTATTGTACTTATGCAAAATAACATTTTTAATTACAAATAATATAAATATATAGAAAGAAAATTAATGAAAGTTTTCATTGAAATTAGCTTAGCTTAGTTTATCAATAATTATTTATATATTTGATATTAGATAGGTATTTTGTGAATCAGAGTAATTGTAATATATATTTATTTCAATTACTTTTACCAGAATAACAAAGAAAGCGTGCTCATTGGCCTTTTATATTAGAAAAAAAAAATAAATAAGAAGATTTTTATGAATAATTATTATATATATCTATATAAAAATATTATATATACATATTCATATATATATACAATATACACATACATATTTATTGCCATATTTATTATATAATTATATATTATATATTATAAGCTTAAAGAATATTTAAGAATTTCATATTATTATTATTATTAAAAGAAAAATAAAAAAAAAAAAAAGAAACAAATGGGCATTTAAAGTTACAATTGTCATTTTTAAATTTTGTAGGACAAAAAAAAATGATGTTAAAGTTTCAAAAATTTGTAGAAGCATTTTGAAGTGCTTTTGAAAGTTTTTTTTTTTTAAAAAAGTAGTATATTTTGTAATTTAATTGAAATTTTTGTTTGCTATATTTTACAAAAATAACATTTTTTTTTCAATTACAAAAATAGAGAAAATATACAAAATTTATTTGTGATATTCTTTTTTTTCAAGTCAAATACAAATTATTTATTATAAAACTCGATTTGAAATTTATGATTTATTTTTCTCAAAATTTTTTTGTTTCTGATAATAATTTATTATTGAAAATAAATATTCTCTTTTTTTCAATATCAAAAATGAATTTCCTGATTTTTTTTTCATTTTGTCCTTATTTTGAATCCTTTTATTTAACTAATATTTTTATTTTAATTCGGAAAATGATTGTAAAATTTTAGCTGGTAAAAAATAAGTTTCACAAGATAAAATAGTAAAATTGTATATCTTAGGGGGAAAAAAAAAATTAAAAGTGCGTTAGAAATATTTTTTTTCTTCAATCCAATGGCAATGATTTACTGGAAAAAAGAAAATTTTGTTACTACTGTAACCTCGGTGGTTCGGATTGAGAGTTAAAAATAATAATAATAATAATAAAAAAAACAGTATAAGAAAAATATCTGAAATTGAAAATAGCACATAATGTATTTAATTGTCGCTTTCGGAGCGAGTCTACAATTAAGAGAAAGTCAATTATCAAGCATCTGTTTGTAGGCGAGTTGGCCGAGTGTTTTTTGTAAATTTTTTTTTTCTTTTTTTTTTTTTTTTGTAGAAAGAATTGTATCGTAGAAAGGAAGAAAACCTCGGATGAAAAAAAAAAAAACCCCCCTTCTAAAATATTTACACTATATATCTAAATTATGAGACCTTTAAAATGTACATAAAAAAAGTGTAGCATAGTTAAAAAAAAAAAAAAAAAAAAAAAAACCGTCTCCAAAAAGGAGTATCTAGAAATTTTAAGGGGGAAAAAAAAAATGAAAGGTCTCTTTAAGAATTTTTTTTTTCCAATTTAAGTGAGAAAGAAAAGCGTGAGCGAGCGAAATACTTGAACGATAGAATGCATTCGACATCGCGCAGTATTTATTCAATTTTTGATTTTGAATGCATTCTTTCGTTTCTAATCTATGTGGCACACACGGCACAAAAAAAAGACGGATTAATTCTCAAAAATTGAATAAAAGGCAAAAATTCATTTTTTTTTTTTAAAAAAAGTCTTCCTTGAAATTTAGAAAAAGTGATTTTTCTCGAAAATTGTTCAAAAAAAGAAATTAAAAACAAATTTTTTAAATATATTGCAATTGCCGAAAATTACAAATCTGAATCTCAATAATTTGTTTAAAAAAATCTCTGTAAATATTTATAAAAATAAATAATTTTGATTCAGAAAAAAATATCTCAGAAAATTAGCTAAAAAAAAGAATTTTTTCTAAATAATTATTCTTTCAAATTTTCATTTTTTCTTAAAATTAGTCTTTTTAATCATTTTTTTTTTTCACCTTTCAATTTTGAGAATAAAATCCGTTTAAAATGGTGAATCTTCCAAATAGTGATACATTCCATAAAATGAAAAAAAAAGTAGAGTCTTGTGGACATTTATCTAATCAAAAAAAAAGAAAAAAAAAAAAAAAAAAATATCGTTTCTAAAATAAATGAAACAGATTTAAGTAGCAGGTGAGCTGTAGACTAGAAAATAATAATAATAATAATAATAATAATAATTAATAATTAATAATTAAACAGTTGGAGTACGGCGAAAATTTAGAAGAGGAAACAAACTTCTAAATTCGCGGTGGGCCACTCGGATAAAAGTAGTTCGCTAAGGGCGTTGATTAAATATTATTCTCTTGTAAAATATTGGGGCCACAAAACATAATCTAAAGCGAGAAAGTGAAAGAGGAAGGAAGGATTATTATATACAGGTGCTCTGATTCTCAAAGTCAATTTTTCATTTAATTTCCAAAAAAAAAAAAGAAAAAACATTTTTGTTTTAATGAAAAAGGAAAAAAAATCCAAAAAAACAATTTTGTTTTAATAAAACAAAAAAAAAAACCAAATAATTGTTTTTCATAAGATTTTTTTTTTTTTTTTTTTTTTTTTAAATAGGGACCAACGATCAGGGCGAATCGATAAAAAAAATATCATTATCATGTCCTCTCGTTTCTTCCTGTAAAACAACAAATTTTTATATCTTAATCGATTTTCATCTTTTTCAAATTTTAACCATTTTTCTACAAAATTCTAAAAATTAAATTACTTTCACTCAAAATTTACAAAAAAAAAAAATCCAAGGCATTTTCAAAATTGCAACAAACTTTTTTTTTTAAACAAACGAAAAAAAAATGGAATTTTTCAAATCCTTTTTTTGATAATTATTTCTCAAAAAAAAAAAAAAAAATAATAATAATAATAATAATAATAATAATGAAGGAAAAAATTAAAACATTTTTTAAACAACACATTAATATTTGAAATTTAAATAGCTTGAAAAATAAATTTTTTTTGCGATGTCATTTTCTAATACTGAAAAAAAAATTATCGTAAATTTTTCCAATTTTAATAATATTCAACTATTAATTTTCTCATATGAATTTTTGTGGGATCAGTGTTTTTACAATGACACTTTTTTGATAATAATAATAATAATAATAATAATAATAATATTAATAATAATAATATTAATAATAATACAAGAAAAAAAAAATATTAATAAGTCGAGGCATTACATTACCTTTTTGACAATTGTAAATATCGAGTTGTGAAATAAAAAGAAATAAAAAAAAAAAAAGAAAAAATAAGGTGACACGTGTCCGTAGTTTACAATTTTTACACTGTAATTTCAATATAAAAAAGAAAAACTTACAATTTTCTGTTTGACGTGCGTTGCGACTTATTACAAAAAATTTTTTTTTTTTTTTTAAATCAAATTTCGCAATTATTTTTTTTATATATATATATATATATATAATTCGCTCTGCTCTTTAAGAGGGTCTTTCGTTCTTTTTTTTTTCAAAAAGTTATTAATTACGAGATGAAGTGTATATTACTCATAAAAAAAAAAAAAATTATTGTGATATAGATCTAATTAAGCAGAAAAAGAAAAAAAATTTCCTTCGTTCTCATTTGAGAAATTTATGGTTGTGATTTTTTAATCAGATTATTTTCAAAAAAAAAAAAAAAAGAAAAAAAAACCCCTCTAACAAATCTTGCGAAATAATAATAATATTAATAATAATAATAATAATTGTAATAATAATAATAATCAATTTTGTTCATAAATTATTCCGAGGCATTCCGAAATTTTACGAACAATATTCAAACCAAAATTTTCATTTATCATGGTAAAATTTTTTAAATAAAAATTAATTTTTTTTTTTGTTAAAAGAATTGAATTTAAAATAAATTTTTTTCATAATTAAATATTTGGAATTGATAAATTAGAAATTTATGGTTTGGATATTTATTGAAGGACAAATTTTTGTTATGAGATTTTCGAGTATATTTTACTCCTGTTATTTTCCGTGACGGAAAAAAATTACTCAAATGCAATAATAATTTAAAAAGAAAAAAAAAAATGAAAAAAAAAATATACGTGATAAGTAATTAATTCATTTGTTGTGAGAGACCCTCTTGAAAATGGCCATGGTACTTTTTTTTTTAATAAGCGTTTTTTTTTTTTTTGTTTTTTTTTTTCTTCCCCTCTCGACTCAATAAATATTACGAGCACGTGTCTTGCATAACATTGAGCGAAGTTCGTGCAACAATTTTTGTAAATATTTGCGTTTATGTTATATTTATATTTCTACAGGCGAAATATATATAGTTTTTAATGTATTGAAAAGTTTTTTTGTTTTTTTTTTTTACTCTGGCGACATCGTTATTTAACGAAAGAAAATTTGATATATGTAAACAAAAGAACTACTTTGTAAATAACAGCTATTGATTTATCAATTTTTTTTTTTTTTGTTGATTGTAAAATAATAGCTTTCGTATAGTTATTTTTATTTTCCTATTTTTTATTAAGTAATACTAATAATTATTGTTTTATCATTTATATTTAACTGATAATTTTTATAACGCGACAATATTTGTTTCCCTTTGGTCAATGATCTCAAAAAAAAAAAAAAATTCTTTTTCTTAAATTTGACCCTTTTTGCCGTATCATATTTTTTTTATATTTTAACACACTCTTTTCGTTAAAATTGTATAAATTTGTTGTGAAATACAATTTTTAATAATTGTACAGGCGATTGAGTATCATGGCACTTTAATGAAAAAAAAAAAAAAAAAAAAAACCTTCTTCCGTGAAACAGATAATTGTATGACATATGCATTGGATGAGAATATCGACACAGGCCATTTTTGTCGAGTTTTTCAAATTGAAAGACGAAAAACGAAAAAGAAAATAAAAACAGCATATGTTTAGTTGAATTTAGTTGCGAGCGATGACGTTGTGCAGCGATGATAAATTATTCACGAACATGTTTTACTGTACGAGAGTCGAGACATTTTTTCATGTCTTTGTATATTTTTATGCAATGTTGTAGAATGATATTGTTTCAAATATATTATACAGATAATGATATAAAAAAAAAAAAAATGAAAACAAGTTTATAAGTCAATTTATTGAGAAAATTTCTTTAGATCCCTGAAAAAAAAACTGTAGCTACTAATAAAAACTTATTAAATATTTATATGTATTTATAACAATTTTATAGCGATAGAACTAAGTGAAAAATTTACTAAAATTCAATTATTGTCTAAAGTTTTTTTTAAAAAATTTTATCAATTCAAAATGAAAGTTTTCAATTAATAATCTGAAATTCAATTATTATTTCCTAAAAATTTTAACTCGACTCTTCTATAATACTAAGTATTTCTAAAATTCTTTGTTGAATAATTTAATTTTAATAATTTTAATCAACGTTTTTGAAAATTTAATTATTTGAAACATTTTCCAATTCAAAATTTTCAAAAATATAATTATTATTTAAAGCTTATAAAATCTGTACAAAAATTTAAATTTACGAAAATTTTAGTTAAAAATCACCTGAAATTCAATTATAGTTCCAAAAATTTTAACAATATTGCTCTTTCAAAACTCAATTATTTCTCAAATTTTTAACTTCAATTTCTTTTTCAAATAAATTATTTCTAATAATTTTAATCAAATTTTTCAAAAATTCAATTACATAAAACGTTTTCTAATTATTAATTCTTTAAAATTAAATTTTTGTTTATATAATTTTTAAATACATTCAATAATTCAAGTTTATTTAAATTTAAAAATGAAAATTCAATTTTTAAAACATTTTTCAATTGTTAAAATTCTCCATAATTCAATTATTTCTAAAAATGTTATTTTAAATTCTTCGCTAAATTAATTTTTCATTACTTTTAATACAGTTTTTCAACAATTTAGGGAAATTAAAAATTTTTTTAATTAAAAATACTCTAAAATACAATTATTCTTGAAAGTTTGTAAAAATAATTTTAACAATTAAAATTTATAAAAGTTTCAATTTAAAATCTTTTGAAATTTAATTACTTCCAAAAAACTTTTTCAAATTCAATTAGTAATTGAATACTTAATTGAATGTTAATTCAATTGAAAATTTTCTTCCTAAATTTTTATCTATATATAATTCTTTGTTTAATCAAGATTCGCGATAGAGAATCGACGCCAAGTAAAAAAAAATCCGCAAATATATTTTCTCAAAATATTGGCATTTTTTGACCAAAATTTGATATCATAAAAAATTCTTTACCGAATTCGTTCAAATCTTTTTTGCGGGGAAATAATGTAAAAAAAAATTATTTATGTGGTGAAATTGATTTTTTTTTTGCAATCAATTGCAATGTAGAATAAAAGAATAGTTTTGGTCTAAATATGAAATACAGTTAATAATTATCAAAATAATTAATTGAAATCAATTTTTTGATTAAGAAAAATTTCTATCGTAGCCGCAGTTATGAAAACTTGGCGTGAATTATTATTTTTAAGTATTTAATAATATTATTTATTATTTAATATATATTTATATTCTTCATTAATTTTTCGTTAATCTACTTGCAGTAGTATCTGTGAAAAAATAATTCACGCACCAAGTTTTCATAACTGCGCCTACGATAGAAATTTTTCTATCAAAGAATCAAAGTTATCAAGTTATTATAATTATATTTTGAAACATAATAAATTGATGTGCTGTCAAAACCCAGACAGCACGTAAACTTGCAGCAAGCTTGCCGCGCAATATTGCCAACTTTGGACAGCATGCTTGCCGCAAGCTTCAAATGTCCCACTTAACCCAAGCTTGTATGGTAAGCTCGCCGAAAGATTGCAGTGTAAGGTTACTGCAAGATTGCACAATAAGATTATCGCAAGATTCCATGATAAGCTTACCGTATGATTGCAGTGTAAGGTTACTGCAAGATTGTCTAATAAGATTACCTCAAGCTTGCATAGTAAGCTTGCACGGTAAGCTTGTGGCAAGGTTGGTGCAAGGTTTGCCAATAACCTTGCCCAATCAGTACAGAAGTTTCCATTGAAAATGAGCACTATGCGCACTTGCACTCACAAGCACTTACGGCTGCGCAAGAAAATTTTTCGACCTCCCAGAAACTGGTGCTGAATGTATATATGTATACAAAAATAAATTTCTTCCCCTCAATAAATTTTATTGTTATATTCCGCAAGCTTGCTATAAGGTTACCGAGCAAGCTTGCTGCAACCTTCTGTGCTGATTGGCAAGGTTATTTGTCAACCTTGCACCAACCTTGCGACAAGCTTACCGTGCAAGCTTACTGAGCAATCTTGCAATAATATTATTGTGCAATATTGCAGTAATCTTACACTGCAATCTTTCGGTAAGCTTACTATGCAAGATTGGTTAAGGTGGGACATTTGAAGCTTGCGGAAAGCTTACTTGCTATCTGGGAAAACTATTATAATTTAAATAAACGAAAATACGTGTGTATAAAATTTTTAAATGACCCTAAAACGAGTGATACTTCATGAAAATGTAAAATTATTTGTCAATTACAGTCGATAGTAATCGATCGAAATTTTTCAGCAAGAAATCGTTAAGTACGAAGTTGTCGATTCTTATTTTTTTTTTATAGAAACTGTCATTAATTATTAAAATCTTCCCAAATAGCACGGAAACTTGCCAAGCTTGCCGCGAAAGCTTGCTGCAAGCTTGTCTGAGCTAGCGAACTGTCCCACCCAGGGCAAGCTTGCCGTGAAAGCTTGCTGTAAGCTTTCCAGGAAAGGTTGCTGCAATCTTGCCATGAAAGATTGCTGCAGGCATACTAAGAATGATTGCGGCAAGCTTGCCGTGAAAGATTGATGTAAGCTTGCTACGTAAGGTTGAAGGAGAATTTCAACAAGCTTCTGGAAAGGTTGCTGCAAACTTGCTGCAATTTTTAAAAAATACATTTAAAATTTTAAAAAAATATATTTGTTTTTTAAATTTGAAAATCCTTGTGACGTTTATTATTATTAATTATGTCCTGTTTATTTTTATTTGGAAACTTAACAAGAAAATTTTCGAAACAAATTTGAGGGGACTGGGAATTGAACCCGGGTTCAATTCCCAGTCCCCTCAAATTCCGAAAATATTTTAAAAATTGTTTGCCCATTATCGGACTAGGCTTAAAAGTTTCGTAAAAAGAAGTAATTTTTTTGAAAAAATTTTGAAAAAAATCGATCAGTACGTCAAATGAGAAAAATAATCATTAAAACAAAAAATTTTAAAAGTAATATTATTTAAACAAAATTTTCGATTTTTTTTTTTTGAAAAGTACGTTTAAAAACGCACATTTGAAAAAAAATACTTTTAAAATTGATGCATTTTTAAGGAAGTTATGAGCATTCAAAAATTAAAAGTCATGAAAATTCTCCAATTTTCGAAATTCCTTAAACTCGAAAACGGCTTGCTAAAAAAATTTGAAAAAATTCATGGAAGCTAGTCTCAATTAGTACTAAAAGAAAAAAAATTCTCAAAAAAATCGGAGATGCAATTGCAGATGGACTTTCACTTTGGCGTGGAATACATTATATATTTTTTTATTATCCGAAAACATTACCCATGAAATGTTTGAATCACTTTTAATTTCTACGAAATCCCCACTCTGGTTTTATTGTTAAGTGAGAAATAAGTGATGATCCATAAAAATTAATTTTTCCATTTCTTTAGAACAGTAAACTTGTTTTTACAGTTTTGAAATTTTTGATAAAATCTATTATTTATGACGATTGTCGTCTTTTATTTCACATCAAAATTTTTCATTGAAAAAAATAATCTAAATATATATACATATATATGAGGCAAAATTCCTAAAATGTCCGAACAAAAAATTAAAATTTCTCGAATTTAATCCATACTTTTCTAAAATGTTGTTATTGTTGGTGAAAGTCTAAAAATCAATTATTATTGAATTTAATAAAATAGTTTTTGAATTACATCGTTTTTAATTTTTGACTTTTGAAAAAAAAAATTTTTTTCAATGTAATATATTTATAAGTAGAATGCATAAAAGTTAACATATATATAATGATTTTTAAAGCTTTTTTGTCGAGCTACACGCTGTTAATAAAAATTTTTTTTTTTAAATAACATTTGACCTTGAAATTCAAGGTCAAAATGTTAATTTACGTTTATCTCAAAATCGGATTTTTTAAAATTATTTTTAACTATCTCAATGGAAAGCTTGACTAATTTCCTACAAAACATGTAATTTTCAGAGTGGGATATTTAAAGTTTTTGAGATATTAATTAATTAATTAATTAATGTTTATAACAAATGAAATATTTTACAAACGAATAAAGTTACCGTAATTCTGAAGTTAGTAATTGAAAGTTAACGTAATTCCGCATCCAACGAGCCCTATATGAAGTATTTTGGATAAGTAGATTGTTAATAAACAATTATTTAACATTGCAATTGTTTATTAACAATCTACTTATCCAAAATACTTCATATAGGGCTCGTTGGTTGCGGAATTACGTTAACTTTCAATTACTAACTTCAGAATTACGGTAACTTTATTCGTTTGTAAAATATTTCATTTGTTATAAACATTAATTAATTAATTAATTAATATCTCAAAAACTTTAAATATCCCACTCTGAAAATTACATGTTTTGTAGGAAATTAGTCAAGCTTTCCATTGAGATAGTTAAAAATAATTTTAAAAAATCCGATTTTGAGATAAACGTAAATTAACATTTTGACCTTGAATTTCAAGGTCAAATGTTATTTAAAAAAAAAAAATTTTATTAACAGCGTGTAGCTCGGCAAAAAAGCTTTAAAAATCATTATATATATGTTAACTTTTATGCATTCTACTTATAAATATTGTACATTGAAAAAAATTTTTTTTTTCAAAAGTCAAAAATTAAAAATATTGTAATTCAAAAACTATTTTATTAAATTCAATAATAATTGATTTTTAGACTTTCACCAACAATAACAACATTTTAGAAAAGTATAGCTTAAATTCGAGAACTTTTAATTTTTTGTTCGGACATTTCAGGAATTTTTCCTCATATATGGGACATTCCACGTCAACACGGACAGAGCTCTAAACAAAAATGGTTTTGATGGATTTAAACGTTCTAGGGCTTAAAAGATTTCTACATTCATGTACTTTAAGATGCCGATGGGCGTTTTTTAAAAAATTTCATTTTTGATGACAATAGAGCTGTCAAAAGTCAAAAAGTCTAGAAATTTTTAAATACTTTTACGAATTAAAAGCTAAAAACGAGGTATAAAATTCTGAAACTCATTCTTTAACAGTTTTCAGGGTCACTGATCATTAATCTAAATTTTGTTTTTTAATTCAAAATGGCGGATCCAATATGGCGGACAAAAGATCAAAAAAGCAGAAAAAATGTTTTTTTTTGCGGAAAACATATTATTCGATAGTTTTTAAGGTCGCTGATAAAGAATCTGAAGTTATTTTTTAAAATTTCAAAATATCGGATCCAAAATGGCGGACAAAATTTTTTAAAAAAGTTTAAAAATAAATTAATATAATTAGATATTAAAAATATACATATAGAATTGTTTTTTGTAGAGAAATAGGGACCTAAATTAAGTAAATGTAAAATACTTTTGTATCAACAAATTATTATGAATAATAAACAAATTTTTGAAAGTCAAAATACTTAATTAGAAATTCAATTACAAATCTACATAATATAATATGAAGAAATCTTTATGACGTGAGTTAGTGTTAGTCAATATATGAAATCATCCACAGAAATTTATACTTCAGCTTTGTTGAATCGGTTTATTTCTTTCACTGTATGAAACACACATTTAGGCATATATTTACTTATTAGATTTTAATGTATATTTAAGCTATCGCCTGATATATATATATTAGGCCATTTCTAAGAAATTCCTACTCTAATTGTATAGTGTTAACTAGAAAATAAGTGATTTTTGGCGTATATATATATATAATGAGAAAATTTGAATAATATTCACTATAGTCTTTTTACTCTCAGTATAAGGAACATCTAACAAAATGTTTGAACGTAAAACATTTAAAGTTTCAACTTCTCTTTTTCTGCTATTTTTATGTGAAGGCCTATTTTCGACTTCAGCATCAATATTTGTAAGAGAAAATCCTGACCGTACTGCTCCTGAATATAATGTTGACTATTTGGTAAGTTATTTTTTTCCTTTTCTTTATAACAGTTATGTTTAAAATAATTTTTTAAAAAATTTTAACGCCAAAAATTTTAATTTTTCATTCCGGGCTCTATTATAAATACCAATAAGAATTAATTTAATTTTTTTTTGGGTCATATGCGTTAATGAGTTAATCCCAAATGATTTTAAATTCCTATCCATATAGTTGTTCGCTTTTTCCATAGATATAATGAACACAATATTATAATTTTAAAATAACCATAAATAACATGAATAAAATTACAGGCAATAACTTTTGATACACCTTTAGATGTATTGAATGTGAATGGTCTTGAAATTAAGGAAAAAACAAAAATTGGTCTAGAAAAATATTCACAGAATCTACAAAAATCTTATGAACCAGTTATTAAAAGGATTATTAGTGGCACTTATCATTATTTCTTTGGATACATAATAAACGTGGAATTTGGAGAAAGCAATTGTACTAAAGGACAGAAAACTAATTGCGTTTTAAAACAGAATGGGGAGTCCGAAATGTGTACTGTTACAACTTTTAGGGATTTAAAAGTAATATGTCCTATACAAAAAGACTGCAGTGCTGCTGAAGTTAAAGTGGATAAAAATGAGGTAAGTTTTCATCTATATGTAATACAATTTACATATTATATCTGAACACATATTTAGAACATCCATAAATCGAACAAGACTAATTTTAAACGAGGGCATTGTTATATTTTAATTTTCGCCATCAGACTGCATAACTTTGAGATACATGATTATGTATTAAAAATCATTAGTTACAATTTTCATTTTATGAAATTTCATTTGTCCTAATTATTTATACCTAATTAGTATACCTAATTAGTATACAGATCGGGAAAAACCTCAGCTTTCGTTTGCAATTGTTTATTTAAAAAAAACGCACCGATTTTAGTGAAAATAGCAAATTTATGTTTAATTATAAAAAATCAAGGTCAAAATTCAAAAATTTTAGAAACGAAATTCACCATTGAAAAGAGCATGAAAAATCCTTCAAAAAAACATACCTGTTAAAATTGTTTTTATTGCATTTATTGACAGAAAAATTCAAATAGTAGGCGGTGTCAGGGAAAATTGATAAAATTGACCCCCCTCTATCTCCCACAAAATTTCAAAAAAGTCAAAAATTTTTTTTTGGGATATTTTACTATCAGGTAAGACAACAATTTCCCCAAGTTTCACTTTTTTTTCGAGAAATCAATTTTTTAACTCAGGACATTACACGTAAAATGCCTCAATTACAGAATTTTTATATAACCAAAAATTCACATCACAGAATTTTTATTTTTTCGAAATTTTAATTGTCAGAATTTTTATTTAACATAATAGGCATTTTAAATAATTTTTATTTGATTGAATTTCATTCAATAGAATTTTCTTTTAGATGAATTTTCATTTGTTCGAATTATAATTAGATATAATTTCCATATAACCTATTTGTTCAAACTACAGAATTTTTACTTAACCGAAAAATCATTTAACAGAATTTCTAATTGATAGAATTTTCATTTGTCCGAAATTTCAAATGGCCGAACAAACAATCGATTTTGGCGCGATTTTTCAAATCAACCAATAAAAAATTATCCATAAAATTGTGATTCGTTGATTTTAAAAATCGCGTCGAAATCTTTCTGTCGATTGTTTGTTTGGCCATTTGCAATTTCGGACAAATGAAAATTCTATCAATTAGAAATTCTGTTAAATGATTTTTCGGTTAAGTAAAAATTCTGTAGTGTGAAAAATCGGTTATATGGAAATTATATCAAATAATACAAAAAAAAAAAATTGTCTGTTTCTTGAATTAGACATATATTTCCTATAGTATTTTCGCCCGCTGAAACCGAATCTGAGCTCAGAATTGCTCCATCACCCTCAGTTTTTTTTAAATCGACCAAAACCACCCTTAAACGGACAAATTCACACTTCGGAGATAAAAAATAAATCAACTTATTTTTTAAAAAAAACGAATTTTACATCTACGAAACTTTGCTCCACTAACTCAAAAACAAAGCCAGTATTGATCCAGTACCCCCTGAATTTTTTTAATCGAAAAAACTACCCCTAATCTGAGGAATCAAATTCTGGAGATAAAACAATAAAATAACTGATTAACAAATTTTATAACCAGATATTTTTACTCCAGCAATGCAGAAACATTGCCAGAAATGCTCCCTCACCCTCTAAATTTTTTTTAAATCGAAAAAACCACCCTTAAATAGAAAAATTCAAATTTAAGAAGTAAAAAAATATTAAATTACCGGCTTTTTTTAAAAACAGAACCTTACATGTATGTAGTTTTGCTCTACTAACTCAAAAAAATAAAGCCAGCATTGATCCATCACCCTCTGAATTTTTTTAAATAAAAAAAACTACCCTTAATCTGAAGAATCAAACTTAGGAGGTAAAACAATAAAATAACTGATTAAAAAAGTTTATAACCACACTGTAAAAAGTCTTAATGGAATTTTACCACTTTGAAAGTGGGAAAGATTATTACCCACTATCAGAACGGCACCTTTACTGTCGATGGGAATAAAATTTTTAGGTTATGTACTTTTCCGAAATTTTATAAAATATTAAATTTTTATGTTTAGAAAAAAATATAGGAATAATTTATACTTTTTATGCGATTAGGATGAAGGTATTTACTTTTAAGTTATTAATATTCGCTAAAGAATTTTATAAAATAAAGAAAAAATAATTATAAACACAATTAGACTCTATATTTTATTCCTATATTTTTGCACAAGAAACATTAATATTTTTGTTTTTCATATTCAAGTTTAATTTAAATTATGAACAAAAACTTTTATGAATTGTCCTATGTAAGGATAAAATAACTTGTGTCGTAAAATTTTACCATTTTTACGTCATCTTTACAATCAAAAAGACAATTGTCGATGAATGCCGACTGCTGTCGGGCATTAACGATTGCACACGATGCATAAATCGTAAATGTATGCGTATATTATGAATTTCAAAATTTGGGAATTTTCCAAAAATTGTCAATATTACTTTAAAAAATGGTAATTTTACACGCTAATGTATTTTTCTAAAGAAACGGGAATATTACCAACACTTGTGATTATACTACATTAAAAACAGGAAAAATACTACAGTGTGGAATTGTCATTTTTGCTTTAGTAAGGTTACGTTCGCCAATGGTAATTTTCCCATCTAGTGCAGTTTCACAGCCTTCAGTCATTTCGTCCTTTTGAAAGTGGGTAACATTATTACCCACTTTAAAAGGAGAAATTTCGCCGAGGAATGAAAAATCCCAATATTCGAAATAGTAAAATTACCAAATATTGTATTTTCCATTTTGGACCCTGTATTATTTCTGCATTTAATATAGTATTTGTGCCAGGGATTCTTAAAAGTAAAATTCCTATCTTTAGGAAAATTCTGTTTGAACTTTTTACAGTGCAGGTATTTTTACTCCAGCAATGCGGAAACATACCTGGCTGTAAAATTTTTCAATCAGTTATTATATTGTATTACCTCCTGAATTTGATTCTTCAGATTAGGGGTAGTTTTTTCGATTAAAAAAATTCAGAGGTTGATGAATCAATGCTGGGTTTGTTTTTGAGTTACCCTGGCGGATTCGATTTGCGTAATGTCTACTTAACTAAGCGGACTTTAGGTAGACATTAGGTAGACATGTAAAAAAACGTATAAAAAAGCTATTAATCGACTTATTATGATAAAAAAAGTTGATAAAAGGGTAAATGAATGTTTATAGAGTAAATTCGTACAAAATTTGTAATTAATAAAGCAATAAATAATTAATAATGAATGGAAATGTGCGCGAGGTACCTGATCAGTTCAGCTGTACAATTATTTTCGTGCTATTTTCATGAAAAGAATATAAATTAACTGCAAAAACAATTGATATTTATAAAAAAGTGTAAAATTGATTTAATTTTATTGTTTGCAATACGAATTATTAAATAATAATTAAGTTTTTATCAAATGTGAATAGTGTTGTGAAAACCTGTGAAAACTAATGAGTTACTACATTACCGATCGCATATGATAATAAAAAGTTCTCGATGAGTGTAACAAAAAAGCTGCAATCATGTCCGTAATTTTGGACGAGAAACAATTATGAAATCAATAATTATTTGTATAACTTTATTCTGCATTTTAAAATTCACTTTTTATTTTCTTTCAAAGCAAAAGCTTGGAAGAAAACATGCTCGCACTGTATTGTAAAAACTGGTGGCGCCATCTCTCATATGCGATCGGTAATGTAGTAACTCATTAGTTTTCACTGGTTTTCACAACACTATTCACATTTGATAAAAACTTAATTATTATTTAATAATTCGTATTGCAAACAATAAAATTAAATCAATTTTACACTTTTTTATAAATATCAATTGTTTTTGCAGTTAATTTATATTCTTTTCATGAAAATAGCACGAAAATAATTGTACAGCTGAACTGATCAGGTACCTCGCGCACATTTCAATTCATTATTAATTATTTATTGCTTTATTAATTACAAATTTTGTACGAATTTACTCTATAAACATTCATTTACCCTTTTATCAACTTTTTGCTTCCTCGTGGAGGAAGCTATGTAGTCCTTTCGTTTATAAAATTTTTAAAAATGGTGAAAACAAATTTTCCTCTATATAGAAACATGTTATACGAGATCCTGATCAATTGTCCGGATGTATGTATGTCTGTATGTATGTGTGTGTGTGTGTGTGTATGTGTGTGTGGATAGTTTTTGTGAACACGATATCTTTAACAGGTTTTAATGGATTTGGGTAAAATTTGGTAGGCTTATTTAACACATTAATCTCTCAAAAATGACGAGAGGATTTTTAAAAATACCCCAAAAAAAAAATTTTATCGTCTTTTTTCCAAAAATTTTTTTTTAATTGAAAAAATTTTTAAATCGAAAAATTTAAGGTAATATATAATATAATCGTCTTCTTTATGTCAAGATGAATCGATTGATATATATAAAATATAGATTTGATTGAAATTTAAAGAATTAATGAAAGTTAAAAAATCAAAAATTCTCATTTTAGCTAAAAAATGATGTGTTTATTTAAATTCATGTTTATATATGAAATAATTTTATTCCCTGCATTGAAACGAATTGGTTGGTATATATAAAGTATAGATTTGATTGAAAATTTGAGAATTAATAAAAATTGAAAAATCGAAAATTCATATTTTAGCTAAAAAATTTTGTGTTTTTTTAAAATTCAAGTTGATGAATAAAATAATTGTATTCCTTGCATTAAAACGAATCGATTCGTATATATAAAGTTTATGTTACACTCAAAATTAATTAAAATTTTCTTTATTTTTCAAAAAATTTAATTAATTTAAAACATTTTTAACTCGAAATTTTTTAAATCAATCAATTGAATTGGACAAATTCATTGCTTCCTTCACGAGGAAGCGAATTTTTTGCTTCACATAATGAGGAAGCATAATGTTTATGAAATAAACATAAAGGACCCCCTTCTTGTTTTTATCATAATAAGTCGATTAATAGCTTTTTTATACGTTTTTGCTTCCTCGTGGAGGAAGCTATGTAGTCCTTTCGTTTATAAACTTTTTAAAAATGGTGAAAACAAATTTTCCTCTATATAGAAACATGTTATATGAGATCCTGATCAATTGTCCGGATGTATGTATGTGTGTGTTTATGTGTGTGTGGATCGTTTTTGTGAACACGATATCTTTAACAGGTTTTAATGGATTTGGATAAAATTTGGTAGGCTTATTTAACACATTAATCTCTCAAAAATGACGAGAGGATTTTTAAAAATACCCCAAAAAAAAAATTTTATCGTCTTTTTTCCAAAAATTTTTTTTTAATTGAAAAAATTTTTAAATCGAAAAATATAAGGTAATATATAATATAATCGTCTTCTTTATGTCAAGATGAATCGATTGATATATATTAAGTATAGATTTGATTGAAATTTAAAGAATTAAAGAAAGTTAAAAAATCAAAAATTCTCATTTTAGCTAAAAAATGATGTGTTTATTTAAATTCATGTTTATATATGAAATAATTTTATTCCCTGCATTGAAACGAATTGGTTGGTATATATAAAGTATAGATTTGATTTAAAATTTGAGAATTAATAAAAATTGAAAAATCGAAAATTCATATTTTAGCTAAAAAATTTTGTGTTTTTTTTAAATTCAAGTTGATGAATAAAATAATTGTATTCCTTGCATTAAAACGAATCGATTCGTATATATAAAGTTTATGTTACACTCAAAATTAATTAAAATTTTCTTTATTTTTCAAAAAATTTAATTAATTTAAAACATTTTTAACTCGAAATTTTTTAAATCAATCAATTGAATTGGACAAATTCATTGCTTCCTTCACGAGGAAGCGAATTTTTTGCTTCACACAATGAGGAAGCATAATGTTTATGAAATAAACATAAAGGACCCCCTCCTTGTTTTACATGTCTACCTAATGTCTACCTAAAGTCCGCTTACTTAAGTAGACATTACGCAAATCGAATCCGCCAGGGTAGTGGAGCGGAAATACAAAGATTTAAGTAAGGTTCTGTTTTAAAAAAGTCAGTTATTTAATTTTTAATCTCCTAAATTTGAATTTTTCTATTTAAGGGTGGCTTTTCGATTTAAAAAAAATTTAGAGGGTGAGGGAGCATTTCTGGCATTGTTTCTGCATTGCTGGAGTAAAAATAACTGGTTATAAAATTTGTCAATCAGTTATTTTATTGTTTTACCTCCAGAATTTGATTCTTCAGATTAGGGGTAGTTTTTTCGATTAAAAAAATTCAGGGGGTGCTGGATCAATGCTGGCTTTGTTTTTGAGTTAGTGGAGCAAAGTTTAAGGGTGGTTTTGGTCGATTTAAAAAAAAACTGAGGGTGATGGAGCAATTCTGAGCTCAGATTCGGTTTCAGCGGGCCAAAATACTATAGGAAATATATGTCTAGTTCAAGAAACAGACAACTTTTTTTTTGTGTGCCTGTGTAATTCGAACAAATGAAAATTCATCTGAAAGAAAATTCTATGCAATAAAATTCTACCCAATAAAAATTCTTTAAAATTCCTTTTTCCGTTAAGGGTATGTGGGAACCTCCCACGTGACCTAGTATGGGAAAATGTGTTTTGGTAGTATACATTTCACTCTAAAATGAAAAAGATTTTTGTTTACAATTTTGAGGGTTGATAGATTAGGGATACAGCATTCATACTTTCTCTTTTTTAAAAATTCTCTTTTTCAATTGTAAATAGAAAAATTAATTAATTAATAAGTTATATAGTTTCTATGTTGTCATTTTTTTTAACAATTGAATTTTTGAAGATTGTTTAATGAGATAAATTAAACTTGTATAATCGATGCAAATTGTTGTATTTTAATTAAATTCAATTAAATTAATTTAATCATAATTTTAATAAAGAAAACTTTTTTTATCTTTCTTTATTTTATTATTATTTATTTTTAATATAAATGTAATCAAAAGAAAAGATTTATTTAAAAGTATTTTAAAAACAACAATTTGCATCGATTATACAAGTTTAATTTATCTCATTAAACAATCTTCAAAAATTCAATTGTAAAAAAAAATGACAACATAGAAACTATATAACTTATTAATTAATTAATTTTTCTATTTACAATTGAAAAAGAGAATTTTTAAAAAGGAGAAAGTATGAATGCTGCCACCTACCGTGCAAAGTCGGCGGCTCAACTTCTTTATCGACTAATAATTTGGATGTCACTAGAAAATTCCCTAGCCTGTCAAACTCACTTACGCGAAAATTTTACACTTTAAACTTTATTTATTTAATAATAACACGTTAATTTATCACAAATACAGCACAAATCTATCACTAAATACTTTTATTATTCAATTCAATTACACTTTTCCACAGTTTCCACTCAGTTTCTACACAATTTTCACTCCAACTAAATGTTTAACCAATGTGTAACGAATGTACAACGAATTCAGCGTACATTCCGATTTCGAGACCCGCCTGGGTTGATTCTATTCTTTGTCCATTGAATTTAATTTTCAATTTATGTTTCATAATTTATTACAATTATTTTATTAAATATTTAATAATATTGTTAACAAAATGCAAATAAAGGCATGTACCTAATTATAGAAAAAGTTTCAAACAAAAATAATAATCTATTATATTTGTAAAATTTGTCTGAAAATAATAATAATTGTTGAATAAATTTTTTTAAACTAAATAATAATTTAAGGTGATTTTTATAAAATGAACATTAATTTAGATGCTCTGGAAAGAAAAGTTCATTTTTTCTTACATTCGATTTTTTCGACCATCGAGATATTTCAATACATTTTCATGTGCTTTGCATGCACTGTCTTTTTTAAGAAAGGAGATTGCTTTATTTTTATTATTTTTGCGTTAATTTATGGTAAATGAGTAGAATAGCGAGATTCCTTGTACCAAACAAAATCATTTCTCCAAAATTTTAACCCGAAATCATTTTTTATTTCAAAGAAAGTTTAAAACCACAAAAAAAACGTCCTTTGCCCACATACCCTTAAATGAAAATTTCAGGAAATAAAAATTCGAACAAACAAAAATTCTGTGAAGTGAATTTTTGATTATATAAAAATTCTGTAATATAGAAAATCGTTTTGATGAAAATTCTGTAAAATACTAATTTGAACAAATAACAATTCGGGTCAAATCTAATTATGATAAATGAAATTCCATAAAATAAAAATTCTAACTAATTATTTTTAGAATATAAACATGCATCCCATAATTTTGTGTTTCAGCATCCTATAGTACAAGTTACGCTTGCTGGAAGTGATATTATGGAATCTGCACTACTTGGTTTGGAGGAATATTCCAAGAATGTAAACAAGCCCTATAAACCAGTTCTAATCAGCATTAATCGCGCTTATCACTATGGCGAAGACGACACAAATAGGTAACTTTCTTTGTATTTTATTAAAATAGAAGAAGAATCCGTTGATAAATTTGCTTTTTGTTAAAACCTCCTTTTGTACAATAAAAACTATAGAATGTACAATTAGAAAAAAAAGTTTGAGACTTTTTCATTTAACACTGAGAAAAAGTGAGGTTCAAATTCAGAGGTTCAAAAAGTGTATAATTCCCATTTATTATTAAAGAGAGTTTAATAGTCCCTTTAGAATGATTTTTGAATAGATAAAAGAAATCGGCATGTATATAGTCTGTTTTATTATATTTAGAGGGTTAAATGCTGCGCAGAAATTTATGCGCGACCATATTTGTTTCTCAATCGAATAGACTGAATTTTGGGGTTAGGTTGTCATATTTATTCGTTTCGCGTACCACCGCGTACGATAAGAAAGGTATTTCTCAAGATTGATAATTTGTCCCTCTGCCATAAACTCATTTTTCCTCTAGGAGAAATGGCTGAAATATCTGGGAATGGTGTATTTCATTATTTAGATTATTATCCAATAGCTAACTCTCAAATATAAACTCTTTATCCCTCCAAATGTTCACTTCAAACCTCCAGTTTTCTCAGTGTATAATATCATTATACAAAAGAAAGATTTTAACAAAAAGAAAAAATCTTTGATTGCACATGCACACAAAAAAAGTGTTTTGACCGAGACACTACACTAGTGTATTCACTGGCTCTTGTTTTTGAGTTATACTCAAAAAACGACTCAAAAAAACTAATTAAAATAAAAAAAAAATTTTTTCACTACAATAGTATATTTCCATGCTAAGGGTACAGGGAAGAAAGAGAATAGTGATTTTTAATGACAATATTACAAAATTAATTTAGACAAACATTTAGAGTTATAAAATTGATCTTTGAGAGAGAGTATCCTGAAGCAACCATTCTTGAAATAAGGAAATCAGCATTCCACTGCAACAAGGAATGTAAAGGTTACTACAAATTTAATAAGGAGTTAGAAAGGATTTAGATAAAAAGTATTACAACTTACCTTGAAAATTAAGATGTAAGATGCGTGAAAAAAGGACCACTGCTGAGTCCTAATTATGATAGGAACGTCTGGTACCAGATATAGTTAAGAGCTCACAGGAAGGTTGACGGGCCTTGGTGATGACCACAGGTCCGGAGTTCAGTTGACCGTAATGAAACTTGGATGAGCTTTTCTTGACGTAGAAACTTTTAACACTTGACACAGAGATTCTTCTGAGTCGAACTTGAGTATGAAATCGAGCATAGTAACAATGTTTGTACCAGATTTCGTATGTGACGAAGACGTGCTGATACCAAAATATGAACTGAACTAGCAGGTTCGGTGGCGATTTCTGAACTGAACTAGCAGCTACGGTGGCAATTTCTGAACTGGTTTCTCCGTAAAAATGTAGTCCTTTTATACTGAATTTTCGTAAGAGAATAGATAAAATTTTATTGTCGTGCTATATATTTTTCACCCTAATATTGGAAGCCAAAGTTGAGTCCTTCTCTCTCAGTTGAACGTTAAAGGAGAGGTTTGTACCGTTCTAATACAGAATAGAAAGAGTACGACTACGGTTATTCGCAAATGTAGAAGAGCGTCTGTGCTCTTCTAGTGTAGCGATACTACAGGGGTTTGTCTGATTTTAGTACATGAGTATTATAGGGAGAATTAGAAAGAGTGCAATTCTATTTCTCGTTTATGTCCTTTTAGGGTAATAAAAGGTTTCTCGCTTCTATTTGTATATTTTTAGAAATACAGTATATAAACGTAGGAGGATACAAAACGCAGGGGTCTTTTATACATGAAAGAAAAGATGTTTAGTCGCGCAACAATAGGGCGGGAGTTTCACATTTAAGAGAAAAGTGTTTAGATGCGTAACAAAAGCACGGGTGTTTGTCGCAGAAAAACGCAACTCGGTCGTTTTTTGAGTATAACTCAAAAACAAGAGCCAATTTTACTATTCTGACTTTGGATTTAGATTCAGCAGCGAAAAATACATGGGAATACACTAGTGTATAGTGTCTCGGCTAAAACACTTTTTTTGTGTGCCTGTGTTATAATGTTTTGTGACGTCAAAGGATAATTAAATAATAAGACATTAAAATTTTCAGTAACTAAAATGTAAAATGCATAAATTACCATAGCATTTTATATTATGAAATTATCAAACAATGGTTTCAATAAAAAACAAATGTCTCTCATATATTGTTCGTATTTATCTTTAAAATATTTCCTGAAAAATATGAAAAGCATATTGTTACATTACTATATAAATTTCATAATGACTGTAAAAAAAGATTATCAAAACATGTGAAACTAAAATACTTCTTTTTACAGTGCACATTTTAAAATACATGTTAGTTTTGGAGAAAGATTGAAAGAAGGAATTAATCCCAGATATAAGAAATTGAAAGCTCACAGCGGGGAATTCGAAAATTGTATCGTCGAAGTCCTGTACAAACAGAAATGTTCAGGTCCTCCAGAACTTAAGAAAGTTACTTGCCCTTTATTGTAATATTACATTAAGGTATTTTCATTTTACAATGCTTTTTCAACACATATTATCTTTAGAATCAATTTAAACTGTAATTTTTGTAAAAATGACTTTTCATTATGAAACGAATTCAAGTAAACATTATTATAATTATAAATATGTGATTTTTGAATAAAAATTTAGTTTATAATATCGAAATATCTTGATAATTATTGATATACATGACCAAAAAGTAAAAAAAATTAGTTATTGTATTTTGTTGAACCGGCATTGAATGAGAAATATAATTTTATTTTATTTATTTAAGTTATACACGGATTTACAAAATTATACCCTTTATAATATATATTTTGTATTTTGAAAAAAAAATAAACGTTGCTGCAAAATGCTTTTTAGAGTTAAAATTATTATTTTTTCAAAAAAATAATAAGATGATGAATTGTAAAAATATAATTAATAAAATAAAAATAATATTCTCTAATTTATTCATTGAAAAAAATTTGCTTCACATTATTTTATTGTATTATAAATAATACAATATAATAAAGAATCCTTGCCCACACAGCACAACATCTTACACCAGGCCTACAGCAGGCTTACATGTAAGGTTTGTAAGGTAACATCGTAAGCCCATAGTAGACTTACAGTAAACCTAAAATGTCCGCCTTACAGTAAGCTTACATGGTAGGGTCGAGGTAAGCTTACACGGTAAGGTCGAGGTAAGCTTACACGGTAAGGTCGAGGTAAGCTTACATGGTAGGGTCGAGGTAAGCTTACATGGTAGGGTCGAGGTAAGCTTACATGGTAGGGTCGAGGTAAGCTTACACGGTAAGGTCGAGGTAAGCTTATGAGTAAAGGCTGTGGTAAGGTTATTATTAAGTTGTAAGGTTGAGGTAAGGTTGTGGTAAGCTTACAAGGTAAGGCAAGTTATATTCAAATAATAATATTAATAATAAATAAATATTCAATAAAAAAATTTTTCTTTTGCCTTATTCTATTTTGGGAACCTATCATTTCGCAGAAAGTTTTGAAAACAAATTTGGGAGGAGTAGGATTCGAACCCGGGACCGAAGTATATACCTAACAACCTAACCAACTGAGCTAAACGGGGAACTGACAATGAGAAAAGTAATCTTGCTTTTAAGGGGTTAGGGGTAGTCAGAGGCACGAAAAAATGAGAATTTTCAGTATTTTTTTTTGCTATTAAATAATTTTATTTTACAAAAGTAGTAATATGGTATTATTAAACAATGTTTTGACTTGAAGTCACGAAAATTTAAAAAAAAAAAAATTTTTATTTCCGAAGTTACAGCTGTTTGTGTTAACCCAGTTCCAAAAAAAGGTCCTTGCGGTGACAATCATAAGTCCTTGGAGATTAATCAGAAATCAATCGGATAAAAAAAATTAGTTTTATAAATAAATAATCCTGGGCCTGATCGAAGGATTTTTTTTTTTTCAAAAATTAACAAAATGGCGGCCTCAGGAAATTTTTGTCTAGATTTTTGGGAAAAAATCAACATTTAATTGGTCTTAAAAAATCGAAATTTTTCAAAAAAAAAAAATCCTTCGATCAGGCCCGAGTTTATTATGTATTCTAAAAGCTGTATAAATTTCATTAAAATCGACTGAGCGGTTTTCGAGTTATAGTTGTCACCAGTTCAAAAAACATAGTTTTGAGAAAAACGCGTTTAGTTTCACACTAGATTTACGTACAAAAAAACGAATTATTAAATTACTTACACCGAGTCATCTATTCCTGGGCCATATTAATTTAGGTACTACTACATATACCCAAGTCTAAGTTCATCGATGACAATAGAACCCTAAAAGCCGATTTCTTGCAGCTGACACTAGCTGCAAGCGCTCGCGAGCGCTTTAAAAGGCCCGAGCTCTCTTTGTTATTTGTCGAATAACTTAAAAACGAATTATCGGATTAACTTGAAATTTTCAGAGATTATTTTTAAGATATTTTACTTAACGAAAATGCAAAAAAAAAAAATTTGATTTTTTGAAAATTCTGACTACCCCTAACCCCTTAAGGAGTTGATTATCTTCTTGGTTCCACTTTAAAAGTAAGATTACTTTTCTCATTGTCAGTTCCCCGTTTAGCTCAGTTGGTTAGGTTGTTAGGTATATACTTCGGTCCCGGGTTCGAATCCTACTCCTCCCAAATTTGTTTTCAAAACTTTCTGCGAAATGATAGGTTCCCAAAATAGAATAAGGCAAAAGAAAAATTTTTTTATTGAATATTTATTTATTATTAATATTATTATTTGAATATAACTTGCCTTACTTTGTAAGCTTACCACAACCTTACCTCAACCTTACAACTTAATAATAACCTTACCACAGCCTTTACTCATAAGCTTACCTCGACCTTACCGTGTAAGCTTACCTCGACCCTACCATGTAAGCTTACCTCGACCCTACCATGTAAGCTTACCTCGACCCTACCATGTAAGCTTACCTCGACCTTACCGTGTAAGCTTACCTCGACCTTACCGTGTAAGCTTACCTCGACCCTACCATGTAAGCTTACCTCGACCCTACCATGTAAGCTTACTGTAAGGCGGACATTTTAGGTTTACTGTAAGTCTACTATGGGCTTACGATGTTACCTTACAAACCTTACATGTAAGCCTGCTGTAGGCCTAGTGTAAGATGTTGTGCTGTGTGGGTGTTAATCCTAAAAAGTCACATTTTATTCTGCAAAATAAATACTTTTTTTGCAAGTCCTGCTGTTGTGGTAATTTTTCCCTTAAAGAATAATACATCACAACCTTAAATTTTTTAAGTCATAATAATATTAAAACTTAAAATAACTCATTAATTTTTCTAATTAATTTTTCGTTTTTATTTTCCACAATTTTTTTTAACTTTAACATCATAAGCTACATCAGATTAAATTTTTGTGCAAAAATATTCAATACCGGCTGTACAATACACGTTTGAATAGGTCGGGTCCAGCAAACCCTTTGTGCCATTTACGTTCGAACGAGGAATTGTGCCAGTTAAGGGTTGATGAAATGAAATATTCTTTGGTATTTACATATATAACTATTAGATTTTGCTTAATAATAAAATTGAACATGAGAATCAAAAATTAATATTTTACTCAAATCAGTTTTAAACAAGAATATTAAAATCGTTAAATCAACTATCAATTATCACAAATAAATTCATTAAAATTAATTTAATCAATATAACAATTTATTTCGATCAATAGAAATCAAGTTAAAATTCGTTTAGACAATATTCAAAGTAAATTACAGAAAGTCACATGACGTCATATGCTATTCAGTTTCTCACACACATACATAAATTCATACAATGAAATCGATTTCATTAAAAAGGCCTATTAAAAAGATTGCAATATACAAATACATAAAATTTAGTCGAGAATTGATATCAATAACACAGGCACACAAAAAAAAAGTCAGGTCCCAAAAAACACAACACCACCATATGACAAATAACATTCATTCGCCCTTCCAGATTCGATTTGATTAAAGATAACCATAGCAAATTCAACATGATGCTGCAAATCAGCCAGATTTTTCAATGAATTTTCCAAATCAGAATCATAAGTGATTTGATTCACACAAAACTCATCATCATCAAAATCATGACCTACATTTAAAACATCAATGTTTAATTCATTTTGCATACACGGAGAGAAGAGTTACAGTGATGGCTACTGAACGCGTTTAGTAGGCAAAAATATGGTCAGAACAACTTTAATTGCAGTCGCTATAACTAAACGGCGTTCAGTTCGTTATAGTTCGTATTACTAAACAGTTCTTTTGGCAGCACTACCGTTTCAGTGAATGCAACTGTTCCGTTCCCCCACTTTACCAGTTTATCAAAATGGCTGAAATTTATTTGCTATAGATCCTTTAGATGGTTTGACAAGTAAATTTAAGTTTAAAAGTTCCAGTTACGTGGAAAAATTCAAAGGTAAGTTTGTTTTATTTTATTAATAAATTCAATGCAATATATTGCATTAAAATGATCGCTCGAGCAAAGAAAGCTTACGTCTTGTGTAGGGTTATGTTTATCTGTACACGTGAATGAGACCGGCTTTGGACAATACTTTTTTATCAGAGGAAATATATTTTCCCTTTTATAATAAATTATTTCTTAAGATGAAGTTTATTCTTTAAACAATGTCAATTACTACTTTTATAATCTATTATATTTATAAAAATATTTTTTGCAATATCTTTAACTTACGAAATCTAACAAAAATATTTATTTTATAAAATGAGCAGATGGATAGCCAAAGTAGTTTGTATCCATTATATTTCGACTAAAGTTGTTGCTGACTAATTTTTAAAAATTATAATACTTTGTAGGAATGATTTTGAAGTTATTAGGATCACGAAATGAAAAGAATTTTATTAAAATTTTAATTATTTATTGCAAAATATGAATTTAAAGTATACGAGGTGCTAAAAACTGATAAATTTTTAGTCATTAGAAAATATGCAAAAAAAACATAGAATTTACCATAAAAATAAAAAAAAAATTGGTATACTTTCGACTATTGGGATGCAAAGGTATCTGCCAGTATCCAATTGCAAGATCAGTAGTCGAAATATATGTAACATCATAAAATTTTTGTAGCAGTTCATTGATCAAAGGCGGCGACTCATGATCGGCTTCAATTATTTCATTAATGAAGCGAGCTTCGAGATACACTCGAACGGTACCGCCATCCTTTACGACTATTCTAAGGGGACTGCAATAGGAACTATCCGCCCTTTCAATAATATTAAGGTCAAGCATTTTTTGCATTTGTTTATCCACGAATTCGCGATTTTCCCACAGAACCGGATAATGTTTTCGAATATACGTTTGATGCGGTTTTATTTTTAATTCATACTCAAATGTATCAGCGCTATCATATTTCGGAGTAAATAATTTTTCGAACCTTGCCATTCTCTCGATAAAAACATTCTTTTCTTCCTCGCTTAAAGGGGAAACTGAATCGATAATTGATCGTAAGCCTTCGATAAAACTACTCAAATCTTGAGTTTCATTATTATTTTGACCCACAGGACCAAAGTCATCAGAAGAATTGTCATCGGATTGAAAATAATCAACACCCTCACAAAAAACTTTATTTCTGTCTTCACAAACAATACTCATCATTTCAATTTTCTTTTCATTTGGTTCGCCTTGAGAAATATGCGACTTATCTTTCTCATCATTATTCGAAACAGGTAAATAAAACAAATTGTTTAAACAACCCTAAAAAATCACATCGACATTATCATTTATTGAACAACTATTCCCCTTTTTCTCCGGAAAATTGACAATTTGTTGAACGTCATTGTCTAAACTAATTGTCTGAATATATTTGACTCCATCTTGAAATTCTGAGAGAACTAAACTTTCAGCAGGCATCTTATCAAATCTGATAATATCCTGTGGCACATTAAATCTATCAATCATAAAAGAATTATTTTTATAATTAATAAAAACTTTATTAGCTACTAATAAAATGCAAGTTCGCTAAAACTTGCATGGAAACAACGAGGTGTTGATTGCAAAATCAACCCTCCCATTACTTAAAATTACATACAAACAGGGTGTGATCGTTGCCACCGAATTATTCTTCGAAGAGTCTTTTCCCACAAAAAGGCAGATGGTTTTAAAGTTTTACTCCCACTAAGAGTGGTTGAGATTATTGTTTATTCCTCGCAGTAAAGGTTGAAATTGTTGAATTTATCTATAAAATACAAGTGAATATTCCACGATTAGTGAAATCTATTGAGTTATAAAAGTTCGTTAAAAAAGAAAAATTAATTATACAAGTATAAAGAGTTATAAATACTAGCAAGATCCCGTTGAAATTTAAAAGTGTTTTGTTTAATATCACAATTATTTATATCTCAAATTAACTGTTTGGAAAATTCAGGTTTGGTGAACCCAATACTCTGAATTTTTTAAAGGCAGATTTTGAAATATTGAAATAATTGTTTAAAGGCAATATTTAAGACAAGTTTATTAAAAGAAAATATAAAGAATAAAGGAAGGTAAAAATACTTCCGCATATTTGAGAATCGTATATCAAGTACGAATTTTAAACTCTAAAGTGTTGGAAAAGTAATTTGATACTTTTCCGTAACATTTTATTTATCATTATTCTGGTGAGTTGCTTTAAATCTATTGAAACATATAGAATCTATAAACGAAAAACCAAAAATCATTACACACAGTTCATACACACAAATTGTTTTCTTATTATTGAAAATTTCTTTTATTTGATCTCTCTGATCTGCTTGCAACAAATTATTCTTGTGAGACTTGATTTTCAGTCAAGTAGCTTAACGTAAATATTGTTTTAATTGTAAACATTTCATTAATGATCAATTGGGGAACTAAATGTATATTTTTGGGAGTTGAATGAATAAACGGATTTCTTTTGTTGTGCTAATTACGTTTTTATTTATTTAGTCACCTTTTTCATGTCTTTATTATATCTCTCTTTTTGATCATTTTGTCTAAAATACCGTCTATCCGGGTTTATTGAATTGATTATATACTGGGGGACAGTCCACTACCTTAATCTAATTTTGTTAGCGAAGAGCAATTTACGCTTGCCAATAAGCGGAATTGTTAAATAATAATAGAATTTTCATTTGGTCGAAATTCCAAATGGACAAACAAATAGACAGAAAGATTTCGGCGCGATTTTTAAAATCAGCCAATCAAAAATTATCCATAAAATTGTGAATCGTTGATTATAAAGATCGAGGCAAATGATTAAACCCCAAATTTGTTTTTACGAATTTTTATCCTCTTGAAAATCGTTTTATCTAAAAGGAATTGACTATAATTTTTTGAATTCGAATCGTCAGATTATATGATAAAAATAGTTTCGAATTATTATTTGACAGAATTTTTTAACTTCGAAAGAACATTTTTTATAATTTTCAATTTACTTCTTCCCATTTATCAGTGCGAATATTCAAATTAATCCTCAGCTGGATTGAAAAGATTCTCGAAATGAGCCAGGAAAGGTACCCTAAGATAAATTTTGAGAGACTACGAAATCTAAGTAAGCGAAAATCGACAAACTTGAAATTTAATTGGGCGAGTCAGATTCGTATTATGTTCGAAAGATTTGGGGGGAAGGAGATCTGGCACCAGTTGACTCTTAATTCTTTGCAAACGAATAAAATAAAATGGCTAGAAGCGTATGAAAAGCATCTAAAACAGGAAGACTTTCAGAAGGCGCAGTCATCCTCCTTCTTGCTCCTTTATCCATATCTAGAATTATCAGAAGAATCACATAAAATTTTAAAATCAAGAGTAATATTTAATAATTTGAAAACATTTGTACAACTCCGTTTAATTAATAAATTTCAAACTAGAATAATAAGAAATAAAGATTTTCTCAATTGTAAAATTAATGAATATTGTAAATTCTGTTATAAAAAACTAGAAACTAGCGAATATATTCTACATCTACTAATAGAATATAATGCTGTAACCTCAGAAAGAAAAAAATATATATCAAAATCAGATGTAATGGAAGAAATTAATAATCAATGGTTAGCGTTTTTAAATAATCCAAACAGTGAGATAATTAACAAAGTGGCATATTTCATAGTTCAAATACTGAAATAGGAATAACTTTTAAAGGATGAGGAAAAGAGAAACTTATGTTAATTAATTATTACACTACTCTTACTTATGTTATTACCAGAAAGTGAACTCTTTTGTATGGATTTCAATAATCCGCAAGCAAATAAAGAAATACAAATTTTCAATTTACCGAATAATCATTTCTCATAATTATTATTGTAGAGAATTAGTATTCTTCATAATTTTTATTTTTCCAAAAAACTGTTTACACTATTTTTGATTTGACATAATTAACATTTTTTATAATTTTTTTTTTCTTCGAATTACCATTTTGTATAATAAATATTTTTTCGAACAATTATTTATTCTAAAATGTAATTTATCAAATTTATATTTTTTCTATTTTTATAAATTACGATTTGCTATTTTATATAATTTTCATTTTACCGAATTGCCATTTCACATAATTCCTAAATTTTCTAATTTATTATTTTTCCGAATTTTAATTTTAACGAATTATTAATATTAGAATTATTTCTTTTGCAAATTACCATTTAACATAATTTTAATTTCCCCTAATATTTATTTATTCTAATCTCCATTTTCTCGAATCGTTATATGCTATAATAAGAATTTTACCGAAACTCCATTTGTTCTAACATACTTCCGTTCAATTTCAGTACTGTAGTTTCCCATCTACATTAATTTCTGGAATTTATCCTCGCCCGAACATCGCTTGTGTCGGTATGGTAGAGTGCATCACAGGAAGTGATGCAAAAATTATTGTCACTTCCTTTTATATTAAACGATTTTCGAGAAAATAAAAATTCGAAAAAACAAATTTGGGGTTTAATCATGCGCCTCTTATGTTTGTTTAGAAATTTATTTTTTTGTTTTCTTTATTAACTTATTAAAATTTGTACGCGGGACCTGATCCGACTGTTTGAATCTGAAATTCATAAAAATATAGATCTGATAGAGATATGTTTCTTATTAGCTGATTCATCACTGAATCATGTCATTAAATGATACTGACAAAATGTTTTGAAATTCCAACAAAAACATCTTTGATGCAAAAAGTTACGCCAAGCAAAAATTCGAAACAATAATTTGTGAAATGAATGTTAGCCAAGTAAATTTTTGGATTATGTTAAGTTTTAATTAATTTTTTTAATATAAATTATTAAATTTAAAAGAGGGAAATTATCTAAATTATTATTTTAAAATATGCCTGCAATGTAGAAAAAAAGAATAGTTTTGGTCTAAATATGAAATACAATTAATAATTATCAAAATAATTCATTGAAATCAATTTTTTGATTAAAACAAATTTCTATCGTAAGCGCAGTTATGAAAACTTGGCGTGAATTATTATTTTTAAGTATTTAATAATAATATTTATTATTTAATATATATTTATATCCTTCATTTATTTTTCGTTAATCCACTTGCAGTCCTTTATGTTTATTTCATAAACATTTTGCTTCCTTATTGTGTGAAGCAAAAAATTTGCTTCCTCGTGGAGGAAGCTATGAATTTCTCAAATTCAATTGATTGATTTAAAAAATTTCAAGTTAAAAACTGTTTTAAATTAATTAAATTTTTTGAAAAATTAAGAAAATTTTAATTAATTTTGGGTGTAACATATACTTTATATATACATATCGATTCGTTTCAATGCAAGGAATACAATTATTATATTTATTAACTTGAATTTTAAAAAAACACAATTTTTTTTATCTAAAATATGAATTTTCGATTTTTCAATTTTTATTAATTCTCAAATTTTAAATCAAATCTATACTTTATATATACCAACCAATTCGTTTCAATGCAGGGAATAAAATTATTTTATATATAAACATGAATTTAAATAAACACAACATTTTTTAGTATAATGTGAATTTTTGATTTTTTAACATTCATTAATTCTTTAAATTTCGCTCAAATCTATACTTTATATATATAATATATCAATCGATTCATCTTGACGTAAGGAAGAGGATTATATTATATAGGGTCAACCGGGGTAAATCCGAACGCTTTTAGTAAGTTTCAACAATAACATAAGTTTTTTCTTTAAAAAAAAAATACTTCCGGTATTCTGGTGCATGAAGTTGTTACTTTACTTCCATAGAACAATTTTATGGGGTAGCAAAAATTTTTGATAAATTACAATCGCAGGAAACTTAGCGTTCGTATTTACCTCGATACTTTGCAACTTTCCTAAAATACCGGGGTAAATACGAACACCACTGTATTTCAGAAAAATCTTAGGGAAAATAAATTTAAAGTATTGCAATTGTTAAACTTATATAAAAACTCAAAAAAAATACGATAATAAACCTATTATGTAATAATGCATCATATATAAATACAAAAATCAAACAGGTTAAAAATTAAAATGCATTACACAATTAAAACCTTCAATAACTTTATCAAATCATAACGGATTTTTGCAAAACTTGCTACAGAAAGTATTTTGGAGTGATTGAATGTAAATACAAAAATAAAAGTCAAATTTTTTAAATTCAAAATGGCGGACTTTCCTAAAACTTATTTTTAAAAATGATCAAATTTGCTAACTCCAAATTCGTAATCAGCGACCCTGAAACCCTCCGAGTAACAATTTTCGAGCGAATCCAATGAATTTTTTAATTCTCGTCCGCCATTTTGAATTTTGAAAAACTGACTTCAAATTGGTAATTAGCGATCCCAAAAACCGTAGAATACCAAATTTTATTAAGATCCTGAAAAACTTTTTTCAACAAACCATTTGGCAAAAAAATTGAAACACTCCTTCGAGAGAACAGAGATTAAGTTTCTGCTTATTAATTACTAACGAGGATACGTATAGAAAGAAAAACTTTTTTCTATGTACTTTTATAATGTTAAAATAATAGTGTAATCAAATAAAAACAATTTTGTGTGGCTCTGATGTAAAAAAAAATTATTGAAAGTACCGTTCGGATTTACCCCGGTTTTCCAATTTTCCTGGGTAAATACGAACGGTCTGATATTATTAATAAAATTTGACAGAAGGCAAAAATGAAAAATAGTTTCTGTTCTAGTATTCATAACAAACAATTATAAATAATAAAATAAATTTTTAGCTTCTTTTTCTTCAAATACGAGACAAAATACTGAAAGAGTGTCATCTTTGATTTTCAATCTTTTTTGCAATACTCGTTATCTTTGTTTATGCTGTTGCTAATTAAGAAACGAAAAATGGGATAATACTTAGAATCTCTTGAAGAGGATCTGAGGTATAAATTCTCATATCGAACTTATTTTTAAAAATTTTAATTAAGCTGAAATAATTAGCGTTCGGATTTACCCCGGCTGACCCTATTACCTTAAATTTTTTGATTTAAAAATTTTTTCAATTAAAAAAAAATTTTTGGAAAAAAGACGATAAAATTTTTTTTTGGGGTATTTTTAAAAATCCTCTCGTTATTTTTGAGAGATTAATGTGTTAAATAAGCCTACGAAATTTTATTCATATCCATTAAAACCTGTTAAAGATATCGTGTTCACAAAAACTATCCACACACACACACACACACACACATATCCGGACAATTGATCAGAATCTCATATAACATGTTTCTATAGAGAAAAATTTGTTTTTACCATTTTTAAAAATTTTATAAACGAAAAGACTACAAAGCTTCCTCCACGAGGAAGCAAAAATAATTCACACCAAGTTTTCATAACTGCGCCTACGATATAGAAATTTTTCTATCAAAGAATCAAAGTTATCAAGTTATTATAATTATTTTGAGACATAATAAATTGATGTGCTTTTATATATTCAAAAAACCTATTATAATTTAAATAAATGAAAACACATGTGTACAAAATTTGAAAACGATCCTAATACGAGTGATACTTTATGAAAATGTAAAAATATTTGACAATAATTACAGTCGATTGTAATCAATCGAAATTTTTTAAAAAGAAATTGATAAGTACGAAGTTGGCGATTCTAATTTTTTTTTACATTTGCACTAATTGTAAGTGCATGAAAAACGTGAAAATCCGCGAATCTTCAAATGCTTTTTAAAATTATAACACCTCAGTCAATTTCGTTCAACTATTTTTTTATCCTAAAAAGCAAACATCTGTTGAATATTTTTTTTGGTAAAAGGTTAAAAATATTTCGCAATTTGAAATATTTATAAATTTTTGAAAACAACTCGTTTTATCTGTCCACTTGTATAATTGAAAAGCTTGGTTTTTAAAGTTTATATGTATACAGAGTTTCAATACTGTGCTTAAAATTTTTTTTTTTTTTTTTTTTATTGACAAGTTATAAAAGTTCCAAGAGATATGCCCTTATATTTTTTTATCAGAATTGGTCGTTCTTGACTTTTACTGCGTTCTTCTTGATAAAATAGAACGCACATTTGAAGTATTTACATATTTTTATTGTACGATTTATATACAGGGTGTCCCAAAATTATGGAAACTTGCAAATATCTCGAAAAGTACGAATTTTTGTAAAAAATGTTCAAGACAAAAGTTGTTCCAAACAAAAAGATGTACATCTTTGAAACCAAAAATTTGGGCCCGGAGCCCAATGTTGGTCTCTACAATGAAAAAAGTGGTTTTCTTAAATGACACTACTAATTTTCAGTATCAAATTCGTAATCCCCATGAAATTCTGCGTTCAGACATGTGGTATAAGGGCCCAAAATATTGGGCCCTATCCAAGATATTGGGTATCCAAAATTTATCAACAGATAAATAAATTTTAAAAAATCGTATCTTGGAGGGATTTTGAGATCACAGGATTAGAAATTGGAAGCTAATTTTCAAATTGGGCTTAGAGCCCATTGTAAGATTCCGCTGCTCAATGTGAGGCCCACAGTAAAAAAAATTAGTTGTCTTAAATAAAATCCATTAATTTTCAGTATCCATTTCAGAATCGTTATGAAATTCTGGGTTTAGACTTGTAGTACAAAAGTCAAAAAATATTGGGCCCAATGTCTGGGATTGGGCTCGACATTTTTTGATAAATAAATAAATTTATAAAATCGCATCTTTTGGAGTTTTTGGGATCACAGGATTAGAAATTCAAAGATACTTTTCAAATTTCGCACACAGTCCAATGTGAGGCCTACAGTAAAAAAAATTAGTTTCTTTCCATTTCGTAATCGTTATGAAATTCTGGGCTTAGAATTGTGGTACAAATTCCAAAAAATATTAGGCCCTCACATTGGGCTGCAGAATCTTACATTGGCCTCTATGCTCAATTTCTAATCCTGTGATCTCAAAATCCCTTCAAGATGCGATTTTTTAAAATTTGATAAATTTTGGATACCCAATATCTTGGATTGGGCCCAATATTTTGGGCACTTATAACACATTTCTGAACGCAGAATTTCATGGGGATTACGAATATGATACTGAAAATTAGTAGTGTCATTTAAGAAAACCACTTTTTTCATTGTAGAGCCCAACATTGGGCTCCGGGCCCAATTTTTTGGTTTCAAAGATGTACATCTTTTTGTTTGGAACAACTTTTGTCTTGAACATTTTTTACAAAAATTCGTATTTTTCGAGATATTTGCAAGTTTCCATACTTTTGGAACACCCTGTATATATGTATATATATTTTTCTATCATCAGAAAACATTAACCATGAAATGTTTAAATCACTTTTAATTTCTACGAAATCCCCACTCTGATTTTATTGTTAAGTGAGAAATAGGTGATGATTCATAAAAATTAATTTTACCATTTCTTTAGAAAAGTAAACTTGTTTTTACAGTTTTGATAAGATCTATTATTTATGACGGTTAAATTAAATTAAATATATATATATATATATATATATATATATATATTTATTGGCGTGAAAATTTTACCGTTTTATACAAATGAACTAAGAAAAAAAATTTATTTAAAATAAGTATAAATTAATTAATATAACTAGATATTAAAAATATACATATAGTATAGTTACTCGTGGAGAAATAGCTATAGGGACATAAATTAAGTTAATGTAAAATACTTTTTTATCAACAAATTATTAGGAATAATAAACAAATTATTTAAAGTCAAAATACTTAATTAGAAATTCAATTAAAAATAAACATAACATAATATGAAGAAATCTTTATGACGTGAATTAGTGTTAGTCAATATATGAAATCATCCACAGAAATTTATACTTCAGCTTTGTTGAATCGGTTTATTTCTTTCACTGTATGAAACACACATTTAGGCATATATTTACTTATTAGATTTTAATGTATATTTAAGCTATCGCCTGATATATATATATTAGGCCATTTCTAAGAAATTCCCACTCTAATTGTATAGTGTTAACTAGAAAATAAGTGATTTTTGGCGTATATATATAATGAGAAAATTTGAATAATATTCACTATAGTCTTTTTACTCTCAGTATAAGGAACATCTAACAAAATGTTTGAACTTAAAACATTTAAAGTTTCAACTTCTCTTTTTCTGCTATTTTTATGTGAAGGCCTATTTTCGACTTCAGCATCAATATTTGTAAGAGAGAATCCTGACCGTACTGCTCCTGAATATAATGTTGACATTTTGGTAAGATATTTTTTTTCCTTTTCTTTATAACAGTTATAATTTTTTTTTAAAAACGCCGAAAATTTTTAATTTTAAATGCTATCGGAGTTTTTCGCTTTTTCCATAGATATAGTGAACTCAATATTATAATTTTAAAATAATCAAATTACAGGCGATGAATTTTCTATCACCTTTAAATGTATTGGATGTGAATGGTTATACAATTAAGTATAATGCAGAAATTGGTCTAGAAGAATATTCACAGAATCTAAAAAAATCCTATGAACCAGTTATTAAAAGGATTATTAATGGCACTCAACAATATTACTTAGGATACAAAGTAAACGTAGAATTTGGAGAAAGCAATTGTACTAAAGGACAGAAAATTAATTGCGTTTTAAAACAGAATGGGGAGTCTGAAAAGTGTACTGTTATAGTTTCTAGGACATTAGAGGTAGTATGTCCTTTACAAAACTACTGCAGTGCTATTGAAGTTGGAGTAGATAAAAATGAGGTAAGTTTTCATCTATATGTAATACAATTTACATATTATATCTGAACACATATTTAGAATATCCATAAACCGAACAAGACTAATTTTAAACGAGGGCATTGTTATTTTAATTTTTGCCAGCAGCTGCATAACTTTGGGACGCATGATTATATTCTAAAAAACATTAGTTACAATTTTCATTTTAGGAAATTTCATAATTTTTATTTTTCCAAAAACCTGTTTCTACTATTTTTGATTTTACATAATTACCATTTTTTATAATTTTTTTTTCTTCGAATTACCATTTTGTATAATAAATATTTTTTCAAACAAATATTTGTTCTAAAATGTAATTTATCAAATTTATATTTTTTCTATTTTTCAAAGTTACGATTTGCTATTTTATCTAATTTTCATTTTACCGATTTGCCATTTTACATAATTTCTAAATTTTCTAATTATTATTTTTCTGAATTTTTATTTTAACGAATTATTAATATTAGAATTATTTCTTTTGTGAATTACCATTTAACATAATTTTAATTTCCCCTAATATTTATTTCTTCTAATCTCCATTTTCTCGAATCGTTATATACTTTCGGTCAATTTCAGTACTGTAGTTTCCCATCTACATTAATTTCTGGAATTTTTGCGCCACTTCCTGTAAAACACCCAACCATACCGACACAAGAGATGGCCTGGCGAGAATAAATTCCAGAATTGACCGGAAGTATGTTAGGGCAAATGGAGTTTCGGTAAAATTCTGATTAAGGCATATAACGATTCCAGAAAATGGAGATTAGAATAAATAAATATTAGGGGAAATAAAAATTATGTTAAATGGTAATTCGCAAAAGAAATAATTCTAATATTAATAATTAGTTAAAATTAAAATTCGCAAAAATAATAATTAGAAAATTTAGAAATTATGTGAAATGACAATTTGGTAAAATAAAAATTATATAAAATAGCAAATCGTAACTGTGAAAAATAGAAAAAATATAAATTTGATAAATTACATTTTAGAACAAATAATTGTTTGAAAAAATATTTATTATACAAAATGGTAATTCGAACAAAAAAAAATGATAAAAAATGGTAATTTTGTAAAATCAAAAATAGTATAAACAGGTTTTTGAAAAAATAAAAATTATGAAAAATACTAATTCTCTACAATAATAATTATTAGAAATGATTATTCGGTAAATTGAAAATTGTAAAAAATGTTCTTTCGAAGTTAAAAAATTCTGTCAACTAATAATTCGAAACTATTTTTATTATATAATCTGACGATTCGAATTCAAAAAATGATAGTCAATTCCTTTTCGATAAAACGATTTTCAAGAAAATAAAAATTTGAAAAAACAAATTTGGGGTTTAATCATGCGCCTCTTAAAAATCGCGTCGATATCTTTCTGTCGATTATTTGTTTGGCCATTTGCAATTTCGGACAAATGAAAATTCTATCAATTAGAAATTTTGTTAAATGATTTTTCGGTTAAATAAAAATTTTGTATTGTGAAAAATCGGTTATATGGAAATTCAATCAAATAATAGTTCGAACAAATGAAAATTCATCTGAAAGAAAATTCTATGCAATAAAATTCTTTAAATCACAGAAAATTATAAGGTATTAAAATAAGCTGCAACGCTTATTATTTTAATCCAATTTTGCTTATTTTAATACCAAATTGGATTAAAATAATAACCGTTGCAGCTTATTTTAATGCCTTATAATTTTCTGTGATTGCCTATCACGTTAAATGAGAATTTTAGCAAATAAAAATGCGAATAAATAAAAATTCTGTAATATAGAAAATCGTTTTTATGAAAATTCTCTAAAATACTAATTTGAACAAATAACAATTCGGGTCAAATCTAATTATGACAAATGAAATTGCATAAAATGAAAATTCTAACAAATGATTTTTAAAACCTAATCATGCATCCCATAACTTTGTGTTTCAGCTTCCTATAGCTCAAGTTGAGCTGTTTGGAAATGATATTATGGAATCTGCACAACTTGGTTTGGAGGAATATTCCAAGAATCTAAACAAGCCCTATAAACCAGTTCTAATCAGCATTCATCGCGCTTATCAGTATGCCCATAACAACATAAATAGGTAACTTTCTTTGTATTTATTTTAAAATAGAAGCAGAATCCGTTGATAAATTTGCTTTCTGTTAAAACCTCGTTTTGTACAATAAAAACTACAAAATGTACAATTAGAAAAAAAAAACGTTTGAGGCGTTTTCATTTTATAATTATTATACAAAAGAAAGATTTTAATAAAAAGAAAAAATCTTGGATTAAGATGTTTTGTGACGTCAAAAGATAATTAAATAATAAGATATGAAAATTTTCAGTTACTAAAATGTAAAATGCATAAATTACTCATTAAAATACTATATAAATTTTCATAATGACTGTAAAAAATGATTATCAAAACATGTGAAACTAAAATACTTATTTTTACAGTGCACATTATAAAATACATGTTAGTTTTGGAGAAAGATTGAAAGAAGAATGTAAGGAACAGAGAACTAACTGCGGGGAATCCGAAGATTGTATCGTCGAAGTCCTGTACAAACAGAAATGTTCAGGTCCTCCAGAGCTCAAGAAAGTTTCTTGCCCTTTATTGTAATATGAAATTAAAATATTTTCATTTTACAATGCTTTTTACATGCATTATCTTTAGAATCAATTTAAAATATAAATTTTTGTAATAATGACTTTTTATTATAGAACGACTTCAAGTAAACATTATTATGTGTATAAATATGTGAAATTTTGAATAAAAATTTAGTTTCAAATATCGAAATATCTTTTTGTAAATCCTGCTGTTGTGGTAATTTTTCCTTAAAGAATAATAGTATAACCATAAATTTTTAAGTCATAATTTTAAATTTTAAATAGCTCATGAATTTTCTAAGTAAAAACACGCAATTTTTCGTTTTAATTTTTCACAATTTTTTTTATCTATCTTAAATTAAATTAATTACTGTAAAACTGAATACATTAAAAAAAACATAAGAAGCTATCTCAGATTAAATTTTTGTGCAAAAATATTCAATACCGGCTTGGCGCACTTGAGTTTATTCAGAAGTGTTAAGTTACATTAATTTTTCTCTTTATTCTGCTTAAAGTACTTGATGAACTGTAAGTTTGTACAAAATTTCATTAATATTCATTAATTATTGTGGAGTATAGATTAAATTAACTGATTTTGGCACTCCAAAGTAATTTTTTAACTTCTTTATTTTTTTGTGATATCTCTTTAAAAAATTAATTTTAGAAGAGCTCAAATATTATGTTTTGAGCTCTATACATTTTTTATTAAGAAACAAAAAAAAATTTTTGATTTATATTAACAGTTTTTATAAAAAATTAATAAATATTTCAAAAGTACATTCGGGGTTAGGTGGCGCGGTTATCTGAAAATTTCTTGTGTTATTAGGGATTAAATATATTTCAACTTTCTTTTTTTAATTAAAGCTGATATGTTACAAAAAGTTTTCTATACATTAACTTTTTAAAAAAAGCAAAAATGAGTGAGTTACACAACAAAGAGTAAAAAGTGCGCCAAGTAACCCCGTTCTCCCCTACACGTTTGAATAGGTCGGGTCCAGCAAACCCGTTGTGCCATTTACGTTCTAATTTTGCCAGTAAAGGGTTAATGAAATAAATGTACAAACAAAAATTTAATTTTAAAGAATTAATAATTAAAAAACGTTTTATGTACAAGTGATCTGAGGTTAAAATATTTACGTTGAACTTCATTTTAAAACTGTAAATTAAGCTCCAAAACCTCTTGTCCCTATTTACTCCAACTGACCCTATAGAAATTCTTTTAATTGGAAATTTTGTTAATAAAAATACTTTTAAGTGAATATTCAGATAAATAGAAATTCGATAAAAAAAACAATTCTGTTGAATAAAAATTCTTTTTTATGAAAATTTTTCTAGGTATAAATGTTGTTAAGAGCATTTGAACCTTCGTGACGTCACAAATCATGGCGCATGACACGCAAACTTCTCAGGTATGTGAAAAGCACAATTTTGAATATTTTTTAAAAAAACCTTTTGGAAAATGTTCAGAATAACATAGACTCTGTCTGTTATGTGCGGAAAATTCAAAATTTTGCGTTTAAAACGTTTTTTAAACAATGTTAAGGTCACAAATCATGGCGCATGACACGCAAACTTCTCAGGTATGTGAAAAACCCAATTTTGAATATTTTTTAAAAAAACCTTTTGGAAAATGTTCAGAGAAACATAGACTATGTCTGTTATGTGCGAAAAATTCAAAATTTTGCGTATAAAACGTTTTTTAAACAATGTTTAAGTTGGTTGTCACAAGTAAGGAAAAATACACGAATTGCTTATATGTAGGCATTGTTTAAAAAACGTTTTAAACGCAAAATTTTGAATTTTTCGCACATAACAGACAGAGTCTGTGTTATTCTGAATATTTTCCAAAAGGTTTTTTTAAAAAATATTCAAAATTGTGCTTTTCACATACCTGAGAAGTTTGCGTGTCATGCGCCATGATTTGTGACGTCACGAAGGTTCAAATGCTCTTAAATTCAAATTGTATTATTTGAAAATTAGATATATTCGAAAATCTGCTTTATTACATTTTAGAAATTAAAATTGGGCTTAAAATAAATTAATCCCTGCAAAACTAATTATATTTTTAAAAAAACACATTATAAGCTACCACAGATTAAATTTTTGTGCAAAATTATTCAATACCGGCTGTACAATACACGTTTGAATATATACGTCTAACGTTGTACTATTTACGTTCGAATTGAACTGGTTGAGGGTTAAATAACCGATCAATAATTATTTCATATTTTTAAACTTATAAGATCCCAAATCTAAAACATTATCAAATAGTTGTTTCAATAATTTGTATACCTCGAATACAGAAAATTGACTAGTTGAAGATACAAAAAATTATTAAAATTTTTGAAAGAGTTTATATCCCATTTGATTAATAAATTACAAATTTAGATTAAAATAGTATTCTTATTTTAGAGATTGTCATAGTATATGATCGATGGACATTGACCAATATTTTTTTAAAATAAAATAAAAAAAAAAATGTAATAAACACTTTTACTTCTTTTAATTTCCATTAAATTTAATTTCGACTCAGAGTGGATCGTAGTCAATTCTACACTATTGAAAATAATAACTAATATTGTTAGTTAATTAAATGATTAAATGATTTGGGAAAAATTTTCTGAATATATCATTGTAAATAAATTGATATAATCATATAATTTATTTATTTATTTATTCAAAGCGAAATTGAACGCTCAAACAGTTTACATAATTATAGTGCTGCATATAAATACAATAAAATATAAACTAGAAATTAGAATACATAACTTTCCGGAGAATATGTATCAAATTTTCGGCAGTAGTATTTATCAATTCCTTTAATTTTTCCAACACATTTTTCTGTAAATTGAAAAATAGTAGAATTATAATGTAATATTAATAAATTATTTATTATTATTATAGTATAAAATTATTTTAATAAAATTATTGTTACCAAGAGCACGACAATAGTGTTTAAACGTAACTTGATTGTCAGTTCTACATCCAAAAACATTTTCTTCGGATTCATGAACGAATTTTGAATTGGATATGGTCTTCTTCTTAAGAATGCAATGATCTAAAATAATAATGTTATTTTATTCTATACTTTTAATTTTAATTTAGTAAAAAGAGATAAAAATTCTTTTGTAAAATAATAGAAATCACAAAAATTAAGCTAGGTTTATAATTTATTTATACCCTGGCGGATTCGATTTGCGTAATGTCTATTTAACTAAGCGGACTTTAGGTAGACATTAGGTAGACATGTAAAAAAACGTATAAAAAAGCTATTAATCGACTTATTATGATAAAAAAAAGTTGATAAAAGGGTAAATGAATGTTTATAGAGTAAATTCGTACAAAATTTGTAATTAATAAAGCAATAAATAATTAATAATGAATTGAAATGTGCGCGAGGTACCTGATCAGTTCAGCTGTACAATTATTTTCGTGCTATTTTCATGAAAAGAATATAAATTAACGGCAAAAACAATTGATATTTATAAAAAAGTGTAAAATTGATTTAATTTTATTGTTTGCAATACGAATTATTAAATAATAATTAAGTTTTTATCAAATGTGAATAGTGTTGTGAAAACCAGTGAAAACTAATGAGTTACTACATTACCGATCGCATATGAGAGATGGCGCCACCAGTTTTTACAATACAGTGCGAGCATGTTTTCTTCCAAGCTTTTGCTTTGAAAGAAAATAAAAAGTGAATTTTAAAATGCAGAATAAAGTTATACAAATAATTATTGATTTCATAATTGTTTCTCGTCCAAAATTACGGACATGATTGCAGCTTTTTTTTTACACTCATCGAGAACTTTTTATTATCATATGCGATCGGTAATGTAGTAACTCATTAGTTTTCACTGGTTTTCACAACACTATTCACATTTGATAAAAACTTAATTATTATTTAATAATTCGTATTGCAAACACTCAAATTAAATCAATTTTACACTTTTTTATAAATATCAGTTGTTTTTGCAGTTAATTTATATTCTTTTCATGAAAATAGCACGAAAATAATTGTACAGCTGAACTGATCAGGTACCTCGCGCACATTTCCATTCATTATTAATTATTTATTGCTTTATTAATTACAAATTTTGTACGAATTTACTCTATAAACATTCATTTACCCTTTTATCAACTTTTTTTTATCATAATAAGTCGATTAATAGCTTTTTTATACGTTTTTTTACATGTCTACCTAATGTCTACCTAAAGTCCGCTTAGTTAAGTAGACATTACGCAAATCGAATCCGCCAGGGTAATAATAATATTTATAATGTATGGTAAGTAATAAAAAATAAAATTTTACTAGCAGCTTCTTTTTTACTGTTATACCAATGCGGTTTGGCAGAAATCGATTGATAATTAGTTATAACACATATAACGAATAAAATTATCGAAACGGTAAGTTTCATATTGGATGTTTCAATTACTTATTTATTTTTTTTTTTTTTTAATATAAAATCAAAGATTTTTCTTTAATATGGAAAAAAATTTGTGAAATAAAAATTTAATTTTATTCTTAAATGCGTTCTATTTTTTTTGCTACTAAATTCCGTTTAGTTGCACTGATATTTATACTAGACCCGTTTTAATAGTTTTTTGATAATATACATTTTTTTTTTTTTTTTTGATAAAAAATAACAACCTTGCTAAAAATGTTATAGTCTTTTCGTGATAAAATAATTTTTTGTTTTTCAAAGAACATACAGCAAATTTTGACAAAATAATCTACAATATTTTTTGATTTTAAATATTTCATATCAATGGAATAAAGACTCGAAAATATATTAAGGGGACATTCCAGTTCAAAATGGTAAAAAAGAAGGCTTTTTAAGGAGGTATTTCTAAAAAAAAAAACCATGAAATTTATTCAGAAATTTTTGTTTACATGTTATAAATAACTTATTGAAGAATATGAAAAAAAAAAATTTTTTTTCACTTGTAGTCCAAGATGGCGGGAATGTACAACATTTTCAAAAAATGGTCATTTTTTCATGGGGGGATCGATTCTGAGATTTCTACAACAGATAGACATAAAATAAAAAATATTTTCTTCGTTAGATATTTCTCTATGGACGAAACCTCAAAAACGGGAAAATACCTTTTTCCCTTCTTTTCTATAACAGAAATTCTGAATAAAAACATGTGTTTTTTTATTTAAGTTTTGAAAAAAAAGTACCCTAAAAAAAGAAGGGGACGAAAATTCCACTTTTTTGAGGTTCCATCCATAGAGAAATATCTAACGAAGAAAATGTTTTTTATTTTATGTTTCAATCTGTTCTAGAAATCTCGGAATTGATCCCCCCATGAAAAATAAACATTTTTGAAAATGTTGTACATCGCCGCCATCTTGAAATAAATGTAAAAAAAAAATTTTTTTTCACTTTCTTCAATAAGTTATTTATAACATTTAAACAAGAATTTCTAAATAAATGTCATGGTTTTTTTTTTTAGAAATACATCCTAAAAAAGCATTCTTTTTCCCCATTTTGAACTGGTATGTTCCCTTAAAGAGTGAATTAAATGACTAAAAATGAAAAATTCTTCCAAAACAAAAAATCTGTAGCTACAAATTTTGTTAAGTAAAAAATTCGTATAAAAAGAAATTCTGTCAAATGCTAATTGAAAAAATGAAAATTAGCTTTAAAAAAATAATTATTTCCAATAAAATATTTTAAAATAAAAATTTTAATGAATGATTTTTATGAGAAATACATATGTACGCTTCTTAAAATTCACCCATAAAAAAATTATTAAGGAAATTGTTAAATGACAATTCTGTTAAATAAAAATTAGATCGAATAGGGAAGACCGGGGCTGTTTGGCGCAGGGGTTGCTTGGCGCACTTGAGTTTATTCAAAAGTGTTAAGTTACATTAATTTTTCTCTTTATTCTGCTTAAAGTACTTGATCAACTGTAAGTTTGTACAAAATTTCATTAATGAAATTTTCATTTCATTTCATTTTTTTTTCATTTTCATTTTCATTTCACTTATTTTGGCACTCCAAAGTAATTTTTTAACCTCTTCATTTTTTTGTGATATCTCTTTAAAAAATTAATTTTCGAAGAGCTCAAATATTAAGTTTTGAGCTCTATACATTTGTTATTAAGAAACAAAAAAAAATTTTTCATTTATATTAACAGTTTTTATAAAAAATTAATAAATATTTCAAAAGTACATTCGGGGTTAGGTGGCGCGGTTATCTGAAAATTTCGTTAAATATTAATAAAATGAAGTTGATTATATATGAAATTTACACATTAATAAGCACCAATAACAATCCTATTCGAAAAACTTAACTGAATAATGGTTTTTAAATATTCACAGCGTTATTATAAAAAAAAAAAATATATTTTTTGGTAATTTTACGATTTCATTTAAATCAAATTTCATTTAATTTAAATGAAATTTTCTAATTTTTTTATTTATAATAATTTTATTGTAAAATTACAGTACATGACTTATTTTGTTAAGTCTTATATTATTTAAACTTTAAATCATATAATTTAATTAATTTCACTGCTGCGCCACGCAATACCCCGTGCCGGGGTTTCTTGGCGCGCTTTGCACAGCTTCAAATAAAGTGGTATAAAAATATAAGTATCAAATATATTTCAACTTTCTTTTCTTTTAAATAAAGCTGATATGTTACAACAAGTTTTCTAAACATTGACTTTTTAAAAAAAAAAGCAAAAATGAGTGAGTTACACAAAAAAGAGTAAAAAGTGCGCCAAGTAACCCCGGTCTCCCCTATAAATTTTTTTGAATAAAATTATCGTTAAGGCCAGGTCCAAGTGAGGCAGCACTATCTACATTGAAACTAAAATTTTGGAAAATTTTCAACAGCCTTTTCTTGAAAACAAGAAGGTAAAATGCTTTTTTCTTTATGGATAATTGATTATGAGCAAGATGTACACCAGCTAAAATTTTTTTTGAGTTAAAATAATAAAAAAAATTTCATGTCAATAAATTCAATATGAGCACTTTTTTCACAAAAACTGTAACAGTACTTTCTTAGAAATTACAATCAAAAATGCAATTTCCATTTGGAAAATTAATAAACGCTAAAAAATACGCGACCTAAGATTTACCAATCACGAAAATAACAAAAAAAATTTTATTAAATATTTAACATATTAATACTGCTTTACTGATTGTGACAGCCCTTTGGTAGATTATGTATTTCAGGTGGTTAGCAACAGCGCCAATCTCCTCCTTTCGGCAAAACTGCGAAACGTCTGGTGACATATATAACCTGCCAAAAGGCTGTCATAATGAATAAAATATGTTATGTTAAAATACTTTTTTTTTTGTTATTTTCGTGATTGGTAAATCTTAGGTCGTGTATTTTTTAGCGTTTATTAATTTTCCAAATGGAAATTGCATTTTTGATTGTAATTTCTGAGAAAGTACTGTTACAGTTTTTGTGAAAAAAGTGCTCATATTTAATTTATTGACATGAAATTTTTTTTATTATTTTAACTCAAAAAAAGTTTTAGCTGGTGTATATCTTGCCAATAATCAATTATCCATAAAGGAAAAAGGATTTTACCTTCTTGTTTTCAAGAAAAGGCTGCTGAAAATTTTCCAAAATTTTAGTTTCAATGTAGATGGCGCTGCCTCACTTGGACCTGGCCTTAAATAAGAATTATGATATAAAGAAATTAAATCAGAATTCAGTTAATAAAAATTTTGTCAAGCGAATGTTTGCTGATAAATAGAAATTGTGCTCAATAAAAATTAGATAATTTTTAATTCGACGCCACACAAAAATTTCGAAAAATCTAATAATGTGAAAAATATCCCGAATCGAATTAAAAAAAATTACGCTATGAGTTGATATATATATTGTACTTGTCATTTCGAATTTTTGAAAAATTTACTTGATATTAATATAGCTGTTAAATTAACCACAAATTAAGGGAAGGAAATGGTAAAATTTTAAAATTGGTAAAATTCGTAAATTCAACTTATCGAAATTATGTTAACCCTCTAGGTACGGGTGGGACTTGGGCGTCCCATAGATTTAACAATTTTTAAAAACAATTTTACTGCAGAAACAAATATTTAATACTTACAGTAGGTTTCAGTAGGTAAAGAAGAGTGTTTCTGTACCATAGAAAATCGTTATTCAATTGTTTAAACATTAAAAATATTATAATTGTCAATAAATTTCAAGATTAAGTGAATTTTTTAAGTTTGATGCGATAATTTTTTAAAAGAAAGTAAGTGTTAATAGTTTTTATGGTAAAATAATTACATATATTTTATATTGATAATATTTCAAATTAAATTTGTGTTCAGTAACTTTGTTTGATTTTATTTGAAATAATTTATATAATATATAAAGTCCTGATGGCATTTTCAAGTCCAATAACAAAAAACAGTGAATTTAACGTTTTTTTCAATTTCAACAATTTTCCTCCAAATCCGAAGCATAAATTAGATAAACTAAAGCCTTGAAAAAATTTTTTGATAACTTCTAAACACCCTCGGCATTATTCATTAGAGGGTTAAGGGGGTGTCAATTTTTTTTCTGGTATTATTTGGAATCTAAAATTTATTGTGAATTATAAAAAATGAAAAAAAAAAATTTTTTTGTATGTACCATTTTAGAAATTTTATTTTTTGAAAATATAAAAATTTTTAAAAATTCATACGATTGATTGTTTAGAATATCATGAAAAAAGGGTATTAAAAAATCAACAATGAAAAATAATAAAAATTACAACAGAAGTTTAAATTTTTAGTTTTTGAAAATTTCGAATTTTATTTAAAAAATTATTAATGAATTAATTGTTTTTCAATTTCCCATAATACATTACAGTTTCAAATACCTAATATTGTCAGAAAAAAATTGACTATCTTAAACAGCCTTAATTTCAAAAGGTTGGAATTTCAGCGTTCCATACACCCTTAAGGGTATGTGGGCAAAGGACGTTTTTTGTGGTTTCGCTCTTTCTCTGAAATAAAAAATGATTTCTGGTTAAAATTTTGGAAAAATGATTTTGTTTGGCGTAAGGAATCTCGCTGTTCTTCTCATTTACTATAACTTAACGCAAAAATAAAGCAATAAATAGTAAAATAATGTGTTTTATCATAGTTCATTCAGCGGCCACTTGCTCGAATTGGCGCTGTTTACTGGAGCACTGACACACTTAAGCAACGATTGTGTATGCGCCGCCATCTTTGTTTTCATTTTCGTTTAAAAATGACACTTTTTAAACATCATTTTTTAATAATTTTAATTTTTAATTGTAAATATTTTTTAATTTTAACCTAAAAATTCACATTTTATTCTGCAAAATAAATTCCTTTTTTGCAAGTCCTGCTGTTGTAGTATTTTTTTCCTTAAAGATTAATAAATTCTTAAAATACCTTAAATTACTATACCTTAAATTTTTAAGTCATAATATTAAAATTTAAATAACTTATGAATTTTTAAGTAAAAACACGCAATTTTTTGTTTTTATTTTTCACAAATTTTTTTTAACTAACTTAAAATAAATTAATCTCTGTAAAACTAATGAAATTTAAAAAAAACACATCATAAGCTACGTCTAGAGATCCTAAAGAGAGAGTTGAGACACATTTGTTTTCTGCGCATCGTGATTAGGGCGCACTCACACCTTTTGGCTGCCTGCCTGCCTGCAGGAGTTGTCATGGCAACGTGTAGGAGTAACAGAGAGAGAAAATTCAAATTTGAATTTACTATCTCTGTTACTCCTTCACGTTGCCATGACAACTCCTGCAGGCAGGCAGGCAGCCAAAAGGTGTGAGTGCGCCCTTAGTCTGGAACCAGAAGTCGTATAGAAACGCGCGAAAAATTCAAATTATATTTAGAGAGATTCTTATTTACGCATGCGCGATCGTTCTCTAGTAAACAACGTAAAATGACATTTATAAGGTTTGAGGTTATATGGTGTATGTATACTTTAAAATGAAATGTGAAATAAATGAAAGTTACAAGATATATATATATATATATATATATATATATATATATTAAAATGCTATAAGTTTATAAACAAAAAAAAGACAGCCGCATAATAGTAAATAGTTTACAAACAATCGAATATTCAAATTCAATTTACACAAGTACTCGAATTCACTCAAGTGATCGAAGTTACTCGAGTACTCGAAATATTCGTGTACTCGAATTAATTATTAATTATACTATCAGAAAGTAGAACTAATAGTCTTTATAAAATTGAGTTCAATTATATTATATAAAAAAGGTTTAAAGGTATTAAAAAAATTTTTTTATTGAACAAAAAAAAGGTGTGCTATACTACTGTTCAAACTTACCCAGTAGGAAAATCACATAATTGGCTGAATATTAGTCCAATATTGGGAGCACTTTTGGCAATCTTGGTCCATTATTTTAGCCAATATTGGACCAAGGCTGGGAGTGTAGAGAACCCAATATTCAACTAATATTAAAAAATACAAAAAATCAGACTTCAGCCAAGATTAAAAAAATTAATTATTAAAACTGAAATATAATAAAAATTTTTGTTATATTTGTATATTATATTTTATTATATATAATAACATTATTATTTCCCTTCGGATCAAGGGTTATATATAAAATCATCCGCAATAAACGGAGAAAAAGAAAAAAATATTTTCTAACTTCCTGCTAGGCATTAACAATTATCAGCTAAATAAAAGAGATTAATAGAAAACAATTCTTAAAAAATTTGTTCAACAATTTTTTTATGTAAAATGTTTGCGAATCAGAAAAAGATGAACGAAAATCGCATGCATTTTACATTAAAAATATTTATTATATTTACCTTAGAATTGATGTAGTTTTTAGATTTGTTACTTATTTCTAGCTTTTAATGTTAAATATACATATATGTTTTTAAAAGCAAAATTTTAAAGCAGTAAAATTTTTTATAATTCTTCGTATAAAAATTTTTTTCCACTTACTCTCTAAATCTAAATTAGTAAAAATGTTTACTAATTTAAATTAGTGGCTCACTTTTTGCTTTAGAATTAGTAAATTTTATTTTAGTAAAAGTTACTGATAATTAGTAAAATTTTACTAATTCAGAAGCAAGAAGTGAGTCACTAATTCAAATTCAAATTAGTAAACATTTCTACTAATTCAGAATTATAGAGAGTAGATCAATATATATTTACTGGGGGAAAGTTTAAGATTACCATTTATTTCAATAGTTTTGTTTTTCTAAATAATAAAATAAAATAAAATTAATGAATATTATTTTCAATAGTTTTTTATGCCCTTTCGGTAAAATATAATTTTGAAATAATTATTTTTAACTAAAAAAAAAATTGAAATTGAAATATAAATTTAACTTTTTTGGGTAAAAGACGCACAATTGTTTAAATTACGACGGCATACACCTAACCTCACATTTTCTATATATTAATTTTTATATATAAAACAAAATATTACAATTTTCGCATATAAAAAAAAATTCCCGACAAAATTAACATTGTAGCAATGACGTCACCTGACAATCACAAACTGTGAAAAATATTAAATATACTTTCAATTATTATAAATTCTATAATAATTGAAATTATAGTTAATTTATAATGTACAAAAGGAATTATTCCAGAAAAGTTAGAAATCCGTTAATTAATCATAAAGTGTGAACGCTCAATGGTTTTTTTCCGTTTGACCATATGGAGTATAATCCCATATTTAATACTTTTTATATGAATAATGCATATTACATGGTATTAGGAGCAAAATTGTTTCACATTAATGCTTTTTAAAATTTATTCATTCATAATAATAAAAAAAAATTTGAAAATTGTATAGATTCTTATTGGATTAGTTTCATAAATTTTTGAAACATAAACATAACATAAACATAACATAAACATAACATAAACATAACATAAACATAACATAAACATAACATAAACATAACATAAACATAACATAAACATAACATAAACATAACATAAACATAACATAAACATAACATAAACATAACATAAACATAACATAAACATAACATAAACATAACATAAACATAACATAAACATAACATAAACATAACATAAACATAACATAAACATAACATAAACATAACATAAACATAACATAAACATAACATAAACATAACATAAACATAACATAAACATAACATAAACATAACATAAACATAACATAAACATAACATAAACATAACATAACATAAACATAAATTCAAAATGACGGATCTACTATGACGGAAAAACTAAAAATATCATTCGGATTTGCGTGAAACTTTTTATTGGATAGTTTGTGGCGTCGCTGATTACGAATCTGAAATTAGATTTAAAAAAATTTCAAAATTCATATTGATGGATCCAAGATAGCGAAATTGATTATTAAAATTAAAATTTTTGAAATCTGACTTTAGATTCGTAATCAGCGACACCAAAAGCCTCCGAGTAACAAGTTTTAAGCAAATCCAAACAATTTTTTTATTTATTTATCCGCCATTTTAAATAGGACCATTTTTTATAAAATAAGAAGCTTTTACAGAAAACGTAACACAAAGGGTTAAAAAGAAACTAGTGTGTTGAAAAAGTAAGATGTGAAATAACTAGCGTTTTAGAAAAGTATAAAAAGTGGTTTGCGCATGTTCGGCAGTATTTATAACATCGTCTGCTATAAAATGCCTTTTTTGGCAAGTTTTCTATACCTCAAAAATAAGACTTTTTATGCACATCTGATATAAATATCATATTATTCTGAAATTTATAATAATTGTTTTACCAATACAATTAATGCACAATAAATTGGAACGCATGATTATGTTCTAAAAATCTTTAGTTAGATTTTTCATTTTATGGTATTTCATTTGTCATAATTATTTTTAAGTCGAATTTTTATTTGTTCGAATTTTTATTTGATCAAACTTTCATTTAACATAATAGGCATTTTAAAGAATTTTTATTGAGTAGAATTTCATTGCATAGAATTTTCATTTTATTCTTTCAGATGAATTTTCATTTGTCCGAAATTGTAAATGGCCAAAAAAAAAAATCGCGCCGAAATTTTATGGTCGATTGTTTGTTTGTTCGGACATTTAAAACATAATCATACGGACCAATAAATTACTGTAATTCATTGATATATTGAATTTAGATAAAATTATTTCTAATTCAAATTTACAAAGAAATAATATAACATTAAACATAGTTTCTTCGGATATTTTAAAAACTTATTTTGAACGTGTTGCATGTTAAAATTTAAATTTCAGAAATGTATTATATTCCACATTAGGGAATATAATTAATAGGAACGTGTATATATATATATACACGGTGTAGGCTTGCCCTATTTTACGGACGACGAACGGTGCGGGCGTAGCAGGTGCGTTGAATTAATGCAAACTAGAGGAGATAGGCTCAGTGAACACTTACCAATACTATACATAACCCCATGGAGTGTTCTTGTATCATGTTAAACTGATTAAACCGTCAAATTATCTCAAATAAATAAATATATATATATATAGAAAAGAAATTTTACTATATATACTTCAAATATTAATATATAATCGATTTTCCAAAAAACATTATTTTCAGTTTATAAATAGGAGTAAAAAATGAAAAAAAAATTTTTTAATTAAAATTATAAAATAAAATAGATAAATAAAAAAGAAGAACACTTTTATTAAATCGGATGTCGTAGCACGTGATAATTTTACTATTACATTAGAAGTAACCGTCAAAAACCCATGAAAATTTAAAGACATGCACGACAAAACTTACTGCCGAGTATTTTTTTTTTTATTTCCTTTTGTTTAAATTATATAGGAATGGATTTTTTTTTTAAATTTTGGATGTCACAACCTAGTTGTCATCACTAGACATTTTATGAAGTAGGTGCAAAGCAAAAAAAAAAAAGTGTCACCGCTGACCTTTCTTTAAAAGAAGTAATAAACTTGACACTTTTTTTTAAGACTTCATAATATATAATATAAAATTTAAAAGACGATAAAGAAAATAATATTTACAAAATTTAAAAAACCAAAAAATTTATATTATAAATAATAAATATTGGAAGAAGATAAATACTTCAGTATACCCCTTAATGTTACGTGTCTGGATAACAAATTGAGGTTAGTTTCCCGTTTTAGAACGTAAAAATAGATAATTTATTCCTTTTTTTCTCACTCATTTTTATTCTAAATTAAAAAAAAAATTGATATAATGAGAAATTGTTGTTTAGTTTTTAAATTATTATTTATTATTTCCAAAGGGCGTCAAACACGCAGTGTAAAATTTGTAAATTTTTTCGGTTTTTATAAATTCAAAATGGCGGATCCAATATGGCGGAAATTTTTTTTTTTTAAATGGTCAGTTTTGCTTGAAACTTATTACTCGGGGGTTATTTGTGGTTGCTCATAAACGAATATGATGTCAGATTTTCAAAATTTTAAATGACGGATCCAACATGGCGGATTATTTTAAAAAAATTTGCCACCATATTTAATCGGACATTTTAAATTAAAATTTTTTTTTAACTGACATCATATTCTTAATCAGCGACTACGAAAACACCTTAGTAACAAATTTCATATAAATCCGTTAAATTTTTTATTTTTTCTTCCGCCATATTGGATTCACCATTTTGAATTTTAAAAATATTGGAAATTTGACATCAGGCTTGTAATTAGCGTCCACTGGTATGATAATAATAATAAAAATAATAATAATAATAATAATAATAATAATAATAATAAAATATAACTAATAAATACACTTCGATTTTTTGATTTTAGATAGTCAGGGAAAATTACAATTTTATACTCTTGACTTTGGCGCCCACTGGAAACAATAAATAATAATCTAAAAACAAAACAAAAATTGCTCCTTTTAGAGAAAAGTATTATATTTTTAAATTTTAAATATTTTTTTAAATTTACAATAAAAATTAAATAGGAAAAAAAAATTAGTAAGTTTCTTTTTTTTCGCGTTCTAAAACGAACGCGTCTGCCTTACTACTTTATATTTATATAATTGAGATTTTGAGTGTTATTTTAGGGTCAAATTGACACTCCTACTGACCAATTTTTTTTTTTTTTTTTTTCCCTTTTTTTAATTTGTATATATCAATGCATGATGCCTTAATGTACATTAAATAGGACAACACGAGGCGGTACCTGTAAAATAACTAACTTTTTTTTTTCTATAAAACTCTCCCTCCTTTCTTCCGCACCTCTCTCTATTTCCTTCCGTTTCCGTTCGATGCGTCGCGCATGAAGAACTCAATGCTAACGAATACATGGTACGGCATTGTCAGCATTCTTTCACTACTGTTTTCCAGTATAGTTGTGAAACAACCGCGAATAAGCAAGTTCAAAAGTGTTATAAGATTTTTTTTTGTAAAAAAAAAAAAATGTTTTCTATTAAAAAAGAAATAATAATTTTAAAAAATTAAAGAAAAAAAATTTTTTTTTTTGAAGTTTATAACAAAAGAAATTAGTTACTTTTTAATTGAAAATTAAAAATATTATTATGATAGTGTGATAAGTTAGGTGAAATATATTGTTTAGTGTTTAAAAATGTAATTATTTGATTACATTCCATCAGAAATTAATTTTCAACAATGGAAGAAAAACGTTTGGGTTTGCCGAAAGCATTAATTTGTTGTTCTAATATTTTATTTTTGGTAGGTATATAAAAATTTTTGTATATTTTAAAAAAATTTCACTTAATACAAACGAATTGTATAAATCACAAGAATTAAATTGAAATACATAAACATAAATTCTATAGAAAAATATAAATTGTAATTTTTTTTTTTGTTAAAACCGTTTTTTATTAAAAATTGTAAATAATAATAATAATAAAAATAATAATAATTGTAAATAATATTAATAATTGTATAAATAATTAACAATTAAAATTAATAATAATAAGTTATAAATATTCAAAAGAAAAATAATTTAAAATGATTAGGAATTTAAAAAAAATAAGAAGAATGCAGTTTATTATATTCTTTTATTACTGGGTTATCAAAAAAATAAATTAATATATGTAGTAGTAGCAGTAAATTGTGTAAAATGCTGTTTTTATTTAATTACTTATTTTTATATTACTAGGTTTATCTGAAAAATTTAATATTAATGAGACTGCAAGCGGGCTTTTATCTTTATATTACAATATTAACAAAAGAAGAAATTTATTAATTAAATTTTATTTTTTTATACAATAAATAACTCAAAATTTATAGATAGTTCAAACAAGGACGAAAATCAAAGTTATCCCCCATTTTTTTTTAATTTCAATGAAACATGAAAAAATGATATAAAAATACATCCAAATAAATAAAAGATTCGAAAGCAACTTTCAAAGACTAAAATTGTTGAGTTTACAAAGATCATTTTTTTTAAAATTTTAATAACGCTACATTTCTGATAAAAATAAATTAATTTTAATAATTTTTTTTATTATTAGCTAATAATTTAGAACATTATTTGATCAATAAAAAATTGGGGTAGAAAAATACCCCAAAATTTCTTTTGTTGATAGAATGTTTAAATTTAATGCACAATAACTTTATTATAAGTAATTTTCTTTATTTTCTCATTAGGAAGAAGATAGCGTTTTTTGTTTTCTAATACAATCAAAAATATATTCAATAAAAATACAAAAACCCAAAAAAGCAATTTTTTTCTATCAAAAATAGTGTGTTTTTTAAACAAATAAAAATTTTTAAAGAATTCCTGTGAATTTGTAAAGCTGAATAGATGTACTTGAAGGCCTAATAAGCGTTTTTTTTTAAATTTGAAAAAAATCATAATTATTTTTACAAGTTAAGACATTTAAGCCTAAAGAGCCAGGGCCGTAGTTTGAATTTTCTTTGGGGTCCTTTTGTTATACTGTCTAGGGTTAAAAATTATTTTTCAACATTTTTCTTTGAAAAATAATTTCTTTTCGTTGGTCAAATAATATTTTAAATTGTTGGCAAATAATAAACGATCCATGAAAAAATAATTTAATTTTAATTATTTTTATCAGATATATTTTTAAAATCTCAGAAAAAAAATTTTTGGAAGTAAATCGAATTTGAAACTTTTGAAAATCGCTTTTAAGACTTTAATTACATGTATTCCTTTGCCAATTCTCCAAGTTTGACAATTTTGATTTTTTTTTAGTTTTGGTTTGACCCAAATAATAAAAATAGTTTCCATAAAAATAATGGATTTAATGTCAGTAATTATTTAAGAATTGTTAGTAACAAGGTAAGAACGAATCATGTGGTTACGGTTTCTGATGCGTAATTTATTGCCTTGTTTCGTCTTATGAAAATATATTGACGTGTGTAGATTATAGATAGAGTTTAAAACAATTAAATATAGATATTACTGTGATTGACCAATTACTGTGGTTTAAAAAAAAAAAAAAATTACTATTTGCTATTTGGAAATATTCAACTGTTTTTAAAATAAATTGGAAATTATTTTAAACCTTACATACACGGAGAAAAAAAGTTAGCTGATATAGCTAACCCTTATAGCTATTTCAGATATTTTACTTGCTATTATTTATTTTAATTTTTACGAAACTTCCCTAATAACACAAGATATCTTGGGATATATTGATAATATTTCGAAAATATCCTAGGAATGTCCTTATGGATATCAAAAGGATCTCTTAAGGGTATCCAAAAAATCGGCGGTTTGGATTTCCCATGGATATCTGAAGATATCCACAGGATATCTTCTGGATATCTCTATAGACTTTTATAAATGTCCTCCAGATATCCCATAGATATCGTCAGGATATCCCACAGATATCATCAGGATATCCCATAGATATCGTCAGGATATTCATTATATTAGCTTAACAATTTTAACCTTTAAAAATATATGTTGAGATATTAAATATCCCATGAATATCCTAAGAATATCCCACGGACATCCTGAGGATATCCCATGGATATCTTGCGATATAATATCCAATAGATATTTTGTGGATGTCTTAGGGATATCCTGTGGATATCCTATGGATGTCCTGTTGATGTCCCACAGACCGGCGGTTTGGATATCCTAGGGATATCCCATGGATATCCCAAGATATCCTGGGGACCATTCTAGGATATCGACCATTGATATGGATATCCTATGGATATCCTTTTGTTATGAGGGTTGAAATGTTTATTAAAATTTTAAAAATATTTATTTCAACTTTTCCCAGTAATATTTTTATAATTTAACAAATTATATTTTTGTGATAAATAATATATATTTGATAAACTACATGACTGAGAAGTGTAAATATTTATAATGAAAACGTAATTTTATTATTTGGTTACTTATTTTCGGGATTTTTTTTCTCGGAAGAATTTTGATTTTATTTATTTAAAAAAAAAATATATAAAAATGTTAATTCCGAAAAAAATTATTACTATTTTAAAACAGCATGAAAAATTACAATATTTATGAAAAAAAAAAAATTTTATGAAATGCAGTAAAGTTAAATATATTCGATAAATATTGTTATTAAAATTTTATTTTATTTAAATGAACAAAAATTTACGAAACAAAAAATCCCGTGTCTATGAAGTTTTTCAAGTTATCCCAATAATTTCAACCTCAATCTCTCCTTGGGAAATAAATTTTTCACACTCTCCTCAAACAAAAGGCACATGGTCCTTATTTTTAAAAATTTTTCTTCTATTAAGAAAAATTACATAATTATAAAATGAAATTTATTTTTAAATATTTTCTTTTATTTTATATAAAAATTTTGTTCTAATAATAATCAAATATTAAATTTTCATTTTTAGGTTAAGTATGCAAAACTGAATTCGTTATTCTAATATTTGAAGCTTTTATATATTCCTCATTTTCGGAGAAGCTGCACTAGTTCTTCATTCAACATTTTTGAATAATAATTAATATTTACTTACTAATATATCACTGCATTTGACAAAACTTTTCCACTGTGAACTGTCTATATATGCCTTTTGACGTGAAGTAAAATCAAAATCGTTTGACGAATGACAACTTCGAATTATGGATAGAATGATGCCATGACAGTTCAGCTGACAGAGCCAGGGGCGTAGTTAGAAATTTCTCTAGGGTTGTCTTTTTAGCACACCAGTGTGCTTCCTAGGGTTAAAATTATATTTAGTTTAGTTGTTGTATTTTTATTCAATTTTAAAAAAAAAGTGTTCACATTTTTTGGATTTAGAATCGACCTGTTTCTGGGTAGAAATGTTCTGGAAAATTCTCAAATGTTCTGGGCTAGTGAAAAGTAGTCACAACTTTCTCGTTAGTTCTACATGATAATATTTTTTTTTTAAGTCAGTTTAAATTATGATAATAAATTCAAGTATTACTACAGGCTGTAGTAATACAATACTACACACGTCTAATAAGCATAAATAAAATAAAACTAAATAATTTTTTCAATACAAATAATGTTAAAAGTTTGTGAAATTTTTTTAAAATTATTATCAAGAGGAAATAACTTTGTTTCGCTTTCAGATGTCTGGATTTTTGCTGATGTCATGTGGAGCGTTACTATTGGCAGACAGTCATCGCGTTTTGCTTTCACGACTGTTGGGATCGGAAGAAATTTACCATGATCAACCAATGTTTTACTATTTTGCTTTCGTCATTGTGGGAGTGGGGTTTATTATTTCAGTCACCGGTTTCTTAGGTTGCTGGGCCACTTGTCAACACAATTGTTGTATAACAACAACGGTAAACAATTTAATTAATATTCTATTTTTTTACAAAAATTTTTAAGTTCGACCACTTTACAATTGAAAACTGCATTTTAATTACTAAGATAATTCTCCAGGATAAGAATTAATTTCTTAAATTTTATATGCTTGATCTTTCGTTATCGACATTTAATCTAGGGTTAAATATTATTTAATTTTTTTCAGTATATCATAATGATTATCTTGCTTATGATGGTGGAGATATCAACATGTGCTGTAGCCGTGTTTTTCCCACAATTTTTGGGAATTAATTTACAACCATCACGCTTGGTACGAGCTCTTCAACGTAACTACGCTGTTCCTGGACGTGAACAATTTACAGCTGCCCTTGATTTAGCACAATCTGTGGTATGTATTGTCATTAATTATTAAATAAAGTTTGATTAAATAAACAAATTTTAATTACACGTTTTATGTTTATAAAATTAAAAACAATATAACAAAAGAATAAATTTTAATTATGGAATGACAAAATATTAATATAGATTATTTAGTGATTTGTAATTCATTGATACTTATCACGTTTGTCCTGGAGCTCGTTATTGGAGTCCTCCTGAACTCAATAGTACTACGTTGATGACATAATAATTTCTTAATAAGGTTGCTTCAAATCATTAAGAAAATTGAAGAGTAAGAATAAAAATGAATGCTAAGATTTTTGTCTGGTATTAATAAATTTGAGCAGGAAAGCGGTGACTAAATAAAAAGCAGCTTGGACTTCTACTGCAGTTTGCAAACTTATGATCGACTTCTTCACCTTTGAAGCATGTAATCAATCTGTCCACTGTCTTAAACATTCCCAATTTCTCCAGCCTGTCCGCTTCCTCTGGGTCGGCAACTACAAATTCATTCCTCGTCGTTTGGGTCCTAGGACCGTTACTTTCCTGCTTCCTGGCTTTTGGAACACTTCTTCCAACGCCTTTTGGTCCTCTTCTTCCTGAGTAAGATAATCCAGGTCGAGGACCTTCAGTGTGACTTGTCGATCCACGATCTGCACCTTCCCCATGCTTCCAACCGCTTTGTTGACCTCGGCGGTGAATGCCTCCTTATTAGAGTCTCCTCCGATTTTGATCAGGAGATCTCCCTTTCTTGTAGGCCTTGCACAAACGACCTACGTGTGGCTGACGTCCGGATTCACTTCCGTCTAAAGTTTGCTCAATACGTCGGCATACGTTGTTCCTGTTGCGACTCGGATCATCATTGTAGATTCACTCATCGTTTTCTTCTTACAGTTTGCTTAGAAGTCGGTGCTACCGTCACCTTTGCAATCTCCTCCTCTTGCTCCTTCTTCGCCTGGCCGTCAGTCCTCTCTGAACTGCCAAATTTTATTTCTTTTCTTCGCCTCCATGACGAAGTTGCAATAAAAGATGCGATATCCATAATTTTTACACCGCCACCGCTTGATGTTGTCATGACCATGGTCGCTGAACATTGAGGAGTTTTCCTGAAGTGGGGTGACCAATTAGGCAGAGGACCTAATCATAAGTTGACAAGAAAGAGGGGGAATCCTCGAGTAAATGATGTGATACAACACTTCTAAATTTTGTCTTAAACCATTAACACTTTTATATCGTATATACGAAATTTTAATTTGCAATTTCTACCCGCAGTGGATCTTCATTGAATATTATCAGGCCACGGCCATTTTTCTCATACGCTTTAATCGTGGATCAACGTGTTCCAACTGTAATCTATTGTGTAGTTTGTGATTAATAACTTAACTAAATAATCTAGTCATCAAAGATCACCTGGGACCAAAGATTTTATAATTTGGTGCTCAATCTCCGACCAGCCACGTAGGTTTTTCGAGGGACGCCTCATATTACATAACCGCATTTTATTGAAGGAAGTGGGTTATCAAATCAACTTGTTAAAGGATTTCAAAGGAATCGACTCGCATCATCTCCGCATATGATCATCAGTATTAAAAGTATTTCACAATATTGTATAATGAATGTGAGTAGACGTATGCAAACCTGTGTGCCGAATGAAAAATTTTGTTTAGGGTAATAAATATTAGCGTGATACCGGAAGATATTCTTCGTCTCGATTACCATTGATATTGCCAGAAAGCAATCCCTAATTTCTGTCTATGCTTAAAAAGAGGAAGAACATCAACCTGTATCGAGGACTATAGGTAGGCGATAGTATAGAATATCGGTGACTTGTCGGGATTATTTTTGTAATTTAATTTTTATATGCATGAGGAAGCAGGTGAACTGATTATAATTAAAGATCTAAATTTAATTTAAAATTATTCGTGTTTTTATTGTGTCGATTTATAACTTATAGATTATTGTATACCAAATTTTATTTGATATTTAAAATTTTTGATAATATTATAAAGATTCATTACAATGTAACATTATCTCAATATTTTTCTTTGTTTAGTTTTCATGTTGTGGAATAAATGGTAGTAGCAACTACGGAACATCCTGGTGGCGACTTCAAGAAGTTGGCCGAAGAGAATTGGTTGTTCCTCTCACCTGCTGCACTCTTAATAACGTTACAGATATTGATGCTTTTTTAAACCCGGAGCCAACTAATCTCACACTTTGCCAAGCACTAAATCCAGTAGAACATTTACAAGCCAGGCATGTTACTGTAAGTATTAGACAAATAAATACTGAATAAAATATTTAATCTAAACCTTTAAATATTTATTTTTATTTATATTTTATACGTTAAGTCAATAAAATTTTATTTTTTATTTACAGGGTTGTTTGGAGAAGATTGAAAAATGGACAGACGAACAAGAATTAATTTTAATTACAATTGTATTAGGCTTAGTGTTTATTGAAATTTGTGCTCTTTCCAGTACTCTATTTGCGTGCTTGAGAACAAAGAAGACAAAAACAAATCATACATCTGCATTCACATCGACTCAAGCACTAAGTCCATTCAGTGAAAGTGAACATGAATTTGGTATGGGAATTGAAAATCGAATGCACATGGCTGGAACTACGTTTGGTGCTAAATCATGAAGACGGCTTGAGGGCAGCGAGGTACCTACTATATCTGTTGCAGGAATTAAAAGAATCGAAAATAAACCTTACAATTGTAATGGGCGAAGTGTAATCGAAGAGTGGCAGAATTCTAACAATGGAATCAGTTATGTTATTCCAAGTGATCAACATTACGAGGAGAGAGCAATCGATGTATTTCCTGTAAATACAGGTTCATCTTATTCGTTAAAAAAAACCTCAAGTCACCGAAAGTCACCTTTTCCGAGATCTAAATCTTCTACTCAAAGCACTAAACGAAAATCATTAAAAACTGAATCTTCCAGGAATAGTTCTCTTAAAAAGCGTAGGGCTTCCAATAAACAAAGTTCTATTAAAAAAATCCCTTCAAAGCATCTAATCGGATCTAATAAACGAAATTTCCATTACGATACTCAAAGGTCAATAATAAATTCCCGATCTACAGTGGATAAGGGAAATTCAGAGGGAGTTCCTTTAATAAATAAGAAGGTTTTAAGGAAAGAGAATAAAATAATTAAAGACACTAAAACACCATCAGAATCAGTGGATCAGGATGGGAGTGTTGATAGTCTTGAGTGTTGCAATGTTGTTAACCAAGACAACAAAGACCTTCGACGACTCTCTGACATTCAACGTTTAAGAAACCAAAACACATGTAGTAGATTTCATAAAGATTATAATGATAACAGAAATACAATTAAAAAACTCAGTTTGTCCAAAGGAAATATTTGCCGTACTCAACCAGAATTAAGAGTTGATAATAGATTAGGAATGACTGAAATTCCAAGATTTAAAACGTTAGGAGTACCTCTGGTGGGAATGCATAATGCTTGTGGTCTTCCAGTTTTTGCTCACTGGCAGAGTCATAAGTTGTCAAGGTCATTGAGAAAACCTGTTTTACGAAATAATATACCTTACAAAAGTTCCAATCAATCGCAATCAATGAAAAATGCTTCACGTAATTCACAGACGCATCATAATTCAAGCGAGGCGGATTTTAAGTCTGAATGGATAATGATTAAAGAAACAAATAGACCATTTTCTTCTGCTAGTCAGAATCGTAAACGTTCATCATTTAAAGTCGTCAGAGTTGGTACACTTTCAACAAAAAAAATTCCAAAAGAATATAAAGATAATAGTAAAAAAGAATCAGTAATTTGTAGATTTGGAGGATCTTTTGGAAGACGTAGTGCTAAGAGAACAACACTTTATGCAAAAAATGGTGGAGAAGAAGCAGTAAGTGTACTTAAGAAATTGTGTCTTAATCCTTTATCTCGAAACAGTAAAGGTGATGTGATGATTTGGTGATAATTTCCGCTTTCGATATTTAAAAGTTGAAACGTAAGATTATTAGGTTTAGTAGTTTGATCAAACATAAAATTAGGTAACTGTAGAGTACTGTTCATCGAAGCTATCGTTATAATTATTGAGATCTTAATGGAGACCTAGGAAAGGCATTAAGAAAACTGATTTCAGTGTAATACTGCCAAGCGTCATTACAATCTAAAAACATAAAGCAGGGAATTACAATGCCTCTTTTTATAAGTGAAAATTATTTTCTAAGTTGTATCCAAAACATTGTATATCTGAGTAAAATGTTATTAAGTCCAGTTAAGTTTGAAATTAGTATTATCTGTGTGATTAGATAATCCGGAATTATTACGGTCTAATTCAAAATTAATCGGATCATACACAACTAATAAGTACAAAATTACTTCTATTGAATCCGAAATTAATCCGGCCTGTGTAATCAGTAAATCTAGAATCTGCATTCACTAATGAAGTTTGTTTGATATGACTGCGGATTAGATCTGATTAATTTCGGACCCACTAGTTTCATAAATCGGGCAAATTTAGGATTTAGCCGGACTAATTCCGGATGACAAAATCCTGACAATAAACTGAACTGTTTCGGATTAATACCAATTTAATTTGGAAACAGTTCGGAATTTTTATTATTTTTACACCTTTCAAAGTACTCATTGTCAGCCACAACCTAAGAAATTTTAAACTTTCACAAAACAAGGACCTCCCTAATATGTATGTGATTATTTACATAACTACTAAAATAATGAATGCTGTTTGCGAAAAAAATGTATATTTGTCAGCAACTAAAATATTGGATGAACAATAGTGGTATTAAATCTAGTATAGCTATACGTAAATTTAAATTGGATTGGTATGGTTTTGAAAAGTAAAGAGGAAATTTAAAATCCTCGTTGCCCTCTACTTCATAAGTGATTTGTTTATTACTTTTCATAAATAGTTTTTAAGGAATAGTATACTATTTTTATAGATTAAATAATACACATGTAAATAAGAAAATTAGCTAATAAATATATCACAATCTTATATAGTTACTTTAAAACGATATTTTTGATAAAAAGAACAAATGTTCGTGTAGATAATTTAAGGCGTTATTATTGTTTTTATACCTTGTATGAATAAATTAAAGTATCTTCTATGTAAACTGGAATTTTACGAATTTTTATTTATTTAATTATAGGACTTACACTATTATATATAAATAAAAATTATAATATATTTTGATATTTTTTTTTTTATTTCAAATCTTTTTGGGAAATAAACAAAGTTGTCCAAAAAATTATTCGGAATATGCTTAATAAAATGATAATTTATTCAAATATTATTATTATTATTTTACAAAATACATAATCAAACCAATCACGATTTTCTTGATAATTTGCAATTGGTCAGTTTTAAAAATTGCGTCGAAATCTGTTGATTATTATATTATATATAATATCCATTTGTAATTTTGGATAAATAAATATTCAGGGCCTTAAAAAATTCTATAAATTAAAAATTTGTACAAAATTAAAATTAGCTTAAATTGAAAATCTTTTAAATAAAATGTCATTGAGGACGAGTGATTGCTAAAATATGAATAAATATAAAAAAAAAACCTCAAATTAAAGTTCAGGGCCAAAATACAAATAAACCTAAAAACTGGTCTAAAAATTAATTCAACATCAATACAAAACTTTCGTCAATGTTTTATTTTTTTTCTAGAATTTAGTAATAAATATATGTTGAGAACATTACATATTAATTATAAATAATTTATTTACGCAATAGAATTGATAGTTACATATATCGAAATAATCTATATAGTTCATAAGTATATATAAAATTTAAAAATAAAAATAATAAAATACAAACAAAAACCACCTGAAATAGTATTACAATATTTAGTTAGCAATTGAATATCATTTGACAACGCAGTTAAATGTCAATAATAATGATAAAACATTCAATATTTATTTTCATTATTTAAATTTATATTTTATACAAAATTAATTTTAAAAAATGAATAATATATATACAAAAAAATTATTATAAAATGTAATCTATTAATTTTTTAAATATTATTTAGTTCTCCCTTCACCGCATAATCAAATAAAATTTGCAATTCTCTTCAGCATTTAATATAAAATTAGAAATTTTCTTGTTGCGCAATTATCACGTGAACTAATTTTAATATTTTTTTCGAGTATATATATACAGAATTTAGTCTTTGGTCTACATTACTGAAGGTTCAAAAATTACTTCTAAACAAAATTGACTCATTGTTCTTATATTGAAATGAAGATTATACTGTTTGTCGTTTTTACTGCAACATTTATATCTTTAGCTGTCACCGATGGTAAATATATAATTTATTCTTTATTAAGATTATATAAATTCTAATAAAATTCTTCTTCTTCTTTTTAATTTTTTATTGTATTTACTTTCAAAAATTTTTTAAAACATTTGCGAAAATTACGTGATTTAAAACAATTTTCAATTGAAAATTCACATTATTTTCTAAAATTTTTTAAAAAAATTTCACCAATTCAAAATGAAAATTTCTAATAACTTTTTTAATTATTAATTCTTTAAAATTAAATTTTTATTTATATAAATTTTAAGAAGTTTCAATAATTCAAGTTTACTAAAATTTTAATTGAAAATTTGAAAAATCGAAGATTCAATTTTTTAATACATTTTTCAATTGAAAATTCCCTAAAATTCTCTATAATTCAATTATTTCTAAAAATTTTATTTAAAATTCTTTGCCAAATTAATTTTTTTAATCTCGTTAATACAGTTTTTTAACAATTAAGGGAAATAAAAAATTTTTTTTAATTAAAAATACTCTAAAATTCTATTATTCTTTAAGGTTTGTAAAAAAAATTTTATCAATTAAAATTGATGAAAGTTCCAATTTAAAATCTTCTGAAATTTAATTACTTCCAAAAAAATTTTAACTCGAACTCTTCCAAATTCAATTGGTAATTAAATAATAATTAATTGAATGTTAATTCAAATGAAATTTTTTTCCCCAAATTTTTATCTATTTAATTCTTTGTTTAATAAATTATTTCAACAGTTTTAATCCAATTTTTCATAAATTCAATTATTTAAATCGTTTTTTAATTAATATTTATTATTGAAAACAAAATTATAATTTTTGAAATCTCAAAAAATGCAATTATTTTTAAAATCTTAACTGTAACTCCATCAAAATTCAATTATTGTTTCAAATTTATAAAAAAAAATCATTAATTCAAATTTATAAATGTTTCAATTGAAAATCTTGTGAAATTTAATTATTTCTAAAAATTTTAAATAAAAATCTTCCTAATACAGTTACGAGGGGGAAAAAACTAAAAAATTTGGTGTAAACCTACTTCATACTTCAAAATAATTCATGATAATTCAGATAATTCAGGATAATTCATATATACTTCAAGTTAATTCAAGATAAATTTAATTGTTTAAAACATATTTCAAAATTTTGAATTCGAATAATGTGTATAAATCAGCCTTGAATTATTTTTTATAATTAGTTCTAAATCTGAATTGAAATTTTGAAAATTTGTCTGAGTTTAATTGTTTAATTGTTTTTTTTACATATTTTCCTGATTTGTGACAATCCTGATGACGAAATAACTTAACATTCAAATTTGAATTTTACATTTATTGTTATATATATATATATATATATATTAGTTATTGGAGTTGGAATTATTTTGATACAAAATTTTTCGTAGCAATTATTATATTTTACAACCGATGAATAATGTTAGTTTGTATAACTATTTCAATCAAAAATGTTAGTTTATACAACAACCAGTTGTACAATATAATAATTGTTACAAAAAAATTTTCTGTTAAAATTATACCGATCTATTTGTTGCGTATCACTCATCGCTGATGATAAATCCACAGGATCACTCAAAGTACTCGATATCACTGATCGATCAGCTAATCTGCTGTTAACTAAACCTGCTGGAGACATTAATATATGGTACTTAATTCTGGCAGTGGACAAAAATACTTCTCAATTTAGCGATAGTCCTATGTCATGTACGAAGAATCCAAACTACTCAAATGCTGATAATTGTAGACTCTCTGGTCTCATTCCAGGACATACATATCAATTCATAGTTTATAGTAAATATTGGAATGCCAACACTTGGAATCCTGCAAACATTCAGAACATAGAAGTCACTACTGACAATCCATCAGGTAAATAGAACATCGGATTTTACGAACAATTTACAATTTTCTAGTAAATAGAGAATTATTTGGTTTATTGATATCTCCCAAACTAAATATAGTTGAACCATGAAAAACATGGTTTAAACCACAAACAAAATTATTATTTTCATTAGGATAATAATCCAACAGATTTATTACACAAATACCAATAAAATGTATTAGTTGCGCAAATTAGAAAATTTGGTTTATAAAATCTGAACTCAAAATGACTTCAATCAGCAATCTTATCGACTCATTTGTGTTGCCCTTCAAATTGAGTTTGAATTCAATTCATTTTAGGTTCCAGTTTTTTTTTTGTCAACTATAACATACTTCAGTGCAATACTTTTGGTAACTACTTTTAAATATTTTCAGATAAACCTAATTCACCAAGAGGACCACTTAGTGTGTCAAACATGAGCGATACAACAGCCCACTTAAAATGGCAAAAACCTGAGAATACCACTACAACTTTCGTGTCATATCAAATTACTGCTTTTACAGATTTTCTCGGTAGAGAAACATCTAATCCTTACTATTATGTTAGTGATTCAGATTTTCCAGAATATACAGTCACTGGACTTTATCGAAAACATAAATACAAATTTCAAATTCTTGCTCTTAATAATAAAGGACATTCCGATTTTATCACAAGCGAAGATGTTATGACTACATTAACAATTTATAATGAATGAAGAATTTTTTAAAGAAGAAAATTCGTGATTATACATACTGCATCATAATATAATTATTAAATGTAATTAAAGATTTTTGTTTGTGTAATTAAAGAATATTTCGATAAATTGCTGTGTATATTTTACTATTGTTGTTTTGTGCTAAATTCGAATTGTTGCTTTTTATTTGCGGATAGTTTACATACAAATTCTAGATTATTCTGGACTCATTTCAAATTATTTTTTGATCGCTAACTAAAATCAAATTATTACGGGCTAATTGCGGATTTTTGTCATGTCAATTTCGGAATAATTTCGGATTTATTTTTTCATACAAAAAATTAATTATCCAAAAATAACAATTATATTCTTTATTAATGTTCACTTGAAAATTTAGAAAAAGTCAAGAAATTGTCAGAAGATCGAAAGATAAGATTTATCTTTTTAATTTATAAATTATATTCTAATCATCGAAAGGAAACGACCCTAAAATTAAATAATTGGTATTCAACGTTCGAATTTAAATGATGATGACGACAGCAATCATCGCCTAGACTGAATTTTACACTTTAAATTTTAAAATATTTTACCAAAAGAGAATGACACTAACTCGACGAACACCAGGATGAGAATGAGTAAAATGGCCGACGAGTCAAACTCGAAAGCGTCGCTAATCAGCGGCCTCTATTCTCGTTGTCATTTAGATTCGTTAATTCAATACAATATCTGCAATCGATAATCCATACATGGCTGTCGGTAACGCAGATTCCTGAAGAATCCGATGTTGAATATTAATTGATGTGAGACATTTTGACAAATCGTCAACAAAACTTTATTATACAAAACAAAAGGACAAATAAGAACCGATATTTATTTTATTACAGATTGACTATTAATCTGATGACTTTGGCAAGTTGGTATATTGATATTATAATTTATTTATTTAAAGAAAATTCAGTGATTATTATAAGAAAATAATTTATACAAATTTAACATTTTACAGCCATTACGGCAGGATTCCCACTCTAATGTCGTTTATTTACTAAGTTTCTAATAATTTATTTTTAGGTTTTGGACGCGACAAAATGCCGCGTTACAATATATATATATATTGTGACGCGGCATTTTATGCTCGTCACAATATTCCTTAATTTTTTTATAGATAAATAGTAAATAAATATTCCAGGGTGGGAATCACCATCATTTCTAAAAACAAATAAAAATCAGTATGTTTGTCAAAAGTAATAAAATAACAAGAGAATTGTAAAAATATTAAATGTTAAATTAAGCAATAGTTGAATAAAATTAAATATACCTGCTGACTCGCCAGATCGATTCAAGGAAACAGTAAATTGTTGTCCACATTATCATTTTATTATTTTTCTATTTCATGAAAAAATGGACATTAATCGGAGTAATTCTCCGATTCAACAAAATGAGTCAGCTTTTCCATATTATTAATGATGTTCGATGTACCACAAGGGAAGTGCTTCCTGGTGTATATATTTGGAAGAGATTCCCGAATAAGAAGAGCACCAGGAAGACGAAAATTCATTTGTATACTCAGCTGTCACAACAATGGGAGCGGCCATTTTGGATAGAGAGCGCTACGATGCGCCGTGGCACGGTAGCGTTCTACTTTACCCTCCGGATTCATGAAAAATATCGACTCGTGATAAATTGATTATCGATAAAGAAAGTTCTAATTAATTACTTTCACCGGGACTCACCTCTAAAAAGAAAGCGCACAAAGAGACGCCGACTAGCGTGACAGGTCGGCCATTTTTAGTCATTCTCATTCTGGAAGTGTAGTAGGCGACAAGCCAGTTTTTCTTTTTTTTGTAATAAAAATAATATTTTCGACATTTAATAATTATGTCAGGACGAGGTTCGCTACGGGGTAGACGTCGTATAGACGGTGAGTCCCGACTAATATAATTTTGTCAGCCAGATCGGCATATTATTAAATTAATAATTAAAATTTATAATATAACCTTCCGTTGTACGGAAAAGTTTTTTTCGCGTACTAACATTATACTTGTGAAAATTATTCGGCCTTCTGCCGAATACTAATTGTGAAAATTATTCGGCCTTCTGCCGAATAATTAATTTAATTAAATTAATGAATTAAAGAAATAATTATAAACAAATTAAGTGAAGTGTTTACTTGTGTCTTTATCCTTTCCCCCCACTCTCCGCGGGTCATTGGTACAAAAGAATGACGTGCTGAGCCAGCAGGCGGATATTATATTATATTCAAATAAATATAGAATGGTTTAGTTATTTTCCATAAAAATAACTTGGCGTCTTAAAAATAATAAATAATTAAAAATAAAGTAACGTGAGAAAATATAATTTAAAATTAATAGTTTTTGGTAAAATTAAAGTAAAAATAATATAAAAATAATCATTCAAGCAAAAATCACGTTATAAATGGCGCCCAACGTGGGGCCCGATAAGGACACATTACTTCACTTAATTTGGAGCAACAACATTTGTGAAAAATTATTTCAATTATAACTGTTCCATAATTTTGTGAGAATTTGTAAAATAAATATATTTGAGTTTTATAAACTCAAATATCTTAGAAAAAAATTTGAGATTTCAGCTTATACTGAAGAATCAAGGTAAACATAGAAAATAATAATCAAGGTCACAATTCTGTGACTGATAGTACAAATTCTCACAACAAGGACAAATATACACTGATCGAGAATCAAATTCTTAAAAATATTACGGGTAAAAATAAAATTAATCAATTATTAAATTAATTAATTTTATTTAAATAAATTACGAAGGATTTGGCTGAGTCATCGCCGCCTTCTAGTGAAATGAATTGATTGAATTGTGCAATCGGTTCTCGATCGCTACAATATATATTTTTTTTTTATTATTGCTTAATAAATAATAAATAATATATTTAAAATAAAAAGTATGAAAAATATTTTCTATATTGAATTAAAAATTTAATCTATGTATTCCTGTCTTTATTCCTTCTGCGGACAGTAAAATTATATCCATTTTTTTTGTTTTGACTATAAATGACAGAACAATATTTTTTTTATATTTTGTTTAATACAATACGGTTACTGTGTAGTCGAGGATTGATTGCACAAAATATTAATTTTTTTTGTTGTTGACTGAGACTGCTCTTTCACCGAATTTTTCCGACTCCATAATAAATCCCATAGTATATACAAAAATTCTTTTGTTAAAATGGCGGACCATATAATTGACGAGCCAACAATTTTTGACAATTGGTCTAGAGACCAATTAAAAATTTTTTTAAACTCAGTTAACGTCAATTCAGAAGGGAGTTTAGAAACCTTACGTGGACGTGCCTTACGTTTTATGCAATTTTCCGCTGGGGATAAAACGATTCGGTGGTCATTTTCGGATGAAATACAAATTTGCCCAGTAGATTCGGAAATAGAATCCCTTCCGGATTCTGTTCATAATACCTTAGAGAAAATGCGTGAAATTGTATTCACTCCGGTCTCATCGGAAATTAAAATACCGCACACAACAACCGTATATAGTACGCAAAATTCGGATATCCCATCAATCACGACTACTTGCTCATCTTACTTGCTTACAGCAGTAGGAGTAACGGTAGCGAATTCAGTCTCGTTTTCGCAACCAACTCAGGTTAGTCAGCCAAGTAGTTACCCAAAAGGTGTATCAGAGTTATTCCAAACACCCAAATCGTGTAAAGTATCATCGGTTGTTCAGAAGCCATATTTTGATTATAAATTACCCTCGTATCAGGAAAATTTACTTATCAAGGGCGATGATCAACTTATTTACTGTAAGGGAAACTAGAGTTGGAAGTCAACCCTAGGGTCGTTGATTTCCCGACTTCATATAAAAAGACCCTTACTTCAAAAATAACTTCTACCGAATATTATTTAGATAACTCGAAAGAAACTCCTCAGATAAATCAGTCATTTCAAAATTTTTCTGATCACCATGATCCTAGTCAGTTCGATTTGGCAAATATAGTTCCACCTAAAATCAGTAATGAATTTTCTGATCTTATAGTAGATCAGAAAATTTCAGAATCTTCTGATCTTATAGTAGATCAGAAAATTTCAGAATCTCCTGATCTTATAGTAGATCAGAAAATTTCAGGATCTCCTGATCTTATAGTAGATCAGAAAATTTCAGAATCTTCTGATCTTATAGTAGATCAGAAAATTTCAGAATCTCCTGATCTTATAGTAGATCAGAAAATTTCAGGATCTCCTGATCTTATAGTAGATCAGAAAATTTCAGAATCTCCTGATCTTATAGTAGGTCAGAAAATTTCAGGATCTCCTGATCTTATAGTAGATCAGAAAATTTCAGAATCTCCTGATCTTATAGTAGATCAGAAAATTTCAGGATCTCCTGAATTTATAGTAGATCAGAAAATTTCAGAATCTCCTGATCTTATAGTAGATCAGAAAATTTCAGGATCTCCTGATCTTATAGTAGATCAGAAAATTTCAGAATCTCCTGATCTTATAGTAGATCAGAAAATTTCAGGATCTCCTGATCTTATAGTAGATCAGAAAATTTCAGAATCTCCTGATCTTATAGTAGATCAGAAAATTTCAGGATCTCCTGATCTTATAGTAGATCAGAAAATTTCAGAATCTCCTGATCTTATAGTAGATCAGAAAATTTCAGAATCTTCTGATCTTATAGTAGATCAGAAAATTTCAGAATCTCCTGATCTTATAGTAGATCAGAAAATTTCAGAATCTCCTGATCTTATAGTAGATCAGAAAATTTCAGGATCTCCTGATCTTATAGTAGATCAGAAAATTTCAGAATCTCCTGATCTTATAGTAGATCAGAAAATTTCAGGATCTCCTGATCTTATAGTAGATCAGAAAATCTCAGAATCTCCTGATCTTATAGTAGATCAGAAAATTTCAGGATCTCCTGATCTTATAGTAGATCAGAAAATTTCAGAATCTTCTGATCTTATAGTAGATCAGAAAATTTCGGAATCTCCTGATCTTATAGTAGATCAGAAAATTTCGGGATCTCCTGATCTTATAGTAGATCAGAAAATTTCAGAATCTCCTGATCTTATAGTAGGTCAGAAAATTTCAGAATCTTCTGATCTTATAGTAGATCAGAAAATTTCAGAATCTCCTGATCTTATAGTAGATCGGAAAATTTCAGAATCTCCTGATCTTATAGTAGATCGGAAAATTTCGAAATCTCCTGATCTTATAGTAGATCAGAAAATTTCAGAATCTCAATTGTCTGCTACGACACCTACTTATTCAAGGCTAGTCGAAGTAGACAATCTTAGTCATTTAAGTGGTAAGGATGCTAAATCGAGACCTTATATAAATTTGATCATAGGTGAGTCAGAAGTTCAGGCTTTAGATTCGGAGGAAAATAAAATAGCTGCGATTGAACCCGTAATAGATTATTGGTATAATAGACGAATCGAAGCCGTTAAAAATGAACCTCAAAAGTATCATGGTTGGAAAGTAGTAAATGACCGAATATCATACTGTATTAATTCGGAAAAGTTTTTATTGTAATCACATTATTATAAATAGATGAGGTTATACCCGAATGGTTCATGGTCAGTTTCCAGAGAAGGAATCTGTAAAATAAAGATTTTATTAATCTGTAGGACAAATTCTTAGTTCATCTCAATTTTGACCTTGAATTGTGCTAGGTAAACCGGTCCATGGTTTAAAATTCGGAAAGGATTCTGTAAATAATTTCATAAACAAATCTGTATTGATCTTTAACTAAAAGACCGATATTTATCTTAATTTAGTCGTTAATTATCTAAAAACCTTAGGAATTAAGATAAATAAGTCAGAATTGACCTGATTTAGTTTAATGATTTACTTTCCGTCAGCATCTGGAAAGATGCTGTCTGGACCTAACAGTTCTAGTGGTCCATGACCTTTAAAAATTATTAATTCATATAAATGAGAAAAATTTCAGCAGCTTAAAGTTTAAATTTGATCCTTTCTGGAAACTGGGTAGAATTGATCAGGACCATGAATATTGAGTAATTGAGAGTTAATTGGTACCTAAATCGAAAATTTTCCTTAACAGCCAGTCTACGATTGTGTTAATAGTAATTTTTCACCGACTGACGTTCCTAAACCATACCACCTTTTCCTAAGAGTTTAAATGTTTGATTCTTTAAATTTTCAGTGGTTCATCTAACTTATAATTGTAACAATTAAATAATGTTACCGTATGTTTATTCATTTCAGTCAATTCATTTTCACTTTAGATACATTTAAATTATAAATAGCATTAAAAATTAAAATGGAATTTAATTCTTGAGCAAGTAAGTTCTTGCAAACCTTAAATAATTGTCGATCTGGCGAGTGGCAAATTCCACAGTCGGGACTTGCCTACTCGACCCCTTAGGCCGAGTCTTAGCAGGGGGGAGTTGTGACGCGGCATTTTATGCTCGTCACAATATTCCTTAATTTTTTATAGATAAATAGTAAATAAATATTCCAGGGTGGGAATCACCATCATTTCTAAAAACAAATAAAAATCAGTATGTTTGTCAAAAGTAATAAAATAACAAGAGAATTGTAAAAATATTAAATGTTAAATTAAGCAATAGTTGAATAAAATTAAATATACCTGCTGACTCGCCAGATCGATTCAACGGAAACAGTAAATTGTTGTCCACATTATCATTCTATTATTTTTCTATTTCATGAAAAATGGACATTAATCGGAGTAATTCTCCGATTCAACAAAATGAGTCAGTTTTTCCATACCATTAATAATGTTGACGTACCACAAGGGAAGTGCTTCCTGGTGTATATATTTGGAAGAGATTCCCGAATATTCAAGAGCACCAGGAAGACGAATATTCAATTGTATACTCAGCTGTCACAACAATGGGAGCGGCCATTTTGGATAGAGAGCGCTACGCTGCGCTGTGGCACGGTAGCGTTCTACTTTACCCTCCGGATTCATGAAAAATATCGACTCGTGATAAATTGATTATCGATAAAGAGAAAGTTTTAATAATTACTTTCACCGGGACTCACCTCTAAAAAGAAAGCGCACAAAGAGACGCCGACTAGCGTGACAGGTCAGCCATTTTTAGTCATTCTCATTCTGGAAGTGTAGTAGGCGACAAGCCATATTATAAAATAAAAAAAATAGTTGTGCAATAATAAAAATTATTAAATATAATGTCAGGACGAGGTTCGCTACGGGGAAGACGTCGTATAGACGGTGAGTCCCGATTATAATAATTTGTCAGCCAGATCGGCACATTATTAAATTAATAATGTAAATTCATAATATAACCTTCCGTTATACAGAAAAGATCTTGCATACTAACATTATACTTGTGAAAATTATTCGGCCTTCTGCCGAATACTAATTGTGAAAATTATTCGGCCTTCTGCCGAATAATTAATTTAATTAAATTAATGAATTAAAGAAATAATTATGAAAACAAATTAAGTGAAGTGTTTACTTGTGTCTTTATCCTTTCCCCCCCACTCTCCGCGGGTCATTGGTACAAAAGAAATGACGTGCTGAGCCAGCAGGCGGATATTATATTATATTCAAATAAATATAGAATGGTTTAGTTATTTTCCATAAAAATAACTTGGCGTCTTAAAATTAATAAATAATAAAAAAATAAAGTAACGTGAGAAAAATAATTTAAAATTAATAGTTTTTGGTAAAATTAAAATAAAAATAATATAAAAATAATCATTCAAGCAAAAATCACGTTATAATATATATAATTAAATTACAAAATATTTCTAATGGAAAAATAAAAGTTAAAGCCTTGTCCGTTAATTCATCTTTTCGCAAATTAAAAAAAATTGTTAAGAAATATTCCAATTAAAAAATAAATGTGAAAATAATCTGTATATTTCTTTATCACTGTAAAAATTTTTTTTGTTAAAATTCCCCAAAATTCTAGTGATGCAAATTTGCAGGGCATTTTGTGGAAAATTTCCTAAAATTTTCTGGGGAAATTTTCCCCTAAAATTTTAGGGAATATTCCTAAAGATTAATATCAATACTATCAATAGTTTAAAAAATTGAAATAAAAATTTAAAAATTTGATTCATGTAGCATTTATATCTTACTTACATTATTTATTGGTAGCTATAGATGAAAATTTGTTTTCTTGAAAATTATCAAATATTATCATGAGGTCTCGAACGTAAGCGTCATTAGTAGAGATTTAGAAGTCTAACGCTCTACTAACTACGCCACGGAGACTCATAAAAATAAAATGATAATTTTAATATATAAGATGAAACTATGTAAACATGCTTTGTAACTTTAAAAAAAAGGAAACAAACGTTGAAAATAGTTGTGACTTATGTTATATAATAAATAAATTAAGATCTGTTAAACAAATATTGATTAAATTTTAATTCAATTCTTTAGAAATATAAATTTTTGTCTACTTAAAAATACTTATTTAGTTAATTTATAATTAACTTATCAATGAAATGAATAAATTATATTACAAGTTACAAATAACTTTTTGTTACTTAAGTAAGTTTAAAGTTTAATTTTTTTGAAGAAGGATTTCAAAAAAATTGAGGAATATTCACCACTTGTTTTTGGGGAAAAATATATTCATTAAAATTTTGAGAAATTTTCACCAACTTTTTTTAAAGGAAAATATATACATTAGAATTTTAGGGAATTTTCACAAAAATTTAGGAAAATAATCACTAAATTTTTTTGTGAAAAACATTTTCCCCAAAAATAAAAAATATTCACTAAAAAAAAGTTGGTGATAATTCCCAAAATTTTTTACAATGTATATTTATTTTTTGGTACGTGACAGGCGATGAAATAATTTAAAAAAAAAAAAATTTGTCAGAATTTTGATTTTCCCTCTACATGTCATATTTTGCGTGACTTGAATTCATAAACTTTGTAAGTAAATGCGAAATTTATATGAGAACTGATTAGTGGTAGTTATCTTAGATATATGATTCTGTCGATTGAATGTTGTACTATCGACCAGCACTTTGTTTTAGTAAGTGTATTAAGTGAACACACCCTTATTTCTAACCCCTCCCCCCCTCCACCTTTGGGTGCGTCAGCGGTATTAGTTAACAAAGAGCATTTAAAGAAAATTACCTAAAAACTGTAGAAAAAACTATAATTACAAAAAACTCAAAATTTGTTTGAATTAAAAAAAAATTTAAAATCTTAAAACTCATTATACAGAAGTTTTCGGGATAAATGATTACGAATTTGAAATTAGATGTTCAAAATTCCGTCATTATGGATCCGCAATTTTGAATTTTTTCGACTGATAAAATTCAGAAAGTGTAAAAATTAATCGTATTCTCTTCATACTCGTTATTCGAAGTTTTCTTGTTACTCGGGGGTTTTTGAGGTCGCTGCTTACAAATTTAATACCAATTTTTCAAATTTAAAAATGGCGGATCCAATATGGCGGACGGAAAAATTTAAAAATCGTTCCTATTTGCTTGAAATTTGAAATTTCAAAAAAAGCGGATCCAATATGACAAATTTTTTATAATTTATCAGTTTTGTCCAAAAACGTGTATACCTATTGTACTACTCGAAAAAAGAATAGAAAAATATTAGCAGAAAAAAAAAATAAATTACAGGAACTGAAAAAGATTTAAATTTAGAGGAAAATAATGGCGTAGAAAATAATTAGAGAGTGGTTTTTACAATTGTGCCTATTACATTATGAGAAACATATATACATATATGTATAACCTTCATTTTGACAACTGGATTACTTTTACACATTAACGTTAGACTCATATGTGATTCGCATGAATAGACGCAATATCGTTAAAGCGTGAGAATGAAAAATCTTCCATCCAAACAAAACAATTTATTTACACACATTTGAGAAAAATGATGAACGGAATATTTTCTTTATTAATGATGTAATATTTCTTATTTCTCAAAAAAAAAAAAAAAACCAAATTAGTATGTCACAGAAAACTGATGAAAACTTAATTTAAACATATTTTTCTTATTTAACTTAAAAATAAGTTGCAATCTTTTTAATTACTTGCAAGAGAAATATTTATTTTTGAGGTCGTCGATTACAAGTCTTAGATGAGATTTTCAAAAATTCAAAATGGCGGATCCAATATGGTAGACGAAAAAATTTAAAAATCGTTTAAATATATCCTTGAATTTTGTGTCACGGAGGCTTTTTGGGTCGCTAATTACGAATCCGAGGTTAAATTTTTAAAATTCAAAATGACGGATCCAATATGGTGGACGAAAAAAATTAGAAAATTTGACCTACGTTCCTGAAAATGGACCAAAAAAAAAATCGAATTTTTTCCAAGGTAAACCGGAATATGATTTTCTGATGTATTTTGTTGCGCTAAACATGAATCTGAAGTCCGATTTGCTCCATTACTTCAGGATTTTTTTTTTCTAACCACAAAAAACATGTCTAATCAAGCAAATAACTCAAAATTTTTATTGGCTTTGGTTTTTGGAGTCGCTGCTTATGAATCTGATTTCAGATTTTAAAAATTCAAAATGGCGGACAAGTGTTTTAAAAAATTACTAGATTTTCATGCATATCCAGTATCTAGGGATTTTTGGGGTCGCTAATCACGAATCCAATGACAGATTTTCAAAATTCAAAATGGCGGATGCCATATTTATTGTAGTCGGGTGTTTTTGGGGTCGCTGATTATGAATTTGATGTCAGAAATTAAAAAATGTTAACGACACCAAAGAATTTTTATATACAAATTGTTTACTAACTTTGTAATTTTACCCTTACAGCACCAGATATCCTAGGATATTCCAAAAACATCCCTTGGATATCCTAGGGATACCCCAGGGATATGCTAAGGATACTTTAAGGATATCCAAAGTAGTGGCGGTTAGGATATCCTAGGGATATCCCAGGGATATCGAAGGATATCCTAGGGATATCTAAGGATATCCTAGGGATATCCCAGGGATATTTAAGGATGTCCTTAGGACGTCCCAGGGATATCCTAATCATTTTCCCGGATATTATTAGGATATCCTCAGGACAACCTAACGATATCCCTGGAATAATTAGGAATGTCCTTAATAATGTATTTCCAAGATATCTAAAATAATTTACCTTCTCTACAAGAATTCTTTTGAAAAAAATCTCTTGAAACCAACTCAAGCGCTAACTATTTGTATCAAAAAATCGCTATCTCAAATAGTCAAAATTTGAATCATAATGATATCCTAGGGAAATCTTAGCGATATTTCTAAAATATTTTAACGATATACCAAGTTTATCCCAAGAATATCCCCACGATATCACTAGGATATCCCAGGGATATCCCTAGAATATCCTCAGGATATCCCAAAAATATCCTACGTAACGGCGGTTTGGATGTTCTGAGGATATCCTATGGACGTTTTCAGGATATCCTACATTAGTTTAGGATATCCTGAGAATATCCTCAGGATATCCTTTTGTTGTGAGGGTAAAATTATCAAGAATAACAAATTAAAAATAATTAAATTAATAAATTTTATAAAGGAATTATTAATTAATTCATAAAATAAATAGAAAAAAAAACAATTAATACTAGATTAAAATTTATAAACTAAAGAAAAGAATAATATAAAATACGCATTTAAAAATTGATGAAATTTATTTATTTCTCTGAAAGTGTCGTGTGTTGTGTGTCATTTATTTCCAAGAGTTAATTTTGGTTAAGGGCCTCCAAACTCAATAAAAAAAAGTAATTACGAATAATTTATATCTGTGTGTATACATCTTTCTCGAGCAATACTAATGCAATAAAAAAAAAAAAAAAAAAAAAGGAATGCGTGCAAAGACCTAAGAACGTCGTATATAGTGGATATTAAGAATAAGATAGAGGGGGATCAAAATTATACAAGAGCATGCGCTAGTGGGAGTGGCGTCACCATCGTAGAATAAGACACGCTGAAGCATTTTGTTAACTTACATCTCCTATAGTGGATTAAGTACTGGGTTACTTCTCTAAAAAAAAAAAAAAAAAAATAATTCCTCATCACAAATATTTTAGACGAAAAAATAAAAAACAAAGTGTTAAATAATAAAATAATTATTTTTTTTAAATAAAATTTTTTTTTAATTTAATTTTTTAAATATAAAATAGTACAAGAGGAAACACGTGGTATTGCAAATTTTTAATACACTTGGATAAAAAATAATTTGTATCTTTAAATAAATAATAAATATGTTATAAATATTTTTAACATTCAAAAAAAAAAAAAAAAATTTGATTAACATTAAAATCAATTAATAATGTATTTCGTTTTATTTTTTTTTTTTTATAAAAAAATGTGATTTTAGTGATGTGTGAACGTGTTTTTAAAAAATTATAAAATGTAGCATTTTTAAATTTTTCATTGAATACTATATAAAATAATTTACAAATTTTAAATACAAGAGATTTCGGTTAAAAAAAATTTGTGTAAGTTATATAAAAAAAAAATTGTGCATAAATAAATGGGAAATGTTGAAATATTTTAGAAGGCAAATTAATATTTCAAAGAATAAATTCTACGTTAAGAAAGACAAGTCTGACTAAAATGCGTTTATTACTACTAGCTGCGTTGCTCTATGTCTCGTTAATAAAAGGTAAGATCTACATCAACATAAAAATAAAAAATTGTTTAAAAATAAATAAATAAAAAAGAAATTAAATTATCAGAAAAGTGTGACAATTTTTCCGCCAAAAGAAAGTTTTTTTTTTTTATAGATGGCGCCTCCTATAGAAAAACCGTCATTTAACTCTCTTATCATATGTTTTATAATAAAAACAATTTTTTTTTTTTTTGAAACATTTATTTATTAAAATGAATTTTTAAAGTTATTTATTCTCTGTTATAATATTGATAAACTAGTTTTGAGGTGAATGAATCTTAAAATAGAATTTTTAAAATAATTCATATTGGAACAAAAGGTTAATAGAAAAAATTTATTTTAAATCAATTCAATCATAAACGGAATAGTAGGGGAGTAGCGTTTAATAGTACAATTAATTTTAAAAGAGATTGACAGTGGCGTAGGAACCAAAGGGGCAAGAGGGCCGTTGCCCACCTTCCAGTTTTTAAGATATACAAAATGTATACCTATTTCGGGTTTTTTTCCCTACCCCAAAAAAAATTTGTTCTTACCCCCCCCCCCCCCTGGAAAATGGATGATCGAACTTTGGAGATAGATAAAAATCTCATAAATTGATTAAAAAAAAAAAAATCTTAAACCAACTGTCAAAATTAAAATTAATTATTTAGAGGACGCATGAATTTTTCATTATAATAATTATATTTTAAATTTCCATTGAATTTTATTAGATTTAATTATTTTTTTCACGAATTTTTTTTTTCACTTTTTTTAATTAACATATTTAAGAAAATTTCTTTTTAAACGAATGTTTACTTTAACCTTTTTTAGATGCCGAATTTTTTGAAGAATTTTTATTTTTTTAGAATTTCTCTTTATATTTTGGTTAGAAAAATCTAAATTAACTAATTGAATTCTCGCATTCTGCATGTAGAATTTTAAGTAATTCGACTTTTTAAAAGTCCGTATTTCCAATTCATCAAATTTTCATTTGTCCGTATTTTCATTTCTTCGAAACTGCAAATTTCTGTAAAAACAATGGACAGAAAAATTCGCGACAAAATCTTTCTCTAGATTTTTTTTTCTGACATTTTTTTAATTTCGGATTTTAAGAATTCTATCCAATAAAAATTCGGATAAATAAAGATATGGTAAATTGGAAATCGTTTAAATCAAAATAATAATAATTATAGGTATCTAATAAGATTATTTCAATTAAAAAATCTAACTACTGATTCATAATCATAATCATAATCATAATCATAATCATAATCATAATCATAATCATAATCATTATTATTATATTCACTAATTTTTTATTGCATAATCTTAAAATTCCTTTTCTCTTGGTAGATTTATCTGTATTCATTTGTTTGTTTGAGAAATTAATTTGCGTTGGTTACATTGTCATTTAAATGTTACACATTAGCAAGTGCTTAAATAAATATCTAAAATTAGTATTTTCTTGTTTTTCTTCTGAGTCATTCCATTATATTTCGAACAATGTCGTTGCCGACTAATTTTTAAAAATTATGATACTTTGCAGGGATGATCTTGATGTTATAAAGATCACGAAATGAAAAGATTTTTACTAAAATTTTTATTATTTACTTTAAAATATGAATTTAAAGTGTACGAGGTGCTGAAAATTGACAGTTTTTCAGCCAGCAGAAAATATTCGAAAAAACCTATAATTTACCATAAAAGTGTGAAAATTATTATTGCAATTTATTAAGAATGACTAAATTTACTTTTATAAATTGATTTAAGCATTTAAAGATATGAAATAATAGGAAAAACATGATTTTCAATTTCATCTTAAAAATAACCTAATTTTGCTATTTTTATCGATTAATTATGAGAAAGGGTAAATATTAAATTAAAAAAAAACTTACCAAATATCAAGTCATTGCTAATTACTTTTAGATTTTCTTTGTACTTTTTAATTTTTCTCTTTATTTATATAAAAATTTTGAAAAAGAAAATTGCCACTTTGCTAATTTTTGCGATTTTTGAAACTGAATAACTTGTTTACAGTAAAACGGAAAAATCTGGGATTTTGGGAGTATTTAAATATACACTAAATAAACACACTCCAAAAGTCTTGCGTTGGTTTTTGAGCTATTTTGTAAGATAAAGCAGATCGAAATTTCATTACTTTTGAGGCTATATTGACAATAATTTGTTCTTAAGTTGAAGTTGGCTCGCAAGTGTCGAGTCTTGTAATAAATTCATATTTGTTTATATTAAATGACAACACTTGCGAGCCAACTTCAAGTTAAGAACAAATTATTGTCAATATAGCCTCAAAAGTAATGAAATTTCGATCTGCTTTATCTTACAAAATAGCTCAAAAACCAACGCAAGATTTTTGGAGTGTGTTTATATAGTGTATATTTAAATACTCCCAAAATCCCAGATTTTTCCGTTTTACTGTAAACAAGTTATTCAGTTTCAAAAATCGAAAAATTAGCAAAGTGGCAATTTTCTTTTTCAAAATTTTTATATAAATAAAGAGAAAAATTAAAAAGTACAAAGAAAATCTAAAAGTTATTAGCAATGACTTGATATTTGGTAAGTTTTTTTTTAATTTAATATTTACCCTTTCTCATAATTAATCGATAAAAATAGCAAAATTAGGTTATTTTTAAGATGAAATTGAAAATCATGTTTTTCCTATTATTTCATATCTTTAAATGCTTAAATCAATTTATAAAAGTAAATTTAGTCATTCTTAATAAATTGCAATAATAATTTTCACACTTTTATGGTAAATTATAGGTTTTTTCGAATATTTTCTGCTGGCTGAAAAACTGTCAATTTTCAGCACCTCGTACACTTTAAATTCATATTTTAAAGTAAATAATAAAAATTTTAGTAAAAATCTTTTCATTTCGTGATCTTTATAACTTCAAGATCATCCCTGCAAAGTATCATAATTTTTAAAAATTAGTCGGCAACGACATTGTTCGAAATATAATGGAATGACTCTTCTTTAAAATTTTAAAGATTTTAAAAAATTTCAACTTTAATAATTAAAACTCTTATACATATTGTTAAATAATTGTGAAAATAAATTAAAAATCGATTATTATTAAAAATTATTAATTTCGGTTAAATGAAAAATCGACGTTTAATGAATTAGCTATTTAATAAAAAATTAATGGAAATAAAATTCAAACAAATGAAGATTGAACTTAAGGGACGCATGATTATGTTCTAAAAATTATTAGTTATAATTTTCATTTTATGGAATTTCATTTGTCATAATTATTTTTTGAGCCAAATTTTTATTTGTTCGAATTAGTATTTTAATTGAATTTTTATTGAGTAGAATTTCATTGCATAGAATTTTCATTTTATTCTTTCAGATGAATTTTCATTTGTTTGAATTATTATTTGATATAATTTCCATATAATCGATTTTTCATACTACAGAATTTTTATTTAACCGAAAAATCATTTAACAAAATTTCTAATTGATAGAATTTTCATTTGTCCGAAATTGCAAATGACCAACAATGACAAATTAATTAGAAATTTTGTTAAATGATTTTTCTTCGGTTAAGTAAAAATTTTGTAGTATGAAAAATCGGTTACATGGAAATTATATCAAATAATAATTCGAACAAATTTACAATTAATCTGAAAGAATAAAATGAAAATTCTATGCAATGAAATTCTACCCAATAAAATTTCTTTAAAATATGCCTATTATGTTAAATGAAAAGTCGAGCAAATAAAAATTCTGACAAATAAAAATTCTGTGAAGTGAATTTTCGGTTATATAAAAATTCTGTAATATGGAAAATCATTTTGATGAAAACTCTGCAAAATACTAATTCCAAACAAATAAAAATTCGGCTCAAAAATAATTATATGACAAATGAAATTCCATAAAATGAAAATCCTAACTAATGATTTTTAAAACATAATCATTCGTCCCGAACTTATTTATAACATTCCATTGAATGCTAATTATGTTCAATTAAAATTTGATGTAATTAAAATTCTTTTAAATGAAAAGTTGGCTAAAGATAAAATTTGTAAAATGAAAATTATGTTAAATAAATTTTCGGTAAATTAAAAAAAATTAAACAGTGACAATCACGAATCATTTGTTCTAGTTTTTATCTACAAAAAGCTAAAATTAATATAGTCAAATAAATATAACTAAATTATAATTAATATTATAATTTAGTTTTCGTTTTCCATCTGAAAAATATATTTTTTCCCCTCTTTCGATTTTTAGATAAAATAAGTTTTTTTACTCCTTTCTTTTGTCTTTATAACTAATTTTACACAATTTAATTATCTGTATCGATGGCTCCATCATGTTAAGTTAACGATTCATTTGTTACGGAAAATCGAACACGTTTAATACACCGAATGACTTGAGAGATAAAAAGTAATGTATGTTTTATGAAAATATTTAATTAAGAAATTCCTTATAAAGTGAAAAATGTCTTTCATTAAAAGCAGTTTAATTAAATTTTGTTACTATAAACAAAAATTAATTAATAAGTAAAATAATTTTTTTATACTTTAATTATTACACTTTTATAGATTTACCGATTAATTCTAGTTTAGCACTTTCTGCTTTAGTATTTCGTAAAAGTAAAAAAAAAAATACAATTCTACAATCTTTTAAAATATATAATTTTTTGTTGATTTTATTTTCACATGAAACAAGACTGAAATGTTAGTCTTTTACTAAACGAAATAGCCAGTTTCTTATTATTAATAATTGAGCCTAATGAATCGGGTCGCTACGAGCATGTATCCGGCGTTCTTTTCAGTACAACTTATTAACTAGTCTTAACCATTAGTAACCGTCTGATTGTCAAATGGTTTTAAGGAGAACTCAAGAGGAGCAGTTTTAAATACCTTCTCCTTCAAATATTATGAAGACTAAATTTAAAATTATATGCTATTAAAAAATTAATATATAAAAACAATATAAATAAATAAAAATTATTATCTAATTTTAAGGAATAAATTAATAAATTTGCAAAATTTCTATGCTTTATATAATTAAGCCGTTAAATTAAATATTCAATAAAGTTCAAAACATTATTTTCTTATTTGGTAATAACATATATATATATATATTTAATTAATGTTTTAAATAAAATTAAATTATAGCTGAATTAATTTGTTGAAATCAAATATTTAATGAGATATAAATTTTTAATTTTTTTTTATATTTCTAAGTTAATATGTATTAAATGTGTGTTTTATTTTAATTTAAAAAATAGTTCAATTAAATCAAATTTAAAATTAGTGTTTCTTAAAAAAAATTTCCCCAAAAAATTATGTTTCCACACTGAAAAAAAATAGTATTGAATCAAGAAAATTTGACTTGCTTCAAGTAAACCGTGGAATTGAATAGGGACAAGTCAATTACGGCATTGGTTCAAGTAAACGATTGTCTTGAGATAGTATATTTGGGACGAGAGCATATATATTCTTGATCCAAGAAAATATGGAATTCGAGCAATATATTAATCAACTTGTAACAAATGTAAAATACATTAAAGGAAGAAAATATTTTCTTGTTCTGAGAATATATGTAGTCAAATCAATTGTTTCATTTGATTCATTCAAATCTTTGCAATATTGGATCAAGTAAGACAAGATTTAAATGAAAATATTATTTATATTGTGAGGAGACCATATGTTCTTGGTCCAAGAAAATATGGAATTCGTCTAAGAAGTTTATTGACTTTTAAGAAATATGTAAAATATATTAAATCAAGATCATATATATATTAACTCAAGAAAATATTTTCTTGACTTGAGAAAACTTATGGAGTTGAACCAAAAAAATATTTTTCCAATACAAGTAAATACCATGTCTAATTCTTAAGTCAAACATTTTTATTTATTATTAACATTGATATTTTTTATTATTTATTTAAATAATGTTTACTTTACATACATATTTATATTTAATTAATACTTAACACAACTAAAACAAGTATACCTTGAATGAAAATTTTTCACGGTCCGAGGAACTGAACCCGAGTTGCGCGCACCAAAGGCAGTAACTTAATTGATGGTTTTCAAAAACTCCTATTTAAGTTTCACATCCATTTGGAGAGAAATATTTTCTTGGATCAAGAATAAGGGATTTGTATTAAGTAAAAAATTAATTCAAAGCAAATGAATAAAACTATTTGACTCAAGAAATGAAAATTAATTAAATTAACCTAATATTCTTGATTGAATACTTTTTGGTACTTCGGGAAAATAAAATATTGGGTATAATATAAATTTTAATCAAGTTGAAACAAGTATTAATTTCTATTAATCTTTTCATTTTCTGGGATCAAGACTATGAGTATTAGATTAAGTAAAAAGTTGTTTTGAAGGAAACAACAAAACGATTTGACCCAAGAAAATAAAATACTCAACGTAAATCACTTGACATGAGAAAATAATATTCTTGACTCAATTCTTTTTCTGTTCTTGACGCAAGTAAAACATTTCGCTTGATACAGTAAGATATATTTACTTATATGAAACTCATATTTTCTTATTTCAAGAACATTGCTCAATGCTCAAAATTATACTTGACTCAAGAAAATAAATTTCTTCCAATAAGAAAATATCGTCTTGTTTCAAGTAAAGTACCTCAAGTAAATATGCATTAACTTGATTCAATTAACTTTTTTTTCAGTGTAAATACAATGCAAAAACATATGTCTTATTTCAAGACATAAGATACTTAGAATCTTAAAATTATTTCTTTCTTAAGTCTTAAAATTATTTCGACTTGATCCATTGGTTAAGAAAATATCTAAGACTTTTCATCATTGGTCGAAATCTAAGACACTATAAAATGTCTTAAAAATCAGGACAAAAGTGTCTTAAAATAAAACATCTGTTTTTGCAGTGTAAATTTTATTCTTCCAAAATAATATGTTTCATTCATATAATTTAAAAGTCTTTTTTATTATTTGCAGATTGTGAATATAAATAAAAATATTATAAAATATTTATAAAAATACAATTTCTTTGCTAAACCAATATAATAAAAAATGTACCAGATAGAACATCGTGATATTGGTTATAATATTCTGTTTTGTTCCTTCTGACGACAGCTAATCTAAAAACTTCGAGTTACAACCCGTTTCGCCCCATATAATTACTTATCAGATAGACAAAAATTATCGAAACTTGTTAATTGTTATTATAATTATTCTTTTCTATTATCTAGATTTTGTTCCCTCATTTCGACATCCCCTATATACATACTACAGATATACAGTGATAATTTTCTATGTCGCAGATATATATATATATCGTTATTCTAAATATAATATTTTAATCATTCTTCATTAGGTAAAGCATTACGTATTGTGGATTTTGATGTGCCCAGTATAATTGATCCCAGATCAGAAGCAATTACTCTACTTTGCGATTACGAATTGGATGGATCGGAATTGTATTCAGTTCAATGGTACAAAGATGGAAATGAATTCTTCAAATTTACTCCCAGCTCAAATTCACCAGGATACTTCTATGAAGGAAATAATATTTTTATTGATTTAAAACAAAGTGATAACAGAAAAGTTACGCTGATCAATAAAAATCGAAGAGGTTAATAATTTATTTTTATGTATTTTCTTTGCATCATTATAATTATAACATTCTTTATGTACTTTGAAAACACAGAAAAAAAGGTGGATAAAAAGTTGTAAAGATAGAGGGTAAAAGTCGTTAGGATACTGGGATTGGCTAAACTTCAATACGCCATCTGGTGTGTACCTACTTCGGACAACCATTTTCCTTTTTCATCTTTCTTTAATTAACACGATAGAAAGAGAAATAAAAACTAAAATGTCTGAAGAAGTAGGTAAAAGTCACTAGACCGCCAATCCCAACAGGGTAAAGGAAAAATTTGTGATGGATAAAAATGTTACTAAAATATTACTAGAAAAATGGATGTCATATTTGAGTAAACTGTCTAATTTTAATAAAAATATAAGTAATTTTACACTTAACTTATTAAATCCACAAATTTTTTATAAATAAGTAATTGCATGAGGAAATATTTTGCCTATAATTATTATCTATTAATAAAAATATCTTTGACTAATATAACTGACAGCTGACGACAGTGCGTAAATAATCAGAACTGGGAAATTACAACTCAACGTCTGTATTGTAGCACGAAAGCAGAGTTGGGTAGTAACTGAATTTTTTGTGCATATTAGGCTGTGTCAGTTCATCGAGATATTTCGAGTTCAAGATATGACGTCAGAGGCCTGGAGGGACAATAAATAGACGACACAATGTTATTCTTACGGGGATGAAAATTTGTTTCCACTTTCATGAATTTTATTCATACTTTAAACGCTTGTTGACATTTATTAAAATTAAAATGTGTGTTGATAATTAATTTTGTTATATATTTGATTCAATTGCATTTATAGATTCTCTGAATTCGTGATAAAATATAAATTTTGAGGTTAGGGGTGTTTGTTTACTAACTTGAAATCTTTTACTGCTGCGGTAAATCCCACCTAAAATATATATACTTTTCTAACCTCAATATTTATATTTTATCACGAATTCAGAGAATTTATAAATGCAATTGAATCAAATATATAACAAAATTAATAATCAACACACATTTTAATTTTATTAGATGTCAACTGACAAAGCCTAATATGCACAAAAAATTAAGTTACTACCCAACTCTGCTTTCGTGCAACAATATAGACGTTGAGTTGTAATTTCCCAGTTCTGATTATTTACGGACTGTCGTCAGCTGTCAGTTGTATTAGTAAAAGATATTTTTATTAATAGACAATAATTATAGGCAAAATATTTCCACATGCAATTACTTATTTATATAAAATTTGTGGATTTAATAAGTTAGGTGTAAAATTACTAATATTTTTATTAAAATTAGACAGTTTACTCAAATATGACATCCATTTTTCTAGTAATATTTTAGTAACATTTTTATCCATCACAAATTTATCCTTTACCCTGTATCCTAACGACTTTTATCCTCTATCTTTACAACTTTTTACCCACCTTTTTTTCTGTGAATTTAATATTTCACTTCGTAAAAATAATTTTACCAACCTTAGACGCTCATTATGATTTTACTCAAAACATATTAAAACTGCGCCTATACTGTCGGCGTAAATTTACTATCTTGAATAATATTACTTCGACAGTTAATGTAAAAATTTCTGTGCCTAAAAATGGCGTAAATTGTGCATTTTTTTTTACATTAAAAATGAAAATTTAAGTACTTTTTTTTAGGTGGGACAAATCTAGCAGGAACATATGCTTGTGAAGTTTCAGCAGAGGGTCCAAATTTTTTGACAACTTATGCGGAAGCAAATATGAGTGTTGCGGTCCCACCAAAAAGTGCACCCGCTGTCGATGGCCTTCGACCTTACTATGAAGTAGGTGATATTATGAGAGCAGAATGTACTTCCGCTCCCAGTCATCCACCGGCAGTTCTGACCTTTCTTCTCAACGAAAAAGAAGTAACAATTAACTTTTAATTCAATGTTACTAACTGTTTATTCACAGAATTTTTTTTATAACACACTATACTTATATTTTAATAACATTTAATTTTATAATACACAATCGTATTGTGACTAAAAACATATTGACGTGTATATATATATTTTTTTTTTAAATTATAAAAAATAGATTCCAGAAAGAAGTCAAGTAGAATTTTGTGATTATAAAATGTATAATTTAAAAAAAAAAAAATTATTTAATAAAAAGTAAATTAGACTTTTTTTCAGGTGAGCAAAAGTTCAACAGAATATATTCAAAATGAAGTTCATGTTGTTGGTAATTACGCTACAACAACGCATCAAGAATTTACGTTACTCTTAGAAAGGCATCATTTTCCAGGAGGAAGTTTAACATTAACTTGTGAGGCTTCCTTTGCAGGAATGCCACATCTCAAAACTCTGCGGACTAAAAAAGTAGTTACATTAATATCAAATAATAAAGACTACGTTCAAGCAGATATACATTTTGATACAGTTAAATCGACTGCATCATTTATTCATTATCATATGTATGTGATTTGTTTCTTTATTTTTTTAACAAATAAAATTTTTCAAGTTATTTAAAATTCAATAAAAGATTTATTATTTTTCATTATAAAAATTGAAATTTTCTTTTCGAATTTTCTCATTACATAATATAACAGTTACTATTATCAAGATTCACGGTAGAGAATCGACGCCCAAATAAAAAAAAAAAATCTGCAAATATATTTTCTCAAAAAATATTGGCATTTTTCGACCAAAATTGGATATCATGAAAAGTTCTTTACCGGTTTCGTTTAAACCCTTTTTGCCGGGTAAAGAATGTAAAAAAAATTATGTGGTAAAAATGGAAGAATTCTCAAAGAATTATAAAAATTAGACTTAAAAAACTGAAAAAATGATGATTTTTAGCCACGCCTGAAGCCTATAGGGGAGACCGGGGCTGAAAGTGCCGGCCCGGGGTAAGTTGTGCCAATAAGGTCAGTTATATATGTGTTAATTGTAATTTCAATAAATCGCATTCGGAATAAGTATTCATGTCTCAAAAATTATTTATTAATCAGAAAGTAGAGTTTTTACAATTAATTAACGATACAAATAATTGTTTCAAAAAATATTTTAAAAGACTGACTAATTATGTAATTGTAAAATTTAAGTCAGAAATGTTTATTTATTTACAAAAATCTATAAATGTTACGATTGTTGGAAAAATCCTTTGAATGCTTATAATAAAAATACTTATTACGAGAACTATGTTTTAAGTGACTGACTAACTATGCAATTATAGAATATAACTCAGAAAATGTTTATTTGTACTTACTAAAATCTAGAAATCTTAAGATTGTTCCTAAAAACATTTCAAAGTTTATAACAAATGATTAGTAAATAATAGTAAATCATATATTGGCAATAATTATTTTATTTGTTACGTGTAAAATCATTTGCTTCAACTGAAACAACTAAAAAATCTGAGCGGCACAACTCTCCCCAGCGCGGAGTTCAACGTGCCGTGTTGCCTCGCTGCACAAAATCATTTTTTACAAAAGAACTGTTTAAAATTATCAATAAAAAATAATGGATTTAAAAACTATATATTTAATTTTAAAATAGATAGACTATAGATTAAAACAAAAAGTTCTCAATTTACTAGCATTTTATTTAGTTTTCTCAAAATCGGCACTTTCAGCCCCGGTCTCCCCTAGTGTTTTTTGTAACTTTTTCCAGTAAATTTTTATTTTCTTTGATACTATTATGTTGGTTATTTTTAAGTTATTAAGTTAAAATTATTTTTTAATTTTTTGTTTTCTTTATTAACTTATATTAAAATGTTATACGCGGGACCTGATCCGACTGTTTAAATCTGAAATTCATAAAAATATAGATCTGATAGAGGCACGATTAGATCCTCTAGATACTTCTTTCTTAGCTGATTCATCACTGAATCATGACATTAAATAATACTTACAAAAAGTTTTGAAAACCCAACAAAAACATTTTCAATGCAGAAAGTTACGCCAAGCTAAAATTATCTTAACCATCGAAAAAATTTGTGAAATGGAAGTTAGACAAGTAAATTTTAGGATTATGTTAAGGTTTAATTAATTTTTTTAATATAAATAATTAAATTTAAAAATGGGAAATTATATAAATTATAATTTTAAAATATGCGTGCAATGTAGAAAAAAAGAATAGTTTTGGTCTAAATATAAAATACAGTTAATAATTATCAAAATAATGAATTGAAATCAATTTTTTGATTAAGAAAAATTTCTATAGTAGGCGCTGTTATGAAAACTTGGTGTGAATTATTATTTTTAAGTATTTAATAATAATTTTTATTTTTTAATATTTATATCCTTCATTAATTTTTCATTAATCCACTTACAGTAGTATAGGTAAAAAAATAATTATCAAAAGTGATATACTTTGGCAGAGAATAATACGTTGTATATTTATCAATGCAAAAAATTAAAAATCCTCATGACCAGGTACAAATGAAAATTTTTAATCAAGTTCTTGTAATTCCTGGAAGTTTAATATATTTTTCCGGAGGCTCACGTCGATTTGATCTTATTACGTCTGCTCTTATAGAATCTGGTATCAATGACAAATGGAATGCTGAATACTTAACTAAAATTTCTTTACAACATAGTCAAGCTGATTATTATTATTTAATGAACCTCATGAAATTGTTAGTGTAAGCTATAGAGTTTGATAGAAAAAAAGAATAGACGAAACGGTCCAACATTTAATAATGACATACCAATGTATTGGAATTGTAAACAAAAAAAGTCATTTGCCACAGAAATGATTTTTTTTCGTAAGTTAGTGTTTTGAACTAATGTTCTTATATACGAATTTTGAATAGGATTTTGTATTCATAAATTGTAAATAAATAGAAATGTAACTTTTTTTAAAATGAAAACTCATGTATATAAATCAATATTACCTGTTAGCTGACCTTTAACATTCAAATTGTCGCCTTGTTGAAATGTAAGTATTTATTGAAAATACAATCAGTAACATCGATTTTTTCAAACTAAAGGAGTTATTCTCTTGTCTTGTTCAATCCTATTCTGGCCAAGTTGTTGAAACAAGAAATACACAGAATACAAGTTTTTTATTTCAAAATATAGAATATAAGAATAAAGTCAATTACTAATTAGTAAGTACTTAAAATTAATTTAAAAAAAAATTTATTACATATCTTTTTCATTTAAATTCAGTAAAATTTGATAGCAGTTGATATATAAATAAAAATTACGTGTAATAATTAAATAACTAATTTAAACATTATTTTAGAATTCAACTTGCTGAAACATAAAACAACATGGATCTAAGTTTTATTTTAAAACTTGTCATTGGGTATTTATATTTATTGTACTGTATGTACGAAAAAACAGTAAATGCCAATTACATCTGGCAGGCAACTTTAGAAAAGGAGACTAAAATTCATCAACAGCTTCTTTTGTATGAAAACGATTTTAATAACGGTATTATTTATGAGCTCAAAAAAAGTATTTCAAAAATGATACCAACACGAATTGCTGATTTCAAGACAATCATGAATGAAGACAAAAGTATGGAATTATCTCCGTATTTACTGGAAGTAACAAGAATCGTGATCATTCCAATAAGAAATAATAACAATTTATCGAACCTACTCAAAATTTTTGAGTCTATTGCTAACATGTCACAGCAGAAAACACGTCCAAAAGTCCTAATAGCAACCAAAGTTGAAAAAAGTATTAAGTATAAAAAATTCTTTCAGAAATGTTGGGTCAAACAGTTTTTGGACATCACTATCCTTGAGCTAAAACAGCGTAAAGATGATAAAGCAGTACTAGCTGAAAATTCCAACGCAGTGGATGCAAACCTGCATTACTACAATCCATTCACTAAAAGATCTGCTAAAATGACGTTCACAAACCAAAGCATTTTGTTTCCGTACAAACTGCATAATTTAAATGGTTACAAAATGAGTATGCCTTTATTTCACTTAGCACCATATTTAAACATTACACGAAATTCAACAGGACATGTTTTAAATGTTCAGGGTCCCGACATGAACTTGTGGATTACTTTGTCGAAGGTATTAAACTTCTCATTAAAAATAATATTTTCAAACTCAACTGGTTTTGTTAAAATTAATTGTACCAAAGATTACAATCCGGATTTAGTAAAGAAAACAATTTACAACGAACTCCAATTTATTGGTATTCAGTCTACTCTGCTCAAATCATGCCTTAACAATTTTCTCACAATAGGAAAAGGAACAAGAGCTTTTCGTATGGTTATAGTAGTACCAATTTTTCCAAGTGATGGTAAAATTTATACTACCGAATGGAACATTTTCAATGTACTCTTCATCTTTTGTTTAATTTTGATACCTTGGTTAATAAGTAAATTTCTGAAATTCGATCATCGAAACTGGAAATTAATGTACATTTTTCAAATTGCGCTGGGTTTAACAGCTCCTCAGATGCCAGTGAAAAAATTAGAAAGAACAGTATTTCTCTCGATAATGTTCTTTTTCCTCTTGCAATCGTCATACATCTATTCGACATTGTCAAATTTTCAATTACAGAAAGAAATTTTACATGAAATTAATACATTTGAAGAGCTGTACTCCAAAAATTTAACTCTTATTACACATGGGGGAAGAGATAAGTTTGAGAGCAATGACACTGCCTACGAAAAACTAATTAACAATGCAATTCATAGTGGCGGAAGGTCGTTTGACGAATGTGCACAAGCCGTTAATGATTATCAAAATGTGTCTTGCTATGGCAGAGAACTGGTTGCATATTTATCAATGCAAAAAATTAAAAATCCTGATGGCAAGGTACGAATGAAAATTTTTAATCAAGTTCTTGTTGTACCTGGAAGTTCAATATATTTTGCTGGAGGTTCACCATATCCAAGTCGATTTAATCTTGTTACGTCTGCTCTTGTAGAATCTGGTATCAGTGACAAATGGGATGCTGAATACTTTCCAAAAATTTCTTACCATAAAAGTCAAGTTGATTTATTTAAACAGAAAATGTCTGTAACATCAAAAATTTTGAAATTAATTATAATGCTTCTAGTTTTTGGATACACTTGTTCCTATTTTGCATTCGTTGGAGAAATTTTAATTCATAATTATTTGAATCTGTAAGTTCAATTTCGTCTATGAAGATGAGAAGTACAAATTGTATCTGATTGTTATGTTGGTAAAGTTTTATTTTCTTATCGTTCGAATTTAAACATTACAGTATTATTGTTGATTAACTCTGTTGACAATTTATTTAATTAGTAATTAATTTTTATCATACATATTGCATATCTACTCGTTTCATAGTAAGGATTATAATTGGTTTTAATCTATTAATTTATTCTTACTTTAAACATTACAGGAATGTTTTTTAATTATAATTCGTCGTTAATTTATTTAACTACCGTCCGATTTTATTCGCAAAACCCAAGCAAAGCAATGTTATTTCCAAAAGCTTTCCTCATTTGGCGATGTTCAAAAATTGTACTCTCCTTAAATTACTCATTTCCGACTTTTTATCACTAGTGAAAAGTCGTTTTCCATACAAAATTATTTTTTTCTAAGTTATCGATTTGAACTAATGTTATCATATACAAATTTTGATTAGGATTTTGTATTTCTAAAATCTAAATATATAAACACTTTAATCAAATATGTAATTTTTTTAAGAATAAAGGTTTTGACAAAATATTATACTATGATATTATAAATTATTAATAATAATTTCTAGTTAAAATGGTATTTTTTTCCGAGCATTTCAGATCTAGGATAAATTACTGATTTGTAATATATATATATATATATATATATATATATATATATATATATACGCATGTTCTGTATATAACAACAATATTGCATTTTGCTTTTTCATTACTATTTACATTGTCGGTTTGCATTAAGGAAACTTTGCAAATAAAAACCTTGGATTTTATCTTAGAATACTTATTAAAATCAGTATCATCGATTTTTTTTAAGTAAACTGAACTTTCATTTCTTGTCAACTTCAATACGGTTGTGACCAAGTTGTTGTAACGAGTGAATCACTGAATATATGCGGGTATAATTTAAAACAACCTTATAAAGGGAGACAAATACTAATTGGTAAGTACTTAAAAACCAATGGAACAAAAATTTAGTAAAACAAATCACATTTGTTATATGGGCATATCTTTGAAACCTTTAACTTTTCAATAAGAAAAAAATTTTTTTTTTTTTTTTGAGCACAGTATTGAAACTTTGTCTACATAAACTTCAAGAACTAAGCTTTCCAATTATACAAGTGGACATATAAAACAAGTTGTCTTCAAAAAGTTATAAATATTTAAAATTGAGAATTATTTTTAACCTGTAACAAAAAAATATTCAACAGGTGTTTGCTTTTTAGGATAAAAAACAGTTGAAGGGAATTTTCTAAGGGGTTATAATTTTAAAAAGCAATAAAATTCGTTTAATATTTTCAATATTTATATGAATAATAAAATACTGAAATAATGCACTGGGTATAAAAGCATGTGTCAAAAATTAACTAGATATATAAATTTTTTATTTGAATATTTACATTACATTTTAAAATAGATTTTTATTATAGTGAATTGTTTTAAAAATGTAAAATTGTAATTTTTAAAATTATCATACGATTTTCATAGACTTTTTTCTATTTAAATTTAATATTCGTAAACTTTCCAATTTCTTTTCTTTTAAAAAATCTGACATAAAATCATATTAAAAATCCTCTCGTGGGATAATATATATTGTATGATCGATTTGAACATAAGAAATCATAAAGGATTTCATGTAGACTCTGAAATATCTATCTAAGATTTCACATTGAATTATATAAAGGAAACAATATAGGATTTCATATAGAAATTTTCAGTTGGCAGATGGCAGTTTATAAAAAATAAAAATTATTTAATTAAAAATCAAATAATATTACTGCAATTCATCTGAAAAGAAAAAAATTTGTGCTTTGCAATACACCTTCTCAGTTAAGAGTCTCAGCTTTTATAGTATTCAAGACTGATCTCAACTGCACAGAAAAAACTTGGACTCATTTTTGTTGCAACTCATTTTCTTTTGGGTATCGAAATGAGTATGGGACAAACTTCATGTTATTCAAAATGATATTGGCTGGAATTTCAGATTTCTAAGTTGGCATCATAAGCAGAGTAATTTTGTATTTCAATTATTGTTTCTAATATTTCAACAACACCAGAAAGATTATTTTGACCAGTACGAATATTTAGAAGTTTTTAAATAAAAATTATTTATTGTTATTTACGTAGATAATAATTAATTTCATAAGTTTTTAAATTTACCGCTATTATTTAAGTTGGCAGTACCGTTCCTGTTGTCAAAACACATGTTTTCATTTTTCTAACCTAAAAACATATTTCCTTTATTATTTTATTACGCGATTACAAGCAATTTTTAATCAAATATATTAAGTCTAGCGTGTTATTTACTTCTTTGTAATTATTATATTTCATGTTTTTGTGCAAAATTATTCGTTATTTCACAATATTTTTCCATTTTTCTTTTTCTCAAAATGAAACTTGCCTGTTTCATTTTGATACTTTTACCTTAGAACTCGAAATGAGACAACCAGTTTCATTTTTGTTGCGAATCAAATTGAGTATAGAATCTATACTCAATTTGAATTCAGGTTTTTTCTGTGTGTAAGAAAAAAAATTATCACCATCCGGCGACGTAAGAGTGGAACTATGATGATCTACATCTATATTGGAATTTCCCATATAATTTCCTACAAAATTTCTCATATAATTTCCGACTTGATATCTTAGATGAACAATTAAAACAGTGAAATCCACACATGACATCCCACATGAAATCCTATATGATGAATTCTTACATGAGATCTTATATAGGATACTATATAAGATTCTACATAAGATTTTACATGGATTTTTATATATATTCCTGTATGATGAATTATTACATGAAATCCTATATAAAAATCCATGTAAAATCTTATGTAGGATCTTATATAGGATCCTACAAAAAAATCCTATATAGTATCCTATATAGGATCTCATGTAAGAATTCATCATATAGGAATTTATGTGGGATGTCATGTGTGGATTTCACTGTTTTAATTGCCCGGACAGCACCGAAAAACTTCCCTAAACCTTGACTGAACCTCGCTTGACGAGGTTCGGGAACTTGAGTCGCGAGGTCCAAACGAGGTTGAGTTGATGTTTAAATGTCCGCGCATAATAAAGGTCAGTCACAGAGGTTGACTGAATATTGGATTTGAATTTCTGTTAAATATTAAAATTAAAGATTCTTGGCATATTGTGAGGGGATACTTAAGGAAATTAAAAATTCAAGATTTGTTAAATATAATCGTTAAATATTGTGATATTGTTTTGTGCTACGAATAAATTTTTGGTAAATTTTCGTAGTAAAAAAAATCAACTAATTATTACGGTATTTAGTTAATTAATTTTTTTGGAGAGAAAATTTGACAAAAAAGTTATTTTCTTATCGTTATAATTTTTTAGGCCACAAACTATTTTTTTAAAGAGAAAATTTAAAAATGATTAAATTTCTCATCTTGATATTATTTTTGTGCTACAAATATTAACTTAAAATAACTTAAAATAACTTTGATGACCATTTTTTTAATTTAATTATTAACTAGCGATGTATTCCTCGCTCACTAACGCTCGCTCGGTTAAAATTGTACTTATTGTTGTTTATTTATTGTAGTTTATGTATATATTATATTTATAATTTATGTTTTAAATTAATATCTTATTAATATTGTATAAAATTTATCTTAAAATTGAAAAAAGATGTTACATAAAAATAGTTTGTAAGATTTTCTAACAGCATATATGCAAAGTATTTTAAGTTATTTGAAAATAATTGAAAATAGATTTTTCAAGGACGGTGTCGAGGTCACGGGGTCGGTGTCGTTTTTCGAAATTTGTTAACTTAATATAATAGAAGATTTTTCCCATTGGGTTTTTAAATTCATTTGCTTTCTTTTTATTTTTCCGTATTTATGCTCCTTCTAAATTTCCAGAATATTTAACGATTACATTTAACAAATCTTGAATTTTTAATTTCCTTAAATATTTCCACACACAATATGCCAAGAATCTTTAATTTTAATATTTAACAGAATTTCAAATCCAATATTCAGCCAACCTCTGTGACTATGACCTTTACTATGCGCGGACATTTAAACATCAACTCAACCTCGTTTAGACCTCGCGACTCAAGTTCCCGAACCTCGTCAAGCGAGGTTCAGTCAAGGTTTAGGGAAGTTTCGGTGCTGTCCGGGTGTTCATCTAAGATATCAATTAGGAAATTATATGATAAATTATGTAGGAAATTCCAATATAGATGTAGATCATCATAGTTCCACTCTTACGTCGCCGGATGGTGATAATTTTTTTTCTTACAGTTGAGATCAGTCTTGAATACTATAAAAGCTGAGACTCTTAACTGAGAAGGTGTATTGCAAAGCACAATTTTTTTTCTTTTCAGATGAATTGCAGTAATATTATTTGATTTTTAATTAAATAATTTTTATTTTTTATAAACTGCCATCTGCCAACTGAAAATTTCTATATGAAATCCTATATTGTTTCCTTTATATAATTCAATGTGAAATCTTAGATAGATATTTCAGAGTCTACATGAAATCCTTTATGATTTCTTATGTTCAAATTGATCATACAATATATATTATCCCACGAGAGGATTTTTAATATGATTTTATGTCATTTTTTTTGAAACAATTTTAAATTTTCATAGTAAACTTAATGATAAATTTTCTGCATTCTATAATCTATTAACTAAAGAATAAAATCTTTTAGCACTCAACTGTTGAATTTGGAAGCAACATGAAACTCTCCATTTTAATACCTTTAATAATATTTCTGAGCCCATTATATTGCACTTATGAAAAAGCAGTATTTGCAATTTACACATGGAAGAGTAATTTAGAAACAGCTCTAACCAAGGAAACAACTGTGCATCAACAGCTTCTTTTATATGAAAATGATTTTAACAACAGCAATATTTATCAACTCGAAAAAATTATTTCAAAAAAGATACCAACACGAGTTGCTGATTTCAAAACCATCATGAAAGAAGACGGAGAGCTTATGGAATTATCTCCATATTTGCTAAAGGTGACAAGAGTTGTAATCATCACTTCAAGAATTGATCCGAACAATTCATCAAAGGTACTCAACATACTTGACTCTCTTGCTGAGATGTCTGAACAGAAAACACGTCCAAAAGTCCTAATAGCAACCACAGTTGAAAAAAGTATCAAGTATAAAAAATTCCTTCAGATGTGTTGGTCAAAACAGTTTTTGGACGTTAGTATCCTTGAGCTAAAACAGCGTAAAGATGATGAAACAGTACTAGCTAAAAATTCCAACGCAGTGGATGCAAAGTTAAACTACTACAATCCATTCACTAAAAGATCTGCTAAAATGACTTTCACAAACCAAAGCATTTTGTTTCCGTACAAACTTCGTAATCTGAATGGTTACGAGATAAAAGTCGGTATGTTTCACTTTCCACCTTTTGTCAACATTACGCAAAATTCAAGTGGAGATGTTATAAGAATCAATGGACCTGACATCAATTTGTGGATTACTATGTCAAAGGTTATTAACTTTTCTATAAAAAAGGAAATATACAACTATACTTATTGGACTGAAATATACTTCATGAAAGACTACACCCCTAGAGCGATGAGAAAATTTTTTTACAACCATTTTCAAGCTTTTGCTATACAAACCGGTTTAACGGATATGTTTGGTGAAAATATTTTCGAAAGATGTAGAGGTACAAGAGTATTACGTTTTGTCATAGTAGTACCAATTTTGCCAAGTGAAAGTAAAAGTTTGATAAGCGAATGGAATCTATTCGAAATTGTACTCGTTGTCTGTTCAATTTTGATGCCGTGGTTGATAAGTAAATACCTAAAATTCGATGAACGAAACTGGAAATTAATCTACATTGTTCAAATCGCACTGGGTTCTTCAGCCCCTCCAATGCCAGAGAAAAGATTAGAAAGAATTATATTTAACTCGACGATGCTTTTTTTCTTCTTACAATCGTCAACCATCTTTTCGACATTGTCAAATTTTCAACTCCAGAAAGAAGTTTTAAATGAAATTAAAACATTTGAAGAATTGTATGCTGCAAATTTAACTCTTATTAAATATGCCAATTACAAAACTTTTCAGGACAATGATATTGCCTACGAAAAACTTTTTAACAATGGAATTTTCAGTAATATGTCGTTTGACGATTGTGTACAACTCGTTAATGATTACCAAAATGTTTCATGTTTTGGCAGAGAGCATATGGCATATATGGCTATGCAAAGAATAAAAAATGCTGATGGACGAATGAGAATAAAGATTTTCAATAAAGTTTTTGTAATTCCTGGAACTTCACTTTATTTTTCTGAAGGATCACCATTTCCAAGACGATGTGAGTCTGTTACGGCTGATCTTGTGAAATCTGGAATTAGTAACAAATGGGATGCTGAATACTTTCCAAAAGTTTCTGACGAACAAAGTCAAGTTGATTTGTATAAACAGGAATTGTCTGTTACATCGAAGATTTTAAAATTACTTATAATGCTTCTAATTTTTGGATACCCAGGTGCGAATTGTCGGTCGGCCCATGGTCGGGCCGACCATGTGCATGGTCGGCCCACCTCGGGCAGCCAGAGGTCGGGCCAACTAGCGAATTGATAACGTCGGCCGACCTATGGTCGACTAAGTTGGACCGACTATGGGTACCATAGTCGGGCCGACCAAGGCTGCCCTAGTTGGGCCGACCATCCTTGCCGACGGTCGGCAGCCATAGTCGGGCCGACCATGGCAGCCATAGTTGGGCCAACCTTGGCTGCCGACCATCCAACTTGACGGTCGGCAGCCATAGTCGGCCCGACTAAGGCAGCCGAGGTCGGCCCAACTATGGCTGCCATGGTCGGCCCGACTATGGCTGCCGACCGTCGGCTATGATAGTCGGCCCAACTATGGCAGCCTTGGTCGGCCCGACTATGGCTGCCGATGGTCGGGCCAACTAGCGAATTGATAACGTCGGCCGACCTATGGTCGACTAAGTCGGGCCAACTATGGGTACCATAGTTGGGCCGACCTTGGCTGCCGACCATCCAACTTGACGATCGGCAGCCATAGTCGGCCCGACTATGGCTGCCATGGTTGGGCCAACCTTGGCAGCTAAAATTTTGCCGACCATAAACATTAAAATATAAAAATTTGTTATACAAATAACATATATTAGTAATCATTTTAAATTCATTATACATTTATTTTATATACTTAAACACTAAACGCAATCGTAAACATACATATATACAAATTAAAATTTTTAACGCTCGCAGGGATCGAACTCGCAACCTAACGCACCGCAGTCTAATACGCTAACCACTACACTACGCAATGACATATGAGTCACGGAGAAAAATAAATGTTATAAGCTACAGCTTGAAAAAAATTAAAGTTAGTAATTCAAAATAATAAATTAATCACATATAACCTTTTTTCTTTTTAAATTAATCAATTACAAGTAAATTAACAAAAACATTTTACATTTGTCAATGGTAGGAGAGAAATTTACTTTATGATGGTCGGCCCAACTATGGCAGCCAAGGTTGGACCGACCTTGGCTGCCAAGGTCGTACCGACCATTGTCCCCCATGGTCGGCCCAACTATGGCAGCCAAGGTTGGCCCAACTATGGCTGCCAAGGTTGTGCCAACCATTTTCCCCTTAGTCGGCCCAACTGTGGCTGCCATAGTTGGACCGACTATGGGGAAGAATGGTCGGCCCAACTATGGCAGCCACAGTTGGGCCAACCATGGCTGCCAAGGTTGTGCCGACCATTACCCCCATGGTCGGCCCAACTATGGCAGCCATGGTTGGCCCAACTGTGGCTGCCATAGTTGGACCGACCATTACCCCCCCTGGTCGGCCCAACTATGGCAGCCAAGGTTGGCCCAACTATGGCTGCCAAGGTTGTGCCGACCATATTCCCCCATAGTCGGCCCAACTATGGCTGCAATGGTCGGCCCAACTGTGACTGCCGACGTCGGCAGCCATAGTCGGCCCAACTTTGGGTGCAAATATTTACCATGGTCGGCCCAACTCTGGCTGCCGACCGGTCGGCAGCCAGAGTTGGGCCGACCATGGGCCGACGAACCAACTCTGGCGGCCGACCGAAATTCGCACCTGGGATCGTGTTTCTTTTGAGAAAAATAATTCTGTAATCCTTGATATACCGACCATCGATATACTCGGCTGCCAGTCATGCTGACTACATTCCCCGTAGTCGGCCCAACTGCGGTTTTCAAAGTCATGCCGACCATTCTCCCCCTAGTCGGCCCAACTGTGGCTGCCATAGTTTGGCCGACTATGGGGAAGAATGGTCGGCCCAACTATGGCAGCCAAGGTTGGACCGACCTTGGCTGCCAAGGTCGTACCGACCATTGTCCCCCATGGTCGGCCCAACTATGGCAGCCAAGGTTGGCCCAACTATGGCTGCCAAGGTTGTGCCAACCATTTTCCCCTTAGTCGGCCCAACTGTGGCTGCCAAGGTTGTGCCGACCATTACCCCCATGGTCGGCCCAACTATGGCAGCCATGGTTGGCCCAACTGTGGCTGCCATAGTTGGACCGACCATTACCCCCCCTGGTCGGCCCAACTATGGCAGCCAAGGTTGGCCCAACTATGGCTGCCAAGGTTGTGCCGACCATAATCCCCCATAGTCGGCCCAACTATGGCTGCAATGGTCGGCCCAACTGTGACTGCCGACGTCGGCAGCCATAGTCGGCCCAACTTTGGGTGCAAATATTTACCATGGTCGGCCCAACTCTGGCTGCCGACCGGTCGGCAGCCAGAGTTGGGCCGACCATGGGCCGACGAACCAACTCTGGCGGCCGACCGAAATTCGCACCTGGGTACACTTGTGCCTCTTTTGCATTCGTTGGAGAAATTTTAATTCATAAATTATTTGAATCTCTAGGTCAAATTTCGTTTATGTATATTGGAAGTATTAATTAGCTCCCTACTTAATTTATTTTAAATAAGTTACCAGTTTTTTTTTAATTTGGAAAATTATGTAATGGTCACCATTATTCCCTCTTAATACTGTAAATTCCCTTCAATATTTTTTCACAATGTAATAAATGATTATTTTCAAATTTAATCCTGAATTAATTTTTTAAATTCACGCCTCTCCGTTTATTTTTGTAGAGCTAGACGAGTTAATTTTGATTTTTAATTTTATCGTTTAAATTTTTTTAATTGATCCAAGCAAAATATCTGGCGCCCTTCAGGTAAATTTTCTAAAATATTTTGATTTTTCTGAGTTTTTTATTGTAATGAGAATTCTAACTTTGGCTTAAATTTTTTAAATATTTTTTTTGTATTTTCTCTATTTATTTAAAATGTCGTGTTTAATTAATATTTCGTTTGATGATAATCAATAATTTTCTATACAAATTATTTCAAATTTTTTCTAACGAATAAAAAAATCATTTGCGAGACAAAATTATTTTTTTTAAGTTAATATTATAGAAGTTGGTCAAAATCAACCAAAACGAATACTTTCTCATTTATGATGAGAATGTAAAAACAAATTTTCAAAAATGTTAAAAAAAAAAAAATTTGAGTTGATTTTTATTATTTTATGTTATTTAGATGTTATTCTAATAAGTATCTAAGTCAGAAAAAAATATATTTGATTTGTATTTTTTAATATTTTCTTCTATTTGCCATTGCTTCATTCACTATAAATTCAATTTTTTGTATTTTTTGATGTTAAAAAATTCGTAACTTTTTTATTGTAGCCTCTATTGAAAAGTGTTAAAGAAAAAAATGTGTCTTTTTAGGAGTATTTTTAGGGAAAAATAGTAGAAAATTTAAAAAAAGAAAAATTGAAAAATTTGAATTTTTTCAAAATTCAAAATTTGAAAAACTTTTTTGTTTTAATTTCTATCGAAAAGTGTTGAAGGAAAAAAATGTTTATTTTTGGTAGTATTTTTATGGAAAATTAAGAAAAAAATTTTTTTTTTAAATTTGAGAAAAATTGAATTTTTTGAAAATTCAAAATTTGAATAATTTTTGAATTTTTGGGCGGATAAGTCTGTCCGACGAACTCAGGCTTCATTTTTACATGTTGAAAGAGTATACCAAATTTCAAAGCGATTCGTTAAGATTTGTTCAAGTTATCGTGGGGACAAAAAAGTGTCTACAGACAGACGACAGACGACAGACAGACGGACAGGTTTTCAAAACCTATTTTTTTGGCATCAGGAGGTCTCAAAACGTGGAGATTTACATGAATTAGAAGTTGGTCAAAATCAACCAAAACGAATACTTTCTCATTTATGATGAGAATGTAAAAAAAATAGAAAATGGCAAACTCAATATGGCTACCCAATATGACGGAAAAATTTGAAATTGATATGCTTCGTTCAAAATTCGGTGCTAGTGAATTTGTGGGGTCGGTAAATCAAAATTTGAGGATCGATTTAACAAATTCAAAATTTGGATTCATAGACACCAAAAATCTCCGTGTACCGAATTTAAAATTAATCGAATAAATGTTAAATTATTCCGTTATGATGGGCCAGCCATTTTGGATTTTTTAAATCTAACCTCAAATTCGAATTCAGGGACCTCGAAAACAACAGTGTACTCATTGATACTTTAATAGAAAAAGATTTACTATTTTCTTTAATTGTGTACAAATACGTCTAAAATAACAAAAACGAAACGTCTTTTTATTGGGATATATATGAGCCATGGACTGTCAAGGGGTAAGATAAAAAAAAAGTCTAAAAATAAAAGAAGTTCACTTAATTCAAAAGTTAGCAATCGAAAACTTACTATATTCTAGTAAAAACAGTGCAACATGAACTAATCAAAAATATTTTGAAAATAATTGCACTTTTTGGAAATGGATAGCAATGGTTGACTTATAAAAAAAACCAAACAAAAAATTCGGTATTTTATGAGTAAGTTACTTTAATTTCTGTTAATTTAAGGTGGTTTAAAGAGAAATAATACATAGTCGCACATACTTTTTCAAAATAAAGTAATTTTGCCCTGCATTTTACCCATTTTTCATCCGTTTTTGTTTGTCATTTTTTAAGAAAAATGAGTAACTTTCTTGTTTTCACTCGAATCAAAAAATGCTAACTGAAAAAAGTGTTTCATTTGACTCACATTTTTCAAAAAAAAATTAAAAAAAATTTTTTTTTTGAAAAATGAAAATTTTTGAAAATTAAAAATTATAAAAAAATGAGTAACTTTCTTGTTTTCACTCTAATCAAAAAATGATAAAGGAAAAAAGTGTTTCATTTTACTCATGTTTTTCAAAAAAAAATTGAAAAAAAATTTTTTTTTTGAAAAATGAAAATTTTTGAAAATTAAAAATTATAAAAAAATGAGTAACTTTCTTGTTTTCACTCCAATCAAAAAATGATAAAGGAATAAAGTGTTTCATTTTACTCATATTTTAAAAAAAAAATTGAAAAAAATTTTTTTTTGAAAAATAAAAATTTTTGAAAATTAAAAATTATAAAAAAATGAGTAACTTTCTTGTTTTCACTCCAATCAAAAAATGATAAAGGAAAAAAGTGTTTCATTTGACTCACATTTTTCAAAAACAAATTGAAAAAAAATTTTTTTTTGAAAAATGAAAATTTTTGAAAATTAAAAATTTCAATAATTTTGTTGTATTTTGACGAAATTGTCTGCCCAACGAACTCAGGCGAGATTTTGGTGAACTTAAAGTGCAAAACAAATTTGAGGTCGATTAATTAAAATTTACTCAAGTTATCGTCGAGACAACTTTTTTGTCTACAGACATACATACATACATACAAACATTTGTTTAAAACCTATTTTTTTGGCATCAGGATGTCTTGAAACGTGGAGATTCACAAGAATTAGATATTGGTCAAAATCGGGCAAATGTAATACTTTCTCATTATGATGAGAATGTTAAAAAAATTAAATTTGAAGTAATATAAAATATTTCAATTATACATATATAATAACGACTTATAACTAAATTTAACAAAAACATGTTTAATTAATGGTCAGCACCAATACGTTGATTAATGGTATCTATGTGACACGCACACTGTGTCTATTATTATAAAAACAAGAAATTTTACTAAAATCTAATTACCAAATTCCGAGTAAAACTTGGTATTTGTAGAAAATAATTCCTGAAGATTCTTTGCGATATTAACCATTCTTTTTTCCGTTGGACTTCCACCATCCTCTATTTTCATAATCAGCACTTCCACACCTTCAATTGTGTCAATATATACATTATCCTCCAAAATAAATTCAGACCTCGATGTCATGACATAAAATGGATGAGTTTCGTCGGAAATGACACTAGTAACGTCAGCAAGACCAGCCGCATTTTTCAATCTAATATCCATTATTAATGGCATTTGATTTGAAGTACGCGTCATCTTCAGACAATTATCTAATTCCATTTCACGATCTGGATATAACATAATATTCTCTTCAAATGTAATAAATTTTTTCTTCCCGAGTGATAAAAGGTACGAAGCATAATCTTCGCTTATAATTTCAGCACGATGAAACATTAAGTCTACTCTGTCTGTGTCACTTTGTCTAAGCGCTAGTCGATTAATTGCAGCATCCATTCGTCTTTGTCCATCAATATTTAATAAACTCTTTCTCTTCGTATAGGAATATAAAATATAATAATCCTCAAATCGAAGATGCTGTCTAATATCTTTAATCTTATTATATTTAGAAAAAGCTGTACTTATATCTTGAGAATAGGTTAAACCATATATCTCCTGAATTCTTCTTTCTGCATGACTTTCTGCAAAAATATTATCTAAATGACTTTTAAGTAACAAGTCCTGAATATACGGATGAAAAGCTATTTTCCAATCCTCATAATAATGCGTAAATTTACCACTTAATATTTCATTGGCAAATTCATTATAACTTGGAACATTTAAACTTGGTTTTATGCTTAAAATATACTCTTCGAGTTTTCTTTTTGCTGATTTCAAGGAAGTCAGCGGACGACTGTTGGATAAGATGCTGGCGTGATTTTCAATGTCACTCACTCTTGGTAATTTTAAATTTTTTTCCATCTGCAACAATTCTTTTAAATCATTCTCTAAAAATTGAAACCAGTGACTTAATGACATTTTTTTTTGCTCTAATTGGATATTCAAAATCTTGTTACTTTCAATAAAAGAACTATCCTTTACTGTAAATACTACGTCGCCAAATGTTATGTAGTCACTTACAAAGTCTTCATGAATATGAGTTAAGTCTACAATTCCATATGGAGAATTAATTGTTAAGCTGTATTGTACTTGTATTTCTGAATCTTTTAATTGTAATAGTGGCATTGATTTTTTATATGTCAAAATAGTAATGTCATTAAAGAAAAAATCTTTTGTTTTCAAATTAATTAATAAATCAACATTTTCTACTCCATCCATTATTTGAGTGTGATACAGTTTACGTGGAATTCTTAACGGATATCCATGATTCAATTGAAGATGAGCTAGAGAATTTAACGCATGACGGAAATTATATATTTCATTTTCTTTTGTCATCATAAATTTTAAACCATTGTTTCTCCATAATTTTAATAAATTTACATATTCTTTGTACTTTGCGACTTTCAACACAGCTTTGTAGTACTTTGGATTATTTTTAAAACGTTTTATTGATGTCCCGGAGGTAAACACCAATGTTTGCATTTTTTCCCGTTGTAAAGTGTTCTCTAAACCTTCGGATACTGTATTTACTTTTTCTTTGCTTAAATTTGGATTTTGCTGTACATTTTGTCTTGACGTTCCGGGGATATTATCCAATAAATCTTGTGTTTCATGTTGATGTGATGCAATATTTTCTTTAATTTCTGACATTGTATCTAATTTTCTTTTATTTGGATTTAGATTTTGATTTTCTTTCAATCCTTCTAGTATTTGTTTTACATATTGTGAAGAATGATCGTAACCCTCTGGTATTATTTCGACTTTTTCAATATTTACTTTTGGTTTAATTTGTAAAGTTTGTCTCGACGTTCCGGGGATATTATCCAAAAATTCTTGCAATCTTTGCATTTGTACTGTTGAGAATTCGAAACTATTTGATATATCGCCTTCTTTAAGCATTGAAGTAATATAATCTACTTCTTCCAGCACATTGGTTGTTACCGAAAGTGGATGAGGGTGGAGATTAGGAAGTTGTGGAGAATTATTTTCCAATGTACTGAGTTGTTGATTTAAATTTACAGGCGCGTTTTCGTTCTTTGAATGAACATTATTACTTATTTTTTCTAGCGCATTAGATGTTTCCGGAAGTGGATGAGGTACTTTTATTAACACTAATTTTCCGTTGTATTCCTTCGAAGGTTTTATTTTCCATTCTATTGTATTATGATAGACATGATAATCACGAGTTATTTTCATTTCTGGTCCATTAGCCACCATATCCGCTACCATAAATTTAACTCGAAGAAGCAGATCATTTTTATCCATTTTTAAGTTGGGTCCAATTATATCACCAGTTTCTGGAACAAATTGTTTGTAAAATATTTCACCTGGTGATTTTACTGGAACAACTGGAAGCTTATATGAAGCTCCTTGCACGGTTCTTAATTCGGCAATCGTGTCAATTGATCTTATGCACTCAGGTCCAAATAAATGTGAACCACCAGGATAATGGTATCTAACAATGTCATAATTATTTTTCTTCAATAAAACCTTTGGTACTAATCCCCTTATATCAGTTAACAGATGCATATTTCGTTGCATGTTCATTAATAAGGTTTTTAGTGATAATATAAAATTTTTAGCTTGTGATATAGTTTTAAAAATTAATTCAAAATTTTTAACCAGTTTTCCTAACATTTTAAAACTAAAGCGGCCCATTGAGTAAAGTAATTCAAATCCAGGATCTAGTGTTCGAAGCGAGGCTATTGTTAAAGCTTTAGAGAATTCTTTAGTTAAAATTTGTTTTGCGATTGTAATAACAGAATCTTTTGTAATTGCCTTTAACGCTGCAGTTAATGACATTTTGGTCACAATTCCGGCTGTCTTTGCAACAGCGTTTGCAATATAAATATTCTTAACAATTGAACCTCCGACACTGTTGACTATCTTAAATGAAGTTGATGCAAATAAACCTATAATTGGCATAAAACTTAAAATATCCAGGCTACAACTTAACGTGGCTCCACTTATGTCACCTGCTATTGAACTTTCAATACAATTGTATAATGGGATAAAAATTTTCACGATATTGGAAATTTTTTCATCAAGAGTTTCCTCATAATATTCTTCTGTCATGTTTGTTATAAACAGCTTTGTCTTCATATTGGCAATTCTTTCAACAAAAAATTTATAATTTTCATTTTTATATTTATACGTTGACTGTTCAAGTAAATTCTCTTTAACTGATGTGACCAGTTTTAAATATTTAGGATTAGTAATAGCGCTAAGAAATTCTTTTTCATTTCCATTTCTTGTAATTAATGTCAATTCATCTTTCACTTGTCTAATAGCGTAGTATTCTTTTTTTTTGTTTTTAATTATTGCAAATATTACATGTATGTCTTCGTTTATTTTTAGGTCGATATTACAATCATCGTAACATTTCATGGGAAATATTAGTTTTGCAGAATTTACTGTAACATTTGGATTCATTTTTTCTAATAAACCACCGTCGATTAAGACATTCGAAATTGAATTTCTTATTATTTCTTTGTACAGTTTTTCTATTTTTGGAAATTGCTTAAAAAATACATTATTTAAATCTGGAAAATGACTTGTTTTGCAATCTCGCTGGAGTACAGATTTTAGTGTCCAAAGGTACAGGGTTTTATACAAGTACACAAGTGTTTCTATATAGACACCATGGACAGAAGGAAAACAATAAAGAAGAAGTATTTCTCGGGCAATCATCGTCCGAGTTTTGGTATTATTGATTTGCCTTTCCAGTTTGTAAGGCAAACTATTCTCAATTTCTTTACTTACAATTTCATTCATTTTGATATCAATTTCGGTAAATAAAATTTTATAAGCTTGTCTCCAAAATTCATCATTTAAATTAATTTTATTTATTCCTTTGCCTTTAGAGGCATAAAAAAATAAAGCTGCAGTTGAGTAATACTGTAATACAATTTTATAGGTTTCATTATCGATATGCTGCAAATCAAGTTCTCGCGAGATTAAAATATATTCCGAGAACGAAAGATTTGGTTCATCCAATGACGTGGACCTGAGGATATTTAAACCTACCATTGAATACATGTATTTAACGTCCATTATGCTCATGTCTTCTTCGGGTTGGGGAAAAATTGACCAAATGTATTCGTCGAAAATTTTTTTAATTGTCAATTGAGGTAGTGTTGATGTGTAATTTTTTTGCGAACAGTATTCCCAATTGAAGTGATGTTGCAAGAGATGATTATACACGGTTTTCTTAAAAATTGAGTAATTTAAATTATCTGAATTCTGAATCATTTCAGCCAAATACAAATTAATGTTGCTATAGTTGGGAAATAGTACCCCATTAATGAAGTACTTAAAGGTTTCATTTACATATTTCTTGTCAAGTTTTTCACCTTTTTCACCACCATAGAGATCAGTTCCTTTTAGTATTGTACTTAAAAGGAAATGTTTCGAGCGGGTTTCATTCTTCGCAATCGTTAGATACTCAATTAAAGTGTTGACAACAATGTCAGGTTGACTTTGCTGCTCAAATGTTATAAAATTTGTATTGTGAAAAAAAGTACCAAGAAGAGTAATGTAGTGACAAACGGAGAGAAATTGAAAGTTCGGTGACTGCTCAACAATGATTGATGTGTTGTTCATTGTGTTGATCCTGAAACAAATTAACGTGTTAGGTTTAATAATTATTTTGTATTATCAGAAATTTAATTTAAAATGATTTTTTCTAATTCTAATATATATATATGTTTATTATTATGGATGTTGATGAATTATGTTTAAGTGTTAAAGTCAGTGACATATGTATAAAAAAGTTTTTTTTAATACACTAACCAATATTTGACACTACTATTATATTTGGTCTACTCTTTAAAACTAATAAAATTTAAGTTCTGGGAAATGAGCCTTATATATTTAATATCCACAAGGTTATTCAAATAATGTAGATAAAGAATACTGCGTGTTACACGTGAAACACCTGTTAGTCTATCTTTATTGAAAGATTTTTTGTGCAATTCAATGAGAAAACTGGATCTATACGGTAACTGGTTAATACCGTTTATGAAATTTTCACATTGACTAGAGAAAAATTAACCTGGTTAATAAAATTAATTAACCAAGAATTTTACTTTTGAGATTAATCCTGGTATTAATTTGGATTATAAAATAAATATCAGTGCAGTTGTGGTTAAGTATTTAAAATTATATTAATAATATTAAATCATTAATTATATTACTATTTTGCATAAAAGAAATATGACGGATGATTTTCAAAACTTAAGAAATAATAATTAATTGAAATATAAATAAAAAATTGTACTTAACTAAATGAATTAAAATTACAATCAATATCAACTTATTAATTAATTTATTATTATTTATAACAATAATTTTTTTTTAAAAAACTTTTATTGATGCGTAAAGTTATTTTTCGTTAGAGTATTGTATACATATTCTAATTCTTTTGCTATTAAAAAATAATAATTTAACTAGAAATTATAGTTTTTAAATTTAAATTTTTTTGCTTTTTAAATTTTATAAATTATCTCAATTTAATATTAAAGGAATTCAAAAGACTGGTTTCAAAAACTTTCATTTATGAACTGTCACTGAATGTCTTGAAAGAATAAACAAATAGAACCGTTACTATGTTAATAATCGCGAATAATAAATTTAATTGATTTTGAAATTTAAAATCTACAATCTATTATCCATAACTGGTATTATTTTTGAATAATAAAAGCTGGTTAATATTAACTGTTTTTTATTATCCTAATTGTATTATCCAGTTTTCTCAGTGTCGTGTAGAAAAAATACAAACTTATGTATTTTTTCTATAGAAAATACACTCCGCCTCTGTTATCTAAAACTTGTCAAGGTTATTAAACAATAATTTTTTTACATCAATAATTTTGAACATTTCCCTAGAAAAAAAATTACCAAGAATTGGTTTTTCGTTTTCTTTTTGTTATGTTCGATAACTAACTGATAATTTTCTATAAGAATTTTAATTACTTTTCATTATTATTTCTATTTGTTGAATACAGAATAAGAATAGTTAACAATACAATATAGTATAGTACATTACTCCATTTAATTTGTTTGTTTTTTTCTTCCCGTAAAAGTAATTTGACACATATATATTTATTATGAAAATTCAGAAATTTTTAATTTATTTATCATCCTTACTTATTTACTTTAAGAATTGTTCTAAAAATTAAAATTTGTTTTATAGTTAAGAGATTAATAAAACATTCTTTTTCATTTGATTATGTTAATTACGTTTACATTATTATTATTATTGAACCATACATTAAAGATAGACTGTTTAAATCTAGATCTTTTAAAAAATAAATTGAACTAAATTTTTAACAAAATTCTTTAGAATTCCCAATGTTATTTATAGTTAAAGCCATTGCAATAAAATATAATACCTTAAATTTATTTAATTTTTATACTTCAAAAGTAAAACATCAATTTTTTTCATTTTCTATTTTTGTTATTATTTTCGAAAATTTTCCTCTTACGAAGAAATTTTTCTTAAAGTTGGAACAATAAGTTATTTTTGAGAGGACAAAGCTTTACGATTTAATCTTGGTTAAAATCTAGGTTAAAACATAAGTTGTTATCAAGTTTATTTTAGGTTTTTACTGTAATTGTCGAGGTTAATGTTACGTGGATTTGCTAATTTAAATTGTTTGTAAAATGTACACTTTTATCCATGTAATTTTTTTCGTTTAGAAACTTCAGTGCTTTAAACTAGTTTTTACTATTTTACATTTGCTTAATAGCAAACAGAACACATTTTGATCAAAATTGTTACTTTACATTAAAAAAGTAACTATAAACAAATAAGAATGTAATAATATAAATTTATAATTAAAGTTTTTTTATATCTGATTTATGGTTAGACATAAAATTAAATGCAATTTAATAAATTAATACTATACCCCAATTTAACTAGGGTCAGTTGGGGTAAATGGGGAACTTGAATTTTTGGTTTTTGTCAATTTGGTTAATAATAACAAGCTGTCCCCATTTACCCCAAAAATTTGAAAACTCAGGGTAAATAGGGACAGCTTGTCATTATTAACCAAATGACAAAAATAAAAAATTCAAGTGAATTTCGGTTATAGGAGACATCAGGAATAAGAACAAAATTTGGTATGATTTTTAAGTCTGTTTTCTTTGAAATGCGAGACAAAATACTAAAACTGTTTGATTTTGATTTTCAAGTATTTATGCATTGAGCAATAACTTGAATTATCTTGCTGTCAATCGTCAAGATGAAAGCTTGCCAATACTCAAAACCTATTTCAGGGGATCTAAGGTTAAAATATTGACGTTGAACTTCATTTTAAAACTGTAAATTAAGCTCCAAAACCTCTTGTCCCCATTTACCCCAACTGACCCTATAACAATTTTTATAATCCTAAAAAACTAACATTTAAAAAAAAATTTAATAAATGTTAAAATTTTTAAAGCAATAAAGAAACACGTGTAAAAAATTTAATCCTTGAAAAAATCGGTTTGTCCAACAATAATAAAAAATTATCATTTTACAACTCTGAATATAAAAAATTAATAAAATTTAGTTTAAGTAACGGGCACCATGAAAAAGTTCTAAAACAAATTTTTTAGAATTATCATTTGATAGATTCTCATTCTGTAAAATATTAATTTTGCAGAACATTAAATTGTTTAAATATTAATTTTGTAGCATTTTTATTAAACCGATTATCAATCTTGCAGAAATTATATTTAGACGAAAATTAATTTGACAGAAATTAAATTTGATCAAATCTTAATTTGTGGGAAACACTGTATTGTAGAATATTAATTTTGAAGAATAGTAGGTAATTTAAAAGAATTTTAATTTCCAAGAAAGAATATTAATTTAATTTTTGGCAAATTAATTTTGTTTCTATTAAAATTTCTACTTCATTGAAAATCAGTTTAATACAAATTCTACAAAATTAATATTTAAACAATTTCATATTCAACAAAACTAATATTGCATAATTTAAGATTTTATCAAATGATAAATCTAAAAAATTTGTTTTAGAACTTTTTCATGGTCCCGTTTATCAAACTAAATTTTATTAATATTTTTTTCAGAGTTCTTAAATGATAATTTTTTATTATTGTTCGCAAACTGATATTTTTTCAAGGATTCAATTTTTTACACGTGCCTTTTTATTGCTTTAAAATTTTTAACATTAAATTTTATTAAAAATATTAGCTTTTTTTGGATTAAAAAAATTTATATATAGTAATATCCATCGATTTTTTTTTGAAATTTTTTCAAAATAACTAGGGGAGACTGGGGCTGAAAGTGCCGGGGGTAAGTTGTGCCGATAGGAATATCTCAAAAACAAATTTTTTTTTGAAAAGTGGAAGAGAGAGAAGTATTGTTTTACTTATGCGCATCTTTGGCAACTGTTTTGATTTTGTTTGCTTCACGGAATAATTAGCTGTTAGTATTTTGGTGCTTTGGCGTCACTTACGTGCAAGTTTTCATGTTTACACTTTTTGGTCTATTTTTTTCATATTTAAAGATATCGATACGTATTTTTTTTAAAATGATCCAAATTTATCGACGGATCTAATAGTGTATGAAACCAAATATTTAATTTATCTAGTTCTTTAATATTTGATAAAAAGTGAGCGTCGTGAAATGGTATTTCAATAGTCAAAAATTTTATTATAAAATAATTATAAATTATTTAAAAATTAGAAATTAATAAATATTAAAAATAAAATTATACAAAGAAATGAAATTAAAACTAGATAAATTGAATTTCTGAAAATAATAGAAAGAGAGAGAAGATATCTATAGATAACACAATGAAAACATAAACAGGAAAAATAATAGAAAGAGAAGGTAGATATAAATACGAATTGAGAGAATTATTAATTGAATTTAAATTTTTTTTTATAAATAAGAATTTTTATAGATTATTATTTAAAAAATAAATTTATTTTATATTTTTTTCTTTAAATTATTTAGAAAGTGAAATAATAAAAATTATTTAAAAAAATTGCTGAAATTAATAATAATTAAATAAAATTATATGTTATATTAAAGTAAAAATTATTTAAAAATTAATAGTAAAAGTTAAATAATTTTAAAATTATTATTTTTTGAGAAATTAAAGATTTTAGAAAATGAAAATCAGTTAGAGAAGAATGATTAACAGGTAGACAATGGCATTGTACTTGGCGAACGATAGAAACGGAATTAGAGAGAGAAAAATATCTCTGTCCTTAGAAAATAATTTAAATGTAATTGTCTATCTGAAAATAGACGCCGCGAAAAATCCAAATAGAAGGAGAAATTGGCGGTAAGAAATACATGGGAGAAGCGCCCTGCGTAAAGTGGTGAGGGAAACTCGCGGATTTTCGCTCAATCAATTAAAAATTCCTTACTCACACACTCGCACATTTTGAATTTTACTTACCCCAGAAAATTAAGGGTAGGGACGCAACTATATAAGCCAACTAAATACGTGTTTCTGTCTCTTTTATCTGAACAGTTTTTAACTAGTAAGAGCTTTCTTTTATATTTTAATATAAGGAAATTTCAGAACAATAAAATCTACAAAGTCAAGTCTTTCAAACTTGAGAAGTGCAGATTGTTGTAGGCTTTCTAACGATCTCTACCTAAACGATCTGCATCTCTAGGCGAGAAAGATAAAAAGGACTAAATCGTAATTAAAAATAAAATTTATTTAAAAAATTGTTGATTTTGGGAGACCAATTGTTAGGGGCTCTCTAACGATTTCTACCAATACGATTGGTTCTTCCTAAATTAACAATAAAAAAATTGTTGAAGAGGAATGTCTTTTGTCAGGAGCTCTCGAAAGATTTCTATTAACACGACAGACATTCCAAATCTGCAATCCCAGTCGAAAATCGTAAGTTTCCCTGAAGGGTTCACATGGCCTTCAGGTAACTGTTATGAAGGTTTCAAAAGCTTCATGGCAACTATTTATACATTAGACCTAAAATTCTGTGATATTTGCTTTCTGACTTCTTAACCGGAAGCTTTTTCTACAGCTTGTTGAATATCTGTGGACAGCTTCTAGCAAAAGGTCTACCAGTTTGCTTGGTGAATGCTTTCCTAATGCCTGGTTTAATGTGTAAGAAAGCAATTCTATTTGCTTTTCACAAGTTGCAAATTAATATGTAATTTAATTACCTTTTTTACACTTCCTGAAAACTAGAATAATTTCATTAAATTAAACTAAATCGAAAAATTATAAAAATTCTATAGTAATTTGTAAATCCGTTTTATACAATAAATAATTATTCTTTATATATTATATAAAAATTACTTTTCAAAGAAAACGTTTATTTTTAAACACTTAAATTATATACGAAAAAGATTATATATAACTTGAGCAAAATTTGGGGTTAGGAATACGAACACGGTGAAAACCTTTTATATTGAATAATGAATACAATTTCTTAAAAAAAAGACAAAATATTTAATATTTAAAAAAAAGATTATTATTTTTATACTTGATATTTATGAATATTTTTTATAAATAATATATTCTTTATTCTTTTAGAATTTCATAATTTATGAAAATGAATTTAACAGCGTATTTTTATTTACAAATTTTGGTTGACAACAATGTACTAAAAGTTAAAATACCGAGTCTGACGTAAATAATTTTTCTTTAATTCTTCAATATTTAAATATAATAATCTAATACATAATATTTTTACGAGATAAATAAAGATGGAAAGAAAGGTTAAATTTAATTTTTGATCATTGTCATTTTTCCGCTGTTTCCTGAAACATCCATGACGCTTCATTTAATTTTCGCCACCTGAACGCTTTCTTTTTATATATGCAAAATCCTGCAACTCTTTGATAACTCTCGCAAAGCTACTTGAATGCTTTGTTTAAAACGTACAAAATTTGTTATTTTCAAGCTTTCCGTGAAAGCGAAAAATCGGCCATAACAGGCTTCCTGAAAGTTTTCTATAGCTAGTTATCTACTGTCTCACAATTCTCTAATGGTTATCTCAATACTTCAAAACAACTTTTTGTTCAGCTTAACATAGCGTAGGATTTTCGACTGGGATAGAATAAATTATTATTTAACAAAACAACAAAATAATACCAACAGACAAATCTTCAAAGTCAAGCCACGGAAAATCAATGGTCAGGGGCTTTCTAACGATCTCTACCAACACTGTTGATTGTCCAAGAGTGGAAAAAAGATTAAATCGTAATTCTTGTTTAATATTCTTATATGCCATGTGCATTTCAATAGGTGATCCACATGACAATTTAAAAGATTAAACTATAGAGATGATCCTGACAAGCCCAAGAATTAGCTAGAATAGGATATTATTAATTTATTCAAATTAATTATCTAGTAAGGTTTTACAGAAATAAATCTATTCAAGTTTAATGTAAATATTATAGTTTAACAATGTATTGTTGAACTATGATGACTCATTAAAGTTTAAATTTTTTATACCAAGAATAGAAAAGGTAGAAATAGAGTTAGGAGAAACTAACCCATAAAATTTTGTTAGGTAAAGTTTTACAATATTGTTAAAATAATTTATTTCATATTTTTTTTGTAGATTTCATAAACTACATAACCAATAACTGCAAATCGATTTTATAGTGAGATTATCACAAAATCAAGGTGTGTTTGTATTTATTTTTATTTATTTATAATTACTAAGTTAAACTAAAAGTAAATTTTATTCTATTCAGAATTGAGAGAATTAATGAGGAAACACTCACAATCGTTTTTATAAACAAAGAAAACTATATTGTCAGATTGATTGTTTATTTTCATTACTTAAATAAAAATAACTAATTCTTTTATTTATTATTATTATTATTTCCTTTAGCATCAAAATTCTTTGAAACGATAAACAATCAATTGCTTAAACAAGTAAAAGAATTTTGAAAAGTTATTAACAAAAGCTAAAAAACTAAATAATTATTGGAAAGATTCCTCTAATTTAGTTTGAAAAGCGACAAATAATTTAAAAATAAAAGAGAAGAATATAGATATATATAAGTATAATATAGAATTTGGAAAAGCAAAACAAAAAGATAAAAACTAACGTATTTTCATTCATAAATTTTACTACACGTTTACAATATTATCTGATGATATAGTTAGCACGTGTTTCATTATATTGAATAATAGAAATTAAGAATATAAAGTCCCTTTAAATTTTAACAATACTATTGTTTCTTTTGTATTAGAGATAATAGAATGTGGGTGATACTTCCCTAAACATTTATGTTTACAATTTATCGACCACATGTTTGAACTCATTTGCTTCTCAGAATCGATGTGTCACGTAAATTTAATTAAATAAGAATAAGAAATTACATAATATATTAATAATCCCCGGACTGAGAGCTTATGAATGCTTCAGTCGACGCTACGAGGTTAATTGTGCCTTTCGCTTGGGGCTGGTTGTTCCGCTGTCAATCGCTACATAACCATAATCTACTATTGCCTCGTTTGTTCGAATATTTGATCCAATGCATAGTTTGCAAAAACTGGGCACATTTAAAATGTGTGAAGGGTAAAAAAAGGGTCAGTTATATGTGTGTCAATTGTAATTTCAATAAATCGCATTCGGAATAAGTATTCACGTTTTAAAAATTATTTATTAATCGGAAAGTAGAGTTTTTACAATTAATTAACGATACAAATAATTGTTTCAAAAAATATTTTAAAAGACTGACTAATTACGTAATTGTAAAATTATAATAAAAATACTTATTACGAAAACTATGTTTTTAGTGACTGACTAACTATGCAATTATAGAATATAACTCAGAAAATGTTTATTTGTACTTACTAAAATCTAGAAATCTTAAGATTGTTCCTTTCAAAGTATATAACAAATGATTAGTAAATAATAGTAAATTATATATTGGCAATAATTATTTTATTTATTACGCATAATAGTATATTATGTGGCAAGCACGTAAAGTAGTACTTTTTAGGTGAGGATGTAATTTTCAGTACGAGCTGTCGTTAGTGCGACGTAGGTGAGACGAAGGCGAGCTGTAGGTGAGATGAAGACGAGCCGAAGGCGAGTCGAGTCGAGCCGAAAGCGAGCCGAGTCGAACCGAAGTCGCACAGACAGCGAGTATTGAAATCATCCGAACCTAAAAATTACTACGTGCGAGCCACATACGCTATTTTTTTCGCCATTGTTATGAAAAAGTGAAACAATTTTAAAGAAAAAAAATAATAAAAATTGATAAATAAAATAAAAGCAAAAAAAAAAATTATGCAAAAATTAACAACTGCCTAAAAAAGACTTTATAGGGCAGTTTACTGCCTAAAAAAGACTTTATACGGCAGTTTGCTGCCTAAAAAAGTCTTTTTTAGGCAGTTGGCCCAAACTGCCTTAAAAAGTGCTACTTTATCTGCCCAAAACAGGCACAAAAAAGACACTTTTTCATGTCAATGGCGAAAAAAATCATTTCCTTCAACTGAAACAACTAAAAAATCTGAACGGCACAACCGACCTCGGCGTCGGCACAACTCTCTGCAGCGCGGAGTTCAACGTGCCGTGTTGCCTCGCTGCACAAAATCATTTTTTACAAAAAAACTTTTCAAAATTATAAATAAAAAATAATGGATTTAAAAGCTATATATTAAATTTTATAATAGATAGACTATAGATTAAAACAAAAAGTTCTCAGTTTACTAGCATTTTATTTAGTTTTCTCAAATTCGGCACTTGCAGCCCCGGTCTCCCCTACTTTCATTTAAAAATATTTTAAGCCTATTCCATTCGTAAGCAAATAATTTTTTCAATATTTTTGGAATTTTTAAAACTTTTTGCTATTTTAAATTTTTTAAAATGTCTTCGATTTTTTTAATACTACTTATGTATTTTCATGCGCTGATTATGAAACTCTTTGTGAAAATAGCCGAAAATTTGACTTTTATGGTAAAAACCATAAATAAGTGCTAAAATTTATGGTATTTTTCGCTTATTGGGTAAAATATGCAAAATTTTCAAAAAATGCATAAAATATAAAAAATTTATGTTAATATGATCTACAACTTTTGTCTAAAAGTTATTTTTTTAATTTTGCATATTTTACCCAATAAACGAAAAAAACCATAAATAGTACTATGTAATAATCTGTATTTTTATTGCCAAAGGATTTGCTCGCCGGATGGAGTCCGGGTACCTATTTTGACTAGTTACTTTAAATCTCGGTAGATGGCGTGAAGCGCCATCTATGTTTCGATTAATTTCGGAACTATTTCTTACTATGATGTAGAGGAGAGGTGTAGTCATTGACGAGTCTTTATTTAAACCTTCGAAAGAGAATATATTGTTATAATAAAAGAATAATAAAAAAATACAAAAATGAAGTATTACATAAAATAATAAAGAACAAAAGAATCTATACAATGCAAATAAAATACTAAACTCTAGAAAATATAACGATGAAAGAACTAACTATTCTAGAGGAGCATTCGCTAAGCTCCGATTCCACTCAAATAAAGCGGAGTTAAACATATTTATCACGTTCGCGAAGATGTTGGTCAGGACGACGCATATCACTTTCGCGTGGGGTACTTTCTAGAATTTACCCCTAGACGACGGTACGGACGGATACTAGGGTCGTGCACGCTAGGTCGATTATTATTCGTAATCGGGAAGAAGCTAGATATTGGATTCGGTTCCAATATTCATGCCCGACGCGAAGCTAGTGCGAAGTAATATTCACTAGGTGTCTCCTCCACCCGAGAAGCGCCTCGAGATAAGGAATCGGCCTAGTGCATCATCTTTGTCAAGAGAGGAGCGCCTTTACTTGACAAGGATGGTCCTGTTGGAAGTGAGTGGGTAACCTGGTTCACCAGTCTTCCACGGAAGCACCCATAGGAAGTCCGGTTCACCAGGTAGAAGGAGGGCGAAAGGTGTTACTGTTCCGCAGAAGCACCTACAGGAACAAGTACATCTCCTTCTAGAATGTGAGGAAGGCTCTGGTGTTCAGAGAGACGCACCTCTAGTGAGCACCAGGTAGCCAGGAGTGAGCCGCTCCCAATCCTCAGAGAAGCACCTCTAGGTGAGTCGGAAGAAGACTGCCGAAAAAGGTGCGAGACGAAAGGTATATCCCTAGCAGCTAGGTGACAGCGAGTGGTGGGGGAAGAGAGTGACACTACTACTTACGCTGTCTACTTTCTCTCTTTTCGCCGCGCCACTATACTACGTTATTCTATCGTTACAACTATTTTATGGTTTTCAGCATAAAAATAAAATTTTCAGGTATTGTAACAATGATTTTCGTAAATAGCGCATCAAAATACACAAAATTACGAAGTATAAAAAAAAATCGTAGATATTTTTAAAGAATTGCGAAAATATTGAAAATTTTTATTGCCTACTATCAAAATAGGCTTAAAATTTTTGTTAAAAAAGTAGGTTTTTAAAAATTTTGAAAAATATCGATCAGTACGTCAATTGAGAAAAATGACTTTTTATCTTTAAAATTTAACAGTACCGTAAAATTTGGTTATTTCGCTTATTTGGATAATTTCGCTAAACTAAATTATTAAACTTCTATGATTAAATTCAACATTTCAACTTGGTAATAAGAGTATCAAATTTTATTTTAAAACTATTTTGAAGCGTATAACAAGGTGAGCGAATTTATCCGCAATAAGCGAAATAACTCTGTCTTATACAAGAAAATCATTAAAAAAAAATTTCAATTTTCTTTTTTTTTTGAAAAGTTATGAGCGTTCAAAAATAAAGACATTAAAATTGTGAAATTTTGAAAAATTTATATCTCGAAAAAGGGCTTACTAAAATTTTAATTTAGAAAATCATGAAAACTAGTTCCAATTAGTTATAAAAGAAAAAAATGTTTAAAAGTTTTAAAAAATCTGTGATACAATGTTGCAGATAGACTTTGAATTTGGCGTGGAATACATCATATATACCTTAATGGGTTCAAACATGCATTCAAATATGGCATAAAAATTATTCATTTTAAATGCTATAAAATTTGCAAAACATATAAATTATATAGTATATTCTTTTGAAACAGTATTATTTTTATACTTTTTTTTCGAAAATTCTGTTGATTTAATAGAATATTTTCCTCACTTTGATTCAAATGAGGTCTTTTCTTTTTATTAGAATGTAACATTTTATAATTGTGACATCCTATATTTCTATTTTAAAAATAATGAATATTATCTTACCAAGTGTGATCTCAATAATATTGAAACCCCTATGTCACCAACACTTGTAGAAAACAAAATTCAAAATATTTTCGAATAGTGTAGATTGTTACAATTTATATCGTAAAAGAATTTTCAAAAAAAAAATTGAAATGAAAATAGTTATTAACAATTGAAATTTTTTGTACAATATTTTTTAAACATTCGTGGTCTCTAGAGCTTATATCAGAAATAAACGACAATACCTATATTTTACTTACACATGTATCGAATTTTAAGTATCATAGATTATGAAAAAAATAAAATTTTATGAAAAAAGATATATTATTTATTATTACTATTTTTATTATTTACTATTTTATTTCTGGAACCACATAGGGTGATCCTTATAGGGTTTTTGACACTGAACACGAATTCGTAATAAGAATTGTTTTAAAGCCCAAGGTTTTCGAGAAATTTGACTTTGAAAATTAAAAAAAAATTCAGTTTTTAGAGTATTTTTTGATATTTTATAACTGTAGAAAAATTTTTTCTAAAGGTTTTCGTGATAAATGCATATGAAAGATCATATACTCGCCATCTCGCCTCGGTAACAATTTAGTAGGAATTTTAATTTTCCAGAAAGAATATTAATTTAATTTTTGGCAAATTAATTTTGTTCGAATTAAAATTTCTACAATATTGAAAATCAGTTTAATACAAATTCTGAAAAATTAATATTTAAACAATTTAATATTCAATAAAACTAATATTGCATAATTTAAGATTTTATCAAATGATAAATCTAAAAAATTTGTTTTAGAACTATTTCATGGTGCCCGTTACTTAAACTAAATTTTATTAATTTTTTATATTCAAAGTTGTTAAATGATAATTTTTTATTATTGTTCGGCAAACTGATATTTTTTCAAGGATTCAATTTTTTACACGTGCCTCTTTTTTTTATTAAAAGCAATTTGAAACCTCAATAGAGGTTTATATAAAGCGTACATTTGATTAAATATTTAGATTACCTTTGTTTAAAAAATAAAATATATGATTACACTCCGCATTATTTGAATTCGCTATAAACATTTCTACATTGAGAGGTGGAAATATCTTTATTTTCCTCAATTTCGCTAGGAGAATCGATCTTTGAGTTTCGTAAATGGGTCAGAATTCGTGAAATCAGCACAGAAAACAAAAAATATTTTTTTTAAATCGAAATATAGACAAAACAGTTCTATTAGACCACAGAAATGTTTCTACCAACCCAAAAAAGTTGTTTTTTTACAGAAGTTATTGCAAAATGATTTTTTTGTCATTTTTTAAACAAATGCTTGTTTCTCGTAAACGAATGGACCGATTTCAATAAATCAAACGGCTACACAAAGGGGAGGAAATAGACATCCGTTTAAAATTATAAATTTAAAAAAAAATTATTTTTTTTATAATTTTGCTTGCTCGTAGAGGAAGCTTTCTAGTCCTTTCGTTTGTAAAAATTTTCAAAGCGTCGAAAACAAATTTTTCTCTATATAGAAACATGTTATATGAGATCCTGATCAATTGTACGTATGTATATGTATATATGTGTGTGTGTGTGTGTATGGATCCCTTTTTTGATTAGACGATAACTTTAACAGGTTTTAATGGATTTAGATAAAATTTGGTAGGCTCATTTATCATATTAATATCTCAAATTTGACCAAAGCATTATAAAAAATACCCCTAAAAAAATTTTATCGTCTTTTTTCCAAAAATTTTTAATTAGAAAAACTTGAGGTTATATATAATAAAATCGTATTCCTTACGTCAAGACAAATCGATCAGTATATATAAAGTATACTTTTAATTTAAATTTAAAGAATTAATGAAAGTTAATAAATCAAAAATTCACATTTTGGCTATAAAAATTTTGTGATTATTTAAATTTAAGTTTATAGATGAAATAATTGTATTTCTTACATGAAAACGAATTTATTGGTTTATATAAAATTTACATTTGAGGTAAGTTTAATAAATTATTGAAAGTTAAAAAATAGAAAATACACATTTTAGCTGAAAAATTTTATATTTATTTAAATTCATGTTTAAATATAAAATAATTGTGTTCCTTCCATTAAAACGAATCGATATAATTGTAAATAATTATAAATTACATATAATAATTTCAAGTGGCTGTCTGTCCCGCATGTTCTGCATATAAAATTCTTTCTAACCACATTTGAAGAGTGGGATATGAGAGAGAGAGAGAGAGGGGGGGGGGGGAGAAGCGTAAACCATTTTGTCAGCTCACATTTGAAGAGTGGGATATTTAGCCCTCCTTTATGGTGTGAACACAAGAGACAAAAGTAAGAGAGAGAGAGACAGAAGTGTAAACCAATAAAATTTTTAAATTCTCCCTTCTCTCTACTCCAATATACAAACAAAAAGGAAAATGATTTTCTTATTGGTTTACATAGATAGCGCATGTCCAATTCATTTTTAATATTTTTACTTGATAATTAGTTAGAAATAATTTTATTCAGTTTAATAATTATTAATAAAAAAAGTGTGCATTTATTTAATGTTCGGTAGTATTCAACTGATTGTAAGAAGAAAAAACTTATTTTCATCTGTAAAAGTAAGTAATATTTTTTTTATTAAACTAATTAAGGAAAAAGAAGCAAAGTAAGACTAAAAATTTTGGAATATAATAAATATATTGCTTAAGAAATTTTTTTTTTAGAAACGAATGAATCCATCTATGTTTATAATTTAAATATTAAAAAAATTTCCACCTCATGGTAATATTGACCACTGTCATAGCAACGGTTGCTATAGAAATCAACTATTGCCATAGTAACTTTTGCTATGCTAACTATTATCATAGTTAGTAACTTTTGACATAATAAGTAACTGTTGCCATAGTAACTGTTGCCATGGAAGCGGTTACCATGTACGACGGACGGACGAACGCCAAAACGAAACTATAAGGCTTTCGGCCCTGGGCTACAAAACCCTAAAAATTATTAAAACTTGCAGTGTACTGTAAAATCCTAAAACTTTGACCTCCCCCCCTCGGAAAATACGGATCTATAATCTAAATGAAAAAATATTTTTACCAAAAATTAACATTTATGAGAACTACAACTTCATCGAGTGTAAGCATGTTTGAAGAAAAAAATTTTTGAACCTTGATCACTTAACGTGTGATCCCCCATTACCATTTGGATATTCAAGATATCTTAGGAATGTCCTGGGGATGACCGGAAAGTTTAACATTCCTAGGATGTCTCAGGTATATCCGTAGATATCTTGAGGACATCCTAGAGATATACAAATTTCCGGATGCGGGTAGGACGTCCATAGGATATTATTAAAAGTCCGTTGCTGTTAGGAGGTAATAAAAAATTCTTACATTAAATGTCTTTCAAACCATATAAGAATTATGTCAAGATAATGACGAATAAGAATCACATTACATAACATAAGGCTATTTAAAATATCAATAAATTTAAGCACCATTAAATTAAAATATTTTAAAATTTGTAATACTATTTTAGGGTGAATTATACAGAGGAGGATTTTTGTGGGGTAAGTTGTTAAAGTTACATCTGTAAATTGCATTAAGAAAATCATGTTACATTCCAATGATACCTATCCGAGCTAAAGAGCTGGCCAAATTGTAATGATCAGCTCTGGAACGATTTCTTGAAACTATATATTTTATAGTAAGGAGTTTACCATGAAACCATGGTTTTCGCCTATCTGAATAATAATTTTGAAAGTAGAATTCACCTTTATTAAGCCCTTGATCTAAAATAAAATATTTCGTTCGTAAAAAAGATGTTTTTTAAAAGATTCAAAAAAGTCAGTGAAGGGAATTTTTATGCAATTATAATGTACTGACATTGTAGCATCTTTTGCAAATCGGTCTGCTTTCTCATTTCCTCGAAGCTCAATGTGTGATGGAATCCAATGAAATTTAATATAGCTATTATTTGAATTTTCTGTGTGGAATTGTAAAAACTTTGTTTTTTGTATCAAAAATATATACACATTTTTTCGCACTTCTCATTTGCGTACAATTATAATGAAATGAAAAGTACACTGAATTAGCAATTTGTTCAAGGTTTTGAAAAAAAACCATTTGAGTATATCTGAGGCATGGACGTTGAGCACCTAAAGGTGGGAGAAAGAGTTGAACCATTGGACGGTTACATTCCTTCTCTCACTTTCTTCCACCTAAACCTCAACGTTAGTGCCTCAGATATATTCGAATGCTTAAATTTTTCGTAACCTTGAGATAATTGCTATTTCAGTGTACTTTTCATTTCATTATAATTATACTTATTTGTTCATATAATTAGTTCAATAAATTATAGTTACCTAGTCTAATACATATATATTGCTAAATAATATATTTTAAAAATATTTTGTTGAATTTTTATTTGTTTAAACAATTTATTGTTCATAATTTATACCTTTTTTAAATACACATAGAACGTAGCACAATTTTATAAATTTGTTACCTTCTCTTAGTAGTTATTAATTTAAATCTTATAAATAAAATAAAATATAGAATTAAATTTGCAACAAATATTATGTTAAATTGTTTTAACAAATAATTTTTGCTTACACGTGGAGGAAGCTTTGTAGTCCTTATAGAGGTCTGTTAGGATAGCTACCCACCCTATACCCTACCCAAATATAGAATTAAATTTGCAACAAATATTATGTTAAATTGTTTTAACAAATAATTTTTGCTTACACGTGGAGGAAGCTTTGTAGTCCTTTCGTTTATAAAAATTTCAAAATGGTGAAAACAAATTTTTTTCTATATAGAAACATTTTATATGAGATCCTGATCAATTGTCCAGATGTATGTATGTGTTTATGTGTATGTGAGGACCCCTTTTTGTGAACACCATAACTTTAACAGGTTTTAATGCATTTAGGTAAAATTTGGTAGGCTTATTTATCACACTTATATCTCAAAATGGACGAGAGGATATTAAAAAATACCACCACAAAAAAGATTTTATCGTCTTTTTTCAAAAAAAATTTTTTTAATTGAAAAAAATTTTAAATATTAAAATTTAAGGTGATATATAATAAAATCGTATTCCTTACGTCAAGACTTTGATATTTAATCAAATAAAATTTTTTTAAAAATTATTATTAATTTTTTAATATTATTTACAATTTTATAAATGAAAGAATCACTTATTTAAATTAGTTTAAAAAAAGTTAACCCACTTCAAAAAAATAAAGATCAAAATCCATCAATATGTCTCCAAGTTATAACATCTTTTGTGAATTTGATAGCTGGAAATCAATTCTGGCGCTAGTGCTTGTCGTAAACTAGCGAGCTACCCCACTCCACTAGTTGTCGCGAGATATATTCTTACCCCTAATTTAACTTTATTTTTTATAAGAAACCCTTTACTAAAGCATGCATAGATTTAAATAAATCATAAAAAACGAAAGAAAAATATTTAAAAACACAAGTTTAGGATTTTTTTGAAAAAAAAATTATCTTCCCTCTCATTAGAGACATTTCAACTTTCTTTTTCTTTAAAATTGCAAAAAAATATACTTAATCGAATGTCTTTTACGCCAAGTTGTCAAACTTTAATTTGTAATTGTTGTTTTTCAATTGTTTATAAGCATAAAATACCCCCCGTACTTAGGGCACTTTTTTAATAAATAAACAATTAACCGCAATGCATAAATGATAAATTAGGTGTTTCTGAATAAAATGAGACCAAGAAAATTGATTTTCATTCGGCCAGTAATGAACAAATTCTGTTCCAAAAACCATGTTTTTAATAAACAAATGGAATTTTGCACAAACTCCTTATTGTTTTGGGGCCAAATTTTGTATGCTTATTAAGGGTCATAAATGTCATACTTTCACAAAGTATTACAATTACTTATTTATTATTTTCAGAGTTAATTAACAATTATAAAAGTGACAATATTAATGGTTTAAATTCATTTGCAACTAAACAAATTAATAGTTTTTAACTTGCGACCTGTCATTCTAAGGTATTTTTAAGCTCTATAATTCTTATACAGAATTATTTCTTCTAAAATGTTATGGGAATTAATGGTAATTAAAAAACTGTTTAACAGAGCTTTCATAACACAGAAAATTAAAAGGCATTAAAATAAGCTGCAACGCTTCTTATTTTAATCCAATTTTGCTTATTTTAATCCATTTTGGTATTAAAATAAGCAAAATTAGATTAAAATAAGAAGCGTTGCAGCTTATTTTAATGCCTTTTAATTTTCTGTGAATTTTTTAACAGCACAGCTTAAAAAATCTCGAGTTGAAAACATGTTATCTACCTTTCCCCACTTTTTATGAATCAGTTGTCAGAAGTCTAGTATGATTTTTGGCACAAAATTTAATAGGGAGCCTGAACTAATTGTGTAAGTAAACCCAAATGATGCATACAATAGTAAATTATTATGCGTTCAGACAACTTCAATTTGATTTAAATACAATTTTATGTGTAAAATGTAATGTGTGTGTATAATATGTGTTATAATATTCTTCAAAAATTCAATTATTTGAAAGCGTTTTTCAATTAAAAACTTTTCAATTTCATCAAAAATTTCAATAAAAAATCACTTATAGTTCACTTAATTTGAAAAATCTGAATCTTTGAAAATTCAATTACTTTTATTTATTTGTTGTTAAAAACAACTTTTTAGTTGTTTGATTAATGGAATCCTTAAGAAACGAATGATTTGAGAAAGTGTGGATAGGATTGATTAATTAATTAATATTTAAAATTAATTATTCTTCACATCTAATTTTTTTCAAAATTCAAAAGAAAAAGAAACAAAAATGGTTACAAAAAATTTCCTGAAAAGCGACACACAACTAAAATAAGATGCTTCCATATGTATATTCGACATATAGAAGCGTAACATTAAAGTAATCAGAATCAGATTTTTTTATAACAAATATAATATTTATTTATTTAGTTGGATACATTATTGTTATTGCTATCAAAAAACATATAACGTGAATCTTTTATAAGATTTTTTTTATAAGATCACTATAAAACTATAGTTAGCCTCACGACTCAGTTTATGTACCAACCAATTACTTAAATTGAAATCACCAGAGATGATAATTTTCCTATTTCGATAAGAAGTAGATATTTCTTTAATAGTATTGCAAACAGACTGATAAGAAAAAAAAATTAAATTTGAAGTAATATAAAATGTTTCAATTATACATATATAATAACGACTTATAACTAAATTTAACAAAAACATGTTTAATTAATGGTCAGCACCAATACATTGATTAATGGTATCTATCCCAATGGGAAACTGCCACGAGTAACCATTGGCGTATTAATTGGCCCAATGATGGGAGCCAATGAAAAAACCATTGGCACCCAATAATGGACCATTATTGGTAAAGTCATGGGCTGTCCACGCCGATGCCAATAATTGGCAACCATCATTGGCAAATTATTGGCAACCAATAATTATCCAATATTAAAAATTTTAATAATAATTTAAAAAATCAATAATTTAAAAAAAATTTATATTTTTATTATTTTTTAATAGTTATTATTATTATTATTTTATTTTTAATAATTAAATTAAAATAAAAAAATGGTCATCAAAGTATTAGTGAAACCATTTCTTCCAAAAAAGAGTTTGTCTCAAATCCAATTAATAGGAGAGACATCGGGTAGAAAAAAATTTCGACAAGAAAAAAATTTTCGATCACTGCTTATATACCAATCTAATGGCACCTCAACTGCGAGAAACAGTTATGATGTTCGCCCTCCCTGTGGCGTTGAGCGAACTAAAGTCCAGAGCTGAGCCATCAGCGCAGCGCGGGAACATTTAAAAAATTTGATTTTATTACATATTTTATTTTATAATTAACGAATTATTAAGTATGACATTATGTTATTAATAATTATTTATGACATTAATTATTTATTAAGTTAATTATTTGTCATATTTAAAATAAAATAAAATATCTAATAAAATCAAATTTTTCAAATGTTCCCGCGCTGCGCTGATGGCTCAGCTCTGGACTTTAGTTCGCTCAACGCCACAGGGAGGGCGAACATCATAACTGTTTCTCGCAGTTGAGGTGCCATTAGATTGGTATATAAGCAGTGATCGAAAATTTTTTTCTTGTCGAAATTTTTATTCTGCCCGATGTCTCTCCTATTAATTGGATTTGAGACAAACTCTTTTTTGGAAGAAATGGTTTCACTAATACTTTGATGACCATTTTTTTATTTTAATTTAATAATTAAAAATAAAATAATAATAACTATTAAAAAATAATAAAAATATAAATTTTTTTTTAAATTATTGATTTTTTAAATTATTATTAAAATTTTTAATATTGGATAATTATTGGTTGCCAATAATTTGCCAATGATGGTTGCCAATTATTGGCATCGGCGTGGACAGCCCATGACTTTACCAATAATGGTCCATTATTGGGTGCCATTATTGAAATTATATTGGCATCCCTGGCTCCCATTATTGGGCCATTAATACGCCAATGGTATTTTTCCCATTGGGATGTGACACGCACACTGTGTCTATTATTATTAAAACAACAAATTTTACTAAAATCTAATTACCAAATTCCGAGTAAAACTTGGTATTTGTAGAAAATAATTCCTGAAGATTCTTTGCGATATTAACCATTCTTTTTTCCAATGGACTTCCACCATCCTCTATTTTCATAATCAGCACTTCCACACCTTCAATTGTGTCAATATATACATTATCCTCTAAAATAAATTCAGACCTCGATGTCATGACATAAAATGGATGAGTTTCGTCGGAAATGACACTAGTAACGTCAGCAAGACCAGCCGCATTTTTCAATCTAATATCCATTATTAATGGCATTTGATTTGAAGTACGCGTCATCTTCAGACAATTATCTAATTCCATTTTACGATCTGGATATAACATAATATTCTCTTCAAATGTAATAAATTTTTTCTTCCCGAGTGATAAAAGGTACGAAGCATAATCTTCGCTTATAATTTCAGCACGATGAAACATTAAGTCTACTCTGTCTGTGTCACTTTGTCTAAGCGCTAGTCGATTAATTGCAGCATCCATTCGTCTTTGTCCATCAATATTTAATAAACTCTTTCTCTTCGTATAGGAATATAAAATATAATAATCCTCAAATCGAAGATGCTGTCTAATATCTTTAATCTTATTATATTTAGAAAAAGCTGTACTTATATCTTGAGAATAGGTTAAACCATATATCTCCTGAATTCTTCTTTCTGCATGACTTTCTGCAAAAATATTATCTAAATGACTTTTAAGTAACAAGTCCTGAATATACGGATGAAAACCTATTTTCCAATCCTCATATAAATGCGTTAATTTACCACTTAATATTTCATTGACCAATTCATTATAAGTTGGAACATTTTTATTTGGTTTTATTCTTAAAATATACCCTTCGAGATTTCTTCTTGCTGATTTCAAGGAAGTCAGCGGAAGACTGTTGGATAAGATGCTGGCGTGCTTTTCAATCTCACTCAATCTTGGTAATTTTTCATTTTTTTCCATCTGCAACAATTCTGTTAAATCATTCTCTAAAAATTGAAACCAGTGACTGAATGACATTCTTTTTTGCTCTAATTGGATATTCAAAATCTTGTTACTTTCAATAAAAGAACTATCCTTTACTGTAAATACTACATCGCCAAATGTTATGTAGTCACTTACAAAGTCTTCATGAATATGAGATAAGTCTACAATTCCATATGGAGAAGTAATTGTTAAGCTGTATTGTACTTGTATTTCTGAATCCTTTAATTTTAATAGTGGCATTGATTCTTTATTTGTCAAAAGAGTAATGTCATTAAAGAAAAAATCTTTTGTTTTCAAATTACTTAATAAATTAACATTTTCTATTCCATTCATTATTTGAGTGTGATACAGTTTACGTGATATTCTTAACGGATATCCATTATTCAATTGAAAATGAGCCAGAGAATTTAACGCACGACGGAAATTATATATTTTAGTTCTTTTTGTCATCATAAATTTTAAACCATTGTTTCTCCATAATTTTAATAAATTTACATATTCGTTGTACTTTGCGAGTTTCAACATCGTTTTATAGTACACTGGAGTATTTTCAAAACGTTTCATTGAAGTCCCGGAGTGAAACACCAATTTTTGCATTTTTTCCCGATGTAAAGTGTTCTCTAAACCTTCGGATACTGTATTTACTTTTTCTTTGCTTAAATTTGGATTTTGCTGTACATTTTGTCTTGACGTTCCGGGGATATTATCCAATAAATCTTGTGTTTCATGTTGATGTGATGCAATATTTTCTTTAATTTCTGACATTGTATCTAATTTTCTTTTATTTGGATTTAGATTTTGATTTTCTTTGAATCCTTCTAGTATTTGTTTTACATATTGTGAAGAATGATCGTAACCCTTTGGTATTATTTCGACTTTTTCAATATTTACTTTTGGTTTAATTTGTAAAGTTTGTCTCGACGTTCCGGGGATATTATCCAAAAATTCTTGTAATCTTTGCATTTGTACTGTTGAGAATTCGAAACTATTTGATATATCGCCTTCTTTAATCATTGAATTAATATAATCTACTTCTTCCAGCACATTGGTTGATACCGGAAGTGGATGAGGGTGGAGATTAGGAAGTTGTGGAGAATTATTTTCCAATGGACTGAGTTGTTGATTTAAATTTACGGGCGAGTTTTCCTTCGAAGGAATTATTTTCCATTCTATTGTATTATGATAGACATGATAATCACGAGTTATTTTCATTTCTGGTCCATTAGCCACCATATCCGCTACCATAAATTTAACTCGACGAAGCAGATCATTGTTATCCATTTTTAAGTTGGGTCCAATTATATCGCCAGTTTCTGGAACAAATTGTTTGTAAAAAATTTCACCTGGTGATTTTACTGGAACAACTGCAACCTTATATGAAGCTCCTTGCACGGTTCTTAATTCGGCAATCGTGTCAAGTGATCTTATGCACTCAGGTCCAAATAAATGTGAACCACTAGGATAATGGTATCTAACAATGTCATAATTATTTTTCTTCAATAAAACCTTTGGTACTAATCCCCTTATGTCAGTTATCAGATGCATATTTCGTTGCATGTTCATTAATAAGGTTTTTAGTGATAATATAAAATTTTTAGCTTGTGATATAGTTTTAAAAATTAATTCAAAATTTTTAACCAGTTTTCCTAACATTTTAAAACTAAAGCGGCCCATTGAGTGAAGTAATTCAAATCCAGGATCTAGTGTTCGAAGGGAGGCTATTGTTAAACCTTTAAAGAATTCTTTAGTTACAATTTGATTTGCTATTGTTATAACAGAATCTTTTGCAATTGTCTTTAACGCTGTAGTTAATGACATTTTGGTCACAATTCCGGATGTCTTTGCAACAGCGTTTACAAAAAAAACATTCTTAGAAAATGAACCTCCGACACTGTTGACTATCTTAAATGAAGTTGATGCAAATAAACCTATAAGTGGCATAAAACTTAAAATATCCAGGCTACAACTTAACGTGGCTCCACGTATGTCACCTGCTATTGAACTTTCAATACAATTGTATAATGGGATAAAACTTTTTACGACATTCAAAATTTTTTCCCCAAGAGTTTCCTCATAATATACATTTGTCATGTTTGTTATAAACAGCTTTGTCTTCATATTGGCAATTCTTTCAACAAAAAATTTATAATTTTCATTTTCATGTTTATACGTTGAGTATGGATTTAAGTTCATTTTATATGATTTGTCTTTATCAGTAACAATGGAATGAATAAATTTTGTTAGGTTTCCATTGACATTAACTAATGTCAATTCTCCGTTCATCTGCCTAATAGCGTAAAATTCTTTTATTCTGTTACCAGCTATTGCAAATAGTGTATGTATGTTCTCGTTTAGATTTATTATTTGAAGTGGGCAAGAATGACAAAGCTTTGGACGGTATTCTACTTTTGCAGAAAACATAAATCCATTTAAATTAATTTTTTTATATAATTCACTATCTATAAAGACTTTCGTAATTGCATTTCTTTCAATTTCTTTGTACAGTTTTTCTACTTTTGGAAATTGCTTAAAAAATACATTATTTAAATCTGGAAAATGACTTGTTTTGCAATCCCGCTGGAGTATAGATTTTAGTGTCCAAAGGTACACGGTTTTATATAAGTACACAAATGTTTCTATATAGACACCATGGACAGAAGGAAAACAATAAAGAAGAAGTATTTCTCGGGCAATCATCGTCCGAGTTTTGGTATTATTGATTTGCCTTTCCAGTTTGTAAGGCAAACTATTCTCAATTTCTTTACTTACAATTTCATTCATTTTGATATCAATTTCGGTAAATAAAATTTTATAAGCTTCTCTCCAAAATTCATCATTTAAATTAATTTTATTTATTCCTCTACCTTTAGAGGCATAAAAAAATAAAGCTGCAGTTGAGTAATACGGTAATACAATTTTATAGGTTTCATTATCGATATGCTGCAAATCAAGTTCTCGCGAGATTAAAATATATTCCGAGAACGACAGATTTGGTTCATCCAATGACGTGGACCTGAGGATATTTAAACCTACCATTGAATACATGTATTTAACGTCCATTATGCTCATGTCTTCTTCGGGTTGGGGAAAAATTGACCAAATGTATTCGTCGAAAATTTTTTTAATTGTCAATTGAGGTAGTGTTGATGTGTAATTTTTTTGCGAACAGTATTCCCAATTGAAGTGATGTTGCAAGAGATGATTATACACGGTTTTCTTAAAAATTGAGTAATTTAAATTATCTGAATTCTGAATCATTTCAGCCAAATACAAATTAATGTTGCTATAGTTGGGAAATAGTACCCCATTAATGAAGTACTTAAAGGTTTCATTTACATATTTCTTGTCAAGTTTTTCACCTTTTTCACCACCATAGAGATCAGTTCCTTTTAGTATTGTAGTTAAAAGGAAATGTTTCGAGCGGGTTTCGTTTTTCGCAATCGTTAGATACTCAATTAAAGTGTTGACAACAATGTCAGGTTGACTTTGCTGCTCAAATGTTATAAAATTTGTATTGTGAAAAAAAGTACCAAGAAGAGTAATGTAGTGACAAACGGAGAGAAATTGAAAGTTCGGTGACTGCTCAACAATGATTGATGTGTTGTTCATTGTGTTGATCCTGAAACAAATTAACGTGTTAGGTTTAATAATTATTTTGTATTATCAGAAATTTAATTTAAAATGATTTTTTCTAATTCTAATATATATATATGTTTATTATTATGGATGTTGACGAATTATGTTTAAGTGTTAAAGTCAGTGACATATGTATAAAAAAGTTTTTTTTAATACACTAACCAATATTTGACACTACTATTATATTTGGTCTACTCTTTAAAACTAATAAAATTTAAGTTCTGGGAAATGAGCCTTATATATTTAATATCCACAAGGTTATTCAAATAATGTAGATAAAGAATACTGCGTGTTACACGTGAAACACCTGTTAGTCTATCTTTATTGAAAGATTTTTTGTTCAATTCAATGAGAAAACTGGATCATATACCCCTACTGAAAATCCCTGTACAAGATCTTGTACAATTTCCTGTACAGGATCAGCAACTGAACTTGTACAAGTTCTGACCAGTTCCTGTACAGGAAAATGCATACGAATTTGGAACTAGTTCATGTGTGAGATCTTGTACAAGATCTGGTGCAAGATCTTGTACAAGAAAGATACTTATGTACAAGAAAATGTACATGATCTTGTATAATTTCATGTATAAGTACTTGTACATGAACACGTTCATGTTCTTGCACATGTATAGTTGTAAAATTTTTTTTTTTTAATAAAATTTGAGATTTTGATAATATTTAACCACTAAGATTCGTAACTCATGCATGCTAAAAACTATTGCGCAGCTGTAAAGGTTAAAGTAAACTATTGCGCAGCCTTTGAAGTTTTTAATTTTTAGTAAAGAAAAACATGAATTAACTTGTGCAAGAACATGGACGTGTTCATGTACAAGTACTTATACATGAAATTGTACATGAACATTTTCTTGTACAAGCATCTTTCTTGTACAAGATCTTGCACCAGATCTTGTACAAGATCTCACACATGAACTTGTTCCAAATTCGTATTCATTTTCCTGTACAGGAACTGGTCAGAACTTGTACAAGTTCAGTTGCTGATCCTGTACAGGAAATTGTACAAGATCTTGTACAGGGATTTTCAGTAGGGACGGTTACTGGTTAATACCGTTTATGAAATTTTCACATTGACTAGAGGAAAATTAACCTGGTTAATAAAATTGATTAACCAAGAATTTTACTTTTGAGTTTAATCCTGGTATTAATTTGAATTATAAAATAAATATCAGTGCAGTTGTGGTTACCCGCGTGAAAAACGAACTATGGGAAAAAGCTATCAAAAGCTGGCAAAAGATGGGAGAAGATTTTCGCCATTGTTTTTAAGTTTTATCCCATACTTTAAAGAATTGCAAAAAGCTCACAAACTATTGCTTATGAGCCTTTCCCATACTTTTTTTTAATATCATATAATATTGCTAAAATCTTGCCAAAGTATTGCAAAAATATGGGGATAAAATAAAGTCAGTTTTTTCTAACTAACTTCTTATTTTTCTCATTTTTTTCTGAAAACCATTTCAAAACAATGGGAAAAAGATTAAGAAAGAAAAAATTTATTTTTCTCATTTTTTCATCTTTAAAAATCAGATTTTTAAAGTATTGCTAAAACCTGGCAAAAATATACGAACAAAATTAATCAATTTTTCTCGTTATTTTAGCTTTAAAAATCTGATTTTTGAAGTATTGCAAAAATATGGGAAAAAGATTTTGAAAGAAAAAATAAATTTTCCTCTATTTTTCAACTTTAAAAATTGGATTTTTAAAGTATTGCAAAAATATGGGAAAAAGATTGGAAAGAAAAAATCAATTTTCCTCTATTTTTCAACTTTAAAAATTGGATTTTTAAAGTATTGCAAAAATATGGGAAAAAGATTGGAAAGAAAATATCAATTTTCCTCTAATTTACAATTTTAAAAATTTGATTTTTAAAGTATTTTCCTCTATTTTTCAATTTTAAAAATTTGAGTTTTAAAGTATTGCAAAAATATGGGAAAAAGATTTTGAAAGAAAAAATCAATTTTCCTCTATTTTTCAACTTTAAAAATTTAATTTTTAAAGTACTGCAAAAATATGGGAAAAAGATTTTGAAAGGAAAAATCAATTTTCCTCCAATTTTCAATTTTAAAAATTTGATTTTTAAAGTATTGCAAAAATATGGGAAAAAGCTTTTGAAAGAAAAAATCAATTTTCCTCTATTTTTCAACTTTAAAAATTTAATTTTTAAAGTACTGCAAAAATATGGGAAAAAGATTTTGAAAGGAAAAATCAATTTTCCTCTATTTTTCAACTTTAAAAATTGGATTTTTAAAGTATTGCAAAAATATGCGAAAAAGATTGGAAAGAAAAAACCAATTTTCCTCTATTTTTCAACTTTAAAAATTGGATTTTTAAAGTATTGCAAAAATATGGGAAAAAGATTTTGAAAGGAAAAATCAATTTTCCTCTATTTTTTAACTTTAAAAATTTGATTTTTAAAATTGTAAATTAGAGGAAAATTGATTTTTTCTTTCCAATCTTTTTCCCATATTTTTGCAATACTTTAAAAATCAAATTTTTAAAATTGAAAATTAGAGGAAAATTGATTTTTCCTTTCAAAATCTTTTTCCCATATTTTTGCAATACTTTAAAAATTAAAATTTTAAAGTTGAAAAATAGAGGAAAATTGATTTTTTCTTTCAAAATCTTTTTCCCATATTTTTGCAATACTTTAAAACTCAAATTTTTAAAATTGAAAAATAGAGAAAATACTTTAAAAATCAAATTTTTAAAATTGAAAATTAGAGGAAAATTGATTTTTCCTTTCAAAATCTTTTTCCCATATTTTTGCAATACTTTAAAACTCAAATTTTTAAAATTGAAATATAGAGGAAAATACTTTAAAAATCAAATTTTTAAAGTTGTAAATTAGAGGAAAATTGATTTTTTCTTTCCAATCTTTTCCCCATATTTTTGCAATACTTTAAAAATCAAATTTTTAAAGTTGAAAATTAGAGGAAAAATTATTTTTCTTTCAAAATCTTTTTCCCATATTTTTGCAATACTTTAAAAATCAAATTTTTAAAGTTGAAAAATAGAGGAAATTTGATTTTTTCTTTCAAAATCTTTTTCCCATATTTTTGCAATACTTTAAAACTCAAATTTTTAAAATTGAAAAATAGAGGAAAATACTTTAAAAATCAAATTTTTAAAATTGTAAATTAGAGGAAAATTGACTTTTTCTTTCCAATCTTTTCCCCATATTTTTGCAATACTTTAAAAATCAAATTTTTAAAGTTAAAAAATAGAGGAAAATTGATTTTTCCTTTCAAAATCTTTTTCCCATATTTTTGCAATACTTTAAAAATCCAATTTTTAAAGTTGAAAAATAGAGGAAAATTGGTTTTTTCTTTCCAATCTTTTTCCCATATTTTTGCAATACTTTAAAAATCCAATTTTTAAAGTTGAAAAATAGAGGAAAATTGATTTTTTTTTTTAAATCTTATTCCCATATTTTTGCAATACTTCAAAAATCAGATTTTTAAAGCTAAAATAACGAAAAAATTGATTAATTTTGTTCGTATATTTTTGCCAGGTTTTAGCAATACTTTAAAAATCTGATTTTTAAAGATGAAAAAATGAGAAAAATAAATTTTTTCTTTCTTCATCTTTTTCCCATTGTTTTGCAATGATTTTCAGAAAAAAATGAGAAAAATAAGAAGTAAGTTAGATAAAATTGACTTTATTTTATCCCCATATTTTTGCAATACTTTGGCAAGATTTTAGCAATATTATATGATATTAAAAAAAAGTATGGGAAAGGCTCATAAGCAATGGTTTGTGAGCTTTTTGCAATTCTTTAAAGTATGGGATAAAACTTAAAAACAATGGCGAAAATCTTCTCCCATCTTTTGCCAGCTTTTGATAGCTTTTTCCCATAGTTCGTTTTTCACGCGGGTAAGTATTTAAAATTATATTAATAATATTAAATCATTAATTATATTACTATTTTGCATAAGACAAATATGACGGATGATTTTCAAAAGTTAAGAAATAATAATTAATTGAAATATAAATAAAAAATTGTACTTAACTAAATAAATTAAAATTACAATCAATATCAACTTATTAATTAATTTATTATTATTTACAACAATAATTAAAAAAAAAAACTTTTATGGTTGCGTAAAGGTATTTTTCGTCAGAGTATTGTAAATTCTAATTCTTTTGCTATTAAAAAATAGTAATTTAACTAGAAATTATAGTTTTTAAATTTAAATTTTTTTGCTTTTAAAATTTTATAAATTATCTCAATTTAATATTAAAGGAATTCAAAAGACTGGTTTCAAAAACTTTCATTTATGAACTGTCACTGAACGTCTTGAAAAAATAAACAAATAGAATCGTTACTATGTTAATAATCGCGAATAATAAATTTAATTGATTTTGGAATTTAAAATCTACAATCTATTATCCATAGCTGGAATTATTTTTGAATAATAAAAGCTGGTTAATAGATTATAAAGAGTATTAAGCAGATTATACTCTGTATTAACTGTTTTTTATTATCCTAATTGTATTATCCAGTTTTCTCAGTGTCGTGTGGAAAAAATACAAACTTATGTATTTTTTCTATAGAAAATACACTCCGCCTCTGTTATCTAAAACTTGTCAAGGTTATTAAACAATACTTTTTTTACATCAATAATTTTGAACATTTTCCTAGAAAAAAAAATTACCAAGAAATGGTTTTTCGTTTTCTTTTTGTTATGTTCGATAACAAACTGATAATTTTCTATAAGAATTTTTATTACTTTTCATTATTATTTCTATTTGTTGAATGCAGAATAAGAATAGTCAACAATACAATATAGTATAGTACATTACTCCATTTAATTTGTTTGTTTTTTTCTTCCGTAAAAGTAATTTGACACATATTTATTATGAAAATTCAGAAATTTTTAAATTATTTATCATCCTTACTTATTTACTTTAAGAATTGTTCTAAAAATTAAAATTTGTTTTATAGTTAAGAGATTAATAAAACATTCTTTTTCATTTGATTATGTTAATTACGTTTACATTATTATTATTATTGAACCATACATTAAAGATAGACTGTTTAAATCTAGATCTTTTAAAAAATAAATTGAACTAAATTTTTAACAAAATTCTTTAGAATTCCGAATGTTATTTATAGTTAAAGCCATTGCAATAAAATTTAATACCTTAAATTTATTTAATTTTTATATTTCAAACGTAAAATATCAATTTTTTTCATTTTCTATTTTTGTTATTATTTTCGAAAATTTTCCTCTTACGAAGAAATTTTTCTTAAAGTTGGAACAATAAGTTATTTTTGAGAGGACAAAGCTTTACGTTTTAATCTTGGTTAAAACCTAGGTTAAAATATAGGTTGTTATCAAGTTTATTTTAGGTTTTTACTGTACTTGTCGAAGTTAATGTTACGTGGATTTGCTAATTTAAATTGTTTGTAAAATGTAAACTTTTATCCATGTAATTTTTTTCGTTCAGAAAAGTAAGTGCTTTAAACTAGTTTTTACTATTTTACATTCGCTTAATAGCAAACAGAACACATTTTGATCGAAATTGTTACTTTGCATTAAAAAAATAATTATATAAACAAATAAAAATGTAATAATATAAATTTATAATTAAAGTTTTTTTTATATCTGATTTATAGTTAGACATAAAATTAAATGCAATTTAATAAATTAATACTATACCCCAATTTAACTAGGGTCAGTTGGGGTAAATGGGGAACTTGAATTTTTGGTTTTTGTCAATTTGGTTAATAATAACAAGCTGTCCCCATTTACCCCAAAAATTTGAAAACTCAGGGTAAATAGGGACAGCTTGTCATTATTAACCAAATGACAAAAATAAAAAATTCAAGTGAATTTCGGTTATAGGAGACATCAGGAATAAGAACAAAATTTGGTATGATTCTTAAGTCTGTTTTCTTTGAAATGCGAGACAAAATACTGAAACTGTTTGACTTTGATTTTGAAGTATTTATGCATTGAGCGATAACTTGAATTATTCTGCTGACAATCGTCAAGATGAAAGCTTGGCAGTACTCAAAACCTATTGCAGGTGATCTGAGATTAAAATATTGACGTTGAACTTCATTTTAAAACTGTAAATTATGCTCCAATAGCTCGTATCCCCATTTACCCCAACTGACCCTATAACAATTTTTATAATCCTAAAAAACTAACATTTAAAAAAAAGGATATACTTCCGAAAAGGTCCCCCCTTTAAATTTAATAAAACATAGGTATTCTTACGTATTTTGGTGCGTAGATTACGAAAATCGTAGTGAAAATTGGCGCAAATTTGATTATCATGGTAAAAACCATAAAAAACCCCATAAAATAATGGTTTTTTACGATTATCTCGTAAAAAACAAAAAATTTCGAAAAAAGTTTTAGACAAATGTTGTAGATCTCAAAAAAACACACATTTTATGTTTCATGCATTTTTTACCAAAAGTCATTATTTTTCGAGAAAAATGGTCCGAAAGTAATTTGCGGAAATTGTGGAGTGAAGTCTACAGCAGCGGTAAATGCAAAATAGTAAACAAGGCCTTCGGCCGCGTAAGGTACTGCTCGCTTTTCTTTTTAAAAAAAAACCTTGGCGAGAGGGGGTGGATATGGCCGAAAGTATTTTGCGGAATTCGTTAGATCCTGACTAATGGTGAATATGATACTATATACGAGTCAAATAATATGTCTAACCATGACTGCTGTATATGTTTTCATTATCATGGTGTTTTTCGTTTTTTGGATTTTTCTCGAAAAATAATGACTTTTGGTAAAAAATGCATAAAACATAAAATGTGTGTTTTTTTGAGATCTACAACTTTTGTCTAAAACTTTTTTCGAAATTTTTTGTTTTTTACGAGTTAATCGTAAAAAACCATTATTTTATGGGTTTTTTTTATGGTTTTTACCATGATAATCAAATTTGCGCCAATTTTCACTATGATTTTGGTAATCTATGCACCAAAATACGTAAGAATACCCGTGTTTTATTAAATTTAAAGGGGGGACCTTTTCGGAAGTACACCCAAAAAAAATTTAATAAATGTTAAAATTTTTAAAGCAATAAAGAGGCACGTTTAAAAAATTTAATCCTTGAAAAAAATCGGTTTGTCCAACAATAATAAAAAATTACCATTTTACAACTCTGAATATAAAAAATTAATAAAATTTAGTTTGAGTATCGGGCCCCATGAAAAAGTTCTAAAACAAATTTTTTAGAATTATCATTTGATAGATTCTCATTCTGTAGAATATTAATTTTGCAGAACATTAAATTGTTTAAATATTAATTTTGTAGCATTTTTATTAAACCGATTATCAATGTTGCAGAAATTATATTTAGACGAAAATTAATTTGACAGAAATTAAATTTGATCAAATCTTAATTTGTGGGAAACACTGTATTGTAGAATATTAATTTTGAAGAATAGTAGGTAATTTAAAAGAATTTTAATTTCCAAGAAAGAATATTAATTTAATTTTTGGCAAATTAATTTTGTTTCTATTAAAATTTCTACTTCATTGAAAATCAGTTTAATACAAATTCTACAAAATTAATATTTAACCAATTTCATATTCAACAAAACTAATATTGCATAATTTAAGATTTTATCAAATGATAAATCTAAAAAATTTGTTTTAGAACTTTTTCATGGTCCCGTTTATCAAACTAAATTTTATTAATTTTTTTTATATTCAGAGTTGTTAAATGATAATTTTTTATTATTGTTCGCAAACTGATATTTTTTCAAGGATTCAATTTTTTACACGTGCCTCTTTATTGCTTTAAAATTTTTAACATTAAATTTTATTAAAAATATTAGCTTTTTTTGGATTAAAAAAATTTATATATAGTAATATCCATCGATTTTTTTTTGAAATTTTTTCAAAATAACTAGGGGAGACTGGGGCTGAAAGTGACGGGGGTAAATTGTGCCGATAGGAATATCTCAAAAACAAATTTTTTTTTTACAGTGGAAGTGAGAGAAGTATTGTTTTACTTATGCGCATCTTTGGCAACTGTTTTGATTTTGTTTGCTTCACGGAATAATTAGCTGTTAGTATTTTGGTGCTTTGGCGTCACTTACGTGCAAGTTTTCATGTGTACACTTTTTGGTTTATTTTTTTCATTTTTAAAGATATCGATACGTATTTTTTTTTAAATGATCCAAATTTATCGACGGATTTAATAGTGTATGAAACCTAATATTTAATTTATCTAGTTTTTTAATATTTGATAAAAAGTGAGCGTCGACGCAACGAGGTTAATTGTGCCTTTCGCTTGGGGCTGGTTGTGCCGCTGTCAATCGCTACATAACCATAATCTACTATTGCCTCGTTTGTTCGAATATTTGATTCAATGCATAGTTTGCAAAAACTGGGCACATTTAAAATATGTGAAGGGTAAAAACAGGGTCAGTTAAATATGTGTCAATTGTGATTTCAATAAATCGCATTCGGAATAAGTATTCACGTTTTAAAAATTATTTATTAATCAGAAAGTAGAGTTTTTACAATTAATTAACGATACAAATAATTGTTTCAAAAAATATTTTAAAAGACTGACTAATTATGTAATTGTAAAATTTAAGTCAGAAATGTTTATTTATTTACAAAAATCTATAAATGTTACGATTGTTGGAAAAATCCTTTGAATGTTTATAATAAAAATACTTATTACGAGAACTATATGTTTTCAGTGACTGACTAACTATGCAATTATAGAATATAACTGAGAAAATGTTTATTTGTACTTACTAAAATCTAGAAATCTTAAGATTGTTCCTTTCAAAGTATATAACAAATGATTAGTAAATAATAGTAAATTATATATTGGCAATAATTATTTTATTTATTACGCATAAAATCATTTGCTTTAACTGAAACAACTAAAAAATCTGAACGGCACAACCGACCTCGGCGTCGGCACAACTCTCTGCAGCGCGGAGTTCAACGTGCCGTGTTGCCTCGCTGCACAAAATCATTTTTTACAAAAAAACTTTTCAAAATTATAAATAAAAAATAATGGATTTAAAAGCTATATATGTGACAGTCCCCGAGAGAAGGGACCTTAGCTCACCAAAACGAATTTCACAGGGCAAGCGTTTGAAGAAAAAGCAGAAACGCGGAACTCGAAGAGTGGGGCGGAACTTCTGAAAAGTTCCCCCACCACACTAACACAACGTTGTGTTTCTGTATACGTGAGCTTCGTCTACTTCGTGTATCTTCGGGTCTCACGTACGCGAAGCTCACGTACGAGAGTATAGTTGTGTAAGTAAAGTAGTGGGGCTGATTTCTTGAGTGCCACAATCCGCCTCGAAATGCGCTTGACATACCCATCTTCAAAATGTTATTGTGTCAAAAGCAATTATCCTAATCAGTTTTTGACTTTTGCATGTGAAAAAGCAATTCAAAATCTATCATTTACCATATAAAACTCAATATTGACCTCTGGTGAGCTAAGGTCCCTTCTCTCGGGGACTGTCACATATTAAATTTTATAATAGATAGACTATAGTTTAAAACAAAAAGTTCTCAGTTTACTAGCATTTTATTTAGTTTTCTCAAATTCGGCACTTGCAGCCCCGGTCTTTCCTACTTTCATTTAAAAATATTTTAAGCCTATTCCATTCGTAAGCAAATAATTTTTTCAATATTTTTGGAATTTTTAAAACTTTTTGCTATTTTAAATTTTTTAAAATGTCTTCGATTATTTTTATACTATATACACTGTAAAAGGAAAGGTATTAATTTAATACCGACTTTAGGTACTAAATTGTCATTTGGTTCTATTTTGATACCTAAAATTGGTACTGTTTTAGTATTTTGTTTTTACAGTATGTACTTTTATGTATTTTCATACGCTGATTATGAAGTGACAATAGCCGAAAATTTGACTTTTATGGTAAAAACCACAAAAAAGTCCTAAAATTTATGGTTTTTTTCGCTTATTGGGTAAAATATGAAAAATTTTCAAAAAATTCATAAAATATAAAAAATTTATGTTAATATGATCTACAACTTTTGACTAAAAGATATTTTTTTAATTTTGCATATTCTAACCAATAAACGAAAAAAAACCATAAATAGTACTATTTCATGGTTTTCAGCATAAAAATCAAATTTTCAGTTATTGTCACAATTATTTTCGTAAATAGCGCATATTAAAATACACAAAATTACGTAGTATAAAAAAACATCGTATAGATATTTTTAAAAAATTCCAAAAATATTGAAAATTTTTTTTGCCTACGATCAGAATAGGCTTAAAATTTTTGTTAAAAAAAGTAGTTTTTTAAAATTTTTTTAAAAATATCGATCAGTACGTCAATTGAGAAAAATGACTTTTTATCTTTAAAATTAAAAAATTTAATAGTACCGTAAAACATGGTTATTTCGCTTATCGCGTATAATTTCGCTAAATTAAATTTTTCATCTTCTATGATTAAATTCAACATTTTAACTTGGTAATAAGAGTATCAAATTTTATTTTAAAACTACTTTGAAGCCTATAACTTGGTGAGCGAATTTATCCGCAATGAGCGAAATAACCCTATCTTACAAGAAAATCATTAAAAAAAAATTTCAATTTTCCTTTTTTTTAAAAAAGTTATGAGCGTTCAAAAATAAAGACATTAAAATTGTGAAATTTTGAAAAATTTATATCTCGAAAAAGGGCTTACTAAAATTTTAATTTAGAAAATCATGAAAACTAGTTCCAATTAGTTATAAAAGAAAAAAATGTTTAAAAGTTTTAAAAAATCTGTGATACAATTGTTGCAGATAGACTTTGAATTTGGCGTGGAATACATCATATATACCTTAATGGGTTCAAACATGCATTCAAATATGGCATAAAAATTATTCATTTTAAATGCTATAAAATTTGCAAAACATATAAATTATATAGTATATTCTTTTGAAACAGTATTATTTTTATACTTTTTTTTCGAAAATTCTGTTGATTTAATAGAATATTTTCCTCACTTTGATTCAAATGAGGTCTTTTCTTTTTATTAGAATGTAACATTTTATAATTGTGACATCCTATATTTCTATTTTAAAAATAATGAATATTATCTTACCAAGTGTGATCTCAATAATATTGAAACCCCTATGTCACCAACACTTGTAGAAAACAAAATTCAAAATATTTTCGAATAGTGTAGATTGTTACAATTTATATCGTAAAAGAATTTTCAAAAAAAAATTGAAATGAAAATAGTTATTAACAATTGAAATTTTTTGTACAATATTTTTTAAACATTCGTGGTCTCTAGAGCTTATATCAGAAATAAACGACAATACCTATATTTTACTTACACATGTATCGAATTTTAAGTATCATAGATTATGAAAAAAATAAAATTTTATGAAAAAAGATATATTATTTATTATTACTATTTTTATTATTTACTATTTTATTTCTGGAACCACATAGGGTGATCCTTATAGGGTTTTTGACACTGAACACGAATTCGTAATAAGAATTGTTTTAAAGCCCAAGGTTTTCGAGAAATTTGACTTTGAAAATTAAAAAAAAATTCAGTTTTTAGAGTATTTTTTGATATTTTATAACTGTAGAAAAATTTTTTCTAAAGGTTTTCGTGATAAATGCATATGAAAGATCATATACTCGCCATCTCGCCTCGGTAACAATTTAGTAGGAATTTTAATTTTCCAGAAAGAATATTAATTTAATTTTTGGCAAATTAATTTTGTTCGAATTAAAATTTCTACAATATTGAAAATCAGTTTAATACAAATTCTGAAAAATTAATATTTAAACAATTTAATATTCAATAAAACTAATATTGCATAATTTAAGATTTTATCAAATGATAAATCTAAAAAATTTGTTTTAGAACTATTTCATGGTGCCCGTTACTTAAACTAAATTTTATTAATTTTTTATATTCAGAGTTGTTAAATGATAATTTTTTATTATTGTTCGGCAAACTGATATTTTTTCAAGGATTCAATTTTTTACACGTGCCTCTTTTTTTTATTAAAAGCAATTTGAAACCTCAATAGAGGTTTATATAAAGCGTACATTTGATTAAATATTTAGATTACCTTTGTTTAAAAAATAAAATATATGATTACACTCCGCATTATTTGAATTCGCTATAAACATTTCTACATTGAGAGGTGGAAATATCTTTATTTTCCTCAATTTCGCTAGGAGAATCGATCTTTGAGTTTCGTAAATGGGTCAGAATTCGTGAAATCAGCACAGAAAACAAAAAATATTTTTTTTAAATCGAAATATAGACAAAACAGTTCTATTAGACCACAGAAATGTTTCTACCAACCCAAAAAAGTTGTTTTTTTACAGAAGTTATTGCAAAATGATTTTTTTGTCATTTTTTAAACAAATGCTTGTTTCTCGTAAACGAATGGACCGATTTCAATAAATCAAACGGCTACACAAAGGGGAGGAAATAGACATCCGTTTAAAATTATAAATTTAAAAAAAAATTATTTTTTTTATAATTTTGCTTGCTCGTAGAGGAAGCTTTCTAGTCCTTTCGTTTGTAAAAATTTTCAAAGCGTCGAAAACAAATTTTTCTCTATATAGAAACATGTTATATGAGATCCTGATCAATTGTACGTATGTATATGTATATATGTGTGTGTGTGTATGGATCCCTTTTTTGATTAGACGATAACTTTAACAGGTTTTAATGGATTTAGATAAAATTTGGTAGGCTCATTTATCATATTAATATCTCAAATTTGACCAAAGCATTATAAAAAATACCCCTAAAAAAATTTTATCGTCTTTTTTCCAAAAATTTTTAATTAGAAAAACTTGAGGTTATATATAATAAAATCGTATTCCTTACGTCAAGACAAATCGATCAGTATATATAAAGTATACTTTTAATTTAAATTTAAAGAATTAATGAAAGTTAATAAATCAAAAATTCACATTTTGGCTATAAAAATTTTGTGATTATTTAAATTTAAGTTTATAGATGAAATAATTGTATTTCTTACATGAAAACGAATTTATTGGTTTATATAAAATTTACATTTGAGGTAAGTTTAATAAATTATTGAAAGTTAAAAAATAGAAAATACACATTTTAGCTGAAAAGTTTTATATTTATTTAAATTCATGTTTAAATATAAAATAATTGTGTTCCTTCCATTAAAACGAATCGATATAATTGTAAATAATTATAAATTACATATAATAATTTCAAGTGGCTGTCTGTCCCGCATGTTCTGCATATAAAATTCTTTCTAACCACATTTGAAGAGTGGGATATGAGAGAGAGAGAGAGAGAGAGAGAGAGGGGGGGGGAAGCGTAAACCATTTTGTCAGCTCACATTTGAAGAGTGGGATATTTAGCCCTCCTTTATGGTGTGAACACAAGAGACAAAAGTAAGAGAGAGAGAGACAGAAGTGTAAACCAATAAAATTTTTAAATTCTCCCTTCTCTCTACTCCAATATACAAACAAAAAGGAAAATGATTTTCTTATTGGTTTACATAGATAGCGCATGTCCAATTCATTTTTAATATTTTTACTTGATAATTAGTTAGAAATAATTTTATTCAGTTTAATAATTATTAATAAAAAAAGTGTGCATTTATTTAATGTTCGGTAGTATTCAACTGATTGTAAGAAGAAAAAACTTATTTTCATCTGTAAAAGTAAGTAATATTTTTTTTATTAAACTAATTAAGGAAAAAGAAGCAAAGTAAGACTAAAAATTTTGGAATATAATAAATATATTGCTTAAGAAATTTTTTTTTTAGAAACGAATGAATCCATCTATGTTTATAATTTAAATATTAAAAAAATTTCCACCTCATGGTAATATTGACCACTGTCATAGCAACGGTTGCTATAGAAATCAACTATTGCCATAGTAACTTTTGCTATGCTAACTATTATCATAGTTAGTAACTTTTGACATAATAAGTAACTGTTGCCATAGTAACTGTTGCCATGGAAGCGGTTACCATGTACGACGGACGGACGAACGCCAAAACGAAACTATAAGGCTTTCGGCCCTGGGCTACAAAACCCTAAAAATTATTAAAACTTGCAGTGTACTGTAAAATCCTAAAACTTTGACCTCCCCCCCTCGGAAAATACGGATCTATAATCTAAATGAAAAAATATTTTTACCAAAAATTAACATTTATGAGAACTACAACTTCATCGAGTGTAAGCATGTTTGAAGAAAAAAATTTTTGAACCTTGATCACTTAACGTGTGATCCCCCATTACCATTTGGATATTCAAGATATCTTAGGAATGTCCTGGGGATGACCGGAAAGTTTAACATTCCTAGGATGTCTCAGGTATATCCGTAGATATCTTGAGGACATCCTAGAGATATACAAATTTCCGGATGCGGGTAGGACGTCCATAGGATATTATTAAAAGTCCGTTGCTGTTAGGAGGTAATAAAAAATTCTTACATTAAATGTCTTTCAAACCATATAAGAATTATGTCAAGATAATGACGAATAAGAATCACATTACATAACATAAGGCTATTTAAAATATCAATAAATTTAAGCACCATTAAATTAAAATATTTTAAAATTTGTAATACTATTTTAGGGTGAATTATACAGAGGAGGATTTTTGTGGGGTAAGTTGTTAAAGTTACATCTGTAAATTGCATTAAGAAAATCATGTTACATTCCAATGATACCTATCCGAGCTAAAGAGCTGGCCAAATTGTAATGATCAGCTCTGGAACGATTTCTTGAAACTATATATTTTCTAGTAAGGAGTTTACCATGAAACCATGGTTTTCGCCTATCTGAATAATAATTTTGAAAGTAGAATTCACCTTTATTAAGCCCTTGATCTAAAATAAAATATTTCGTTCGTAAAAAAGATGTTTTTTAAAAGATTCAAAAAAGTCAGTGAAGGGAATTTTTATGCAATTATAATGTACTGACATTGTAGCATCTTTTGCAAATCGGTCTGCTTTCTCATTTCCTCGAAGCTCAATGTGTGATGGAATCCAATGAAATTTAATATAGCTATTATTTGAATTTTCTGTGTGGAATTGTAAAAACTTTGTTTTTTGTATCAAAAATATATACACATTTTTTCGCACTTCTCATTTGCGTACAATTATAATGAAATGAAAAGTACACTGAATTAGCAATTTTTTCAAGGTTTTGAAAAAAAACCATTTGAGTATATCTGAGGCATGGACGTTGAGCACCTAAAGGTGGGAGAAAGAGTTGAACCATTGGACGGTTACATTCCTTCTCTCACTTTCTTCCACCTAAACCTCAACGTTAGTGCCTCAGATATATTCGAATGCTTAAATTTTTCGTAACCTTGAGATAATTGCTATTTCAGTGTACTTTTCATTTCATTATAATTATACTTATTTGTTCATATAATTAGTTCAATAAATTATAGTTACCTAGTCTAATACATATATATTGCTAAATAATATATTTTAAAAATATTTTGTTGAATTTTTATTTGTTTAAACAATTTATTGTTCATAATTTATACCTTTTTTAAATACACATAGAACGTAGCACAATTTTATAAATTTGTTACCTTCTCTTAGTAGTTATTAATTTAAATCTTATAAATAAAATAAAATATAGAATTAAATTTGCAACAAATATTATGTTAAATTGTTTTAACAAATAATTTTTGCTTACACGTGGAGGAAGCTTTGTAGTCCTTTCGTTTATAAAAATTTCAAAATGGTGAAAACAAATTTTTTTCTATATAGAAACATTTTATATGAGATCCTGATCAATTGTCCAGATGTATGTATGTGTTTATGTGTATATGAGGACCCCTTTTTTGTGAACACGATAACTTTAACAGGTTTTATTGCATTTAGGTAAAATTTGGTAGGCTTATTTATCACACTTATATCTCAAAATGGACGAGAGGATATTAAAAAATACCACCACAAAAAAGATTTTATCGTCTTTTTTCAAAAAAAATTTTTTTAATTGAAAAAAATTTTAAATATTAAAATTTAAGGTGATATATAATAAAATCGTATTCCTTACGTCAAGACTTTGATATTTAATCAAATAAAATTTTTTTAAAAATTATTATTAATTTTTTAATATTATTTACAATTTTATAAATGAAAGAATCACTTATTTAAATTAGTTATGAGCGTTCAAAAATAAAGACATTAAAATTCTGAAATTTTGAAAAATTTATATCTCGAAAAAGGGCTTGCTAAAATTTTATTTTAGAAAATCATGAAAACTAGTCCCAATTAGTTATGAAAGAAAAAAAAGTTTAAAAAAATCGGTGATGCAATTGTTGCAGATGGACTTTGAATTTGGCGTGGAATACATCATATATACCTTAATGGGTTCAAACATGCATTCAAATATGGCTTAAAAATTATTCATTTAAAATGCTATAAAATTTGCAAAACATATAAATTATGTAGTATATGCTTTTGAAACAGTATTATTTTTATACTTTTTTTTCGAAAATTCTGTTGATTTAATAGAATATTTTCCTCAGTTTGATTCAAATGAGGTCTTTTATTTTTATTAGAATGTAACATTTTAAAATTATGACATCCTATATTTCTATTTTAAAAATAATAAATATTATCTTACCAAGTGTGATCTCAAAAATATTGAAACCCCTATGTCACCAACACTTGTAGAAAACAAAATTCAAAATATTTTCGAATAGTGTAGATTGTTACAATATATATCGTAAAAGAATTTTCAAAAAAAAATTTAAATGAAAATAGTTATTAACAATTGAAATTTTTTGTACAATGTTTTTTAAACATTCGTGGTCTCTAGAGCTTATATCAGAAATAAATGACAATACCTATATTTTACCTACACATGTATCGAATTTTAAGTATCATAGATTATGGAAAAAATAAAATTTTATGAAAAAAGCTATATTATTTATTATTTAATTGTTAAAAATTTAAAAGCAATAAAGAGCCACATGTAAATAATTGAATCCTTGAAAAAATATCAGTTTGCTGAACAATGAGAAAAAATTATCATTTAACAATTCTGATTATAAAAAAATTAATAAAATTTAGTTTGAGTAACGGGCCCCATAAAAAAGTTCTAAAACAAATTTTTTAGAATTATATAATTTGATAGTATCTTATTCTGTAGAATATTACTTTTGCGGACATTATTAAATTGTTTAAATATTAATTTTGCAGAATTTTCATTAAACTGATTATTATCAATGTTGCAAAAATTTTATTTATTAGACAAAAATTAATTTGCCAGAAATTCAATTTGATCAAATCTTAATTTGTGGAAAAAATTGTCTCGTTGAATGTTAATTTTTGAAAAATAGTTCCTAATTTAAAAGAATTTATATTTTGCAGAAAAGAGAATAGAAAGAATATTAATTTAACTAGCTAAAAGAAACGCGCGTACACGCGCGTGGTATCTATAGTTTTTTATAAAAAAATTAAAAATTTATTTTTATTTGACGAAAAGTTATCGGAATTTTGATCTCTCAAAATTAATAATGTTATTTTGGAATTCGTTACTGTATTACTAATTCAACATTATGGTGTTATAATAATATAATACCTACTATTGCACAGTAAATGTGACCTTTAAATTTTGTACTCAAATAAAGATTATATGCTACGATAATCGAATTGTTAGCAATATATTTAATTCACCCATCTCAGGATCCATGCAGGGTGAATTCCTATTTTGTTTACCACAAGGCCCATGAACTTAAAATCGCTTTACAATGTTAAAAAGTTCTGGATTCTTTATTTCGTCTGTGATTTCAGCACATATCATTTTATTTAAAGTTTCTGAATCGCAAATTTGTGTACGTAAACCTATAGTTAAACGCACATGTGGCAATCCACGCTTTTTTCTTCTCTATGAAAAACGATACATATAAAATTGTAAATGAATAAAATTACAAGTACCTTGAGTATGCTTAAGGTGAACAGTCCATCCAGGATCACCATAAGGAAACATTGTAGGATATGTCATGGGCTCAAAATTTTCCCTAACAATAAGACTAGAAATTATTTTCTTATTATTTTCTATTGTGCATACTGAATTTACATCAACATGTAAATCCCTCTTCAATTACTGTAGATAATTTCTTCATCTTACAGGACAAATTTTTTTCTTTGGGTATTTTTTTTTCATTCTCAGTTTCAGTAGACAGAACTCTGTTGTCATTTTTACTGGGAAAAGTCTTTCAAAAATATGAAAAGTTTAGTTCACCATTTTGAAGTTCTTTAGCTCGATTTATGAAAAGACAATTCCAATCATTCTCTACAAATAGAAATCCTAATATTAGACATTCTAACTGCCGGAAAATGATTTAATTAATTATTTTCAAAAAATGATATCAAATGCTTGCTCATTATATTATTATCAGTTTCATAAATTAATCTTTTAATTTACACTGTTAACCAATACCCTACTGAAAATCCCCACATAGGCTCCTATATAGGAAGCCATATGGTTTCCTATACAAAATCGTATACGTAATTGGAACAGGAATTTGAATAGGAAATTAAGTAGGAATTATCACATGAATGCACATTATATCTTAATATCATGCGCAGTAGTTTTCTTCAACTTTTTCAGCTGCGCAATAAATTTTTTTCATCTCTGTAGTCTATCAGGAACCTCTACTATTAAAAGATATATATCTTAGAGTTGAAAAAAAATTCATATTATAGGAATTTAAATAGGAATATATATAGGAATGTACATTCCTGTGTGGATGTGGATTCATATGATAATTCCGACTTAATTTCCTATTCAAATTCCTATTTCAATTACGTATACGATTTTGTATAGGAAACCATATGGTTTCCTATATAGGGACCCATGTGGTTTCCCATATGGAAGCCTATGTGGGAATTTTCAGTGGGGTACAGATGTTGCAAATGCTATTGTATTATACTTCACACTTAACTGCATTAATCGGTTGTTGATCAACATCTACAAAAAATTCTGTTGGTTTAAATGGGAACAATCTAATTAAATATTCTATTTCATGAATATTCAAACACCCTGCATTAAGGCTATCAAAAATATAAAGTCTTACTCTATCGTAATAAACACAAATCCAATGACCAGAATTGTTATTACCGCTATAAACTATTTGAATTTTTTTATCTCTTTCTCTAATTGGAACAATTAAATCAAGCATTTGTAAATACAAAGTACTTTGCATAATGAAAAAAGAATTTGAATCATTTCTTAATAATTCTTGAAATTTATACATATTCATATCATTTAACATTTCATTTACATTTTCAATAATTTTAAAATCGTCATTACTTAAAATAAAATACTCTTCTATGTTCGACATGGTATCCTTCTTCAACTTTTAAACTGTTGATAAAGCCATTTTTCAAAACAAATCGTTTATTTTAGTTTACTGCTTTAAAAAATTTAATTACATGTGTTTCACTTATAAAATATTTCATTAACTATAATTCAGCTAACTAATGCAACAATGATAGTCTTACATGAACGTGAATTAGCGTTGTTTAATCTTTTTCCATATTATATTATTTTCGATAATGATTATTATTTGACTTATTTTCCTCTGCACTTTTTATTAATATTCAAATCAATATTCAACTCACAAACTATTATTTAACCCATAAAACAACTTAAAACAATATTCAAACCTCTTTCTATTTAAATACTTTTCCAAAAGCCAGCATCCTCTATTATCAGTCAATATTTTTTTTCAATATCGAAATATATTCAATACCAATGTTATCCAATATCATATTTTAGTATCCTCAAAATCCAAATATCTTTTATGCCAATCTTATCCAATACCAAAAAATTTTCCAAAAACCAACTTCCACTGTGGTCAAATAATCAATATTTTTTTCCAATATCAAAATATATTCAATACTAATATTCTGCAATATCATTTTTTATCCTTAAAATCAAAATATCTTTAATGCCAAAATTATCCAATACCCAAAAATTTTTCCAAAAGCCAGCTTCCACTATTATCAAACAATCAATATTTTGGTTGCATTATCAAAATATATTCAATACTAATGTTATCCAATATCTTTCTTTATCCTCAAAATCGTAATATCTTTAATGCCAATGTTATCGAATACCAAGAAAACTAAATGGATTGAAGTATTTTTTATATGAAACATTTAAGACAACCAAAAGAAACAAATATCTTCTATACCAATATTATGCAATATCCATATTTTATGCATAAAAAAATTATTCAATAATCAATGTTTTATCTTTAAAATACATATATAATTATTAATACTATACAAAAATAGGAATATATTTTTTGGGCTCAATACAAAAATGAAAAAGACAAATATAATATAAGAAGATTCAACACAGTTATTGATCGACAAATTGCAGAAAAATATTATAAACTATATAATAATCAAGATAAGTTACCTGAGACTATTAGAAGCTTTTTTAGCGACACTACTACAATGTTGTTGCAACGGTAGACTTACATCAGCATCTTAAATCAGCAGTAGCCGTTTCACTCCATTGAGGAGAAGTGTTATACCCCTACTCTACCAATCCGGGCCTATGTTAAGTTCTCGTGTGAGGCAGATATTACGGTAGGCCTGAGTGGCGTCCTCGGGGACAGATGTTCGTAAGTTAAGTATGGATACACCACTTCCACTCACGGGGATTTAACGGTTATCATCTATATCGCATATACAATAATAAAAAAAATTTCCCTCAACCCAAGGCTTTTAGAACGAATCGAGCGATCACAGCAATCTGTGATCCTAAAAAGGGAAGTGGTATAACCTCACTCTATCGGCTGGTAAAGTGGGGGACACAACTTTGCCTTACAGGACAGTATTTAAAAGGTCATGGACCATCTTATAAACCCTCAACCGAAAGCTGTTTTGACAAAAAAAATTTCAGGTAGAAACCTTCGAGAACCCTAATTATCAAAGTAAAGATATATATGTATATATAATATAATAATAATGAGAAAATTCAAGTACTAAGAAAATGTGAATGAATGAAGGAATGAATACAAAGATTATTATTCTACAATTTCTGTGAAATTAATTTTGGACAAAATAAAATTTTTCGAACATTGATATTCGTTTTAATAAAAATTCTGAAAAATTAATATTTAAAAAATTTAATATTCTGCAAAATTAATATTCTACGTACAGAATAAGAATCTTTCAAATTTGAAAAATTATTTTTTGGTAATTAAAATTAACGTATACATTTAAAAAATTAAGTCTAAATAGGAAGTGGTTAATAAAGCTGTATAAAAGCAATATGTAAAACGTGTATCGATAGTCTTCAAATGATAAATTATATTACCTTTTATAACTTTAGATAAAAGTACCCTTCTAGAACTGAAAATATCGATTGAAAACAATAGGAAAGAAATTTTTATTGTCCCCAATTGGGTTATATTAATTTATTAATATTTTGGGTTTTCTGAAAGTTTATTACAAAGTTTCTTGATACTTAATTTCTGTAATGAATAGAAATTAATAAACATATATTATTCAGAGGATTGATAATGAAAAAATTCTAAATCTTTAATGCAGCTACCCGTGCAGAAAATTTGACCGGGTCCAGACCAGGCACGACTGGGGCCAGATCTGGCAACCAGGCCTGGCCCTGGTCGGGCGCATAGTAATTTACTAATCTGGGGCCAAAACAGGAAATCGGAGCCAGGTCAGTAATCGGGATGAAAAGTGGCAATTTCTGTACGGGATAATTAAAATAGACTTCTTGAAACATTTTATATTTCAAAAGACCTAGATGAGTTCCTTATGTATTTTTTTATTCTGAACACGATTTTTATGGTTAAGTAATTTGTTGAACTTTAGTGTTATTGTTATACACAATTTGTTTTGCAAAAGTCAAAATATGAAAATTTATAATTTAATTTAAACGACTTGCTGATGTTTTAGTGGTCTAAATTTTTTATGCACCTTCAGAACTGACAACCGCACAATAATCCATGATTATTTTTTACCTACAGAACCAGGTTGCCGATGATGGATATACTTAAGGATCATCGCCGAGAATTTAGCTCGAATTTTTTTTAATGGTTTTGGTATTCATATTTGAGGTTTAGGAATATATCCTTAACACTTGGACAACTAGGTCGCCGATGACAGGTATACCTGGAGAGATCATCATGGTGGTCCATTTTTGTTAAAACTCCATTTTTTTCAAAACTGGTTACTACCACCATTTTGGATCCGCTATTTTGAATTTTTTAAATCTGACTTCAGATTCGTATTCTACGACCCAAAAAACCCCCGAGTAACCAGTTTTGAGAAAAAAAATTGAGTTTTAACAAAAATGGACCACCATTTGGGATCCGCCATTTTGAATTTTTAAATCTGACTTCAGATTCGTATTCTACGACCCCGAAAACCCCCAAGTAGCAAATTTCGAGGAAAAATATTAAATTTTTAAAAATCGACCACCATTTTGGATTCGCCATTTTGAATTTTTAAAATCTGACTTCAGATTCGTATTCAGCGACCCCAAAAATGCTTAAAAGTGTATTTTTTGATTCAATTTAATTAATTTTGGAAAATTTATTCATGTTTGTATTTGTCGAATCGTGACATTGATGACTTATATCACATCTACAGGCGCCGCCATATTGAATTTCTAAAATCGCCCAACTGCTTTCGAAAGTACAAGAGTGTACAAGTTTTTTCAGCCCTTAAACAATTTTTTTTATTAAGCCAATTTTTGGCTAGAGCTCTGTTCCGTTTGACGTGGAACGTCCCATAAGTTTTTAATTTTTTATTTTAAGCAAAAATGCCAAAAAATTTTTTTAACATTTGGGACTAGTTGCATTGTATTTTTAGGATATTAAACTATATGAAACCATAATAAAAAAATCGATTTTTTTGGTCGATAACACCATTTTCTTGGACCCGGTCATATATGAATTTCTAGTTAAAATGCAGAATTATTTTAGAAATAGCAGTTTAAGAATTTTACGAAAGTAATTGTGATTTGTTTTATAGAATTTTTTTAAAATTATTTTTCTTACTTATCTTAATATTTTCCTTCTTTTCTATAGAAGTTTGAAATTTTAAATTGATATTCAATGTTTCACTTAGTTTCAATCACTTGATCACAACTATATTGAATTTAACAAGAAATGATAGGATATTTTTCACTTAAAAAATCGATGTTATTGATTAGATTTTCAATAAGTTTCTGCATTGCAAAATAAAGTCTAATGTATTTTATTTACAAAGTTTAGAAAATATGAAGTTACAATAAAAATATTAAAGGTCAGCCAGCAAATAATATTGATTTTATTTCTATAACATACGTGTTTTATTGTCATTAGAAAAAGGTAAACTTTCATATTTTTCAATTTTTAGGATACAAAATCGCTTTATTAAGCTATTAGAAGCAGTTTTCAATCAAGATTGTAACGATAGAATAACGTAGTATAGTGGCGCGGCGAAAAGAGAGAAAGTAGACAGCGTAAGTGGTAGTGTCACTCTCTTCCCCCACCACTCGCTGTCACCCAGCTGCTAGTGATATACCTTTCGTCTCGCACCTTTTTCGTCAGTCTTCTTCCGACTCGCCTAGAGGTGCTTCTCTGACGATTGGAAGCGACTCACTCCTGGCTACCTGGTGCTCAGTAGAGGTGCGTCTCTCTGAACATCAGACCCTTCCTCACTTCCTAGAAGGAGCTGTACTTGTTCTTGTAAGTGCTTTTCTACCTGGTGAACCGTACTTCCTATGGGCGCTTCCGTGGAAGACTGGTGAACCAGGTTACGCACATCTACCAGGACCATCCTTGTCGTGTAGAAGCGCTCCACTCTTGACAAAGATAATGCACTAGGTCGATTCCCCATCTCGAGGCGCTTCTCGGGTGGAGGAGACACCTAGTGAATATTACTTCGTACTAGCTTCGCGTCGGGCATGAATATTGGAACCGAATCCAATATCTAGCTTCTTCCCGATTACGAATAATAATCGACCTAGCGTGCACGACCCTAGTATCCGTCCGTACCGTCGTCTAGGGGGTAAATTCTAGAAAGTACCTCACGCGAAAGTAATATGCGTCGTCCTGATCAACATCTTCGCGAACGTGGTAAATATGTTTAAATCCGCTTGATTCTGGATTAATGACAAGCGCGATCGGAGCTCACTGAATGCTCCTCTAGAATAGCTAGTTCTTTTATCTTTATGTTTTCTAGAGTTTAGTATTTTATTTGCATTGTATAGTATTTTGTATTTGTATTTTGCAGGAAGCTAACAGATAACTAACAGTGTTAAGTTCGGAAATTAAGACGGTTAGTTTCCCGTTAGCTTCCCTGTAGCTCTATATGTCCCCCGCTATTAACTTATCCGTGATAGCTTCCAAAAAGTTATCGTAGTAAGTTTTCTAATCATCAATTTTTAAATAATAAACCATGTTTAAGAAGTTAAATAATTTTTTAAAAATAGAAATTGTAAATTTTTGTCGAGAAATATTATTAAATTTTATCAAATTGGTAATTTAATAAATAGAAATAAAATTTCAATAATTAATATTTTTTTAATAAATTGAGTTGTTTTTTTATTTTTTTAAAAAATTTAAATTCACCCGCCATTTAGATTGGCAACCATGTGTCAACCAATGAGATCACTTGCACCTCCAGAGGACACAAAACTTATTTCCCCTCAGTTGGTCGATTAGGTTAGGGTCTGAGTTTCCGCGCGGCGAACCCTGGTTCAATCCCCAGTCCTTCCAAATTTATTTCCAAACATTTCTCCGTTATTATTAGAGATTTAATAAAAACAGGGTGACAGAAGCACAGGTGTAGAAATAAATAATTTTTTTTTAATTGTACTGAATGAAATTCAATAGAAACTTTCTTTTTTAATTACATGGAAATTTGCATTAAAATCTTTAGAATACTTACCGGAAATAGTTTTAAAGAAACTTAATAAGCAAACTTCTTGTTAAATAACAATTCAATATTTCACAAATTTTTCTTTGCACTCTTTTAGAAAACTTACTACGATAACTTTTTGGAAACTATCACGGATAAGTTAATAGCGGGGGACATATAGAGCTACAGGGAAGCTAACGGGAAACTAACCGTCTTAATTTCCGAACTTAACACTGTTAGTTATCTGTTAGCTTCCTGCAAAATATGGTGCTATGTGGGGATGTATGACGCCGCCAATAAGAAAAAGAACACCATCATTATAAATACTATTCGTTCCACATTTTTTACTGGTGACTGAGGAGTTGTAAAACCCAGTTACATTTGAACAATGTACATTAATTTGCAGTTTCATTGATCGAAATTAAAATATTTACTTATCGGCCAAGTCAACAAAATTAAACCAAATGTGCATAGATTTTTAAAAATGTTCCATTCACTTATCAGAAAACCTTCATATGGAAAAATTGGTACCAATATTACAAAATTAATTGATCTTGTACCTCTGCCTGCTTCGAAAAAGCTGATATCACATGATTTTACCAGTGCTGCCTGTACACCAATAAATTCAGGATTGTTGTAAATTCCCTCTCTTACCAATACACTATTATACTCTTCAGTACAGTTTACTTTTAGCCAGGCGATAAAATTGTAGAATTTCATCTTTATAGAAAAGTGAATCACATTCGACACAGTAGTCCATAAATTGATGTCAGGTCCGTGAATGTTTAAAACATGCCCTGTTGAATTGCGATTAATATGGGTATAAGGTGGAAAGTGAAACAGACTCACATTCATCTTATAAAAATTTAGATTACGAAGTTTGTACGGAAACAAAATGCTTTGCTTTGTGAACGTTGTTTCAGCAAATTTCTTAGTGAATGGATTGTAGTAGTGCAGGTTTGCATCCACTGTGTTGGAATTTTCAACCACTACTGCTTTGTCATCTTTACGCTGCTTAATCTCAAGGATAGTGACGTCCAAAAACTGTCTGACCCAACACATCTGAAAGAATTCTTTATACTTGATACTATTTTCGACATTGGTTTCCCAGCTCATAAATAACACTGTTGTTAAAATCGTTTTCACACAAAAAAACTGTTGATGCATTTTAGTCTCCTTTCTTAAAGTTGTCTGTAAGTTATTCCGCCACATGTAATTAGCATGTACTGTGTTTTCGTACATACAGTACAATAGGCATAAAAAATTAATGAAAAGTTTTAAAATCAAACACAGCTCTTCCATTTTGTTTTATGTGACAGCAAGTTGAATTCTAAAATATTGTATAAATTATTTGTTTCATTCTCACAAGTTATAATTTTTATTTTTAGTAATTCTCACCAAATGTTACTAAATTTAAATAAAATTTGTAATGAATTATTGTTTCACTAATTTTAAGTATACTTATTAATCAGTATTTGTCTTCTTTTAATTGTATTGTTAAATTAGATAAACTCACATTCTGTCTATTTCTTGTTTCAACAACTTGGTCAGAATATGATTGAACAAGAGAAGAGAATAACTTTTTTGCTTTGCAAAAAAATCGATGATATAGATTGTATATCCGCAATAAATGCCTGTATTTCAAGAAAACGCCATTTTGAATAGTAAAGGTCAGCCAACAAGTTATATTGATTTATATACATGCAGTTTTAGTGGGAGAAAATTTGATATTTTATTTAGTTAAATTTTGTTGGAATTCAAAATCGTTTTCAAAATTCGTTCATAAGAACATAAGTGTTACAAACCGGAAAATTAATTGATATAAAATTATCAATTTAGCGGTTAGGGGAGGCACCAAGCTGCCAGAATTTAAAGTTAACTGAAAGTGTGTGAGAAAAGAAACTCGTAATTCTGTTTATTTTTATGTGGGATCGTTTATCCTTTTAGAACGTTCCGCCAAGTCACTATATAGCAAAAGAAAAATTGAAACTATTTGTTACGAAAAGGTGGGAGTAGAAAATAAGAAAAGACTAAGAATTCTGTTACAAGTTATTGTTCATTGAAATAAAATTTTTAAAGAAGTACAAAAGGAAATTAAGAATAGAAACGATACATTATTTTTTTACTTACGCTACGATGTTTAAAACTACCGCTGAACGTCGTCCACACACGGGTTTTACGACTCCGTTCAACGGGCAAAACAAGAGGTTGGTAGCGCTCTCGCACTTGTGGGTCCACCAAGTTGGGATGGCGCAGATACCTCGGGTACGGACTGGCCAGTTGAATGACAAGAATTCCAATCAATTAATCATATAATTAATTAGAATTCTTACTCAAGTTGGCTTCTACTGGACTTTGCCGGCTGGAGAATTTTATTTTATTTTCGTCCGCCCTTGTTTACTTATAACTTTGTATGAAGATCTAACACATGTTCCGACTCGCGGACGGGCTTAGTCACGGCGTTTCCAGGCTCAAGAAACTCTTCTGCCAGGTCAGAGCCCACGGTGTGCCTGAACCAACTTTAAATGACAACTTTTTTTACTTCGAATTTTTTTCTTGCATTCGATTCAGGAGCTCAAAAATAGTGTGGAAAATAATTTTTAGCAAAATCCATCGAGTTGTTTTAAAAAAAATGATTTTTTGTGTCAAAAAATCGATTTTTGAGAAGTTCAATGTGACAAATAAGCGGTATTTCAATTAATTAATTAATATAATATTCTGTATGGGTAAAATTATTTATAAAATGTTTACCAATATCAAAGGAAAAATAAAAAAAAAATTTTTTATTTCTATTTTGCATATTATATGTTTCGAACATCAACATTTTTGAAACAAGAAGCTTCCAAATTAAGTTTTTCAAAATTTACCTATATTGCGTTACGTTAGGCACATATTAAACAAGAGAAAGATGAAAAAATTTGTATTCTTCCACTTTTACGTCATTGAGGTTATGAGTTTTCCTAGGAAAACATGTTTTCAAAGCCAAAAGTTCGTGCTGGATCACATGATGTAAACCGAAAGAAAATTTTTTTTTTCTGTTTAAAGAAAAAGGAGAAAATGGTAGAAATTAAAGGTGCTTTAAAGAATCGAGTGACAAAAATTGTGACGTTCGATGTAGAAGATAATCGTGTTCCAACTGTTGTTTGCAATTCTTGCAAAATTCTTGTTTATAGTTCGCTCAAAGATAATATTATCTTTGAGATAAAATCTTTGAGATTTTGCACTATTTTTGAGCTCCTGAATCGAATGCAAGAAAAAAATTCGAAGTAAAAAAAGTTGTCAGTTAAAGTTGGTTCAGGCACACCGTGAGCCAGGAGAAGTGTTTATTAATGAGCAAGGAAAGTTGTACTGCGTTAATTGAAATTTTGCGACAAGCCTCTAGTCCTTACCTCGGGGTCTAGGTGGGATAATTTAGAATTTATGGAGTAATAAAGAATAGAAGTAGAGAAAATGCAAGAGGCCCATTGCACATTGCATTTTTACTGACGTGTTTGAATCTCATGCTGGGCTTCGTGAGAACGGAAACACCTAAAAATGTGATACTTTTCTGGAATCATTATTTCTAACTACAATTATAAATTATAATTATATTGTTAAATTTTGTTTATAATTATAATTTATCTTTAGTTACGTTTATTTGATATGACTCACAAGGATAATAATTTTCCTTGTCCTGTATTAATATAAGTTACAGGTACATGTATATTTATTTAAATATCCCTGTAACTTACATCCTTCCGTCATTTTATTGCTAACTGCAAGTTAAAACAAAATGTTTAAATTGATTGGGATTTGAGTCATATCATTTCATAACAAACACTTTGAGAATAGTGCATTGTATATACAACAGTGAGCAGAAATTTCAAACTCACATGCTTTTGCTTTGAAATGCTGTAGTCCATAGGCCTGTAGTTTCAGAGGAAAGAAATGAGGATCTCAATGAAAAAAAACCAAGGTAGCGAGTAAAGAATGCGATGTGTTGGTGTAGCACTGTTACGTATAAACACTTATATGTATGCCCGTAGCGCCCATCACATGCTGTACCCACAGCGCGAGATATTTAATTTAATTTCATTCTTTCTTTTTCCTTTCATTCTTATTAATTATTATTATTTGTGAAAAATTTTCTATAAAACAATTTAATTTTTCTTTTAATAACAATGTTTATTTTTTGAATTCGCAAAAATAATATCAGTTCAAAATTTGTTATATTCGAAACTCTGCCACAATGGTTGCACATTCTTTTCTTACATTGTTTTTTTTTAAGTTTTGATTTCGAACATTGTCGCAATATTTCTCGTTGCGTCTGTAACATTTTCAATGCTACACATCGCTACATTCGTTAATATTTTATTGGAAACATTGCAGCAAGGTCCAATCGACGGAAGACGCACAGTGAAGCAAAATAAAAACGGGATTATTTTTGCTCTCTCACTTAAATTATTTTAAAAATATACATATTACCAAATGAAAAATTTAAAAGAAAAACAATCATAAAATTAATCATTAAATAAAAAATTTAGATCCTAAATTTGTGTACATAAATTAACGCAATTAATGTATTAAAATATATAAATTAAATTGAAGTTAATTTCTGTCTTACCTTCTGAACCTTAATAACTTTGATTTAAAAATAACTGCTTAGGACAACGTACGTAACAATAAGTTTATAATGTTATAACTTCCAGAAAATAATTTTATACGGGAAACGATTTTTTATTTCTTTGAAAAAATTGTAAATAATTACAATAGTTAAATTAATTTATCCTCTGCATTTTTAATAAGTACTCTGACTCTTTAAAATTTCAAAATTGTCCAATTTAGCGTTTATTTTAATTAAATTATTGATGGTATCAAATTTTTCTATTCCATTCCTATTTCTGATTTTTGAGTCATCGAGGTATGTTATTTTCTAACTTTCTGTATTTTAATAATTATTATTTAAAAATCATTTTTTTATTTATTCCTTTGAATTTTCTGACATAGGTTGGGTAACTTATTTGTTGTAAAAGACAATGTATAGAAGAATTTTTTATTGTTCAACATCAGCAGCTAAAGAATCATTACTTATTTCAAGAAAGTGGAGTCGGGAACCGATTATTTCTTCAAATATTCTTAATCAAAATTTGACTTAAGGGGAGATTAGGGTGATTTTCAGGTTTTCTTAAAAGATTTTTCTCTATAAATATGAATCAGTGAAAAGTCACTGGTCTCAAATCAGTCGCTAAATTCTAACTATTTGAATCAGTGGTTTTCACTGACAGTTAGTGGCCGTGACATTACTGATTCAAATAGCTAGAATTTAGCGACTGATTTGAGAAAATTAGAGTGTTTTTTTTATAGTGAAAAACATATTTATTAGTTACAATTTTCTTATGATAAAATATACATTTTAAAGAGTCGAAAACAATTTTTGTTACCTTTTTTGTTTAAACAATCTAATAAAAAACGGCTGCCGATAGTGGTACATTTTAAAAGTTTCTCACACTTTTTCTCTGGAAAAGTTAATCTAAAATGAAAAAACCAAAATTTTTCTTAATCTGTATTATTTTGGCTATCGTGTAAACTAGAATGAGAAATATTCATTGAAAAAAAAACCAATTGGCAGACTTTTTTCATTTTTCGACAACATTTTTGCAACTTAAATTGTTTATAAGTTTTAAAAATATTAATGGGTTTTTAAAATTCTAGTTTACACGAAAACTACACATGCAAGGAACATACTGTCTAAATTTGAAGTTAATTGGTTGAAAGGTTATAAATTGAGAGTGTGACAAAGTTGAAAATATGCAGTTATGAGAAAAACGCGTTTAAAGTTTTTTAAGTAGAAATTAAGCAAAAAAGTGATTCTTACTCAATCGGCGATACCGGCTACATACAAAGATCCTTCTTTGGCTTCTAAAATATCATTTTCAAGTAATCTATTGCCAGTTAAGTAGCAGTGAGTGTCTCTGAGCCGTTTACTGCTACCCGACCGGAATAAACGCGTGCGTTCACGCGCTCGGTGAGTTGTTGCATGTTGCTACTCAATTTATATCATTTCTAGACCATGGAAATACTTTAGACTATTTTTTCCGTTTTTTTTTTAAATAGTCATAGTAACCAAAAATGAAAAAAATAAATAATTTCGAGTTTTTGAAAAAAAAATCACCGTAATCTCCTCTTAAAGATTCAAATGATTATAAATAAAAATTTCTGCAGCGAAAGCAAAGAAGGAACAGCTGTATCCAATAATTAAAAGCATTATAATCAATTTTAAAACCTTTGATGTTACAGACATTTCCTGTTTAAACAAATCAACTTGACTTTTATGGTAAGAAATTTTTGAAAAGTATTCAGTATCCCATTTGTCACTGATACCAGATTCTATAAGAGCAGACATCATAAGATCAAATCGACTTGTATATGGTGATCCTGGTGCAAAATATATTTTACTTCCAGGAATTACAAAAACTTTTTTAAAAATTTTCATTCGCAATCGTTCACCAACATTTTTTATTTTTTGCATTGAGAAATATGCCGCGTCCTCTCTTCCAAAACAAGAAACATTTTGATAATCATTAACAGCTTGTGCACATTCGTCAAACAACATATTACTGTAAATTGCATTATTAAAGAGTTTTTCGTAGGCAGTATCATTGTTCTCAAAATTATTGGTAAAAGTATATTTCATCAGTGTCAAATTTTTAGCGTACAATTCTTCAAATGTTTCAATTTCATGAAAACTTTCTTTATAGAGTTGAAAATTTGACAATGTCGAATAGATGTATGACGATTGTAAGAGGAAGAAAAACATCGTCGATAGAAATACTATTCTCTCTAATCTTTTCACTGGCATCGGAGGAGCTGTAAAACCCAGTGCGATTTGAACAATGTACATTAATTTCCAGTTTCGTTGATCGAATTTTAGACATTTACTTATCAACCAGGGTATCAAAATAAAACAGAAGATGAATATTATTTTAAATAAATGCCATTCTGTTCTCAAAATTTTACTTTCACTGGGAAAAATAGGTATTAAAATTGCTAAATTTGTAGCTCTTGTACCTCTGCTTGATTCAAAAAGTTTATTAGTCCATGAATCCGCAAAACTTGATTGAACACCCCACAATTGGAATGCGGTTGTTATTATTTTTCTCATCATTCTAGGATTGCTTTTTTCCGAGATGTGTACTCCAGACCAGATATTAAAATCAAATATAACTATTTTTATAGAAAAGTTAATGACCTTCGACATAGTATTCCACAAGTTGATGTCCGGTCCGTGGACTCTTATAACATGTCCACTTAAATTTCGCGTAAAGAAGACATAAGGCGGAAAGTGCGTTAAACCAATTCTCATTTTGTATCCATTCAGATTACGAAGTTTGTCCGGAAACAAAATGCTTTGCTTTGAGAACATCGTTTTAGCAGATTTCTCAGTGAATGGATTGTAGTAGCGCAAGTTTACATCCACTGTTTTTGAATTATCAACCAGTACTCTTTTATCATCTTTACGCTGTTTTAGCTCAATGATACTGACGTCTAAAAACTGTTTGGCCCAACACATCTGAAAGAATTTTTTATACTTGGTACTTTTTTCGACATTGGTTGCAATCAGAACTTTTGGACGTGTTTTCTGCACTGACATCTCAGCAACAGAGTCAAGAATTTTTAGTACGTTTGATGAATTTTTCAGATCAATTCTTGAAGTGATGATTACAATTCTTGTTACCTTTAGCAAATATGGAGGTAATTCCATAAGTTTTCCGTCTTTTTTCATGATGGTTTTGAAATCAGCAACTCGTATTGGTATCATTTTAAAAATACTTTTTCCGAGCTCATAAATAAGACTGTTGTTAAAATCGTTTTCGTACAAGAGAAGCTGTTGATGAATTTTAGTCTCATTTTCTAATGTTGTTTGTAAATTATTCCTCCAGATGTAATTGGCATTTACTGTTTTCTCGTAAGTGCAATTCAATAGGCATAAGGATGTAATCAAAAGTTTTACAATAAAACATAGCTCCATGTTATTTTATTTGACAGTAAATTGAATCCTAAAAGTTTGTGTAAATTAATTATTAGTCTCTTAATAATTTTTATTTATATCAATTCTCAAAAAATGTTACGTAATTTAAATTAAAACAATCAACACTTAATTTTTCCGATATAACACAAGGGTATTTAGGATTCCCCTGGAAAATTCTGGAGATATCTTTAAATTTTAGTGGTTTGGATATCTCAGGGATATTTTAGAGACTTACACGTATATCTGTAGAATATCCCAATGATATCCTGACTATCATTGTCTTATGAGTGTTTGTTTTATTAATTTTAAGTATACTTACCAATGAGTAATTGTCTTCTGTTTTAATGTATTTTGAAATATAAAAAAACGAATCCAGTGTATTCCTCCTTTCAACAATTTGGTCACAACAGGAATGAACAAGCTTCTTACTTTAAAAAATCCATGTTACTGATTTTATTTCCAATAAGTGCTTGTATTTCAAGAAACCGACAAATTGAATGTTAAAGGTCAGTCAACAAGTAATATTGATTTATATATACATGCAGTTTTAGTGGAAGAAAAGTTGAAATTTTATTTATTTAGACTAGCGATGTATTCCTCGCTCGCTCGGTTATAGTTGTACTTATTGTAGTTTATGTATATTATATATATAATTTATGTTTTAAGTTAATATATTATTAATATTGTATATTATTTATCTTAATTTTGATCATTATCATTGTAGGATTGTTAAATTGTTACAATTGACAATTGACAATTGTTAAATATTAAATGTTTTAATTTATTATAATTATAACAACAATATTAAGTATATTATATTATAATATATTTTTTTTATCTTATATTATATTATATTATATTGCTGTAAATTGCCCCACAAACACATGGAGATTTTGCAAATTTTTGAGAAAAATGTTCATGATAAATCGAAAAACCTTTTAAAATATCGGTATGTATTTTTATTATACAGAGTAAACCTTTATAAAGAGATTCTAAAGGTATATATCCAAAAATTCGTAAAAAAATTGCATAAAATTGCAAAATAACCCTTTTTCGGGTTAAAATAGAAAAAATATGTTACAAAAAAAAGTATGTAAGATTTTCTAAAAAGCATATCGCAAAGTATTTGGATTTATTTGAAAATAAGTGAAAATAGATTTTCCAAGGACGGTGTCGAGGTCACGGTGTCGGAGTCGCTTTTGGAAATTTGTTAACTTAATATAATAGAAGATTTTTCAAAAAATCGTATTCAACATTTTTGTTTATGAGAACATAAATATAATTCATGTAAATCTCCACGTTTTGAGACCTCCTGATGCCAAAAAAATAGGTTTTGAAAACCTGTCCGTCTGTCTGTCGTCTGTCTGTAGACACTTTTTTGTCCCCACGATAACTTGAACAAATCTTAACGAATCGCTTTGAAATTTGGTATACTCTTTCAACATGTAAAAATGAAGCCTGAGTTCGTCGGACAGACTTATCCGCCCAAAAATTCAAAAATTATTCAAATTTTGAATTTTCAAAAAATTCAATTTTTCTCAAATTTAAAAAAAAAAATTTTTTCTTAATTTTCCATAAAAATACTACCAAAAATAAACATTTTTTTCCTTCAACACTTTTCGATAGAAATTAAAACAAAAAAGTTATTCAAATTTTGAATTTTGAAAAAATTCAAATTTTTCAATTTTTCTTTTTTAAATTTTCTACTATTTTTCCCTAAAAATACTCCTAAAAAGACACATTTTTTTTCTTTAACACTTTTCAATAGAGGCTACAATAAAAAAGTTACGAATTTTTTAAGATCAAAAAATACAAAAAATTGAATTTATAGTGAATGAAGCAATGGCAAATAGAAGAAAATATTCAAAAATACAAATCGAATATATTTTTTTCTGACTTAGATTCTTATTAGAATAACATCTAAATAACATAAAATAATAAAAATTAACTCAAATTTTTTTTTTTGTATAAGTCCTGACATTTCTTTCCATTTCTTGACGTAAAATGAATTTTGATTTACTTCATTAAATTTTATGATTGTAGGTAGTTTTTTTATGTATCATTTGGGTTTTATAACATTGAAAGTAACAATAGTTTTAAATTATTTTCATTCTGTCAGTTCCGTAAAAAACGAGATTAAAGTGTCAAAAAATCCCTTTTTTAGCACTTTTTGAAGCACTGTAAATTGGAAACTTTATATAATAAAAATCTCTACGCGGGCTTGAACGAAAGCTTAAATCTTTATCTTTAATTTTTATTACTGAATGATAATTGCGCGGAAACTTATTTTTCATGTAATCGCTATTTCAAACAGTCAAAATAGCTAGGATAGAGAGCACTTGGTAAAAATCGATTTCTGTAACCGGATATATTTGGATTTTGTCACTTGGAAGTTCATTACGTTTTTATTGACGTATCGAAAGTTGGATTTAAAAAAAATCAAAATGGTGTTCTAAATATTCGAAATTAGATTGAATTTTTTTGCTTCTTGTCCTCAGGAGTTTTCGGTAACACTAGAATTTTTCAGATACGTCAATAGATACGTTATGAACTTCCAAGTGTCAAGTTCCAAATAAATCCAGTTACGGAAATCGGTTTGTACCAAGTGCTCTCTATCCCAGCTATTTTGACTATTTGAGATAGCGAATACATGATAAACAAGTTTCCGCGCGATTATCATTTCGTTTTCAGTTTTGGATCTTAAAGTTAAATGTTTAAGCTTTCATTTAAGCCCTCGTGAAGATTTTTATCATGTTGCGATTCCATTTTACAGTTCTTCAAAATATGCTAAAAAAGATATTTTTTGACACTTTATTCTCGTTTTTTACGGAACTGACCGAATGAAATTTTTTTTTTCGTATATTCTTGTTCAGTGACACCTTAACTTTCAATAAGCACAAAAAATTTAAATAAACGCGACTTGACCATTTTTTGTAACCCAGTGTTATCCATGCAACATTTTTTCTACTATAAAGAAATCATTGCGAAGTGAAACAAAAATGGTTATAATAATAGACATGATGATGATTATAAATGTTTCAGGCAAAATTATAAACAATTATAAATTAACAAAGTATAAAATTTGATATTTTTTGGAGAAAATTCATTTTTGAACAAACTTTTTAGCAAATGAATATTTCTACATTTTGGGTTTTTAAAATTCTTATTACTATTCTTAAGTCAGTTATTAAAAATTCAAAATGGCGGATTTAATAGGGCAGATGAGTTTTTTAAAAATTCATCGGAAACACTTGAAACTCGTTACTCGGCGGTTTTTGATACATTATATATATTTAGACATTATATTTACATTGTTAAGTTATACCATACGAGGCCAAATTAAAAACGCCTTTAAGACGTCCAAAAGACGTCTTTAATCAAAGTCTAAAAGACATCCTTAAAAAGACATCTTCAAGACGTCTTTGGAACAAGTGTGCCCACTGAGAGGTGATCCAATTTATGATAAATTGTATAAAATACAACCTTTTCTAAATCTACTAAATGAAAAATTTAAGAAATACTGGAAACAAAGCAAGTTCCAAAGCATAGACGAATCTATGCCCACATAGCACGACTTCTTGCTGGGAGGTTACTGTAACGATATCTGTAGGGTTTGTAAGGTTACCGTGTAAGCCTGCAGTAAACTTGAGGTCATCTTAAAACTTCCGCCTTACAGTAAGCTTACACAGTAAAGCTAAGGTAAGCTTACACAGTAAGGTCGTGCTAAGTTTACATGGTAAGGATGTGGTAAGCTTACACGGTAAGGTTGTTGTAAGCTTCCAGTAAGGTTACTGTAAGGTTGCTGTAAGGTTACTGTTAATATAAAGTAATATGAAAATATATTAAAAATAATTATATTATAATATATATTATATTATAAATTTTTTTGCATAAAAAATGATATATTTGGTAAAGTACTTTATGAACCCCAATAGGGTTTGTCAAATAAAAGTTACTGCGCAGCCGTATGTGCCATAGAAAACTACTGCGCATAAATATTAATAAATTTTATTTATTAACAACATTCTATGTTTACAGTAACCTTAAAGGAAGCTTACAACTATCTTACCGTGTAAGCTTACCACAACTTTACCATGTAAACTTACCACGACCTTACTGTGTAAGCTTACCTTAGCTTTACTGTGTAAGCTTACTGTAAGGCGGAAGTTTTAAGATGACCTCAAGTTTACTGCAGGCTTACACGGTAACCTTACAAACCCTACAGATATCGTTACAGTAACCTCCCAGCAAGAAGTCGTGCTATGTGGGTGATTAAATTTAAAGATCGTAGTAGCATAAAGCAATACATGCCAGCAAAACCTATAAAATGCGAGTATAAATGCTGGTATCATAGTTCCACTCTTACGCCGCCAGATGGTGATAATTTTTTTTCTCACAGTTGAGATCAGTCTTGAATACTATAAAAGCTGAGAGTCTAACTCAGAAGGTGTATTGCAAAGCACTTTTTTTTTTCTTTTTTGATGAATTGCAGTAATATTATTTGATTTTTAATTTTTATAAACTGCCGTCTGCCAACTGAAAATTCCTATATGAAATCTTATATTGTTTCCTTTATATAATTCTATGTAAAATCTTAAATATAGATATTTCGGAATCTATATGAATATGATTTCTTACGTTCAAATCAGTCATATATATGATCCCACGTGAGGATTTTTAATATGATTTCATGTCAGATTTTTTGTAATAATTATTCATTCAAGAATCAAAAAAATGTTTGATGTATGGTTTGATATAGGAAAATTTCTGGTTAAGGATTGAGCAATAAATTTTGGTATGTTTTTCAATGAGAAAACACGAAGGAAATTGACATAAGAAATTGAAGGAAAAAATAGGACCAGAAAAAATTGTAGGATTTCACATAGGAATTTACATAATTTATTACCTAAGAATACGTTTATAAGATTTTACAATGAATCCCACTTCAAATTATGTCTCAAGTTACTATATGATTTTTCATAATATCCTATATTGTTTCTTACATGACACATAGGATTTTATGTGGATTTTAATATATGAATTTATGTGAGATCCAATATAAGATCCTACATGAGAATTTTCAGTAGGGTAGTCCAATCATATACTCCAACCAATCGCTTGACAAAGAAGATGTGCTCATTGCAGCACAAAACAAAATAAAAAACAAAGTTCTTGGGCCTATGAGCCAAAGCAGAATATATTCTTGAACGGGAACGCAATCGTGAATGGAAACGTAAGAATGGGTGAGAGAAGAATAAATATATTTGCTATCCTTCTCTTACTTATTCTTACGTTTCCGTTTACGATTGCGTTCCCGTTCAAGAATCTATTCTGCTTAGGCCTTATACCATTTGCTCAGTACTGTTATACCTATTACCTAACCAAAATTACTTCGTCTTATATCATGCATAAAAGATATTTAAAATTCCGCAAATTGACTAATTAATTTATATAACATTATATGTATATTATAGTTACTAAAATTAATAAATTTTAAAAATTAAAAAAAAGGAAAACGAACTAGTAAACGATTTTATGATTGTTATTATGACAACGTGGTTTTGATTTTCATAATTTGAATCATAGATTTGTAACACAGCCCCACAAAAAAAAAAAGTGTCGTGCGCGGCAGACCAGACTAGTCATTTCCCATGTATTTTGACGCGCTGAACACGAATCCGAAGTCCGTTTTGCTCCATCACGTCAGGATTTTTTTCTAACCTCCAAAAACCTGTCGGATTTGGAGAGGTAGGCTATTTTTTTAAAAAATTGATGGATTTACTTCAAAATTGGTATCTAGGGGTTTTTTGGGTCGCTGATGAAGAATTTGAAGTTAGATTTTCAAAATTCAAAATGGCGGCTCCAATATGGCGGACGAATTTTGTAAAAATTGATGGATTTACTTCAAACTTGGTATCTAGGGGTTTTTTGGGTCGCCGATTACGAATCTAAAGTTAGATTTTCAAAATTTAAAATGGCGGCTTCAATATGGCGGACGATATTTACCCTTCAAAGGTGATAATTCCGCCCTTACACACGAAACTAGGAGCAATTAAACAGTTTGTCAAAGCCTTAGATAAAAAAGGAAACTGTTTCAAATACCTGGAACAAAAGTTTCCAGAAATCTCTGATGCGAAACTAAAAGAAGGGGTTTTCGACGGACCACGTATTCGCAAATTGTTAAAAGATGAGCAATTTATCACCAAGATGAATAAAAAGGAGAAAGCCGCATGGCTTAGTTTCAAAGCAGTTGTCGAAAATTTTCTGGGTAATCACAAGAGTGAAAATTGGGAGCAAATAGTTAGTGATATGATTAAAAACTTTGGTAAGTTAGGATGCTTAATGAGCATAAAGTTGCATTACTTAGACTCGCATCGGGATCAATTCCCTGAAAATTTGAGAGATTACAGTGAAGAACAAGGAGAACGATTCCATCAAGATCTGAAAGATTTTGAGGGTCGTTATCAAGGAAGATGGGATGTAAATATGATGGCCAACTACTGTTGGATGCTGAAAAGGGATATTGTACCTGGAGGCACCAATTTGAAAAGAAAACCATTACACAGATCCTTTGAGGACAAAAGAGTGCGCTACCATAAAAAGACGTAAATACCTTACTTATGTATATAAGAATTTCCATTTCTAGTTTTGAAAATCTAACTTCAGATTCGTAATCAGCGACCCAAAAAACCCCTAGATACCAAGTTTGAAGTAAATCCATCAATTTTTACAAAATTCGTCCGCCATATTGGAGCCGCCATTTTAAATTTTGAAAATCTAACTTCAGATTCGTAATCAGCGACCCAAAAAACCCATAGATACCAAGTTTGAAGTAAATCTACCAATTTTTACAAAATTCGTCCGCCATATTGGAGCCGCCATTTTGAATTTTGAAAATCTAACTTCAAATTCGTCATCAGCGACCCAAAAAACCCCTAGATACCAAGTTTGAAGTAAATCCATCAATTTTTTAAAAAAATAGCCTACCTCTCAAAATCCGACAGGTTTTTGGAGGTTAGAAAAAAATCCTGACGTGATGGAGCAAAACGGACTTCGGATTCATGTTCAGCGCGTCAAAATACATGGGAAATGACTAGTCTGGTCTGCCGCGCACGACACTTTTTTTTTTTTGTGGGGCTGTGATAATCAGTGATCTTAAAAACCCATAGATACCAAGCTTTAAAATATTCGAGCACTTTTTAAAAAATGTTCCCGCCATATTAGATCTGCCAATATGAAATTTTGAAAACTTACTGATTGTATTCTTTTACTATTTCTGAATCCGCCTTTTTTATTTTTTTAAATACAACTTTAGATTCGTCAATAGAAAAGTTTAAAAGTTAGAAGTTTGAAATAAATCCAGTTATAAAAATCGATTTTTACTAAGTGCTTTCTATCCTATTTTAAATTTTTGAAATAGCGATTACATGATACATAATATCATTCACATTTCAATTTAGAAACAAAAAGTTGAAGAACTTTATTCCAGGTAAGTTGGTTCAAATTCTTAATTTTTTAATTTTAATAACACAAAAAAAAGCCGAACTGAAAGTAAAAGAACCTACTTTTTAAAAAGATAATAATTATAAAGATTTTAAAATGATGTCCTTAAAACTTTATGAGAATGTTATCATTTAATTAAATTTAAAAAAATGAGAAATTCACTTTACCAGAATTTATTTTCCAAAAGCTTCACTTATTTTTGTTCACAGAAAATTAAAAGGCATTAAAATAAGCAAAATTGGATTAAAATAATAAGCGTTGCAACTTATTTTAATGCCTTTTAATTTTCTATGTTATATATGGTTTCCTTGATATTCTTTTATAAAAAAAATAATTTATGTAATACTTGCATAAAAAAGCCTAACTTTTGACGCATGGAAAATCTGAGAAAAAATGCGTTTTTTAGTAGAGGATGTTATAAATACCACCGAGCATGTAAATATCACTTCTGGTACTTTTATTCCACGATGTTACGTTTTGTCAAACTTTTTTAACACACTAGTTTTTTTACATTCTCATCATAAATGATAAGGTTGAATTTACATGGTAATGTAAATGGAGAATGCAAAACCGAAAATAATGAGAGTGAAAAGGACAAGGATATATCACTATCCTTTTCACTCTCATTCTTTTCGGTTTTGCATTCTGCATTTACATGTAACTCCACCCTAAAGTTTTTACATTCTTATCATAATGAGAAAGTATTACATTTGCCCGATTTTGACCAACCTCTAATTCATGTAAATCTCCACGTTTCAAGCCTTTCTGATGCCAAAAAAATAGGTTTTAAAAAAATGTCTTTCTTTATGTATGTATGTAAGTATGTATGTAAGTCTGTCTGTCTGTCTGTAGACAAAAAAGTTTGCTCGACGATAACTTGAGCAAATTTTAATTAATCGACCTCAAATTTGGTATACACTTTAAGTTCACCAAAATTTCGCCTGAGTTCGTTGGGCAGACAATTTCGTCATAAAACAACAAAATTATTCAAATTTTTAATTTTCAAAAATTTTTATTTTTCAAAAAAAAATTTTTTTCAATTTTTTTTTGAAAAATATGAGTAAAATGAAACACTTTTTTCCTGTATCATTTTTTGATTGGAGTGAAAACAAGAAAGTTACTCATTTTTTTATAATTTTTAATTTTCAAAAATTTTCATTTTTCAAAAAAAAAATTTTTTTCAATTTTTTTTTGAAAAATGTGAGTCAAATGAAACACTTTTTTCCTTTAGCATTTTTTGATTCGAGTGAAAACAAGAAAGTTACTCATTTTTCTTAAAAAATGACAAACAAAAACGGATGAAAAATGGGTAAAATGCAGGGCAAAATTACTTTATTTTGAAAAAGTATGTGCAATTATGTATTATTTCTTTTTAAACCACCTTAAATTAACATAAATTAAAGTAACTTACTCATAAAATACCGAAATTTTTGTTTTGTTTTTTTTATAAGTCAACCATTGCTATCCATTTCCAAAAAGTGCAATTATTTTCAAAATATTTCTGATTAGTTCATGTTGCACTGTTTTTACTAGAATATCGTAAGTTTTCGATTGCTAACTTTTGAATTAAGTGAACTTCTTTTATTTTTAGACTTTTTTTTTATCTTACCCCTTGACAGTCCATGGCTCATATATATCCCAATAAAAAGACGTTCCGTTTTTGTGATTTTGGACGTATTTGTACACATTTGAAGAAAATAGTAAATCTTTTTCTATTTAAGTATCAATGAGTACACTGTTGTTTTCGAGGTCCCTGAATTCGAATTTGAGGTTAGATTTAAAAAATCTAAAATGGCTGGCTCATCATAACGGAATAATTTAACATTGATTCGATTAGTTTAAAATTCGGTACACGGAGATTTTTGGTGTCTATGAATCCCAATTTTGAATTTGGTAATTCGATCCTCAAATTTTGATTTACCGACCCCACAAATTCACTAGCACCGAATTTTGAACGAAGCATATCAATTTCAAATTTTTCCGTCATATTGGGTAGCAATATTGAGTCCGCCATTTTCTATTTTTTTTTAATTTTTAATATTTTTACATTCTCATCATAATGAGAAAGTATTACATTTGCCCGATTTTGACCAACATCTAATGCACGCCTCCTTTTCCTATTGTATCTTTCTAATTTTCGAGCGTGAAACGCGAGTGCCGTGATGAGAATGTTATCCTTAAAGTCAAAGTACTTTAAGAAGATGAAATTTAATTTATAAAAACCAAAAATTTCACTTATATAAATTGTACTAAAAAATTTTTATGAATATAAATAAAAACATGAGAGCGAAACCTCATATAATAAATTTGTTGCTTTAAAAAATGTATTTACTTTAAAGTTATTTTTTTAGTGTTTTTAAATTTTCAATTAATTTTTTCTTTTACTCAATTGAAATTAGCTCAAAGCGGAATATCTTATTTTAGTAAATAATTTGGTTTGTCGATTTTCGTTAACTACAAAGACCTGGCCAATCCACGGCGCAATATTAAGGAACTAAGTTTGAACAGCTACAGTGCCGTCATTCTCTTTTTTTGCCCGATAAAAAATTTATTCTAGTACCTTTAAACCTTACCTATTTCTATAATTTAATTTAACGTATTTTAATAAACACTATGAGTTGTTTCTAATAAATTTTTCAAAACAAGTCGATTATATGAAGATCCCCTTTTAAAATAACTACTTTTTTACTTATTTTAACTCTGTGTGTAATTAATTTTACTCTTTTTAATAAAATTAATAAAGATAATTTCTTTCTTCTTGACATTTTACTTCAAAATTAATTAAATCAACCACAAAGTCTGAAACAACTACAAAATCTCATTCTACCAAATAGATTCTTGGGTAATTCAACTACTTTCTGGTAGTATAATTAATACAATTTTTAAATTTAATAGGAAAATTTTTGTATTACAGAGTGTAGTTAAAAAGTCATTAATGCTAATAGGTTTTGAATTGTAATAAACAAACAAAGCGCGCGAAGCGCGTAATAATATCGGACCGCGAAGCGGGACGATCATCCTTCGCGTGCCTCGGGGCGCGCTCAAACTAGCGAGCGAAGCGAGCCCCTACGCGCGAAGTGCGTGATGAGAATGTGGCCGCCCCCGCAGGGGGCTGCCAGATTTTTTAATTTTTAATTAAAAATTTATTTTTACATTCTCATCATAATGAGAAACTATTACATTTGCTCGATTTTGACCAACATCTAATTGATGTAAATCTCCACGTTTCAAACCTTTCTAATGCCAAAAAAATAGGTTTTAAACAAATGGTTGTATGTATGTATGTATGTATGTCTGTCTGTAGACAAAAAAGTTTGCTCGACGATAACTCGAACAAATTTTAATGAATCGACTTCAAATTTGGTATACACTTTAAGTGTACCAAAATCTCGCCTGAGTTCGTTGGCCAGATGATTTCGTTGAAAAGCAACAAAATTATTTAAATTTGTAGTTTTTAAAAATTTCCAAACGTCGCATTTTTCAAAAAAAAATTTTTTCAATTTTTTTTTCGAAAATTGCGAGTAAAAATAAACACTTTTTTCCTTTGATAATTTTCAATAGCTATTAAAACAAAAAAGTTATACCACTTTTCTTAAAAAAAGGACAAAAAAAGATAAAAACGGATGAAAAATGGGTAAAATGCAGAGTAAAATTACTTCATTTTGAAAAACTATGTTTATCTATGTATTATTTCTGTTTAAACCACCTTAAATTAACACAAATAACAGTGACTTACTCATAAAGTTCCGATTTTTTTTTTATAAGTCCAACTATTGTTTTCCATTTCCAAACATTGCTATTGTTTTCAAAAAATCCTCTATTTTAAAATACTTTATATTGCGCTGTTTATACCATAATTTCGTATTTTTTCGATTATTTACTTTTAAATTAGTTAAAATTCATTTATTTGTAGATTTGTAAACTTTTTTTTCGTTAACATTTTTCGATACAGATTAAAACAAAAAAGTTAAAAAAGTTATGTTCTATAACGATTAAGGTAACAAAAATTTTAAAATATTTTCGATGTGTTATTTTACTCATTAATTTTTTGCGGACCAGTTTTAACCTATTTTGCCACCTTTTCTTTTAGCAACTTTCCTCTCTAGATTTAAAGTTTTTGAAGCAGTATTCCTAAAACATTTTTTTCACTGTAACGAAAGCATTGTGAAGTGAAACAAAAATAATAAGTGTAGCAGGCAAAATTATAAAGAATTATAAATTAACTAAGTATAAACATTGCTATTTTTTAAGAGAAAATTCATTTTTCAACAATCTTTTTAACAAATTTAAATAAATCTTTCTACTCCTTGGTTTTTTAGGTCGCTCATTACGATTCTGAAGTCAGTTTTTAAAAATTCAAAATGGCGTATTGAAACATTTTTGACGCG